>NC_138083.1:49549435-50761935 GCF_964212035.1 Myotis nattereri
AAATGAAAGAACATAAAAGAAATGACAAAAAGAAAGAGAAACCCGTTTTTACACCGCGCCGAAGCCTCGGAAATGAGACGCAGGCTGGCCTGGCAGCAGCATTGATGCTGGTCTTCTGAGCTCACATACCTGCTTTTTTTCCTTTGTGGCGACAGCTGTTCTCCAATCTCAGAAACTTGCTTTATCTGCCAATCTAACCCACCCTGCTACCAGGAAGCAACACTATGGAGTGTGACTGGGTGTAAAGTGTCTGTATTTGCACAAAGGACAGACCCAGGAGGGAGGCTGGGCCTGGGGGTCTCAGGGGAAGGGGCGCTCTACATCAGGACCCAGGCTGGAACCGACAGAAGCAGGCCTGCCCCAGAGGCAGGTGGTTTGGAAGCACAGAGTGGACTCCCTTAACCTCTCCTGATGAACCGAAGAGCTGGCTGGAGTCAGGTGGAAATCTAGGCGAGGCCTGCACAACCTCACGTGAGGCCGGCTGCTGCTCGGAACACCCGATCATCCTGCTCAGCACATGGAGAGTGACCAAAACAACCCGAAAACCAGGAGGACCCCACATGCACCAGGACCCTGGCACCCTGATTTGGAAAGCGAATCTACTTAAAATGGCAATCAAATTGTCATTGTTAATAGGAAAGAAAGGTTTGATTACAATTGAATCCTAAAAACAGAAACAAAAATAATAAAAGCCAGTTAATTTTACATTTCTAACTAGTTATGTATTAATTCTTAGCATAAACAGAATAGATTGTGGGGGGGAATGTTTGTTTGCTTTTAAAAACTTTCTTTTTAGCCCGGGCCGAATGGCTCAGTTGGTTGGAGCCTCCTCTTATACACTGAGAGTTTTGAGTTCAATTCCTGGTCAAGACACAGTCTAGGTTTGGGGTTCAATCCTGGGTCTGGTCATTTGCGGGAGGCAACGAATAGATCTTTCTCTCACGTCAATGTTTCTCTCTCTCTCCCTTCTTCTCTCTTTTTCTCAACTCAATAAAAACACTCTCGGGTGAGAATTTTAAAAATAATTAAAAACTTTATTTTTAGAGCAGTTATGTGTTTACAGCAAAATTGAGAGGGAGATACAGAGATTTCCTATTACCGACACACAGCCTCCCATTACCTACATCCCTCACCAGACTGCCACATTTTTTTACCAAGGATGAACCTACATGGACACATCATAATCGCACAAAGTCCATAGTTCACCTTAGCGTTCACTCTTCATGCTGTACATTCTGTGGGTTTGGACAAATGTATAATGGCATGTATTCATCATCATAATATCAGAGTATTTTCACTACCCTAAAAATCGGATGTGCTCTGTCTATTCGCCCCTGCCTCCGCTCAACCCCTGGCAACTCAAAAGAGTGTCTCCATAGATCTGCCTTTTCCAGAATGTCATAGAGCTGGACTCATGCAGTGTGTAACCCTTTCAACGTAGCTTCTTTCATGTGGTCACATGTGTTTAAGCTTTCGCCATGCCTTTTTATGGTTTGATAGTTCATTTCTTTTTAGCACTGAATACTATGCCATTGTCTGGATGTACCACAGTTTATTCACCTCCTGAAGGGCATCTTTTTTTTTTAAATATATTTTATTGATTTTTTTACAGAGAGGAAGGGAGAGGAATAGAGAGTCAGAAACATCGACGAGAGAGAAACATCGACCAGCTGCCTCCTGCACACCCCCCACCAGGGATGTGCCCACAACCAAGGTACATGCCCCTGACCGGAATCGAACTCGGGACCCTTCAGCCCGCAGGCCGGCGCTCCATCCACTGAGCCAAACCGGCTATGGCCTGAAGGGCATCTTGATGGCTTCCAAGTTTTGCTAATTATGAAAAAAGTGTATACAGCAGCCATGGGCAGGCTTTTGTGTAAACATGAGTTTTCAGTTCCTTTGGGCAAACATCAAAGAGCATGCTTGCTTCATTTGTAGGATGAATGTGTTTGGTTTTGTAAGAAACTACCAACTTGCCTTACAAAGTGGCTGCCCCGTTTTGCATCCATCCCCACCCGCGGTGAAGGGGCCTCCCTGCTGCCCCACACCCTCGCCAGCACCGGGTGCCATCAGGGCTCTGGATTTGGCCATGCGAACAGTTTGTCTGTGTTGTTCTCACATGGTGTGTATGTAGAATAACATGATGGATTCCTCTGTACTTTGTATGTGATTTTTCTAGCATGATGATAGATCATTCTGGAAAAATATTTTAGTGCCCAAGCAAACTAACACAGGGTAAGAACTTCATGGGTGCAGCATTTCAGATCCCACCTGGATCCCTCCGCACCGATAAGCAGCAGCAAGGCCACCCACTCGGGGATCAGCCATATTCTCCATGCCCCTCCACACGCGTGGCCGTTCTCTGTCCTTCACTTAAAGTGCAGATACAAGGGGAAGGAGCCAAACAAGATAAAAATAAGTTAAAGGACTGCCTGACTGCACAGCACAGATAAGTGGGAGGAACAAGAGCTGCTGGAAGAGATAAAAACACAACCTGACAAAGCGTCTGTTGGCTGCGAGCTCGGCCATCTGTTTAAATGCGGGAAGGCGAGCATGTCCTAGATGGCAGGGCAGAGGCGCGGCCCAGAAAACACACACTAAGAGAAGGTGTGCGGTTTGTCCAAAATGCAGTGCCCCTATGAACACCAATGAGCAAAAGGGTTCTGGCCCAGGCCTGGGACCACTTGTGATTTAAACGTCCTGTGATTCAACTGCTGTGGCCTCAGGTGAGTCCCCAGAGGCCAGGCTGCCTCCTGGCCGCTTCACGGAGCCCCCAAATCTGTAGGGTGTTTGTCTCACGGAGCCATGGATCCTCATGCTGTAACTTTAGCTCACAGGTTTTAATTGTTAAAAAGTAAACTCCAGTCTCTTCGTTCCAGTACAATGAGGGAGAACAATGCTTCCTATTTAAGTCAGCACCACAAGGTTTGCTGTAGTACATGAGCAATGCTGCACTTTCTCCAACCAGAAACATAAGTGTCTCACGGGAGGTGAGAATTTTAAATAGTATAGCTCTGAAGGCTTGCAAACCCAGATGATGACAAAAGCCAGGGGACTGGCTTGTTTTCTACGAAAGTGTCAGCAGTTGGCCTCGCAGACTTGGAAATTTCTGGTAGACTTTCTGCATGGCCGAGTTTCACAGAAAAAGAATCAAAAGATGAACACTGACCCTAATCCTCCCCGACTAGAAAACAGACTGTGTCGGTGACTATCACTGGAGACGATGGTAAGCATTTTGTCTAATTATATTTAACATTTTCAACATATTTCAAAAGCAAACTAACAGGCCTGGAATTTGCCCTTACCATGTGCCAGCATTAAATGCATTACATGTGCTAACACCCGGAGTCCTCCCGACAGCCCGGAGGCAGGTCGAGCTGGCAGGGGGCGGAGAAGGGAGTCCCACGAGGCAGGAGGTTTGAGCAGCTGCCCCTGGGCCAGGACTGTCATCCCTACCCTGTGAAGGGGCACACAGGACACTCCGAGTGGGAACGGGGCTGCGTTTCACAGAGGAAGGAAGCTCCCAAGGAAGCTCCTGTTCCTAAATATCTTATTTTATGATGCCTCAAATCCTATAATTAGAAATCAATTTCTTTGCTTGTCCTTGTTAAAATGCACATAACAACCTCAGCTCCCAGCAGCACCAACAAACACATCCATAAAAATTTGTCCGTTAGATTGCTTTCCAAGTAGAACGAAAGGAAGCTGATTCCCACCGGCTAGTGGCTTGGAACAGACCGGCTGCAGCAAAGGAAAGAAGAGTCAGGAGCCTGCCTTGTCACAGGTCACAGGTCACAGGTCACAGGTCACAGGTCACATGTTACTGTCTTCCCCAGGACCAAAGTTTGGAGGAGAATGAGGGCCTGCAATTGCCGGGTGGGGGATTTAGACTAAGACAGATTACAAACAAAACTGCCTTTTTTATCATTCATTCGTTCATTCATTCATTCAACAGAGATTACTGTGCGTTGACACAAAGACAAGTAAGGCACAGTGTGAGCTGATGGGAAGACACACAACCAGGTCATTGCACCAAACCTCTTGAGATTCCCCCAAATTGTTACTTTTCTCTCTTTCGTCATCTAGGGTGTCGGGTATGCCCTGACGTATGTGGATAAGCATATCTTTAATTCCTCAGATAACGTGTTAGGAGAAAAGGTAACTGAAAAGGATCAAAGATGAAGGCTCCCATCTAACAATTAATCCGCTGACCACTACGCTTTGAAGTAGCAGGGGGAAGGTTTTGGGAAGGAAATGAGGAGTAGTTTGGAACCTCTTCGAAAGAAGCAAAGAGCTTTATCGTGGCCAAGAGTCCCTGGATTCGGACCTTGAACATGAGTCAGAGCCTCCTCTCTAAACCTGACGTCCCAGGCATGGCAGACACCAGCTCAATCTCAAGCAGGGCGCACTCACCACAGCCCCACATCACACAGCTCTTACAGCTTTTGGCAGTGTGGGGAGCTAACCCCAATTAAGCAAACCAGCCCTGAAGAGTCTGTGGTAAAAAGATGGGTGAGGCCGTATTTATGGGCTATCTTTGTGAGCCAGACCTATCCCCACCCTGGGTAGCTTACAAAAGAGTCACTTGCTTTAATCATGAATCCAGTTTAAAAATCTTTAGTAAGGGCCTAACATATGTATGGGACTGGAGAAGAGATTAGGGATGCAGTGAAAAATAAGACAGACATGGTCCCTATCCTCCCGGAGCCAATAAAGTAGTAAGGAAGCCATACGATTAAACAGATCTAAACAGATTGTCACAGTCCATGCAGTGGGGGCCAGGAGAGGGAAGCAGTGGAGAGGGAAGCAGTGGAGAGGAGGTACAGCCCAGGCACAGAAGCAAATCTTGGCTGGACTTGGAGCAAAGCCACAGAGGTAGGCAACCGCCAAGGACACACCGATGCACGTGGGGAATCATAGGAAATACAGGTGGAGAGGAGAAGGTTTGGAATGTTGGTCAATATGCTTATGCTTAGTGTTGTAGCGTGAATGTCTGGGGCTGGATAGTGAGACTTCAGGGAGACTGAGCAGGCGGCTGTACTCGGTGTGGATGAAAGAAGTAATCGAAGCCTAGAAACTGAATGATGAGGAGCGTTTGAGAATTCCTGTCACCGCTGGAGGCTCGGCAACCGGAACAAGAGAAAAGGAGGAAAAGGAAGAGAAATGTCAAACATCGAAAAAGGTTAAAACTTCCAACAGTAAATGTTTTGACAGTAGAGGCTTCAACCGCTGCATCGAATGAGAATTGGATGTTATCTCAGCTAATTTGCTGCTTCATTTCTCAAGGATAACCAAAAACTGGCTGCGGCCTCTCTGTTTCCATTATGCTCAAGGTGAGGAAGAATATTGGAGAAGCTCGAGCAATTCAAACACACCAGAAAGGCTGTCAGGGAGATTTTTTCAAACATAGGGGAAAAAAATGACCTTTTATATGGCTAAAGAGAATATCTAAAATCATGCCAACGAAGCCTTGAGCCAGGGAATGTTATTACATAAGACAAAAGATTTCATTTTCACCAAAATATTTAAAGGATCGTCTGGGAGGCAGATAAAACCTTTCAAACAACGTCTGGCAGCAAAAGAAAGCTAATGACTCCACTTTTCAAAAGAACCGAAGACAAGAAGATTATCTACGTTTTAAGAATAAATAAACACTGAAGAGACAAAGCATATTATCTCTGTGTGAAATAAATGACACTCGGCAAAGTACATTTTCATCTTTTCTTGCGGAACAATGCAGGGTCAGGCCAAACAATGGAATTGTTTATCATGACCGATGCCTTAATACCAGTAACACGATGCGGAGTTTGCTGAATAGGACCCAATGCTGCACAAGGATTTAAAAAATTAAGTTCTTTTTAAAAAAAGTGTCAACTAGTCGCCTTCAGGAATGTAAACGGCCCCCTGCCTTCATACTACTTTGTTTTCACTCTTTACATATAAGCTCAAATCCAAAACAGGAAACGGGTAAAACTACAGGTGATCTGAGCTGCTTTTCTGATCTTAGAAAGAGCTTACAAATGAACTCTCCCTCCATCGGTCTTATAGAAGGTAGCCTGTGTCTTTTTTTTCCTTCACTTTTATGAAGCTTCACTTCATGAGTTTTAAAACTCAGAAATTGTCCACAGAAAACACATCCTGTTACCTTCAACAATCTACTCAGATACAAGATAAATGAATGCCCCGTGGAGTTTATAACATACTAGAGGCAGGGTGTATAAAATTCATGCACTCAGGGGGATCCCTCAGCCCGGCCTGCACCCTCTCACAGTCCAGGAGCCCTCGGGGATGTCCAACTCACAGCTTAGGCCTGCTCATCCTTAGCGCTGCCATGAAGGTGGGAGAGGCTCCCACCACTGCCACTGTGCTTGCCAGCCATGGGCCCAATTCAGGGCTTCTGGCTGAGCAGCGTTCCCCCTATGGGAGTGCACTGACCATCAGGGGGCAGCTCCTGCATTGAGCATCTGCCCCCTAGTGGTCTGTGTGCATCATAACGACTGGTCATTCTGCTGTTCAGTCTATTTGCATATTAGCCTTTTTTTATATAGAACTAGAGGCCCAGTGCATGAAATTTGTGCATGGGGGCGTTCCCTCAGCCCAGCCTGCACCCACTCGCAATCTGGGGCTGCTGGCTCCTATCCCCTTGCCTGCCTGCCTGCCTGCCTGATCACCCCTAACCCCTCTGCCTGCCTGCCTGATCTCACCTAACCCCTCTGTCTGCATGTCTGATAATCCCTAACTTGCCCCCCAGCTGGCCTGATTGCCCCTAACTGCCTCTGCCTCACCCCCGGCCTAAGCCACAGTCTAGCCTCCCTCTGTAGGAGGTGACCTGGCCAATCAGAGGAAGGCACTGCCCCCCTCACCCTGCTGCTTCTGCCACTGCCAGCCGCCATGGCTACCTGAGCCATGGCCCACCCCTCCCACATGGCTGCCTGAGCTTCAGCCTGCGCCTCCCGTGCAGTGCCGCCCGCCCCTCCAGCGCAGCACCAGCCCTAGGCCCTCAAAACCGTTGTGGCTTTGTCCGGATGGACATCCAGATGGACGTCTGGAAGATGTCTGCTCTAATTAGCATATTACCCTTTTATTAGTATAGATAACCACTTACTGTCTCACTAAGGCATCCCTTTCTTCAATTCTATAATATTTGAAAAATCTTGACTTTTTTTCTTTTTGCTTTCATGAAAGATATGTCCTCTGTGCTTCTCTCTCGACACAGGACTACTCATAATTCTTCAAAAGAAAACAACTTTGGTGCATTCTTAAATTATAATCATAATATTTACTATATAGCAGGTACTTGTAATTTGACATGAGGAAAGTGACAAACACTTTCCAGGGAATGTTTGTCCCTACATTTGGGGAACAATTATAATTATCACTTTAAAGATATGTTGACAAAAGTCATGGCTAGTGAAGGTAGAGTCAGTATTTGGACCCGGAAATGTGATTCAATTTCTTAATAGAAAGAAGCAAATGACATGCCAGAATAGTAGACTCATATCACATAGCTCATTGTGGCTCCTACGTGGAAAGACAAGTAAAACTACTAGATGTGAAGCCCTTTAACTAAACATATAACCTCATGTGTGTCTGTAAGTCATCTGTATGTACCGCCTCTGTTCCCATCTAGATACAAGCAGTCACTGCTGTCTTAAAATGCATTTTTTTTTTTTTTGCACACTGAGCTGTGGGCATTTCTACCCACCTTTCTCTGCCAGGCAGTCCTTCCCACTTATAAAGCTGATCGTGGCCACTCTCTTGCATACCTACAGTCTCAACACCTCCAGTTCCCAGGAGCCTCATTGAAGCACAAACTCTGTCCCCATCACCTCGTCACCGTATCCATCCGTGGCCTGTAATCTCTGTCCCACCAGACCATTCGTGGCCCTCATATATCCCCACTCCATGTCTTTGTGCTATTCGGTCTGCTGAAACCCCCAAAACTTGTATTGACCCTGAAAACCTCCTAGAATGAGATCTTTGGTGAAGCTTCCTCCAACTTCGCGGCAAAGGGCATCATACTGTCGTTACTCCACTCTGACATCTGTTAGACATGAACACATCTCATGTGCCATTGGATGGTGAGCATCCCCAGGCAGTAGTGGCTTCTTAATCATAAAAGAGGCACCAATCTCCTTACTACCTCCCCAACCCAGTTTCATTAATAAGCCAGCCACCCTCCCTTCAGGCTAAGCCATGTGTTCGTATCAAATATAACATGTGCCCAGTGGGGAGACTCACAGTGCTCCTCCCTTACTTTATCCTGTGAATGTGACCTGATGTGGTCTTTCTGTTCATTAGTCAACCTAAGTAACTGCAAATAAAAGCAAAGGACTCAAATATTATGTGGCCTACACACTCCAAATTTTATCCAATCCTGTTTGGTATAATTTGCCTCATGATATTCTTTATTTTTATTACCATGGTTAGGTTTGGGTGGTGTGGTGTGTGTGTATGTGTGTGTGTAGAAGTAAAAAAAGTAGATCGCATTTCTGCCTTTGGATAATTACACTTGAGAGAGTACCAAGAACCCTCACTCTTCCTGAGAGCCCTTATTATCAGTGACAGTGACATGAGAAATTCCCCATGATAAATGGCCAGTCATCAATTACTAAGCGGAGCATTAGCATAGATACAAACGTGGAAAAATAAGCATTCAGAAGGTTTTTATAACAGCATTGAAGGTATGGCAAATATATTACAAAACTTTAAATTTATTATAATGAGAAGAATAAACGTTATTTTTCAAATATTAATATGGGTCTAATAGGCATGAGAAATCATTTCATCGTCAAGAGGACGGCCTTGCTGAGACTATACAAATTTTTCACTAGACACAGACATGGGTAAAAGGAATGATTCACATTGAAGGTCCCAAGGCCTCATTTAGAAATGCTGCATTTCAATAGCATTTCAGATGCATGTCTCCACTAATCCCGTGAAGTCAGGAAACTTAGACCTGGCCATTCTGAGGACACACAGTGCTGAAAGCAGGTGCCTGGAAATTCTACCCCAAAGCAGCTTGAAATGGTGAGGACTGGTAGGAGTTAGAGGCGCTGGGAGCAAAGACAGCACAGTGCTGGGGGTCTCAGGGAGAAGCACAGTGCTGGGGGGCTCAGGGAGACAGCACAGTGTTGGGGGGCTCAGGGAGAGAGCACAGTGCTGGGGGGCTCTGGGAGACAGCACAGTGTTGGGGGGCTCAGGGAGACAGCACAGTGCTGGGGGGCTCAGGGAGACAGCACAGTGCTGGGGGGCTCAGGGAGACAGCACAGTGCTGGGGGGCTCAGGGAGACAGCACAGTGCTGGGGGGCTCAGGGAGACAGCACAGTGCTGGGGGGCTCAGGGAGACAGCACAGTGCTGGGGGGCTCAGGGAGACAGCACAGTGCTGGGGGGCTCAGGGAGACAGCACAGTGCTGGGGGGCTCTGGGAGACAGCACAGTGCTGGGGGGCTCAGGGAGAAGCACAGTGCTGGGGGGCTCCGGGAGAAGCACAGTGCTGGGGGGCTCCGGGAGAAGCACAGTGCTGGGGGGCTCAGAGAGACAGCACAGTGCTGGGGGCTCAGGGAGACAGCACAGTGCTGGGGGGCTCAGAGAGACAGCACAGTGCTGGGGGGCTCAGAGAGACAGCACAGTGCTGGGGGGGGGCTCAGGGAGAAGCACAGTGCTGGGGGCTCAGGGAGACAGCACAGTGCTGGGGGCTCAGGGAGAAGCACAGTGCTGGGGGGCTCAGGGAGAAGCACAGTGCTGGGGGCACAGGGAGACAGCACAGTGCTGGGGGCTCAGGGAGACAGCACAGTGCTGGGGGGGCGGCTCAGGGAGAAGCACAGTGCTGGGGGGCTCAGGGAGACAGCACAGTGCTGGGGGCTCAGGGAGAAGCACAGTGCTGGGGGGCTCAGAGAGACAGCACAGTGCTGGGGGCACAGGGAGACAGCACAGTGCTGGGGGGCTCCGGGAGAAGCACAGTGCTGGGGGGCTCAGAGAGACAGCACAGTGCTGGGGGGCTCCGGGAGAAGCACAGTGCTGGGGGGCTCAGAGAGACAGCACAGTGCTGGGGGGCTCCGGGAGAAGCACAGTGCTGGGGGGCTCAGAGAGACAGCACAGTGCTGGGGGGCTCAGAGAGACAGCACAGTGCTGGGGGGCTCAGAGAGACAGCACAGTGCTGGGGGGGCGGCTCAGGGAGAAGCACAGTGCTGGGGGGGGCGGCTCAGGGAGAAGCACAGTGCTGGGGGGCTCAGAGAGACAGCACAGTGCTGGGGGGCTCAGAGAGACAGCACAGTGCTAGGGGGGCGGCTCAGGGAGACAGCACAGTGCTGGGGGGCTCCGGGAGAAGCACAGTGTTGGGGGGCTCTGGGAGAAGCACAGTGCTGGGGGGCTCCGGGAGAAGCACAGTGCTGGGGGGCTCTGGGAGAAGCACAGTGCTGGGGGGCTCCGGGAGAAGCACAGTGCTGGGGGGCTCTGGGAGAAGCACAGTGCTGGGGGGCTCCGGGAGAAGCACAGTGCTGGGGGGCTCAGAGAGACAGCACAGTGCTGGGGGGCTCCGGGAGAAGCACAGTGCTGGGGGGCTCAGAGAGACAGCACAGTGCTGGGGGGCTCCGGGAGAAGCACAGTGCTGGGGGGCTCAGAGAGACAGCACAGTGCTGGGGGGCTCAGAGAGACGGCACAGTGCTGGGGGGCTCAGAGAGACAGCACAGTGCTGGGGGGGCGGCTCAGGGAGAAGCACAGTGCTGGGGGGGGCGGCTCAGGGAGAAGCACAGTGCTGGGGGGCTCAGAGAGACAGCACAGTGCTGGGGGGCTCAGAGAGACAGCACAGTGCTGGGGGGGCGGCTCAGGGAGACAGCACAGTGCTGGGGGGCTCCGGGAGAAGCACAGTGTTGGGGGGCTCTGGGAGAAGCACAGTGCTGGGGGGCTCCGGGAGAAGCACAGTGCTGGGGGGCTCTGGGAGAAGCACAGTGCTGGGGGGCTCCGGGAGAAGCACAGTGCTGGGGGGCTCTGGGAGAAGCACAGTGCTGGGGGGCTCCGGGAGAAGCACAGTGCTGGGGGGCTCCGGGAGAAGCACAGTGCTGGGGGGTGGAGGGTCAGGGAGACACGGTGAGGCTGGCAGATCCAGGGCTACAGTGTGACTGATGAGAACCCCACTGAGATTTTTCAAATCTCTTAGCAGCAACTGCTAAAAGGTTCTCTTTTATACCTCCTTACCCATCAGCTCTGGCCTTTTTAAAAATTTGCTGTTCCCCAGTGATGTCTCTATCCCCCTCAATAAAAATCCATAAATTTATCTCCACAAATCCTGGAGGACTAAAAAAAAAAAAAAATTAAGTAGATTAATGGGAAACTTGCAAAAAAGTGACAAGCTTGATAGAAGCAACACATATGATTCAGGGTGGAAAGAGGTCAGTCAATAAACATCAATGGAGTATTGTGCCCTCGGACTGCCAAAGAAAAAATGTTTATAGAGGAAAGATACAGCAATGTTTATAAAGGACGGCATACACAGACATCATCTGAATTGACAGCTGCTATAGAAACTGCATGTTTTTATAAGGTGGACACTTGGTTGTTCTATAGACCTCCAAGCCAATACTATAAAACTAAAAAATATATATTACTTAAAATCTGGTGGACTCCTTAAATTTATACGTACTGGGTCTTTTATAAGTTTTATTGAATTTATTGGGGTGACATTGGTTAATAAATTATAGAGGTTTAAGGTGTACAACTCTATAATACATCATCTGTATATTGCACTGTGGGTCCGCCACCCAAAGTTAAATCCCCTTCTGGCACCATTTATCTCCCCTTTATCCTCCTCTACCTCCCCCCACCCCCTGGCAAGTGTGTTTGTGTGTTTGTGGAAATACTCTTGAACTTTCACTCTGGACTGGATATCTCATTCCTTAAGAACCTGAAGAGGGAACTCAATGGAATGGCCGTGCATTGAGCACCTGCTATGTGCTAGGCACACACATCATCTCATTAATTCTCAAGCCTGCCCATAAAATGCATATTATTATTCCCATTCTATAGATTAATAAACCAAAGCTCAAAAAAAGAATGAAGGGACTTTTCAAATGTCACAGGACTAGTTAGAAGAATTCCATCTTTGTTCTTACGGTCATGAAGACAAAAAGCAAAACAATAGCTGGAGTTTCTCTAAATTGATCACTGTTAATAGTGAAATCTCCCATAAATTAGTCCTATAACTGAACTCAACATCAAATGTATATGTAAAATATTTTAAATTGTGGTAAATATACATAACATAAATTTACTATCTTAACCTAGTTCAGTATTGTTATGCACATTCACATATTGTGCAATTAATCTCCAAAACTCCTTTTATCTTGCAAAATTGAAACTCTATACCTATTTAACAACTCCCCACTACCCAACCCTACCCCCTGACAACCACCATTCTACTCTCTGTTTCTATGAATTTAATTACTGTAGGTATGTCCTATTAGAGAATCATGCAGTTATCTGTCCTATGTGACTGGCTTATTTCACTTAGAACCTTGTCCTCAAGGTTCATCCATGTGTTGGAATGTTCTTCCTCTTTAAGGCTGAATTGTAAGCCATTGTATGTATATACAACTTGTTTATCCATTCATCCCTTGATGAAAACCTGGGTTGCTTCCACCTTTTGGCTGTTATGAATAACTCTTCTATGAACATGATGTACTAAACTTAATATATTTGCATGTAATTTGTTAATAAATTACGATGGCAAAACCTTGCAAATGACAATAAACTATTCTGGGTGGTAAATAAACTGGTGGGATAAATGACCAAGATATCTCAGTAAACTATGAAATATGTAGAAAATAGTAGATACATTTCAATCAACTCCCCATGGAGAGAATATATTTAGGGAGGGGGGATCTCTTTTCCTTTTTTTTTTATGATGAAGTTAGGTATAAATAATTATTTAGGGAAATAAGTATTACAAACACACACAAAAAAAATACTTGAAACTATGTTTTACATATTATGGGCTATAAATGTTACTTGAGGGAAAGTACTTCATACTTCCTGGAAGGCACTCGTCAGAGGTCGCTCTGTTCCCCTTAATCATGCTTGGAATTAATACCTGTCCTATGTACAGATTTTCTATGGAAGCATCACTTCCCACCCTGTACCCCCATCCTTTTGCTGTTTTATTGAGCAAACTCCTAAGGAGCAAACTCCCAGTGACATCCCCCAAGTGCAAGCACTGTGCCCAACACTGTTGGGATCACAGGGAGGGTGATGCTGTCTTTGCTCATGCCTTTTCTGTCCCTTAAATTCTCTTTCACTCCATATGCGACGCACCCTTCAGAGGCAGCTAAGACACCTTGCCCTGTTCCTGAAATGAGCAACACTGCAGGAATGGCTCCAAACAGTGTTTGCAATCCTGACCGACATGTAGCTTCCACTATTGGAGAATTGACTAACCACCTAATGACATCCAGAATCCAGACCTCTCACCCACTGACCTTCCCCTCAAACTGTGACCAAATGTATTTTTCATATGTCCCAAGTATAAAGAGCATTTCCTTTATACATGATGTTTTTCATGATGCATCTTCCTTCTAGAATCATACTCAGACTTCCAAGCTGGGGCAGACACCTCCCATGGTTTCCTCAGACTGGAAGTAATCTCTTTACCTCTTAAGTTCCAAATGCTCTTCCAGGCTACATAACAAGTTCTGCCCTGCACTGTGGGGACTTGGTCCACATGTTTACATAACTAGAAACTTCTAAAAAACAAAAACCTCACTCATTTCTTCTTCTTTTCTTCACATCAAAAGGCAAATGTCTAGACAATGGATTTAGAGCGGGTTTACACAATTTTTAAAATCACTATTATTTATCAACATTCATCCAATCAAAAGTAGACTTTAATGCCTCAAAGTGTCATTTGAGCAGCAATGTTGAATAATTTGCTCTTTGGCTTAAGTCTGCTCTTTTCACTGAAAACATATGAGTCAGAGTGTGTTAAGTATAAAACTGCTCCACAAAACACGATGCCAGTCATTGGAAATGTTTCTAACTTATTAAATGTCCATTCTTTTAGCAACCATTTCTAGGATTGAAGAAAAATGAAAGGAAGAAGTGACACAGTATTTAACTACATTAAATAAAGCTTCTTTTTTTATACTTATTCAATGAGTGACTATGCTTCCTAAAAAATAAGCAAGATATATTTTGAGAAATATGATGTCATAAGCTACAAGGACAAGCTAAAAAAGTCTCATTTGTCTCATGCACTGTTACTGAGCTATGTCTCAGAGACAATAATTGAATCCCCTGCTGTCTCAGATGAAAAATGATGTATAGTTATCTCCTTATCTAAGGGGGATACAGTCTGAGACCTCCAGTGGATGCCTGAGGATGCCTGAAACTGCAGATGTATGGAAACCTATATATATCATATATAGATATATATAAGATATATATACATCTTATATAGGATATATATATATCCTATATAAGAAAGAGGTAATATGCAAATTAACCTTCACAAGATGGCTACCTACAACCAGGTCGGCAAGGGGGTTAGTGAGGGATGATCAAACGACTGAACAAGCAGGCTGTGTGGGGCAACCAGGCCAGCAGGGGGGTTAGTGAGGGACGACCACATGACTAAACAGCAAGCTGCTTGGGGCAATCAGGCCAGCAGGGGGGTAGTTGGGGGCTACCAGGCCAGCAGGGGGCACATTTAGGGGCGATCAGGCCAGCACGCAGAGGCAGTGAGGGGTAATCAGGCTGGTGGGGGGGGGGGGGCAGGTCGGGCAACCAGGCAGGCAGGCAGGTGAGCGATTAAGAGCCAGCAGTCCAGGATTGTGAGAAGGATGTCCGACTGCCGGTTTAGATCCCCGGGATTGGGCCTAAACTGGCAGTCAGACATCCCCCAAGGGGTCCTGGATTGGAGAGGGTGCAGGCTGGGCTGAGGGGACCCACCCCCCCACCCCTGCACAAATTTTGTGCACCAGGCCTCTAGTATATATATTTTTTTCTATACATACGTACCTATGATAAAGTTTGATTTATAAATTAGGCACAGTAAGAGATTAACAAAACAACTAATAAAATGGAATAATTATAAGAATAGTCTATAATTACATATTATAATTATACAAGTGATGTGAATGTGGTCTCTCCCTCAGAATATCTGATTGCACTGTACTCACCCTGCTTGTGGTGATATGAGATGATGCAGTGCCAACATGATGGGATGGAGTGAGGAGAATGACATAAGCATTGAGACCTAACATTAGTTACTATAAGCTTTACTTGAACACCAGCATTATGATACCACGACAGTTGGTCTGACAACCAAGACAGCTACTAAGTGACTAATGCGTGGATGGGTAGTGTATACCTTCTGAAGATGTGAACAAAGGGATAACTCATGTCAGAGTTAGATGGTGAGAAAGATTTTGTCACACTATCAGGATGGTGTGCAATATTACACTTATAAGTTGGGTATTTCTGGAAATTTCCAGTTAATATTTTCAGACAACATTAACTGCAGGTAACTAAAACCAGGGAAAGGGAAATCATGGATATGGGGGATTGCTGCACTTCTGATTGTAGCATCCACGTTGTAAAGAAAAATAACTCTATCCATTAGGGGAACAAATTTAATGGATGACCTGAAACTTTCTGAAGTTTCGGGTTATTTCTATGTCAAGATGGAAACTATCCTACATATGCAGAAAATACACACACACCCCTTCACTAAACTAATCCAGAATTGTCAATGTTGGAAGGTATATAGAATTGTAGCCTGCCAAGAAATGAGACATATGCCTGGCCTGTGTGGCTAAGTGGTTGAGCATCAACCTATGAACCAGGAGGTCACGGTTCAATTTCTGTTCAGGCATATGCCCAGATCTCGGGCTCGGTCCCTGGTGTGGGGCGTGAAGGAGGCAGCCAATCGATGATTCTCTCTCATCATTGATGTTTCTATCTCCCTCTCCCTTTCTCTCTCTGAAAACAATAAAAACATATTTTTAAATTTTTTAAAGAGGAAAAAGAAATGAGACATGTATGTCCGTAAGAGCTGGTCTGCTAAAATGAGAATGTGTTTCTTAAATACCCTGCTAGTTAAATGGTGAACCTAAATGCTCACAGAATTCATGCCCAGACATCACTCTTTTCAGCCACAATCATCACCCCACTAACAGCAGCAGGTATGACCCATGTAGGCTATTTATAGCCCTATTAAATGTGAATATTTCATATCTCTTTATCCTTAGAAAGCTTTGTGTATCAGTCTTCTATGGAATGTGGGCCTTTCTCTCTGGGCTTCAGAAGAGGACTTAAAAAACAACAACACACACACACAAAAAAAAAAACACACCAAAAAACCGTAAGTTGGTTAAACAGGTGAAGTCAGGGGAAATTTTCTCACATTGAGATTTATTGGATTGTGAACAGTCTCTCAAGGGAAGCACCAGATGCCCCATCAACTGGGTTATTTACTTAAAAAGACTGTGGAGTGAGTGGAAGAGAGGCCGCCTGCGGGAATAATTTTGTGTTGATCCCTAAATGACCGACTTGATAGTCTTACAATTCTCAACAGTTTCCAAATCTTCAGTGTCTTCAGAAACTTTCGAATGAGAGGGAAAGCCACCCTGCTTACAATCGCCACTCCGTATAAAACCAAACAAAAACAAACCCACCAACAGAAAGCACAGCTCAGCACCCCTTTATCGGTGCTAGCTAAGCGGCAGGGACGCATTGGCTCAGAGAGAACACGGATTCTGGCCCCAGGCCTCGGGTCAGCCGAGGGCTTGCTTTTCCCTCCTTTCTCCAGTTATTTATTTCCCTTTTTGTCCCTTTGGTTTTAAACATCCCAAACCCAGCATTTTTTGTTGTTATTCCTCACCCAACAATATTTTTCCATTGATTTTTAGAAAAAGTGGAAGGGAAGAGGAGAGGCACAGAGAGAGAAACATTGACCACATAGACTGGTTGCCTCCTGCATGTGCCCCCCCCACCCCCTCCGCAGCCCCGACTAGGGCCAGGGATCAAGCCTGCAACTAAGGTACAGGCCCTTGACCAGAATCTAACCTGGGACCCTTTAGTCCACAGGCCAACACTATCCCCTGAGCCAAACTGGCCAGGGCCCAAACCCAGCATTTTTATCTTACAACATGCACACATGTAATGATATTCTCAGTTAATGTGATCTGTCAATGGGCAAATTCCTGTAAGGTCTCCGAAGGCCACTGACACCCACCCCCTAATCCCATGGAAGTTTTGAGAGGAAGCTGGACAACAGTACTTAGTGTCTGCAGCTCTCCACCTGTGATGAGCGGAACTATAGATAAGAAGACAGACCCAGAAGGTCTGGAAAGGCAGCTCAGCTGTGGGCTGAGCTCTCCCAGTTATCTGGAGGGGCTGCGACAAGTGGAGCCGCACTCCCCACCATATACTAGCACCCACACACCAGCAGCACCCACTCTGTAGAGGAACCGTGCGGCGCTCACATACTGTGGGTGGCAGTCATGCAGGGCTGGGGAGAGAGCAGCTGTGGTAAAGATGACACTAGAGGTATAAACTGCCTGGTCCCGGAAAGCTAGAGGAGGAAAACTCAGGGACTCCCCCTCTCCAGCTGCACTAAGACCATCTTAAAGAGCCCTAGGGAGAAAACAAAGATGGCGGCATAGATAAACACCGGGAAATTGCTGCTTCCCACAATCGATAAATGCATCAAAAACACAAGGTGGACACCATCCAGAACTACAGGAGGGCTGGCTGAGTGTAAATTCTACAACTAGAAGGAAAGAAAAGCACACTGAGAGCGGGAGGAGCTGCGGAGGTGGAGTGCAGAGGTACGGGGGCTCGCACACGCGGAAAGGGTCTGGCACCTGAGGATGCGGCTGTCTTTTTGAATCCGGAGGGAGACACAAGCTCCCTGCAGCGGGCGAGCTTGAGAGCGGCTTTCCCTCAGAGGTGCTTGCAGCCATTGCCGGGACACTGGGACTCACGACTCCTTAGGGCGGGGCTGAGGCTCCGCCATAGCTGCTTTCTCCGCCCTTTGATTCCTTAAGACCCCGCCCCGCCCAGGCTGCGGCAGAGGCTTTTGCATATGAATGCCCCGGCCATTTGCAACCTGTAATTACCTAACCGAAGCTGGGCCAGATAGACCCAGAGCTTCCAAGAGAAGGCCCAAGGCCCCACAGCGGCTTGCATTGCTACACAGCTGAGCATCATCAGGGCACTTCCAAACTCCAAAAAAAAGGAAGGGGAATCTGCAGTTCTCTTCATAGTTCCTGCTGTGTAACCTCAGGCAGAGGCTAAATTAGCACCTCCTTAGATCCAAGAGCCACTCTGCCCAGTGGTCAGAGGGGGACCATCCAGATCACAACTCCTCAGATCCATAAGGGACACACTCAGGGTGCAGTCTCAGTGAACACCAAAGCCCCACTGAAGCACGTCTTGCCCCAGAAGGGTGTCTCCAGCACAGAAGTTCTCCCACTGCAGACACAGCTGATTCTCACTGCCAATTGCCCTGGAGGTCAATTCCTCCCAGTGATCCTACAACAACCAAGGCATAGCTACAACAAGACTGTGCACAAAGCCCATGAGGGGGTGCACCAAGAGTGTCCACCTCAGGTAACTGGGGAGGCTGAGCCACTGGGCCCTACAGGACACCTAGCACACAAAGCCATTCTATCAACACAGGGAAGCAGCCAAAATGTGGAGACAAAGAAACAGGTCACAAATGGCAGAAATGGAGGAAAGCAAACGACTGGATATAGAGTTCAAGGCCACGTTTATAAGGTTTTTCAAGAATTTTATGGAAACCGCCAATAAATTTAATGAGTCCCTCAATAAGTATAGTGAGACCATGGAGGACATGAAAAAGGACCAACTAGAAATTAAGCATACACTGACTGAAATCAAGAATAATTTACAGAGATCCAACAGCAGACAAGAGGGTCCCAAGAATCAAGTCAAAGATTTGAAATACAAAGAAACAAAAAATACCCAACTGAAAAAGAAAAAAGAAAAGAGATTCAAAAAATATGAAGATAGTGTAAGGAACCTCTGGGACAACTTCAAGTGTACCAACATCAGAATTATAGGGGTAGCAGAAGAAGAGAGAGGGCAAGATATTGAAAACCTATTTGAAGAAATAATGACAGAAAACTTCCCCTACCTGGTGAAAGAAATAGACTTCCAAGTCCAGGAAGCGCAGAGAACCCCAAACAAAAGGAATCCAAAGAGGACCACACCAAGACACATCATCATTAAAATGCCAAGAGCCAAAGACAAAGAGAGAATCTTAAAAGCAGCAAGAGAAAGACAGTCAGTTACCTACAAGGGAGTACCCATACGACTGTCAGCTGATTTCTCAACAGAAACCATGCAGGCCAGAAGGGAGTGGCAAGAAATATTCAAAGTGATGAATAGCATGAACCTGCAACCAAGGTTACTTTATCCAGCAAAGCTATCATTCAGAATAGAAGGTCAGAGAAAGAGCTTCACGGATAAGAAAAAGCTAAAGGAGTTCATCACCACCAAACCAGGATTATATGAAATGCTGAAAGGTATTCTTTAAGAAGAGGAAGAAGAAAAAGGAACTCTTACCATTTGCCACAGCATGGATGGAACTGGAGAGCAGATAAATACCACATGATCTCACTCATTTGTGGAATATAATGAACAACATAAACTGATGAACAAGGACTGATCCAGAGACGGAGAGGCATTGATTGGACTGTCGGGCTTTGGAGGGAAGGTAGGGGAGGGTGGGGGTAAGGGGGAATGATCAACCAAAGGACTTACATGCAGGCATATAGGCCTAACCAATGGACACGGACAACAGGGGGGGGGGGCGGTGAGGGCATGAGCGGGGGGCGGGGTAGAGGGTAACGTGGGGACAAGGACACATATGTAATATCTTAATCAATAAAAATATATTTTTTAAAAAAAGAGCCCTAGGGAACGCTCTCTAGCCTTTCAGCCAAATGCACCCCTCCCCTAAGGCCATCTGGGACATCAAAACATCTACAAAGAAGGGGAGGGTTTGGGGTAGATAAGCAAAATGGCTCCATGCAAAGATCACAGCCAATTTCATCCAGCTCTGGACTGCCTGAGTGGGTCAAGCAACAAGTGTAAAGTAAAAGTCCTCTTCTGGATGTTATATGGCAATGAGGGTGACAGATGGGGCCTCATGAAGAAATGCAGTAGCAGAGAGTCCTGGGTGCTGACTGGACAAACAGAGGACAGGACCTTCATAAAACCCAACCATGTCCTTGTGCTTGTATATTACACTTTCTTCACCATCCAGTAACCGGATATAATCATGTATATAAATCCATGATTGCCTTGTTTTGGAGGTGGTTTCTTTATTTCTCTCTGTTTGACTTCTGATTGCAGAACTTTACCCCAAAGCCTGAGATTTGAGTCTCAAAGAGATGTGAGCTCTCCAGCTTGCTCCTCCCTGTCTTCTCGATTGAAAGGCAAGTCAACAGAAACAGCCATGGTTCAGATTCCCATTCATTTCACCCTTGAGAAGGGCAGGAACCATATTCTGGTTTTCCATGGGTCTTAGAATGTTCTTTATCATCTGCCTTCTCTATATGTTATTTTATTTCATTAAGGAGGGAGATTTGTAAGCCTTTAGAATGTTTCTGTTTCATCAGTTGACTATTTCTTATAGGCACCATTTAATATCTTTTCTCTTTCTTAAATAAAAAACTGCTGAAATGTAACATCTTACAGAACCCTCTTTGCATGTATGTGTGTGTGTGTGTGTGTGTGTGTGTGTGTGTACCTCCCAGCCCACAATATACCGTTGTACTTGCCAGTCTCCATAAACACATGAGCCAACTCCTTGCAATAAATTTCTTTCTATGTACATGCATGTCTTACTGGTTCCGCCTCTCTGGAGAACCCTGAATATTACCAACACCAATAATATGATATACGCACCAATTTATACTCTGACCAGCAGTGGATAATAAGTGTTCCAATACACAAAATACAATTGGTCCACCTGCCCTTAAACTCTTCCCTTCCTATAGGGTGGTGACTAGTTTCATCTTCTAGGTGGTGAAAAAGATGGGTTTATTTTGTGTCCCCTCTGAAAATTATTCAGTGACTTCAAGGGTCTATGCTACAGAGTGAGGCTCAAACTCTATTAGGCACAGTGAGATTGAGCCATCCTAGACTCCTGGGCTCCTCTCTGACATTCTGCTGCCCACTGGGGTTCAAATTATTTTCTAATATGTCATCTATGATATAAAAGCTTACCTGGGACCCCAACATCTCGTATGTTGAGCCCTTTTGCTGGTGCAGGCAGGGAGAGGGTCCCATACTCACAGTTTCTTTCTCACCCTTGAGGTTACCTCTCAGGGCACCTCTAGTGACAGGGAAGGTCTCAGAGCCCAGGGTAATAACTGCATCCTGCTCAGTTCTGGACTCTAGTCAGATGGGTCCTGTTCTGTGTCCTGCATGAGTTTTAAACACCCACCCAATGCCATCAGGGTTGCCGAAGATGTCCTTTTCTCTCCATTTTCTCTTTCCGTCACCCCAGTCTCTCTACCTTAAAAAATTCCTTCCCCATCTACAAGGTCCAACATGACTTGTCCCTCCCTTGAGCCTTTGTGATCTGCTCTGTTGGAGTCGAGCTCCCCTTGAGATCATTACTGGCACTTTCAGGCGCATCCCTTGGTTTCACTCTGGTGCTGTGACTTGGAAGCTCCCAAACTTGAGTTGGTTAATGACCCCAGATCTCAGTTTCTTTGTCTGTATAATGCGAACATCTGGCCTGCCCCATGGTGCTTCACAAGTATTACATGAGTTGACACTTGCTTACTTAATACACACACAGTATAACGTTTGCTTTAACTGACTAGTCAGGCCAGAGACACATGGGTTATAGTAAATCTCTCCACAACTCCATTTCTACCACAAATTCTGCGGGCCTTGAGATGTTATCTCCCAAGTCAACTCAGCATGTTTTCCTAGAAGCAATAAATAAATGCAGCCATTCTTACCCTTAAATTCTCTAAATCAGTTACTAACAGAGAGGTGCCTGTTCTAAAGTTGACACACATTCTAACATAATTTTGCATTAATGGTACCATTTATCTAGAATAAAGCATCCAATTTGCTCTTCAACTCTGTGCTGGAGGCTTGCGGAACGTATTGTGTTCCTGGACCAAACACTGCCAGCAAATGTAGGGTCAACTTATCATGAAGACAATATAAGACCTGTGCTTTCTTCCAGTACATTCAAATTTGTGAGATGCTTCTTCTACTCAAAAATGATAGCACATTAAAAAAAACAAGGTTAACTCAGTTTTATTCCTTTGAAATAACATTCATAGAATCTAGAAATGGAATTGGAAAGCATCACAAAATATGATAAAGCACGTCATTGCTTCTACTTGGGCTTTATAAAATCAAATGCTGCCGATGGGTAAAAAGGGAAATGAAATTTGCACTTACCTGATGGAACCACCTGTATCACCTTTTCCCAAGATCCATATGGGAATATTTCAAGAAGGCAGGAGTAGAAACCGACGTCAGCCTCAGAGGCATTGTGAAAGGCCAGCATCATATCGTTGGGACCCGAGGTTGACTTCAAGAAGTAAACCCTACCAACATAGGGCTCCCTTATTTCCGAACCAAAGGTAGGGTGAAAAATGGCTATGGACTCTTTCTCCGTTGCGTTGATCTTGAACCACTCCATCTGGACTAAGGTGCCCAATGGATACTGACACTCGAGAGTCAGAGTCTCTGCAAGTTTGACTCTTGTGTTCCAAAATATCTCTTCACCTAGAGCTGAAATAGACATCATATTCATTCAATTAGACATTATGCTTAAAACACCAGATAGATACCTTACGCTGTTCTAAGCTTTCTAAGACCTAGCAAGATAGTAAATTGAGACCATGGTAGAGACTAACAACTTCTACCTTAGTCTAAAAGGGTTTCCACTGCTGGGAATAGGCGCTTGGAACTTTTCCTTTTTCTGAACAAGTGGAAAATTATCTAAGCCAACTACAGAGCATTATAATTTCAGAACATGTCACACTACAAGACCAGAAAAAGGACTGAAGACATTATCTTTACCTTTGTGTACATGAAGAAGAGCCACGAGGAAAGTAAAATAATCCATCTCTGGAAAGCGCCTGGGAGGCAGGTCTGGAAAAAAGACAAGTTTTATAATGTTACTTGCAGAGACCCAGCGCAAGGCACTGCTTCCTTCCTCTCAGATACTATCAGTGGTCTCTCCTCTTTCTGAAGTGCGAACACAGGAAAAAGGTCTGAGCTTCAAAGTCAGCTTTGCTCTCATACAAGGATGGGCAGATTTGAACTGCTTCTCTTGGGGAAACAACTTATTTTCAAGCTTTCATTTCTACAAAGATTCATTCACTGAACAAACATTTTCCGAGTGCCTTTTCTCTAGGTAATGAGGATACAACAGTCAATTTATTCTTTAAAATTCTTGCCATCATCGAACTTATGTTCTAGTGGGAGGAGACAGAAAGGAAAACAAAACAGTAAAAAGTAGAGTCAGTTATAGGTGGTAAGTGCATGAGGGAAAACACAGCAGGGGCATGGATCAGGGGAGAGGCTCTAGCATTTCCCTTTGATAGAAAGGCCCAGAAGTCTTTACTAAGGACCTGAGGTTGGAGCAGAGACTGAAGGGTGAGGGGAGGAGTCTATGACTGGGGATCTGGCAGCCCCATTGGGCAGGGCCTTCCTTTGCTGAGCTCAGAATTGGTTTGGGATGATGAAGGAGTCACCGAAGGCCCCCCAAATCTACTGTTATGGTTGATTTTTTTAAAACTTTTTATTTCTAAATAATTATAGAGTCACAGGAACTTTCCAAGATAATACAGAGCTCCCATGTACCTCCACCCAGTATCCCTAACTGTTACATCTTATATGATTATAGTTCAATATCAAATGTGAAATCAACAATGTCATGGTAATCAGAACATTATGATGTGTACCTATAATAATGTATGGTGCTAACTTAGGTTTACATAGCATTCTATTTTCCAAAAGCTTTCACATTGATGATATCATTTGTAACAGCTTTGTAGTAGTTAATTGACATATCTGTGATCTCTGTTTTGTAAGTAATTCATTGAAACCATTTGCTGACAATACCAGCACAAGATAGACATGATCTCTACCCCCAAATCACCCATAAAATGTTGGGTCTGGCAGATTAAAGAAGGAATTTGTTATAATAAAACTTGGTCATTTCTATACAAGTCATTTGATCAAGTTGTATAACATCCGAGAGAGGGAATTCGTTCCAATAGATTTGGGCAGGGTGTCATAGGAAGAGTGTACCAGACTCTGGGACTTCCAACCACAATACAAATTTCCAAGTAGAAAAGTGGGAGGAAGAGCAATGGAGTGCCAACATGGGACACTACCAGGAAACAATGTGACTACAGTGTAGTGGGTGGGGACGTGACAAAAATGAACTTGGGGCCGGATTGAAAGGGTGTTGAACGGCATACATGAAGCACTTCACAGTGGGTCGTCAGGGACCAGGGCATCCTGCTGCATCTGTGACTCAGCACCAGGAACCATTCCTGGAACGTACATCTAAGGCACAAACATAGCTCTGAGGGAACGCCTTCAGCGTTGTAGCGGGAACCATTGAGATGAGATGTGGACAGGAATTGCCAGGAGACTGACTCCAGATGGATTGGGTGAGACAATGTTTGCCCTTACAGATTTTCTGATAGGGTTATATGTGCAAGCGGAAGCAATTGGAGGCTTTTAGATACCAGAATGATACGATCAGATTTGAATTATCAGACAACTTCCCTCACTCCTATCAGGAAGCTGGCTTTGTTTAGGATCCACTCCTTCTCCAGCACCATAGGGATAGTAGAACAAATCTAAGCCATGATACAGACAACTAAGACCTATTTGGGGGCAGAGGTGGAGAAGCCAATCATGGACTGAATTGATGCATTCAAAGTAAGGGAAATTCTTTACATTTGATGTCAAAGACACCTCTCTCTCTCTCTCTCTCTCTCTCTCTCTCTCTCTCTTTCTCTTTCTCTCTCTCAAATCTTATTGTATTATTATTATATTTGAATAAGAAAAAATGTTGCCCCAGTTACCACAAGCAACCTGAGGACAGAGTGTGGCAGAGAGAGATGGGAATGAATTTGGGTCTCAGATGGCATCACTGAGGTACTGAATTCAGGATTCTAGAGTCTGAGCTCATTGTGGAAGGCTATAAATTCCTATACTTTACAAGCCTGTGAGAAAAGCAGTTTCTGTTTCCTACAACCACATACCTCGGAGCTCCTACAATTGTTCTGGTTGCTGCATGAAGACTGGATTGGAAGGAAGCAGAAAAGGGTACGAAACTTAGGCACTGTCACTGTGATCTGAGTAAGGCGGCGGGAAGCTTGTTCTCAAAGATTTCCATGGAGATGAAGAGCAATAGACTGACTGCCAGACATTATCCACTATCTATCACACAGGGACACAATAATTATGGGTGTCCTTGACTCCATGGGCCCCAGTCAGGGTCCAGTTAGGAAAATAGAGCCCATGGCCACTGGTTCAATAGAGGGCATTTCACAAGAAAAATTACTAGAAAGAATAATGGGAGAGCAAAAGGAGCCAAACAGGCAGGGAGGTGACTCAGAGGAGCATAAGGAGGAACCCATTCCCACAGTGCTGGTTAGAAGTCCTGGGAGGAGACACGCTGCTCATTATGGAGGCTCCTGTTTGAAGCTGGAGCCAAGGAGGAAATAAAATGCTTCCAGAGATGTTAGAAAAGGTCAAGGAATAGATCTGTCAGAGAAAAGGGGAAATGGCAGGAGAGAAAACTGATGCTCAGAGAACCTGAATGACTGCTAGTGAAGGGCATCTATGGAGAACTCACAGCTGACGTCAGATTCAGTGGTGAAACTTCCCTCTAAGAGCAGGAGCAAGGCAAGGAGGCCCACTTGCACCACCACTATTCACATTGTATTGGAAGTCTCAGCCTGAGCAATTAGGCAAGAAAAAGAAATGAAAGAAGTCTAAATTGCAAGGGGAAAAGCAATCTACAGGCTCAATGAAATCCTTATAAAAAATTCAAAAAGCTGGTCCCAGATTCATATAGCATTACAAAGGGGCCTTAGAAAAGAAAAAAAGTGACATTCGGAGTTACAAGTTGGAAATAAATAATGCAGAAGATCATAGTCCAAGTTTCAATGATTCATGATATAAATAATCATTAAATGCTTATTAAACAAATGCCAAAACATATATCAATAAATCAATATGTCTATCTACCAATCTATCTATCTGGAGTGTGTATGAGTGTGTGTGTGTCACCAGTAAAAGAGAGAGCATAAGGGTCAGGTAAAACATGGCAGAGATGCAGGGGAGAGGAAGGATGGACAAAGGGACAGAGCAGACAAGTGCAGCACACGGGGCAATGGATCCTAAAAGAAATGAGATGTAACAGCACCATCCACACTTTCAGCGGCTCCTACACCCAGCTCCTCACTGAACCCTCCCCTTCTGGAGTAAGGATTCAGGTATGTGGGTGAATTACTGAAAAGGGGACACTAATTGGTAATAACTTGTAGTAAACCCTTCATTCCCAAGGCATCCAAAGCCACCTGAGCTAAGAGATGAAGACGGGACAAGTGACTAAAATCAAGGGAGGGCACAGATCCCCATGAAAGGTGCAGGGAGACATGTGGCTGGAGATAAAGTTCAGCTGTTACAACTTTGCGAAGGATGAGCCCGATTTATCACCATCTAACCAAAGACAAATAGAGAGTATGCTTGAGCTATTTTTGTTGTGTAGGCAGCCATTTTTTCTATGATTTATGAAGGGATTTTGGCTTGAGGTTTTTTTTCTAATAGAGCTGTCTGTATAAGAGAGTTTCATCCTCAAGGAAGTCATTAATCAAAATATTATTGGAATTCTCTACTGCTGAACACGTCTCAGTGAACCACGTAAGTGTGAATTCACCCACAAGCTCACCTGGGACTGTAGGCTCCTAGGGGACCTGGGCTGGTAACAGTCTCCAGGTACACTGTTTTCTTTCTCTTAGGCTGTCCACACAGACACTTCTCTATCTCCCAGTGTCACCACTTCTGCTTTCTCTGGTATTTCCTGCCTTCCCAGATGTCTCTGCCCTTTCTGAACATTGGGAGGATTCTAGTGTCTATTCCATGACCTGAGCCCATCTTCCCCAGCACCTGCTGAAACCTGATTGCACCCCTCACTTCTTTAGACAACTACTGCCATGCGGGACAGCAGAAAGCCTGTGCTAACCTTTGAGAACCAATGACTGGGGCTTGGAAGACCATGTCCTTCTTATCTGTGAAGAGGCTCCTCCTTCAACTGGAACCTTACAGTCTTGGTTTCTGCTCCCTGCCTCAAAGTGTCTCCTTAAAAGAATGTTTCCAATGAGGGTACATGTGGTTTCCCCTAACCCATGATACCCTACCAGTGGTCGGCAAACTGCAGCTCACGAGCCACATGCGGCTCTTTGGCCTCTTGAGTGTGACTCTTCCACAAAATACCGATTTTGTGGCATATGCGCCACGAAGTTTCAATCGCACTGTACATGCACACTCACACGTGGTATTTTGTGGAAGAGCCACACTCAAGGGGACAAAGAGCCACATGTGGCTCGTGAGCCGCAGTTTGCCAACCACTGCCCTAGACCTTTGCCAAGTCCCCTCTGAGGGACCAGTAAAAATGCACTTGCATTCAAAGCAGAGACTTCAGTTTGGGTTCCGTGGGGCATCTTCTAGGACAAGGGTCTGCAAACTATGGCCCGGGGGCCTCCTTTGTCCATGTAGTTGGAACGCAGCCAGGCCTGTTTGTTGGCATATTGTCAATGGCTGCTTTTGTGCTCTGACCAGTAGTTGTGACAGAGACCAAATGACCTACAAAGCTGAAAATAGTCACTTTTTGATGCATTACAGGAAAAGATGGGCAACCCTTGCATAGGGTAGGATGTTGATAGTGAACATTTATCATATAAGTTCATCTTGCTCAGTCTTTCTGGAGAGAAGGGAGGCTCACCCTGATAGTCCAGACACTGGTAAAATTAGCTCCATTGTATTATTCTGAGGAACCGCACCCTCAGACCTACTACAAGTATAATTCTTCTAGAAACAGACTAAGAAGGATGACTTACATGACATCCGTTTACTACTTACAACTGTCATTAAACTTACTGGTTTATCGAGATCAACCATTCGGCTAATTACAGCTATTTCCCAAAGCTCTTTTCCTACTGTATCTACTTACACCATTTGATTAGCAGGCCCCCTCTTTGCACACACTATTAATTTTAAAAGTGTGACTTCGGCCACGATCAATCTTTTTTTTCTGGAAGGTTACTAACCTTGAGACGGGAGAGTTCTGCTCACTCGAACTCTTCTTTCCCGGTGTGTGTCTTGGTGAAGGGCTTCCTCTTTATGGTGGCCCCTACGCCTCAGTCCCACTGGGTCACCGGCCAGCTCCCTGCTTCCTCATTCCTTAGGGGACGTCATCCCAGGGCGTGACTTGGCCTGTGCTTGTGAGCCCTTCTCTCCACCTGAGCTCCCTCAGACTGGAGCTGCAGTAAAGCATTAACATGTCATGAAGCCCTGGTGTTTGAAGGCTTGAAACCAGCCAAGCAGTGGGCCTGCTTCTGGAAACACCTTTCTCCCTTTAGCTCCTCAGACCCACTCCCTAACAGATACAGCTCTCTTTCCCCTCTGACAATTTTACAGTTACAAGGGATGGACTTCTGAGCTCATGTCTTACTTCTAAATTGGAACCACACCCAAAAAACCTGAAGTTGGTTACTTTGTCTTTCCTTCCCCATTTGTCTTCCTGGCAATCAAAGCACTTCATATTCACAAGCCCCTGAGATATGGGAATTCTCATCTCTGCTGATATCTAAGCAGGTTTCAATCCCACTTTCCAGAGACTCCTGGTTTTGTTTTCAACCTCCCACTTTCTGACATAACATGTGCCCAAGTTGGTGTTGCCTGTGAACTATCCCGGCAGGTTCAGCAGCTTCTGTGTCTCAGACACACGATCATCTCTCCGCTGCTCCGAGGACAGCAGCGCTGGTCGCACGTGTCCCTTAGATGGGCTAGCTCATGGAGGTTCCCTAGGGGCTGAACCACCAAGAAGGACTATGGCTGAGGCCGAGTCTGTGCAATTTAGAAACCCCAGAAGCAAGGACCAGGACCGTGTGGGATAGAGGAGAAGGCACTTTCTGGAGGCCACTCGTGCCTGGAAGCATGAGAGGAGACAATGAAATGTTCTTTCATGACACAAATGGAGTCTGAGCACGTAAGTGGGTCACAGGTAGTTTTCTAAAACTCTTACCTGCCTCGGGCCACTCCCTTCAACGCCTGACCACCCTCAGAAGAATGTCAAACTTCCTAGGACTCACCAGGCCGGCCTTTCCAGTCTGTGTCTTAGTCCATCTCTCCACCTACCACTCCAGACCCTCCTGATGTTTACAAGCGGGGAACATACTCCGCAGTGCAGGACTTTGCACGTGGGGCTTCATGTCTTCTATTCCTGTCCCCTCAGGAGGTCCCAGCCCAGATGTCCCTCACAGGACACACTTCCCGAGTCCCCAAGACTGGGGTCGGTAGTCCTCCCGTGAGTTCCCTGAGGCCCTGGGTAGATCTTTACTGAAACAGGTATCGCTTCCTTTGTAACATCCCATGTCTTTGCGGCATTTCTTATTAGAGCCTCACAAGCCCCTTCAGTGCACAGATAGAGGACCCTCCCCTGCTCTGCCCAGAGCGGGCTCAGGCCTGGTGTCGGGTCAGTATTTGCTAAAATCATGTAAACCCATGGCTTTTATTTGTGAGGTGTTGCCATGTGCTAATTACCATCCGGTTCCATCTGGTTTCCAGTGTGTGCTGTGTTCTTGGTTGTGTGCTCCATCTCTGTTTCTCCAACAAATAAGCCAGAAAGAAATATTGATCCCAAATTCACATGGGTTTTGCAGAACAAACCCAGAGACAAGCTTTTCTGTTTCTGGCCAACTCTTTCTCAAGATGACTCAGTGGGCCCTGACTTGGCCACAAACACTGGCTGAAACAATCACTGTCCACCCAGGCGACACACCACATGAACGTCAGAGCCATTGCAATGGCAGGCGCTGTTCCCATCTATAGGAGTTTGCGCTGCCTGCTTCCTGACTCACAAAATTCACGTTTATATAGATATTTCTCCCAGATTACTCTTTTATAATCACTTCCTAAGTCAGTGTCCACATGCAAACACACACATACATGCACACCGTCACCACCCTCATTATCACTCACATTTCATGATCAAGTTACTGCTATTATGAAGGGAAGAAAAATGGACACTGTTTTTGCTGTTTCTCTGTAAGGACCATCCCTTCTGATTTCTTTAGCTTCTTCTTGGGGGCTCTTGAAATCTCGCAGCCTTGCTAATTGCAAAGAACCCCACAATTAGCTTTTACCCATCCCCACAGTGCTACAGGCACCCCAGTGTCTTGGCCTTAGAATGCAACATTGTTCTCCCCAACAGGAAGCTACATAATCTTACTCAACACATAGCAGAAATGTTTTAAAAAGTTACACGATCAATAATGAATTCCAAACAAACAATAAAAACTTCCTGAGACAAATAAAACTGCCTGATGCCCATAGAAAAAAGTCACCCGAAGTGTTCCAACCAGGAGACAAACGGAGGGCAAGACAAGGAAAGTTAGTGGGGCAGAAGGAATATTATCTACCACTCAAAGAGATGGACCACGCCTCTCCCTCTCATGTTTGTGACCCTCATTAAGGGCCTTTTCAACAGTTTAAAAGTGAAAATACTCTTTAGCATCACCACTTGTTGACAGACATAGAAAATGCAGCCCGACTGGCTTCCTCCCCCCCTTTTCCTTGAGGGTCCCAGGGCACCACCTCAGGGTCGGGGGGAGGTGCATTTAGCCTGCCTTTCTTGACAAACTGCATTTCAGCATGACCTAACTTTCTCTTTACAGAAAAGAAAAATTCAGCTACTCAGTAGAGAAAATAATATTAGATATTTTTAAATCATTATTTTGCAACTCCTATTAAAAGTATAGACTGAAACCATTGTTTGTAGATGCTAAAGCTGGTAGATGACAGGTTATCAGGGAACTGTGTCATGGAAGATACTGCTGACTGACACTACTTGAGCCCTCTGATCAACCATAACCGCTGTAAATGGTAGGAGGTAACTCAGGAGGAAGAGAACAGCACCACCTGGGAAGAACTCTTAGCAAAGTCATGGAAGCCCAAGCCAGTTCAGCCTCTGGAAGGAGCTAGTGGTGTACAAGAAATGCAGGGAATAGAAGCATGAGTTCAAGGGCACCAAGGGGAGGCAATGACAGAACACGTAAAGCAAGGGAGGTTGCAGAACAAAGGTTGCGGGTTCGCGAGTACAAAGGGTAGTAATAATTCACATAAGAAAATGTCACCTAATCCCCTAAATGTCCAAAAGGCACTTGATAGTTCTGAATATTCTTGTCTAATAAAAAACACATAACAATTTTGGAATTGAATAGGCATAATAAAGAAAACTGATTAAAAACTAATGGCAAACTTGATGGTAAGACACTGGAAGAATTTCAATTAAATTTCTAAGTAACACAAGAAGACCACTATTACCACAAATATCTAACATTGCTCTGGGAGTTTTAACTGATACTATAGGCTTAAAAAATTAGGAACTGTAAATGTTGAATAATTATTTTGAGTTTATTATTATTTGTAGATGATCAACCTGGAGAACACAAAAGAATCAAATAAAAAAACTAATAAAAGAACAGATAAAGTGGCTAGCAAAATAATTTTATAAGACTGGCTTTATTTTATGTCATATTTTAAAACCAGCAAATATATAATATTATGTATATATATGCATATACATATGTGTGTATTAATATGTAGGAATGTGCCTCAAGAATTTTCAAGAATTATACAAAATCTGTAAATTCCATAAAGGTAAAGTAAATATCTTGAATAGATGGAGTTAACGTGCTATGTTCCCCTTTGGCAAGACCCAATTTGGAGAAAACAATAAAAAAAAATTTAATTTCCCTAGAATTTTATAATCGCTTATGTTTTGAGCAGGCTAGGCCATGAACTACAGTCCTGTCAGGCTTCCTGTTCACCACACTCTATAGGAGCTGGCAGAGGCCCTGGGGTGGGTGGGTGGGGTGGGGGTGGGGGTCGGCGGGTGGGGGTGGGGCGGAGAGCCTGGGGGGGCAAGCAGGGAAGAGTTGAAGGTGCTTGCCCTCAGCAGTAGCATGGCATGTGTGTGTGTGTGTGTGTGTGTGTGTGTGCGCACGCGCGCGCACGCGCTCATGTTCACAGAATACCACTGTCTGAGTTAGCAAGAGCTCTATGTAAATGGTAATAGCAAAGAGCATTTTAACGGGAAGAAAGATGTAGAGGGGCCTCTGGCACTACCAGATACCAAAACCACAGGGTCACAAGGTCAAAGTGCTCTCTTCTGTAGGAATGGAGAGTTCAGAGGCAGACTCAGAGTGACAGGTTTCCAGGGGTAGAGGTTTGCAAGCAGCCTGATGAGAAAAGGACATTCCTGACCTCATCCCCCAGCAGCCCGGGAGCCCAGGAGACAGTGACTAGACCGGTAATCCCATCAACCCCTGGGGAGCCAAGATCTGAAAGAGCACATTCTCCTCCGCAGGGGAGCTTGTTTCTGAATTGCAGGAATACGCTAAAGCAGAAGGCTTCTTCACAGATGCACAGCCTAATAAAGTGCTGACTGGTTCTCTGGACAGCGCAACTTCATCAGTTCTCTCTTGCTGAAAAGTGAGTCAGTGAAAGAAGTAACCAGACCTACGGCAGAAGTTCAGCTTACCCGCGAAGTCAGATATATGTGTGTGCGTAGACATATGTATGTATATCTATATCTATGTCCATCTATATCTGTATCTATGTAACTATAGATAGGTAATATCAAGATAACATGCATTAAGACATATGAAGATAATATATAAGATACATATATAAAGATACAATATATTAAAATAATATATATTAACTACATATATTATGCTATATATGGTAAATAGCAAAGCCATGGAAAATGTGGTAGCTTTTTCTACATAAAAACTAAAACTCTATCATAGCCAACTTCACACACGAACAAAGCAAAAAGAAGGCAGGAGAATTGGGAGAGCAATCTATGAAATGTTTGAGACAGGAGTATAATATTTTCTAAATGTAAAACATTTAAGTATCAATGACAAATAACCACAAATAGGAAAACAGGCACTGGGCGCTCAGCCCCTGATCACAAAAGGAGAGTCAGCGACGCATATGAAACACTCGGCAGGTTACGTCCTCTGACCCAGCAAGGCCGACTCAAGATGCGTGTCCGAAGCAAGAATAAATTTAGCAAAGATGTGTCTCTAAAAATGTGCAAGTGTTTACTACAGCGTTATTTTTAGTAACAGGAATTGGAAACAGTCTTTATTCGTATCTCGGAGGACGAGTTCAATTCGCTGTGGTAAATGCAGAGAACGGAATGTCCCCGCCCTTCAGTGGGTGTGCAGGTCCACATTTAGGTGCGCAAGAGTCTGTGATCTATGATGTGAAGCACCTTTTTCAGTGCCATCAAAATAAGCCAACGCACGAAGCACCTGGACAGTGCTCCTACCTGGCCAGGAGCCCACGCCCAGCCTCTCACCTGGAGGTAGCATTGCAGGCTCAGGTGGCTGTGGCAGGCTCCCTTGGGTGCATCCTCTTCTTCCTCCTGTTTACAGCCTCCCCTGGCTGATGGTCTCAAGGCTTCAAGGACAGAAATACTTGCAGGAACATTTTCAGGACCTCAAGTATCAAGCCTGAGGAGTAGGAAGTTCTTTAGAAATTTGTTCTCAGTGACACCAGGAAACAGCAGACAGGCACAGAGGAGGAACAGGGACTTGATGATGACTTCTATCTCTTCCCCCCAGCCATCCGCTGACAGCTCATTCCTTTCTCCTCTAGAACTCACATGACTTTGATGCTTTTCCCTCTGCATTGTGGTTAGTTAGTGAGGAGAGAGCCCCGCCTCCACTGTAAGCAAAAGAATGTGGGCTTTGCAGAGACTTGAGTTCAAATCCCAGCCCACCTTGACTCATTGTGGGGCCTCCAGTCGCAGCACTTTCATGGCAGCACAGACCCTACAGAGCCAGGGTGGGCACCCAGGTAGGCAGACCCCACCCTGGGGTCCCCCTGCCAAGTGTGCCCCACCCTTGGTAGGACTCAGCAGGGACCTTTCCCAAGAGAATGAGAAGTAAGCTGAAAACAAACTCGGGCTCTCTCCTGACTCAAAGTCAAGCCTACGATTGGGCATGCGGAGTGTGAAATCTGACACATTTGGCTCATTGAAGCCACTTTACTAGTTTCCCATTTGCTTACATCTCTGCAACTACGTTTTCCTCTCCTCCCACTCCTGAAGTCACACTCCCTGGTCTCTAGGGACCTTTTCAAGTCTCCCTTCCTGTAATGTTTCTCTCCCTCCTGAGCCCCAGCTCGCCATTCTCTCCCTTCATCTCCTCCCAGGGGAACCATTCCACCACTTCAGTGCCCTGAACAGAAGGCTGAAATGTCCTCCAAGTTCAAAGTTGCACGACCATGGGCACGACTACATAAACAGACGTTCCTTTACCAACATCGATCAGATTTTAGATGTCTGCATAAACAGACTGGAGCTCTTTATCTTCCTGCACTTATGAAAACCAGAAATTAAAATATCTGTTATCTTTTAACTGGAATGCTAAGATCCTCTGGCTCACAGATTACCATCCAGGTTGCATTTCATTCATGGAGGCTACAAAATCCATTTCCCTCCTGCTGAAGCCCACCCTTGACGTCATCTCTGGTCACCTTTTTTAACCCCTCATATTCACTCACTCAATACTGAAACGTGCAAGAAACTATTTTTAAAAGCAGCCTCTCCACCTGCATGCTCCCCATCCTGGTCCCCAAAGCACCCATGTGGGTCCAGAGAGGCACCTCCTGGCTCCCCCGCACCTGCCCTTGGGTGCACTTTCCTAAGAATGACTTTCTGAGTGACGACATTGGCAGGTGCTTTTCCGGTCACCTCACTCCGTCCTTCGACATAAACATCACAGAGAGTGACTACTGGATCCTACTGCGTGCCTGACACTTCTCTGATGCTTTACATCAGGGGTCCTCAAACTACGGCCCGCGGGCCACATGCAAATACAAATATTGTATTTGTTCCCGTTTTGTTTTTTTACTTCAAAATAAGATATGTGCAGTGTGCATAGGAATTTGTTCATAGTTTTTTTTAAACTATAGTCCGGCCCTCCAACGGTCTGAGGGACAGTGAACTGGCTGCCTGTTTAAAAAGTTTGAGGACCCCTGCTTTACAGTTTCATTCATTAACTTTTAAAAAACCTTAGACAATAGGGATGGCTACTGTTCTCACATTTGAGGACATGGGGAGGGGTGCCGAGGAAGGAGGGTCTGCTCCCGATTGGGGTTGTCTTCATGAGGGGAGGTGGGAATGGAGAGAGGCTCAGGCTGCAGTTGGTGCAGAAGCAGCCATCACCCTGCTGAGCTGCAGAGGGGTGGGTGTGGTTTGAGGAAACTGAGTAGTTAAGCAATTTGCCCAATGTCCCCACAACATTTTGTAGCAAAATCAGGATTTGAACCCAGATGTTTGATGGTAGAGCCTACACTTTCACCTCAACAACTCACAGCAGCAAAGAAGCCAATTGAACTGAGGTGAACCCACGGTTTCTCAAACCAAGGTGGGCGGGGCAGAGTGCCAGGCAATGCCCCAGTGAAGGAAATTGGTAGGAGCTAACAAAACTACATATGCATGTGCCCTTGGACCCAGCAATTCTACTCCTAGGAGTTGTTTGTGAACATGGATTTCCACAAGTACAACTCAACATAGGAACAGGTTTTGAATAACTGTGGCACTATTTATAATAACAAAACATGGGGAGCAGCTTAATACTCACCCATGAGAAGCTGGCTGAATAAACTGAGGTATATCCATGTAATGGGATACTAAAAAGAGGGAGGAAGAGCCCTCTGAACTCAGAGAGTGACTTCTGGGATATATTTTAAATTTATTTTAAAATTATATATTTAAAAAAGTACAGAAGAGTGTGTACAGCCTGCTGCCCTTTCTATAAGAAAAAGATACTTTAAGAAAAAAGAAGTATAACTATATCTATTTCCTTATTTTTGTAAGAAGTGATCTAGAAGAAATAAACCATAAACCAATGACAATATTTGCATGTGGGGTTGGTGGGAAGTGGGTGGGGTGTACAGATAGGAATGGAACTTCTCTGAGCGTACCTCTTTACGTGATTTTGACTTGTGAGTTATGTACGTGTTTTATATAGTCAAAAGACAACATAAATAAAAGGATGAAAAAAATCAAACTAAAATTTACTACAAACAAAAACATTAACTATACACCAAGGATATAACCACACGGGGGGGAAAAAGAATCCCAGCCAATTTGGAACTCAGATCTCTGTAAACTTTAGTGCTAAGGCCATATTCTAAACACCAAAATAATTGCAAAAATAAAACAATATGCCAAAAAAAAAGGAAGCAATCTTGGACTTTACTTAGTAGTAAAGTAGGACCAGCTTGTTGGTTGTGGCCCTCGTCACTCATCTAGTGATTCTAAAACTATTCTGTGGGAGTTGTAGGGCAGAGGAAACGAGTAGATATGTTTACTCTGGTGTCATAGAGAACCAGGAGCCTCGCTGTGAGGAAGATACACAAATACGGAGCGTGGAAAGGAGAAGAGGAACTCTGTGTTCCTGGGCTCATACTGACATTATCAGGGTGAACTTGTGGGGGCTAGAAACGTGTATCCTAGCTCTGCGCACTTTTGATGGGCCCAGAGCAGTGACAGCCCAGAAGGCACGCACACACCCACCCACCGCCCACCCCGGCTTAGTTTCTAGACCACATCCTCTAGCAAAGAACCCGGGCTCCTTGAGAAACCGCTGACTGTGGCTGGGACAAGGAAAATGCAGGACCCCTCTCTAACTCTGTCTGGGCCCAAAGTAAAAAGTCCCTGTGCAAAGCACACAGAGCACCGCCCCCTCTGCAGCTCAGCAGGTGTCGGCTGCTTCTGCACCAACTGCAGCCTCGGCCTCTCTGCACCCCCCACCTCCCATCATGAAGACACTGCACCCAATTCGGAGCAGACTCTCCTTCCTCGACACCCCTCCCCAGCTCCTCACCAAGTGAAAGTCTACAACTAACAGCTCCGACAGCAGTGCCCTGCGCTTTACCATCGTGGGTGGGCAGCAAGTGTCAAAACACCCAACTTTGTTGTACTCCTGGCTGTGTTTCTGGTCTTGAATGAGGGATCAACACCTCCATCCCAGGATCCCTCCAGCACACATACACATGAGATAAACCATGTGTAAGTTTATGCTCTGCAACACTTTTTGATGATGATGGTGCTGGACCACGCTTCTGGAGCCTCTTGTGAGATTCATACAGCAGATGCCTTTCAGAATACATTCACCTGGTGCCTTCCACCTCGCTCTGCTGGTCCCTCGTTCTCAAATCTCTGTTCTTTCTTATGCCACATTCCTAAATAACAAGCCTGTTCCATCCCTTCTTGGCTTCTCTACTTTGCACATTATCCTTTGCCCTCTTTTAGTATAGTGTCTCTTGTATATGTGAAAGGAAGGTCTGTTCAAACTCAGACCAGGCAAACGGTGATGGCGCGATTGTTCAGAAATGCGGGTGCACCTTCTCCTGAGCTGTCTGACCCTCATCAGACACTCTGGGGACGGAGCCTTGTTCACAAAATACTGCACAGTCCATAGTAGATGAGGTGTCTTCTTTCACGCATGTCCACGTTACTTCCTCCTCCCACCCTCATGGCTTTTTAAAGTTGACATTATTGGTGACATAATCATGATATGTAAATGCTGATCACTCCTTTTTTGTTGTTGTTGTTAATTCTCACCCAAAGATATTTTTCTATTGATTTTTTTTTAGAGAGAATGGAAAGGCAGAAGAGGGAGAGAAACATTGATATGAGAGAGACATATCAGTTGGTTGCCTCCTACACCCGCTCTGACCAGGGCCAGGAATCAAACCTGCAACCCAGGTAATTGATCTTGACTGGGAATCAAACCCTTGGTGCCCAGGCCAATGCTCTAACCACTGAGAACACTTGCCATGGCTGTTCATCCCTTTCTTGAACAGGGTATTTTTGTTTTTGTTTTTGTTTTATTGCCACGTGCCATCCCGCCTCTTCTTAAACATGGGACATTCTCTGGCCACGGTGTCCACACCATGAACACCAGGCTCTTGAACCCCCCTGCAAATATCCCAGCATGGTTTTGCAGCAAGAACCACAGCTGGAAGGGCATGAGCTCTGCTGAGGATGAGGAATCACCCCGGAATCCACGCAGCTCAGCCACAGTATGTCTGGACAAGGGCCTGACACATCCCTGAACTTGAGTCTACTTGTACTGTTCATCTCAACCATGCGTCTTTGTTAGGTGGGTCCACTAAAGAGGAGCTGCGTTCGGGACCCTCACTGTTTAAGTAAATCTGGCACTAGATAAGACATGAATTCCCTCCTGTATTACCAATAGATGGGAGAAAAGAGCCTGCACCACTTTTATGTGGCTCTGTAGACAGTGTTACCTTAATTTTGGAGTGTTCAAAATACATCAACAGCATTCTATATTTGATCACATGATGGACACAGAGACTTCTTTTACTTTAGCAACCACAGAATGAAGTTGGGTTACTTCTCTGAGTCCGAAGATCTGAGGCCCTTGGAGAGGAGGTGGAGGCAGAGAATGAAGAAGGACCATTTCTGAGTGTGCTCTAGTGCTGGCCATCACGAAGTGCACTCGGCTAGGCTGCAATATTGACAAAGTCTGCTGGTGTGAGGGCAAAAGTTTTGCCCACTGAAGATTTGAAAACATTTTAGAAGAGCTGATGAACATAAACTCCTTCAACATCAATCACTTATCTCTTCATTAGTTCTTAATTCACATAAACCTCCATAAAAATCTACGGACAAGAAGACCAAAAAAATTCTCCCAAGTTTTTGGGGCTTCTGCAATCCCCATACATCCAGCTGTGACTGTTTGTCCATCACTGAGGTTGTATGATCACTGCCCATCATCTTAAGTAACTGGAGTTAAAAGGAAAAGATTGTAGTGAAGGAATGTGAAGGAAATCTGAATTCCTCTGGGAGAGGGCATCCCTTAGATCTTCAAGGACATGAGAAAGGGAGGCAGACAGTGGAAGGAGCAGTAGGAATGAGACAATCGTCTGCAAGGAGACCTGGGGTCTTCCAAGGAGAGGCCATCACTGACGTCAGAGGAGGTGGTGATATGACATTTGGGGAAAGTACATAGAGGAAAAAAAGCTGAAGAATGTTGACAGTAAAACTAAACCGAAAATAACACCACATTTGAAAAGGGTCCTTCAAAGTTCAGAAGACAGATCTTAGGGTGGGTTCAAGTTCTCAGAAATGAGAACTAACTAGTTCATAGCTGTGTGGAAGTAAAAGTGAAACATAAGCCCTTGTCACAAATGTTTTCAAGATAGCAACCATTCAATGATGGACAATAAATAATAATATTTTTCTTCTATATAACAGAGAACCAACAAGGTATGCTAGATAAGATTTGGAGACTAATAATAAAAATTTAGGTGCCATGAAATGCTATTAGGGTTCCACAGGACACACACACACACACACACACACACACACACACACACACAGATTTCAAATATCTGAAACGTCTCACCTAATAAATCAAGCAGAAGGAAGGAAATCAGTTTTCTGAGTGCTTGGGACCTACTTCTCTGATTATGGAATAGAACTAGATCAGCAGTCATTTCCTTTTTAACTTAGTAACTGTAATAACTTGACCTGTGCTCTTATCAGCAATGAACAAAGGGGAGACAGACCTTTAACTTTCATCAGGCTGTAGAATAATAACACACATTCAGCTTTTTCAGAAAGTAAAGGTGGTGATCAAATGTTTGGCATCTGACTGTAAAATCAGTTTAAGATCACTGTATAATCAGAAATGCCTTACTTGTGGAGACAGTTGTCGAATTCAAACAGGAGTAGGCATCATGGCCCAGCATAAGGTAACAGGGTCCAAGTAAGGGCACCTGCAGAGGAGGGCAAGCCTTTTTTACACTAACAAATTTGTTAGTAGGGTAAATCTTATATTGTATGTTTTTATAGCACACACACACAAAAAAAACAGTTCTACTACTATCAGTTTCAGAATGCTGGATACTGTTATCATTCATTCATTTTGATTGCTGTATAATATTCCATTGTGTGAACTGCTTACCCATTGACTTTCCCACTGATGGATACTGGAATGTTTCTAAATCTTCATTATTGTACAGGGCACTGCCATTAACACATTATACATATCTCTTGATGCTCATACTCAAGAGTAGTTTGGGGGTATGTACCTGAGAGTAGACCTGCTGGGTTATTATTTGTTAATGTACAACTCTAGGAAGTAATACCAAATTGTCTTTGCAACGTGGTTGCAATTACACTTCCTTCAGCAATATTTAAAAAGCTCCTGTGGAACTATATCCCCTCCAACACTTGTTGTCAGACTTCTTACTTTTGTTAGTCTGATTGCAGCCTTAATTCCTATTTCCTTAAATGAAAACGATTTTGAAGACCTTTCTATATGGGTATTGGCCACATGAATTTCCTTTCCTTTGAAGTGCCTGCTCATAATTCTTGCCTATTTTTTCATTAAATTGCTTATGTTCTACTTATTGATTTGTATAAGTTCTTTACATGTTATTGAAATTAATCCACTATCAATAGCATATAGTACAAATATTTCCCACAGTTTATCACTTACCTTTTCCATTTCTTTATGGCTTTTTAAATAACAAAGTTATTTTATGATCTTGTCTATTATATTCAATGTTTATTTTTATCTTGTTGAAAAAATCTTTTCTAGCCAAAGTCTAAAATATAGTAATATTGTCTATTAAGAGTGTTAATGTTTTGTCTCTGACATATCAGTCCTTAAATCATTTGGAATGTATCATGTTGTGAAGGAATCCAACTTCATCCTTTCTTATGACTTACATTATTTCTTTTCTTATTAGTCAAATTATTGCTATTATGTCATGCCACTTCAGTCATCTATCAACTTCCATAAATGTTTTGCTTATCCCTGCAGACAGTTTTAATTACCACAATTTCATAGTAAGTTCTGAAGCCTGGTAAGGTAAATGCCCTCTTCCTGCTATTCCTCATCAAAAATATTCTGGACACCTCAGATGTTTATTCTTTCATGTAAACTTCAGAAAAATCTCATTAAATTCTACAGGGAATACCCTATTAAAATTTTGACTGGAAATGCATTAAATCTGCCCATCATTTTGGAAAGAACTGGCAGTTAATACTGTAAAACAATAACCCTTTGGGTGTTCAGAGATGCATCAGGATGCCGAGAGTTCAGCGTACATAGATGGGTCTTCACTCTACTGTGACATCTGGGGCCTCTGCTGGGATGATGTAAAGGCTGGGGTGACTAGCAGCTGGGTCCTGGGGTGACTAGCAGCTGGGAGCTGGATTCATCTGAAGGCTCATGCATACACATGGCCGGCGGTTGAAGCTGGCTGTCACCACAACACCATTCGTGGCCTATGTGACTGCTTGACTTTCTCACACAACAGGAACTTGGTTCCCAAAGAACTGGAAGTTGTATTAGCTTTTATGGTCTCACCTTAAAATAACAAAGAACCTCTTTCTGGAGGGAAGAAGTATCCAAGTCACTTAGAAGAAAGTAGGTGGGAGAGGTGATATTGTTGTGTCCATCTCTGGAAAACACAACTTGTCACATGAGTCTTGCTGTGTACTCATCTGCTATCACTCTACCTTTTCAAGTCTCTTAAAATATGTCTTAAACATTTCTAAAATTCCCTGTAGAGATAGGGCATATTTAGATTTACTACCGAGTATGTTACATTCTCCATTCTATTGCCAGTGACATCTTTTTTAGTTGCTTGTGATGTGCAGAAATGCAATTGTTTTTGAATCCAGCCACCTTATTAAACTCTGACTTTTAAAAATAATTTATTTTAAATTGTTTTGACTTTTTAATGTAATTATTATCTGTAAATAATACTTTTATTTTTCCTTTCTAATTTTAATTATTCTAGTCTATTTTTTTTATCTCACTTCACTGAAAAATCTAAATATAATAGCAGGCCTCTTTGTGGCATTCTTTAGTTGTAAGGGAATGAACAACTTCTGTTTCCCTATTTAGAATGATATTGCTCTATGTTTTTATACATAGCCCCCCAACTGGTTAAGCAATTCCATCTACTTCTAATTCACCAAGAGATTTAATAACTCATTATAGCCCTGCCAGCATGGTTCAGTGGTTGAGCATTGACCTATGAATTAGGAGGTCATGGTTCGATTCCCGGTCAGGGCATATGCCCAGGTTGCAGGCTCAATCCCCAGTGTGGTGTGTGCAGGAGGCAGCCAATCAATGATTCTCTCTCATCATTGATGTTTCTAGCCCTCTCCCTTCTTCTCTGAAATCAATAAAAATATATGTAAAAAGAAATAACTCATTATAGTCAAGTGCTATTTCTGCATCTACATATAAGCGTATATATATATATGGCTGACCATATGTACGTCCAACCGACCTGTACATATAGACGCGCACTGGCAATTTAAAAATAAACATTGACTTGTGCATACGTGATACATATAAAGTTCTTGCTGGTGCCAATTGTGCACGTATGTTTCTTAAAGCTGAAGTACTAACAGGATCTGCAGAAGGAGAGGTTGTTCTGATTCCAAGAATTGATTTGTCCCTGTCTGACACTGGCCTCCCATTTAAATTAATTTGAAGACAGTTTTCTGTGGTGCCAGCATTTGCAATGACTATTAATAAATCACAAGGACAAACTCTAGGCAGAGTAGGAATATTCCTACCTAAACCCATTTTTGGACATGGTCAGTTATATGTTGCTTTCTCTCAAGTTTGAACAGTGTGTGACATTGAAGTCAAAGTTGTAAATGCTTCATCACAAGGGAAATTAGTCAAGCACTCTGAAAGTATTTTTACTCTTAATGTGGTATACAGGGAGATATTAGAATAAGTTTAATCACTTTATCAGTCATTGTTTTTATCAACGTTGTTTTTATGTTTTTGTTGTTTTTATATCATGTCTTTGTTGTTGTTATATTATGTTGTTATTGTTTGTTAATTTATATATCATTTTCATATACATTTTACTGATTTTCTTTCATCTCGGACACATCTATTATAGAGAAAGGGCAAATAGTGATATTAAAATATTTCTTCTAATTAATTTCCTTTCAATATGCATGACTCCATGCACCTGGCCACTAGTATAAGATAAGCATATACAATTTTTCTAGACATTGTCCATTTGCTTGTTAATGTTTAGGATTTTTGCCTCTATTCATGAGAGAAATGGGCCTACACTTTTCCCTTCTCATAATGTCTTGGTTTGGTTTGGTGTCACAGTTATGCTGGCCTCATGGGATGAATTGCACTCTTCCTCCTTTTCCTATAACTTCAAAGAGTTTGAATAAAATTGGGAATGTCCTTGGAATGTTAGAAGTTGCCTATAAAATCATCTGTCTTGTGTTTTCTTCGTGGAGAGATTATAATCACTACTTCAATTCCTTTAATAACTATAGGACTATTAAAGTTTATTACTTTTGAGGCCAATTCCAGTAAATGGTATTTTTCCAAGAATGTGCCCACTGCATTTATGCTTTCAAATTTGCAGGTACAGCATTGCTGAAATACTGTAGCAGTGTCTCTTTCTCACTTTATCTGTTCTTATGTCCCCTCCTCACATTGATTACAGTGTTTGTGTCCTTTTGCTTTTCCAGTTGATCATTTTTGGTAGAAATTTATCTTTGCTATTTTCCCCCAAAGAACCAATTTTTGCTTTGTTGATTTTCTATCTTAATACCTTTGATTGCATTTCATCAGCTTCTCTTTTTTATTATCCCTTCAACTTAATTTGGGTATATTCTGTCATTTTTTTTAACTTAAGATAAACACTTGTCTCTTAATTTTGAGGCCTTCTTCTTTTAAACAGATTTAAAGCAAAAATGTCTCGAGGATAAAAAATTGTGAAAGAACTTTCACTTTTGCCAAAACCGGTTTGGCTCAGTGGATAGAGCGTCGGCCTGCGGACTGAAGGGTCCCAGGTTCGATTCCGGTCAAGGGCATGTACCTTGGTTGCGGGCACATCCCCAGTGGGGAGTGTGCAGGAGGCAGCTGATCGATGTTTCTCTCTCATCGATGTTTCTAACTCTCTATCTCTCTCCTTTCCTCTCTGTAAAAACTCAATAAAATATATTAAAAAAAAAAAAAAAGAACTTTCACTTTTGCTGCATTCCACAGGCCTCTATGCATTGAGTTTTCATTATCATTCAGTAAATTTCCACTGTGGTTACTGTTTTAACTTGTGAGTTCTTGAGAATGATGTCTTTTAATTTCCAAATATGCAAAAATACTTTGCCTATCTTTTTTTGATTAAACTTTAACTTAATTATAATGTGGTACAAATTATTGGTGTATATGGACCTAGTCTTTGAAATGTATTGGAGCTTTCTAAACTGCCTAATACTTGGATCAATTGTAAATATTTCGTGTGAATTGAGGGGGAAAGGTGATTTCTCTGATGCACATGTGCAAAATTCTGTATATATTCATTAGACCAGGGTTATTGTGTTATTCATATTTTCTATATCTTTTTTTTTTTTTAGTTACTGCCTGCTTGACCTATCAAAAATCAAGAGTATGTGTTGAAAGCTACTCCTGTGATTTTAGATTTATCAGCTCATCCTTGGAGTTTTGCCACTTTTGGCTTCATACATTTTGAGGTTATTTGATTAGATGCATGTTATGTTTTAAATCGCCACATCATCTTGGTGAGTTGAATCTTTTATCATTATAGTGAGTTTTTTCAGCTCTGGATAAGAAAAGTGTATGAAAGATGCAAAGTGATGCAATGCAGACTTCGTTCCTACTGCAGTGGCACCAATAGGATGAGCATTTTCCCCAATTTTCATGAAATCAAATTCTTACGTTTGCTTCCGGCCTCTACCTCAGCCACCGCCTTTCATTCTTTGCAGTGGCACGTTTTGGAGTTGAAGTCTGAGTCTTCCAGTGCCTGCTGCGGCTGAACGTGGGCACCAAGAAACAGGGGCCGGAAGGAGGCGGGCAGTTTACCCGTTGTTTTGTGCTTTTCACACAGTATGGCTAATGGGAATGGCTTCTTCCACACTGCCGGACTTGCAGCTTATCTGATTTTCACAATTTATGGTTCTAATTTCAAAAAACTGATACCTATACTCTACTTCCCAAACAGGATATCTTGGGTTAGATTCCTAGAAAGAAATGGTTCTTGAAAAGTTTAGATTAGTATATCTTTGTTTCATCTTCAAATCATACTTATTTTCTTCTCTACTGAACTAAAAAATATTCTAAGAATTTTAAAGTGTTTTTAAGCAGCGCTTTTGGCTTTCATCCTTCATTTTTAGAACAAAAATCTATTCTCATAAAACAAATACGGTTGTGTATCTTTTGCAAAGTCAACATAGCTGTTAGTCTAATTTACACTATGAAATTCTGTAGCTTTTACTGAGGTATTTTCCATATTGATTCATTCATCCATCCATTCATTAACATAAACATAAATTGAGTATCTCCTTTGTGTAACATTGTGAGAGGCAGGGAGGTACAAGTTAAATATTAATGACAGAAGTCATGTCAAGCAGATGGTGGGAACAATGACTAAATGCAAATCAGCATAATACAAGGGGAAAAGGAATAAGTGATAGAAAAACTTAAAAAAGACCTAAACCAAACTAAAACTGCCGTGGAAACTCAAAGAAAAAAGAATTTCCTCCCAGCTGGGCAAGTTGACACAGCCTCCTGGGAAAGGTGACATTTGAAGCTGGCCTTTGAAAATAGGCAGAAATGGAAATGTGAAGGTGGGTGGGGGAAAGTTCAACACTTAATTCACAGAGGAGGAGAGAAAGGGCCTGGACAAGCAAGCTGGGGGGTGTGAGAAGGAAAAGGTGAGTTAAGAGTAACGTCCCAGCAAGTACATGCATCTTCTGCAACCTTTGTTCCTAATAGGGAGCCAGGCAAGGGTTAACCACAAAGACAAACCAGAACAAGTTAAGTTTCAAGAAACCTTAAAAGCTCAGTGTGATGTAACCTTTCTTAACTAGACACCGCAGGATGGATTTGCTAAGACTTAACACTTTTCTCCATTCTCCCAACAATGGAGAATGGAAAATAGTGGACGCCGATCCATGAGCAGGGCAGGCGGGCCTCCCTCCAGCAGAGGCCCCTCTGGATTCCAGGAGGCGAGGGTCATGCGGAGCAAGACTTGGGGTGTACCTGCTCCTAAACCATTTGTGACACTTAGCCTCGTGACCAGAATTATAAAACTTGGTTAAATATTAATGACAAAAATGAGATGAAAAGTAATTATTTCTATAAGAACTAAGCTGAATTCTTTTCAAAGAATTGGTACCAAGGAGTCACTTACAAGCTGTTGAAATTTGCTCCAAATTATGTTGTGCTGCCCAGAAACTTCTGAACTTCTGAAATTAATCTGTCCTATCTCAAATCGATAATGTTTAAACACTACAAATTTACCTGCTTCTATTTCATCATTTAACATATATTTTGTCCTCATTCTTCCAGCTTAAATAGCATCACCTGGCTTATTTTATTGATGACAGCAATCTGCTACAGTACTTAGTAAGAAAAAATGTATTACTTTTTCTTGTTAACCATAACTCAATTAGAAAACTTTCTCCTAAATGAATGTGTATATTGTGTGTATACAGGTACACGTATGTATGTACGTACACACACACACACACACACACACACACACACACACACCAGCTTTCATTTTTCGACACCATTTTTCTTTCTTCTTTCTTTCAAATGTGTTCAGAACCTGCTGAAAGTCATTAATACTTGAACTGACATGGATTTAAGTTCTGAGTTCACAAACCCCTGAGTTCACAAACCCCTGTCACCATGTGCTTGACAGGACTTAATCCTGAGAGATTTTCAGTCTTGCTCTTCATAGTGTTTTGGGCTGAGCTGGAATTTGCACACAGGCCTACGTGACCATTAACTCTATTTCTTCCTTCATGATTACACAGTATTTCACACGTTGAAAGGTTAAAAAAATATATATAACGTATTTATAAATCACAGGGGAAGGAATTAGTATCACTAAACATGGCAGAAAAAAGCTACTCACAATTACACACACTTACATACAAATATTCCATCACCAGTGTGAATGTTCTGGACAATATAAAGGTTTCAAAGATAAGGGTTTATATTGACAAAAGCTAAATTTCATGTAAAAATTAAAAATAAAGGAAATCAGAATGCAATGTCTTCTTTCCATTCCTAAAATGTATATTCATGAGACTGATTGAGTTTGTAGGTAGCAATTATTAGTCAATTTTCAGTTTCTAGAAACATTTTATTAAATAATTGTTAAATAGGATTTTTACAAAGCAAATTGCATAGAAAAGGTAAAAATTTTTATGTCCCCAGCACTTTCTATGCTTTTTCCGTCATCTTCTGGTCGGCTGCTGCTCTTAACTACAGAGCTGGTGGGAGGTGAAGGGACAGAGATGGGCATCACTCAATGTCGGTCAGGAAAGAAGGTGTCACCCCGGGCAGAGGGCTTGCCTGTCCTCGGGCAATAGCTGTGCATACAGCTGGCTTCACGGCTGTCCACCTGTCCAGAGGCTGTGGCTGCAGAGCAGAGCACCTGGGTCCTCAGGGGCAGGTCAGCTGCTGCAGGAGGTTTTCAAGACATTTCAAATAATAGGCATTCAGGGGGTTTTCTTCTGAGTCTGAAAAAGCTGAGAAAAAAATAAGAGTATGGAGGAACAAGCTGATAAACTTAGCACTACACCTGAGAGTGAACACACACACACACACACACACACACACACACACACACAGACTTAAGTATGATTTCTGTGAGACAAAGTTCTACTTAACTCCTTGATGTACTTGGCATTAGGATATTTCACATTGTAAAAAAAAAAATGAACTTACAGAATTTATTTACTTTTAATTAATGGTTTAACCAAAGAATGTAAACTGAAAACAGTGCACCTCCATAACGGATCCATTATCCACAAGCCCAAATGAATGCCTTGCCTTGTTCTTTCTATGTACCATCCCTCCTAACCCTAAACACTGACAGTAACTCAGTTACCCACGACCTCCAGAAGCTCACGGTCACAGCCAGAAACAAAAAAATCTAAAAGCCACTTATAAAAACTCAGACTATAACAACGTGGGAAAGACACAGTTCAGTGTCTGACCATAAAAGTGGTCAAAGAACAATGCTCATTGAAAACTTGAATCACTTAAAATAAAAATGCACTTGAAAGGAAAGCCCGCCTCCTGTCCCATGGCATCACAGGGCCCAGCGGATATGGGCAATGGGTCTGTTTCTGGAAGACTAGCTCAACTCCTGAAGTCAGGTCAGTTTTCTGTTCAAGGTCAATTCTAATTGGGTCCAGTTCTTATCACCTAAGAACACACTTTAGTATAGTGGTAGGCACTGGCAACGTTTTGTACAAGGAAAAAATGTCTTGGAGAAAGATCACAGACATGTTGTAAGAAACCATTATATTTTATTATTTAAAAAATGTTACAAGGAAAAGCACGGACCAAATACCGACATACTGATCAATGCGTCAACCAAAAAGTTCCTCAAACATTACTGTAAAACATCAGTGTAGAAAAAACTTCTTTTTTGCTGTGAACTGCCCAAATATTTCATTCATTATTCGCTTAATAGCTTCCAAGTTGAACTGCAATCTCTCATAATGAAACTTACTTTTCTTTGCTAAGGAATATGCTTCATCCACTCTTCTTTTTATTGATGAATTTTTCAAAGTCGTTTTTGCCTGGAAATAACATGGAACAAGCCATGAATTAGACTCGTTTCCATGTGTAGGGATCACGATACAATCCTCACTCTGCCTTTCTGACCACAGTAGTAAGCAGGATATTATAAAATGTAGTAACGAAGCTACAGAATTAGATATTAGCACACACCATCACAGTGTCAGCACACCCTTCCCTCGCTAACTCGATTCTTCTCTCCTGCCCCTTGTTCTTGCTTCCCTTCCCTTTCCCCTTCTCCCTAATCTCAATGCACTATTTTAAACTACTTCATCTTAGTTTTAGTTATTTCACAATCCCTCAAACCTCAGGTTTCAGATCAAGCATACCACATTACCAGTCAACAAATATCCACAGTGACGACAGAGTGTCACATCCTGTGAGAAGACACACGGGTGAGAGGGACAGCAGCCGCCTCTGTCCGTGTGCGTGGACACCACCCAGGGGGAAGAACATGCAGACAAGGGGCGGCAGCTGAGAAGCCCGTGGGGGTGGGTGTCTATGCTCACCCTGTCACCTGGCCACTATTTAATTGCTAGACACACGTGGGCATTTCCCTCAGGAGTGAGATCTGTCTGTACTCAGAGAACAGGCACCAGTCCCCCCCTGCCTGCCTCCCGGGACCTGCGCTGCAGCCTGAGGACTGAGTTCCTTCAAAACTCAGTGACTACAGGTACCTGAGATAGGGAGGTCCCACACTGGATAAAGCTTTGCTATTTGTTTTTATTTCAAGATGCATTTTTCCTTGACCCTTCTTTTAGCAGAAATCATCTAGATTAACATTGCACCAATATAGCAAATCAACTTATACTAACGGAAAATTCACTCAAAAAAGAGACTTTTCTGAGACGGGAGAGCCCGCTAAAATGATTAGATGAGGAAGACCTGAGTGACGGTTTACTAATTGTATGAAGGATGCTCAGGCCACAGGCTCCGAGCTCAGTCTTCTCTAGCTGACACTCCTCTGAGGTCCCTGGCTGCCCAAGAGGTTGGTGTTCACCCCCGACTCACGACCAAGATTGTAAGAACTCACCTTCTGGTAATTGTGAACCAGAGCCCAAAGTGCGGCTGCGCCGATCCTCCGAGCACTGGGACTCTCACTTTCCAGAGAGGCAGCCAGCACACTCAGCACTTTTTCTAATAAGAGAGACATTAAAAAAAAAGTTCAGTCCCAGACAGTATCTGGTATATATTAAACCAGTCAGTTGCCCCGTTCTCCCATCAGATACACACAAAGTTGGTATCACTACGGCAAAAACTACCTTCATAGCATGTGGCAGAGGGAGGACAACCTGTCAAGTTTTCACAACAGACACAGAGCAGCCAAGGCCTCATGGTTTTCGGCCCTAATTCAACAATGGCACATTCATGTCAAGACAATAGTGGAGAAGTCATTACACAATGAGTTATATTAATGAGCTCTTCAGTTATAGCTCACATGCTGGTGTGCAGGAAAACGGGTCTGCTCTTGTGGTAACTTTTAAAGACTGTTACGTGAACATATCAATAGCACGGGCTCCTACAAAATAATAGTGAAGGAATACCATATGAGGTAAGCCTTTTACAAAAGAACTGGACACATTGGAGAAATGTTTGTGTGGATGTGTGTGTCAGAGGAAAAGCGATTTAAAGGAAGAGCAACTCACAAGATAGGCCCCTTTTTGCACAGCCAGCCAGAGCATGAAATCAAGACTTGGAAATTATCCTCAGCAGCTACTGGTTTTGATGAAGATGCAGAGAAGTCGGTGCCAAGGAGATGCCAGGGTGTTTCAGACATTACATGAAGCTGCTTTATTCCTTACTTTTACCTGTCATTACATTGACTCATTTCCTCTACAGCACGAGATTTAAAATCCTGAGACATGTTATGGGGACGCTGTGCAAGGTCACGCCCCACCTGCCGGAGCATCTCCTTACAGAGCGGCCTGGCAGTGGCCGTCGGTCCGCTCACTGCTGCACATTCCAGCCACAGTGCCGCTCTACTTCAGGGGCTCAACAAATACTAGTTGGATGAAAGATTCCATAATTAAAGCAAATGGATGCTGTTTCAGTGATTCTATTTAGGGTTCTTAAAAAGAATTTGAAGGAATTTAAAGTCTTTACAGAGAAAAAAAAAAAAAAAGCATCTGCTCCATAAAGTGAGCTCTGAGCAGTGGGGCGTGTGGGTGGAGGTGGGTGGGGTGCTGTTTCCTGTCCACACACCACTGCCTACCCTCACCCGCTTTCTGTGGTCCCCTGCCTCTCCTCTATCACAATACACAACTAGCCTGTATCAACAGCTGTCCCATCACAGCCATTATGGCAGGTGATAGGTGGCAGCTCATATTCTTGGGGACATCATTGAATGGTGTGTCCATCTGATATCACCCAGTGATGTTGTTACACATGGTACCAACACTCATGATCTACACAGATTTATCATTACTCCTTTTACCATGTACTATCTCTTAAAATGCTTCAATAAAGTACACACACATACAGGTCAATAATATGCTGCCCGTTCTGATAATGCAAGTGGATCAGTTTTTTAAAAAACACATTTTAGCCCTAACTGGTTTGGCTCAGAGCGTTGGCCTGCAGACTGAAAGGTCCCAGGTTCGATTCCGGTCAAGGGCATGTACCTTGGTTGTGGGCACATCCCCAGTGGGGGGTGTGCAGGAGGCAACTAATCAATGTTCCTCTCTCATTGATGTGTCTGACTCTCTATCCCTCTCCCTTCCTCTCTGTAAAAAATAAAATATATTCAAAAAAAACAAACACACATTTTATTGTGAAACATAACATGCAAACAAAATACACATAAACCTGAAACTAATATTGTATATCAACTATAATTTTTTAAAAACACATAAAACATTTGCAAGTCTATTTGTAAGGTATGAAATGAATTACCACATTCATATAGAAATAATGTCAAGAGATGAGGTAACAGTAAAATATAGTTAATTAAGAAGTGAAGGGTTTTGAATATTTACCTTTCTTCTCAATGATACTGAGTTAATTTTAAGTTTAGGGATGTCATGTTGGTAGCCTGAAATCAACTATAAGAATATTGACACCATGAAAACCAGCAAATGCTACAAACCAATTCAAAGCTGACTGACCAAACTTTTGAAAGCTTCCCATGCATTTCCACATTCAATAACTATCCTGAGGAAAACGAATCACAGCTGCACCCATGAAGAATGTGAGCAGAATCGTTTCCATTCACTTGGAAAACTCCGTTTCACAGAGAAACCCCTCCAAGGAAAAATGAAGTGGGAAACATGAAAGGGAACAGGAATTCATGTATTTTGAGCATCTACCATGAACCATAAACAGTGTAGGCACTTGCTATTATAAAACTAATTTCTACGAAAACCAAGGAAGGAGAGATCACGGTACAGATGAGGAAATGGGGCCAGAGAAGCTGCCCAGTGATGCTGGAGTGATCACGAGTGGTTGCGGGGTCTATCACCCACAGCTCTTCTCCTTTTTTCCCCGATAACACAGTGTCTCCTTATAAAATCCCTCCCTATGAAAGTCACACAGCCCTCACAGAAACAGCATATGGTTACAGAAACAGATCTTGCCATTTTTCTTTCTGCTTCAAAATTTTTCTGATCGCTCCCCAGTCCTCGCCTCCACCTGCTCTACATCTCAGAGAAGGAAGTCTCTGTAAGGCTACTTTCACCAGTGCCTGGGTCCTGCACACTCCTGCCTGCCGAGGATCTCTATCATCCATATCCACTGACAGCTGTGAGCACAGACGCGATTCTAAGTGCTAATACATGAACATGAAGAAATCAGACAATGACCTAACGACTTATAAGAGTGTATGTTCTACTGCGGGCAGAGGTGGCATAAATAGACATATCCCTAAAACACAAAGTGTCTCAGCCTGTGGTCACGCTGCGGAGAAAAATAAAACGAGGAAAGGAGACAAGAGTGAGTGGGGAAAGGAGGCAGGGAGGCAGCATGAGGGCTGGCTTCACCGGCATCCAGAATTTGCTCAAAGCCTAGAGCAGGGATCCTCAAACTACGGCCCGCCTGGCCACATGCAAATATTGTATTTGTTCCCATTTTGGTTTCTTTTTTTACTTCAAAATAAGATATGTGCAGTGTGCATAGGAATTTGTTCATAGTTTTTTTTAAAACTATAGTCCGGCCCTCCAACAGTCTGAGGGACAGTAACTGGCCCCCTGTTTAAAAAGTTTGAGGACCCCTGGCCTAGAGGAATGAGGGGAGGACAGATGAAGCCAGAGCCCCCTGCTCACCCTCCTCCTCCTCTGTGCTACCTCCTGTACCCAGTGTGTCCCCCAGCGATATGACCTGTCAACCCCAGAGACTCGAGGTAATTCCTTAAGGCCTGGAGCCACACCTGACTCATGCCTGCCTCATTCTCACAGCCTCTGCCTCCCTCGGTGCCTTGACACAGTGAGGGTTTCATAACCACCTGGAAAATTATTTATAAAACTATTTTGTGTTTCAATCTGAATGGAATATGCTAAGAACCACCATATGTATAAAGGGATGTGTGTGTCTATGTGAGGCGTATAAAGTGGATACGCACCACTGGCCAGGATCTTGGGCTTATTGGCAGGACTGAAGCAAATGTTATGAAAAATAAGGAGAGGCAGACAAGGGCTGCGCTTGTGCTTGAACTTGCTCATCTCTGTCAGCAAGTCTAAGCCGCCATCAAGCCGCAGGATCATCTGCTGCCCATCTTCTCCATACGATATGTTCAGGAGCAACTTCAACCAGAGAATGGTCAGATTGCTAAGATGTTTATTTCCTCCTTTTGGCAATGTGAGAGACAGGAAGTTCTGCAAGAAGTTAGTCTGCGGATAAATAGAAAGAACATTATTTTTTTCTGGAGTCTTTGCATTCCTAGTCCCTTGGAGACCAATTAACCAACATTCTATTCTCTTTTTCCCACCTTTAATGTTTCATTCCTTCAATACTTCCCATATACTCCATCTATATTTTTTCCAGATATAAGTAAAAAGATTGAGAACAAAATAGCTTTCAAATTTTAATTCTTAGTAATTCTTTTCTGGTGATGGATAAAGCAGTTACGGTTGACTCAATTACTTTGGATTGATAATTCAGTTTGGTGATTATTTTAGGTCTCTGGAGTTTTGTCTTTCGGTCTGCCTTCTGGCAATTTTGCTACTCATTAAAAGGTATCCTATGGGGAGGAAAAAGAACCAAAACCCATTGATGGTTGCCAGAGGAGCGAGGGGAGGGGAATGGGTGAAAAGGGTGAAAGGGAATAAGAGCTACAAGCTTCCAGTTATAAAATAAATAAGCCCTGGGGCAGGGGTGGGCAAACTTTTTGACTTGAGGGCCACAATGGGTTCTTAAACTGGACCAGAGGGCCGGAACAAAAGCATGGATGGAGTGTTTGTGTGAACTAATATAAATTCAAAGTAAACATCATTACATAAAAGGGTACGGTCTTTTTTTTTTTTAGTTTTATTCATTTCAAACAGGCCGGATCCGGCCCGCGGGCCGTAGTTTGCCCACGGCTGCCCTGGGGTGTAAGATACAGCACAGGGAAAATAATCAATAATATCGTAATAACCATGTATGTGACAGATGGGGACTACACTTACTATGGCGATCGCATCGTAGGGTATAAATGTTAAATTACTACATTGTACACTTGAAACTAACATAACACTGTATGTCAACTATACTTTAATAAAAAAATAAATTAAAAACAAATAAAATGTTTAAAAATTAAAGAAAAAAAGAAAGAAAACCCAAAGCAGTCCCAGACACCAGGTAACAACCCTGGTAGAACTGAGGATACCTGAATCTTTACTGCTACATGAGAGCTAAAAATAACCTGTGGGTACCGCTTGTGTTCTGTTTACCCCAGCTGTTTCTCTTTACAGATTTTTCATGTCACTCTAGTAAACCTAGAAACCAGAAAGCTCCATCACTTAAAATATAAGAGTCATTTCAACCTCCCAAAACCCTTCCACAAAACCGCAGCACACCCTTAACTATGTAAAAGACAGTAACTTATCGTCTAGAATAATCTACATGCAAAGAAAGAATGAATGAAAGTACCATATAGGAAGCAGCCCAGGAGAGCATGGGAACCACGGCCAGGTGCACAAGTGACCCAGGAGCAGGAATGTGATCACTTAACTTTCATAACTGCCCCCAAGGTCTCATCATCTCATCTCTCTCCCCGTTTCATAACCTACTCTGGCTTATTTCCTGGATCCTCCTGCAGCTAAATCACAATGATGGCTTGAATCTATGAAATAAATTTAACTTTCATGTAAAATAACTGAGTGTGTGGATGGAGTTAGCTACAAAGATATTAGCGATATCGCACAAGCACCAAGCAGGCTGGAGAACCCCATGCCCACTTGCACTGCACGTGCCCTCACTCACACCTACTTCTCAATTGTTGGCCCAAATTAGCATTTTTCTACATTCATCCCGTGAGTCCCCCATGCAGCTAGATTCTGCCATGACAGTGGAGATCTGGGGCTGATGACAGTGATAAACTATATGGCAGTGCTTCAAAGGAAATATGCTGTGGGCATTCCTTCTACTTTGCTGGGTCCGCCGATGCTTTTTAAGTTCCCCACATCAGGTGAAACATGCTGAAACATGTCATGATAGAGAGAAAGCAGACACTTGAGAATCTGAGTTGTGCCACAGCATTAGGTGTCCAGGGCTCATTATCAGCTACTGCAGCTGAGGGAAAACAAGGTGGGTGACCTACACCTCACAGTCTGATCACACCAATATCGAAATATGCTTAATCAGAGAGTGAGAGCAGAAGATGCCTTAGGTATAATTTTGTTTAACCTAATAATTTTAAAAATTAAGAAACTGAATATGTTAAAAGGAGAAAGTCTCCTTTTAAGTAAGTCTTAAAAGTCACACTTCAGACCTGAGGTTGGTACCATACTGCACCTGGGCATTCCTACTTTGCTTCCTACCTGTATGTTCTGCAAGGAGATGGAGAAAGCACTGTGCCCAGTTTGTCCTCTTGCATATGAGAAAAGACGGTAATCACGCATCCAGTTCAAAATGACTCCATGCACCCACAGACGCACACACACTCACACTCAAAGTCACCCACACTCATTGCCACTCACACACTCACACACACACACACACACACACACACATATACACATACATATATATATAAAGAAAATATCCAGCCATGAACTGGAAGTAAAAGCTGGCTCCAATGAGAGCAGTGGGTTCCTGATTTGCACCTTCTGCCAATCTACCTGGTGTGAATACCACCACTATGGCTGGTTTCAAGATATCATCCAGAGTCAACTAGCTTGCAAATTCCTGAAAATTAAAGAGGACACTCCTAAGTCAACATGAGTTAGCTCCAACACATCACTGAAAAGCTCCTTCCTTACTTAAGACTGCTATTTGGAGATTGCGTTCAAATTGAAGATTAGTGGGGAGTAGAGGAGAAATGACACAGTAGAGGAAAAGGAGACTCAATTCTTATGAATGCTGTGAACATTTGCAATTTATTTTGGCCTTCATGTAAAAGAAAGAGAAGTACTCAAATAATCAGCATGTACTATTAAGTAACATCCAATTCACATTTTAGGGACTCTGTTGACATGTACCTGAATACAGTCTAACTGAATAGCTGTGCTAGAATTTATTCCCACCATTCAATCCCTTTTAAGTACTCTAAGTTAAATCGGTGACCAGAGTCAAGTTTAGGCACTGGATCCCAGGGGACTGATAAAATCACCTCTTTGGTCATTAAGAACTTAGGTCTAACTTGGGAGAAAAAGGAACCATGATTTCATAAACCATTTTGACTACAGAAATTGAACTGAAATTTACTGCTCAATTTGGTCTTGTTTAAATACCAGTATATTACTTTATGATTTCAAATAAATGTAAGACAACTGCCTTTCTAAAACCCTCATTTTTGAGAGTGATAAAATATAATCCAAAGCTAAGAAGACAAACTAGAAGGAAATGGTTTCATCATATTCTAGCTTCTGTTACTTTTCATGTATCAACAATCGACTGGCTTTAAGCAAAGTGACCCTCTTAATCCTTTCACAATCCGTTAAAATAAAATGCCCTGAAAGCAGAATAAATTAACCCTAGACACTGAGTTCTAGACTTCTCACACATATTCTCAATGGGCAGGAATATTTTACTACCTTTTCTATGATGGGAAGGAGTTTAAGTACTTACTTTCTGAATTACTCCTTTACAGTCATGAGACAATGCCAGGTTGGAAAGGAACATGAAGACCATCTGCTGAACTGTGGGGTTCTCAAGAGGCACCTGGGAAGCCAACTTCAGGATACACAGCATCAAAGAGTTGCCGGGGGCTCCTCTGTACACAGCTAGAACGGGATACTGTCCAGAACTTGACCAGCAAAGAGAACTGCAACCTTAAAAACAACAGCTCGTCACAACATCTTCTCAGTTTCACTGTTCAGTTCAGAACAACCTCAGTTGTAAAACACATTAGTCTATCGAGTGACATGAACCTGCAGACTGCACATCAGCAGCACCGAGGCTGGTGTTGTCCATGGCCAGCCTAGTGGGCTACTATTCTCACTAAGGGCCCAGGATCGCAATTGAGCATTTAAAAACACTAGGGGTAGCCCTGGCCAGTGTTGCTCAGTGGTAGTGCATCAGCCCTCAGACCAACAGTTATGGGTTCGATTCCTGGTCAAGGGCATGTACCTGGGTGGTAGGATCACTCCTCAGCTTCGCTCAGGCAGGAGGCAACCAATCGATGTGTCTCTCTCACATCGATGTTTCTCTCTCTCTCTAACTCCCCTACTAACCCACCCCCTCCCTTCCACTTTCTCTTAAAAAAAAAAAATCCATGAGAAAAATATCCTTGGGTGAGGATTAACAAACAAACAAACAACAAAAACCCCACCATACATTACATTTATTTTTTTTATAAAGAATAAAATAAGCATGATAGGTTTTTTAAATAGTTCCCAAATAAGACATCTAATTAAATAGGAACGGAATATTAGAAATGGGAGGTAACTTGGTCTAAAGCATTTGTTTTACAGAAGAGAAAAAAAGCACAATAATTCTGTGGTGGGGTGGCAGGACAAATGCTACAGCCTTAGATGCTAGATGAAGGCACAGGCTTGGAGAAGTCAGCGACCTGCTCAAAGTCACACAGCCCACAAGCAGCAAGAGCTGGCAGTGGCATCAACTGGTTTTCCAGAGTCTCATGTCTTCTCAGTAAATTATACAACCATGTGGAGCTTATCAAGGGAAAAAGATCATCACGAAGAAATCAGAAATACATCTGACTATATTGAAACATGAACCAAAAGTTAGTTAACTTGTGAAGGCCAACTTAAGTATAACTAGACCAGAGTCAAACTCCTTCTGTAAGATAAACTCGCGCAAGGCCAGCAAACCCAAATAAGTACATTGATCTTTCTTGTGTGCATACTTTACAGCAGTATCCAACACCAATGTTTCCATTAACTGTTACATAAAACAGTCACCAATGATGCGATTTTGTTTGGAAGCAAATCAAACAGGAAAATAGAAAGTTTCTTCCTCAATTTAGTTAACTAATCACATTCTAATAGTTACATCAATTTAAGTATAAAAGTAATGCAGATAATAGCTTTAAACGATTGATATTAAAGTAAATGTTTTTGCTCAATATTTAGCAACTGATTCTTTTTTTCTCTCTTTTCTTCCCTTAACCCTAAGTTAAAGAGGAAGGGTAGGGTAGAGAAGGTGATATGGAGACATAACACTCCACACACCACAATGAGAGTTCAGCAACCTGACGGTCTGTTTAGGTCAGTCTGTGTCGGCCATTGACAAGCTGAGTGGACTGCAGCTCCAGAGAGGAGGCCGAGGCCAGTCAGACTATCAAGAAGTCAGATAACCTTCACACTGGGTGGTGACTACACGGGCTCAGGACTGTTCTGAGTTCCAGTTCTTTCTCTGATTATGTTTTGCTATTTGGAGAACCCAGCTGCTGAGCTGCTGAATGTTGATAGAATAAAGTGCACAAACTTGCCAGCCAGTTAAACCTGACATTTATGACCCTAACTTCCCAATGGAAAATTCACACCACCAGCAATTCCACTTCACCTCCCTAACAGGCTCTCCTTCCCTCCACTCAAACAGCCACTTCTCACCTTCTACCCAATCTCCCTCAGCCTCTAAAAATGCACGGCCCATAGGAGGCACTCAATAAAATGTCTGTGAAAGGAATTAATGAAAGAGGCACCCCAACTACTACCAAACCAACAGAATCTAGAACTCCCTTTCATCATACCAGTGTCCTACTCTCACATATGTAAGAGTTTTCACTTTCACCTGATTTTTAAGGTCTTACAGCATAATTTTCCCTCTCAATTTTCCTATTAAATTCAATTTCCCACTGATATAATCAAGCCAGTTTCTCCCTCTCTATTCCCTGAGCTGTGTGATGACTTCCTACCTCAACAGACATACTAACACAGTGGTTCTCAACCTTCTGGCCCTTTAAATACAGTTCCTCGTGTTGTGAACCAACCATAAAATTATTTTCATTGCTACTTCATAACTGTAATGTTGCTACTGTTATGAATCGTAATGTAAATATCTGATATGCAGGATGGTTTTAGGCGACCCCTGTGAAAGGGTCGTTCGACCGCCAAAGGGGTAGCGACCCATAGGTTGAGAACCGCTGTACTAACATTTCTGTCTGTTCTCATGATACCTACAAAGTATGCCTTTAACCAGCATACCTTCAATAAGAAGGAGAAACACTCCAAACTATGTACTCATTTTCCCAGTCTACTTTCACAACATTACATAAAATTAGCATGTTAGTATATTTTATTACTGGAAGGTAGTATTGGGTCTATTTACCATTTGGAAAATTTGCTGTATAGACACAAAGTAGCTGCAGGGCGATTTGCATCAATGAATCATCCATCAAAAGCCAGGGCCAGAGAGAGTGCAGGACAGGGACAAGATGAGCTTCAAGAGCTGCTTCCTGTAACGAAAAGGAAATAAGCACAGCATTAGTTGAATGTAGCAAAATATAAAATTAAACCAGGTCCAAAACCATCGTCACCAACATAAGGAGACAACAACCGAATTTATCTTTGCTCTGATGGCGCGAGCTGGCTTCAAAGCCCTTGTCCCCAGACTGCCTGTGAGCCTGGCAGCATGAAGAGGTCCCTTCCACCCTGAGGTGGCCAGGATATACACCTTTGGTAAGAAATGCAGAAAAATAGCCCAGCCAGAGTGGCTCAGAAGTGAGCATTGACCCAGGAAGCAAGAAGTCACAGGCTTGATCCCCAGTGAGGGGTATGCAGGAGGCAGCCAGTTAATGATGTTTCTCTTTCATCGATGTTTTTATCTCTCTGTCCGTCCCTCTCCCTTCCTCTCACTCTAAAAATCAATAAAAACACATTTAAAAAAAAGAAATGCATAAAAACAGCTTTGAACACGCCAGGTAAGCAGGAGGGTGCCATCTCACACACTGAATAACTGTAAATGCTCTGATATGGTTAAGAAATGGAATTTTCTGTTAAACATTTGATAGACGAGTTCTTCCTCCCCCTCTGTGTGAATGTGTGTGTACCCAGATCTGGTATATGTGGACAGATAGAAACAGATGGATCAGGGGTTGATTACTGCTTTTAAGTCATCTGAGTATAGTAAAATTCAGTTAAAATAGCATGCTAAATCAATAAATTCTTAAGTAACCCATAGTTTTTATTACAAAGATCAGTTACCATTGGGAAAATACTATTTGCAGCAAACAGCCATTTTAAATGAACTGGAATCAGTAGGCAATTCGCAGGCCCGTGGGCACACAAGTGGGAGCTCATATCAATACACACAACCTACAGAATTTCATGCAACATCAATGGCAGAAGAGAGTGGGAAGTTACTCCCAGCCATTCCCGTGCTCCCCACTCCTCTTGAGGTTGGGCCTGAACACAGCCCTATGACTGCGGCAGGTGACCTTGCTTCTGTTTCAGTCGAGACAGAAATGAGCAGGTGTAAGCTCCTCCTCTACTCCGCATTCACCTGTGTTCTGCCCACTCAGCCATCCTGACTGGCAGTGAGGAATGGCAGCTCCTGTGCTGGAGACTGACATGTCTATCTGTGTTCTGGAACACAGCCCACCTGCCTCTCAGGGCACTTGATCCATCAATTAGTTCTTTTCTCCCTGTCTCTTTAATAACTAGTCCCTAGTTTGATTCTTGTTCACATTCAAACAGTTTATAGAAAAACAAACACACAGACCAACTTCCGTTAATGCTACGTGTCCTAAATTAGAATGCTGCTTCTAGACCAAGCTTCTAGAAAGAATGCCCTCGTTGCTGTCACTGCCCACCTCTTACTTAATCTTCAGCTTACTTTGGCATATTTTCGGTCGTATGGTACAAAGAAGGCCATGCCCATCTTTGCAGTTACCAAACCCTCATCTATTATAGGTCTTTTTTCCTTTACCTCCTTGGATCCTCTCTAGCCTGGATTATCTCCTAACTCTCTCCAGCATTCCCTTCTCCGTTCTTTTCTTCATTATATTTTCCAAGGATATGATGACCCGGACTTCCACTCTACACTCTCCTGGGAAATTTCAACAATAGTCACAGCTACACACAGCACATATGTACTGATAACCCCTAACATCCCAGCCTGTTTCATCCCTCAGAGCCCAGAACTATGTATCTACTGATGACCAGCCATGTTCTACCCGAACATCCCACAGACACTGTGCTAAAGTGTCAGACCTGAATGTGAGGCTCTCTCACACCTATGCTCATTCTAGAATGCACAACCTAGAGCAAGCATGTCCAACTCAAAGGCTAACACGGCCAAATAAACAAGGTTTAAGTTTATGTGGGCCGCAAAAAAACAAAAGCTCCCATTTTCATAGAAATGTAGGTTTATTTCGATAGAGACATGCTGAATACAAAGGGCTGAAATGAGTAATCATTAACATAAAATAATAGGCTATTTAAATAAAAATTAATATTTTTTCTTGAACATTAACTTACCAGACACTGAATAACTGCACAAATCAATAAGCGTAACGCAAATAAACCTATTTTTCTTATTCTCCAAAAGCAAAATATTTCCTGTTGCGCACACCAAACAAGTCAGTCCAAGACTAATGACGTGACAATCGGCTGCTAAAATATTCGCTGCTAGTATTAGGGAGAGAAATGGTGCACCTGTGCGTAAGGCGCGTAAGGGAAATGAATGCAACACAATTATAGTAATCAGTCACTAGCGAATGTTGTAGTTCATTATTATTAATTATATACAACAGGATATTATAAAAATTGTTAAAAACTTTTATTAAAATGTTTCTTATATACCGTTACATTGGCTGGGCCACAAAAATACTCATTGTGGGCTGTATGCAGCCTGCGGGCCGCAAGTTTGACATGCTTGATCTAGAGCCTGGAAGTCACTCTGCCTTTCTCCTCCTTCTCAGATTTACTCTCCACCCTGCTTCCCTCTTCTACCTGCCTCGTCATCTCTTGCCTGGACTACCACTGCCCCTACCTCTAACCTTGTCCACTGTTTAACTCATTTACTTCCCAGTCACTGTGACCATCCCTTATGAAAACTCCTTAATGTTACAAGTATACAGACTCTGGGGTAGGGTGAGGGTGGATCAATCAGTGAAATTCCATGAGAGTGGCCAACAGTTAGTAATGGGAGTGTAAGTTGGAGTAGAAAAGAAATTAAGAATCTTTGCCTCATCAGACTTTACTTATACTCAAGAGTAATCTAAATATTCTCTTTTGGATTTACTCCTTATCGACAACTTAGATATGCAGAAATGGTTTGCCTTTTTATAGTTGGCTAACATGTTACAAGTGTGAACACGATATTTGTGCCAGTGCCCAAGCTAGCATCTTCCAAATCCAGAGAAGCAGGTCTGACCCAGGCCTTCCCTGAGTCACGGAGGAATAATAGCTGCACAAGGGATCTGAAGGTTAATAAAGGTCACCTCTATTCTGAGTAAAAAGTTCATATGTAGGGGATTTTAATGAAATGTATAAGTACTTAAATCCCATCAAACTTTGGAAGTACAAATTATCAGTTATGTGTCTTGGGCAATCATTTAAGACGGCTTAAGGATTAGGTGTTCAAGGTGTTCATTTTCCAAATACTGTGTGCTTTCTAGTTTTATCCCAAGTAAAAGCAAAAGAGGGTGAGACATTATTTTTAAAGGAAGTTCTTGAAATGTCTTTGTCTTACTCATTTTCTGTGAGAAAGCCAGTGCTTCAGAGGGCTGGATCACTATGACCAGAGTATGGAGACACTGAGTCCTGTGCAGTGCACCTATGGGCTTTCAGGGGCGGCATGGCGCTTAGACAGAGTGCAGCATCTCAGAGGTCCCCAGGTGGGGCCAAGTCAATGTGCAGGGGGAGCCCTGGAGCTGGAGGGAAGAGCCTCCCGAGATGGACAAGGGGGACAGGGCCACGCTCGGCAACAGCGGGCAGCATGTTCTGCTCAGAAGCGGGAGACACTCTCACCTTCCTTGTGAACAGACACCTCCACTTACTCCCTTGGAAAGCTGTCTGAAAAAGTCCTGCCTCAGAAGATAGGCACAACCATTCATTCCATCTCAGAAAAAAGCCAGTGAGATGCATAACAGGGCAGAAAGAGGCTCAAGTCTGTCTGAGCAGTTACCAAACCCTCATCCAAAGTCCAAGTTTCAGTGACAAAGCTAAAATTCTGCCGTAAGCAAGAACTGTCATCAGTGCTGAAGAATAAGATTCTGAGAACACGGAGTTCCAAGAACAATCAACAATGCATCTAACACTAAAATTTTCTATTTTCCCATCTACATCAGCTCACAGAGAAATGAAACTGCTATAAAAATCTGAGAAGTAGCACTACTTACTTTACCTTCTTCATTCCGATAGAGACAGTTTCTCAGAAGCTGCATGGCAGTGCTTAACTCTTTAACAAAGCCATCCTCCTGTTCAAAGAGAAGCAGTTGAAGGATGTGAGCACAAGGGCATGTTCCACCTTTATGTACAGCATCCCTTCCCTTTGGTCCCATTACCATGCAGCCATGAGCTCGCTGCCCTGACCACCATCACTTTGCAGGCACTGACAAGGTAATGATCTCTGAAAGGTGACCGTATCTCAAGAAGTGCATCCACCATGAAAAAGCCATTTCTGTTCTATCGAGCATGGAGGAACTGAGATATATAATAAACTCCATGCTCCCTCTCAATAAAATGAAGCAGGTACTGACTGGTTTTCAATCATATCAGTGCTGGCTGACTCTCTCCATGATGAAGTAAAGGCCTCTGCCCAGAGAAGAGAGGAGGCAGGAAAAGAAACTGCGCACACCTAACACCCTGCATCAATACAACTATTACACATGGCTTTCTCTCAGTGTCTAATCAAATGCAGAAGAAACTAGTTATTGCATAAAGCATGCTCTACTGGCCTTGGCTATATAGATACATGTATATTTGTGTTCATAAATACACACACGTCCATTTTCTCAAGGAACCTATGTGGCAGATCTTTTTAACCAGAGTTATTATTATTAACAGTTTTTATGTGGCAGCAATGGCTATTCTGAGTTTATATGGACATGCCATTTGAGTCCAGCCGACTCAACGCTAGAAAGAGACACTCAGACATCACGGAAAGCAATAATCAGAGGTTAGGAATGTCAGCTCTCCAACCACCTGGATCCAGGCAAATACTGGCTTTATCAATTACTAGTTATATGACAGTGTTGTCATGAGTGGACACGGGGTAGTAAACAGGAAGATGTTAGAACAGTGCCTGGCACAGTGAGTTACAGCTCATTCCTAGTGTGCCTGTGCTCACTGTGAAAAATCTTCTTTCAGTTGTATATAAAATTTATCATGCACACTCCAAAATGTTTACAACTATATAATATATACATTTCACTTAAATGTACACACACACACACACACAACCTGCTAATGTAGAAATCACATTAATTTATCTGTGCCTTCCTTCTAAATCAGACACTCATTTCAACCAAATGCTGGTGTCATTTCTAAGCACAAGGACATTGGCGAGAGGATTCCCTACGCGTGCAGAGTTCTAGAATCTGCCACCTTTTTCCTGAGCGCGGCTTTCCCTGGCCTCAGGGAATCGAGGCTCAGCTGGGCACTGACGTGCTTCATCTGTTCAATGCAGTTGTCGATGAGATCGGCTGAAAGACAAGAACCAGAACTAGCGAAAGGATATGCCATTTCCCAGTAAGCCAACACCACATGTACCAATCAAATTCTCAGCAATTACACTTTACTCCTGACCAGCTCCATGTCAGCATTTCCAGTGAGAGAATAGTGAGTCAGAAGGAAAATGTAAGAGAACTAATATGCTAAAGCCTACTTGTTTTCAAATTATTATAATACTCCCCAAATCCAGTTACTTTCTGAGGAATGCATAGTTTGTTTCAGTAGCAAATCACAAGTGAAATGAGTGGACTTGATGGTGCTGTTACTGTCCTCCAACTCTAAGGCCAGTGTTCTCTCCTTCCAGATGAGAAACTGCAATTGTCTAGGGGGAAATTCATATTAAAATACAGGTTCATCTAGTGCTATTGTTGTCACCATCAGAACTATGTGGTGTGCTTTTTATTTTCAGGTATGTAACATGTGCTTGTGGTCACTAACATTATTATAAAATTGAGTGGTGTTACTTATTGAGCCTCTGTAATATTTAGATATTCTCTAGAGTAGGAATCATTGCACACAAAAAATACTCTACACGTATAATCTTTTCATTTTAAAAGTAACGCACATTTAACTATTTTTTAGCAGCCCTGATAGTGTAAGTTTTTTTAAATTTAGAGTCCATAAAAAATTAAAACAAAAAAGCAGTAAACCTGAATTGACATATGGCATAAAAACACACGGTGGTCAGGCAGCCCACCTTTTAAAGCGAGCTTCTGAGCCCTCCTACTGACAGCCAGCAGCGACAACAGCACATTCGCAGCCACTCTCTTTAAGACATCTTTGGAGGGTTTCCCTTCGTAGCACTGTGAAGATAACAGAATACCTGCACGTTATGGCCCCTAACTCCAGGCCACCTGCCTTTCTCCCTGGTCCCCACACCTCCCCACCAGGGTTTTCATCGGTGCTGCTACCCTCCTATCACCGGGTAACCGTCATCGGTCATACTACAGAATGCCCACATTCTGGATGTGTCTGTCTGTTGCCCTGTGAAGATTTTCTCGTTTTCGCTCTTCTGTGCGTCCCATTTAGTGGTGTGCTAGCTCTAAAGACCTGACTCAATTCAGGTGAAATCTTTTGTGATACTATTCTCATGTGGGTATATGTACACATTTTCCTACAATTTTAAGGGGTTCATCAATTCCAGCATCTGAATCAAGAAGCTCACAATTTGATTTCTAAATATTAGGTAATTCAAATTTCATAACTTTCCCTTCTACAAGTAATTTTCAAAATGATCCAGCTTTAGGATGTCATGATTAAAACTGAGCTTAAATGATAACTTGACATAAAATATACGACAGCATAATTACTAGACACAACTCCACTTTCACCTGGAGCTTGTACTTGCCAATGTGACCGGAGGCACCTGCAGAGAGGGGACAGTGATTCCACTTTAGACATCTCAGGCTGCTGCCCCCACAGGCAGGTCTCAACCTGGCCAGTGGGTTAAATGTTAGATGCCTGGGGCCAGGGGTGCTTGATAAAGATCATGCTGAGTGTAACCAGGAAGAAGGGGGGAGAGGCAGGAAGTATTATAGGATGATGAAATAATTTGGAGTAAATCCTATAGTCAACCATGAGAATCCTAATTTGTCTATAAACTCAATCTTCACTAATAATAGGAAAACTGTTCTTCTCTACACATACTTATTGAAACTGCACGTCAGTAATTTGAGAAAAACCAAACTGATCTCGCTGAAAAGTACTACTCATCAACTAACTGTAGAATGAAGATACAATTCCTTTTTTTACTTTGTCTTAAATTGGCCTGGGCCCTTTAACGAATATTACATATTCATGTCCTACAGTTTACATGCACAAAAAGAGTATGAATTATTAGGAAACACAGTTTAAATAATTGGTTAATGTATCCATATCCACATAGAATACTTTATATATTTTGTAATTTGGAAGAAATGGAGGGGAAAATTAGCTAGTCATTAGGAAAATCATTGAGGTACCCTGTGGCTCATTTTCCTTGACCAAGAAGGTAACAGCAAAAGATTATAAACAGCCAGCACCGGTTTGGCTCAGTGGATAGAGCGTTGGCCTGCGGACTGAAGGGTCCCAGGTTCGATTCCGGTCAAGAGCATGTACCTTGGTTGCAGTCACATCCCCAGTAGGACATGTGCAGGAGGCAGCTGATCGATGTTTCTCTCTCATCGATGTTTCTAACTCTCTCCCTTCCTCTCTGTAAAAAATCAATAAAATATATTTTTTTTAAAAAAGAAAGTAGCTGGGGAATAAAACAGCCAGCCTGCAGGTCTCTGAATTCACCCACGGCTGTGGTCAAGGCTCCCAGAGTTGCTGGCATGCTGGCATGAACAGGGTGGGGTCAGCACCCCATCCTCATCAAAGGAAAGAAATCCATGTTGGCTCCATGAGTCATCAAACTCCCTGAAGAAGAGCGTGTCAGTGAGAACCAGGACCCCCTCCCCAGAAAAAAGTGCTCCACCAGAGCCAAATTTCCAAAATTAATAATGCTTTGGATAGGAGCTGGGGGAGGACTTTTGTCAAAGTGTGGACTTGAGTTTCCTGTTACTATATTCTTTCAGGTACAAAATCGGGCTCAATTAATCATTGGGCATAAAACCTCTTGTTCTGATGGAGAATGAGATCAGTGGAACAGTGTCCAGTTTTGGTTTTAAATGAAGAAAAATTGAGTGGAATGAGTAGGGTCATTGCTACAGGAAAGCTGTGGCCTCCTGAGAAGTGACATTGAGAAATGTTTTGAGGTCTTTTTTTCCCTAGAGATCCAGTTTCTGAAGGAGCTGCTGGAGAGAGACAGAAGAGAAAACATCAAGGGACCCCTTATTAGGCTCCTTATCAGCGCTCAGAGGCAACCATAGTCTGTTGGGCAAGAGACCAGCTCCTGTGAGGAGTCCTGTGACCCCTCCCAGGCAGGTCTAGGCTGGCCGGGCAGCTGCCCTGCCTCTGTCTGCCTGTCTGCATTCTAGCTTGCTCAAGTCTGCTGTGCACAGGGAGTCCTCTGTATCTGCAGGATGCTCTCAGGCAGAAAACGGCAAAAGTGGCCAAATCCTGAGCAGCAAAGGGATGGTAGCAAGTCAGCGGATAGGAAGCACCTTCTGCTCCCTCGGAAATGGAAGCAATACCTCAACGTGAGAGTGGACTACAGTTCCACCTCTCAGTGAGAAGACAAAAGCAGGACGCCACATGGTTACTACAAAGGAGGATTCTTAAAATTGCAAAGTATGGTAATAACTTCTACCTGAAAACACTATTGTGCCTCTTAGGAAACACTTGTTTTCATGATTAATCTATTTATAAAATAACAATACTTTACAGTGATTTTTGGTTTTTGATGAAACAAAAATCTTGGTTCATATTTTAGGATTACAAAAATAATTTTAAAGATAAAACAGGTATCAAAGCTTGGAATGGGGGCATTTTCTCACACATGTGACAATCAGGTCTGCCTACTTCTATAAACATAACCCCCTTAAACACATGTAACCCCATTAATAAAAGCCTATGTGGTTGTGACATCCTCACGCCATAACGAGTGATCACCAGGAGGCTGGGTGTGTAGCAGGCGCACGCGGGTGGGCGGGGACTTGACGCTGCATGCGCGGTGCAGAGGCGGGTCCCGAGGCTCCGGCCTACCTCTTTGGGGCAATCCATTGAGGAGCCCCGGATGGGTGGGCAGGGCCTACCTCTTTGGGGCGATGGATCGCGGGGCTCCCACACTGTGAGAAGGCACAGGCCAGGCTGGGGGACCCGCTCCCCCTGTGCCCGCCTCCCCATAGTGCATAGATTTCGTGCACCGGGCCTCTAGTTCATTTATATAAATCAAATGTCGCTTAAGTGAACATATTTTCAAAGATATTAACATAGCAATAAATTGTGAGTTAAACTTCATCCCCAAAGTATATCCAGTGCCCTTATGACAGACTATTGTGTTGAACTGCTGAGCTTAGATCACTAATACTTCATTCTGAATTTTTACATCATATTCTGGTCAACATTAGAGGTAGGAACTGCACTGGAAATAATATAACTTTATATACTCTTCTCTTATTTCAATGTTCATGAGTACTAATTACTTTTTAAATCAAATGATTAAAAATATTTTTACAAGACCAAGACTGAAAGTAAAGTGTTTTATTTTTGTTTTGTTTTTTTATTCTCACCCAAGGATATATTTATTGATTTAGAGGAAAGGAGAGAGAGAGAGAAACAATCGGTTGCCTCCTGTATGCACCCTGACAGGAGATCGAAGCCACACCCTAGGCACGTGCCCTGAGTGGAGATCAAACCCACAACCTTTTGATGTACGGGATGAGGCTCCAACCAGCTGAGCCACTTGACCAGGTCTGAGAGTGAGAGTAAAGCTTTAAAAAAATCAAAAAATCACGTACCTGAATAATGGCTTCAGTAAGTCGTTCTAGAGACTTCTGGTTTTCCTGAGTTTTATCAAGAAGTGAAGCCACTGTTGAACTGGGGCATGAATCTGTTTTATCCTTATCCCGAAGACGCCTCTTTGCTTCTTCAGTCAAGAGAATAGAAAGGAACTGCAGGCTGGCAGTGCAGAGAGAGGGGCTGGTAGTAGACAAACCCACACATTTGCAGAACATATCTAGTAAAGAGGATAATTCCATATGTAAATATTTAAAAATTTCCTCCAAAAAAAAAAAGTGAATCAGACTGATCTGATTAATTTTTAATTAAGTAAAGTGATCAGTAGTTCAAGTATCACAAGAATAACTCTACTATTTAAAAGTAATTTGAATAGTACTAAGACAACATACTGAATCAAGGAAATCTCCTTAATTTTTGTTTCATCCTTTTTATCTGAGCTCTAGAGTTAACTTTTTAATTTTTATTTCAGTGTTAATCTAAAAAATGTTAATGTAGCCCTAGCTGATTTGGCTCAGTGAATAGAGCATCGGCCTGCAGACTGAAGGGTCCCAGGTTCGATTCCGATCAAGGGCACATGCCCAGGTTGCAGGCTCAATCCCCAGTAGGGGGCATGAAGGAGGCAGCTAATCAATGATTCTCTTTCCCTCTCCCTTTCTCTCTAAAAATTTAAAAAAAAAAGTTAATGTAACTATACTCTAAAGTATCTAGATTACCACCTTATAAGTGTGACTTTGTTTCCACTTTCAAACAAGTTGATGCCAACCAACTTAAAGCAAGACTTAGTATGCAGTGTTGGACCAATGCAGGAACCATGGTTTCATAGTAGCTCTGAAAGAACAGAGTGAGATGAACCCATCTGCAAACAACAGAGTGGAAAGAATAGGCAAACCAACTCAGAAGAACATACACTGAATCAGTCATTATTCATTTCCTGTTGTGAGCACTGATTAATTTAATCAAAAGAACATTTGCTTCATTACATTAATTTTATGAATTTGATAGCCCTGGTTTATAATTTTGTCTTACTTTTATATTATTTTGGATTCATACTTGGGTAAGAGTTGTAACCATGAGAATTTCTACCTAGATTTAGGCTACAGAAATTTTTATGTTCTTAAGTAACATAAGGAAAATAATTTAATCAGCAGTGGGGTTTCATGAGAATTCTGTTCATGTACATAATGTCCTATATATTAGTCAAGTTCGAGCAAAGATTATTATAGTAAGTTATTGAGTAAGTTATTGAGTGACCAAAGGGTATTTTAAATGTGTATGTGTACATGAAATAGAGAAAAAAAGCAAACAAAAACTAATAACTCCATGGCAAAGAATATCAATGATAATTTTTATTAGTTATGATTTCATTAACATCACTATTATCAAAGCTAACTGTTCATGTAGTATGTTACTTTTGATTGGCACCATTATCTAAAACTCTCTGTGTGTTTTGCAGAAAGACTTTGAATTTAATATGTCTTTATTTTATCACTAGAGAAAGAAGGTCAGGTCAACAGGCTTAGATCAGGGTCAACAAACTTTTTCTGCCAAGACCCAGAGAGTGAATGAATATTGTAAGCTCTGTGGGTCATGGGCCTTTGTCACAACTGCTCGACACCACCACCAAGGCAGGAGAGCAGCCTGGGCAGTGAGGGAACGAGTTCAGTGCAGCCATGTTCCAGTAAAAGTATATTTACAAAACAGGTGATGGACCATGCGGACCAGCTGGCTGAGGTGCCCCATGAGCCCCATAAAGCACCTTGCTTTACAGTATTAGTGACTCAGGTGGTAAATAAACCCTGTGGATGCATAAGGAAAATCTCAGTCTCACTCACTCAATCAATCTCTTCCAATATTTATCTCTTTTAACAAAATAATGATCACTAAATGGATGCTATTCCCCTTAGAGTAAACTCAGAACTTCTATATCGAGGAATCTAACAATTCCATTTCTTATTGCACATGTATTTCCCTATAAATCTTACTTCAGAACTACACTCTGGTTAAAATATATATCATCCGTTTAATTTTACAGAATGACCAAATGATAAAATAAAATGTGGAAACAAGTCAACTGAATTAGTGATAACTTGGAAACTTAAATTCGATTATGAACACTTTTAAACTGGTTATTTATTTTAAAGTAACACATATGTTACTTATAAACAGTTATGTAAAAAAAGGCTCCTGCTATGCAAAAATTTAGATGAGACTTTATGAAAAATTAAAGACAGTAGTTATTTTTAAAATAATCATTTGTTTAAAAATAATCATTTATTTACTCTAGTCAGTAACCATTATATGGAAAACATAAAAATAACTACACTACATTTCTGTGTTGTAAGAAAAGCCCTATGACTTGAGATTAGACACTTTTACTAGAAGTCTCCATGTGACTGTGTACACAGGATGCTATGTGCAGATTTACTCACACAAAATGCACACATGTGAGGCAAGAGCCCAGTTTTCATGCCAACCCAACAAAATCTATCTCACTGTTTTATAATCATGTCATATTGTATCTTCATAATGCCACAGGCTTTTCTTACCTGTGTTTTGGTACCCTGAAATGTGTTTCAATTTTTCTAAAATGCACTTTGGGGGCTCAAGAGCACTACGAATGTCTTGAAGCAAGCACCTGGGTTTCCCTCTCATGGGCCATGCCATAATTACTTAATTTTAGAGAATACATTATTATATAAAATCATAATTAACGATTATCTTCATTTGTTATGAGCAGAAGACCCCAAACCAGTGACAGCAGCTCCTTACCAACCACTGCCGCCCAGTGCTTGGCCAGACCCGTCGTGATGGGTGGCAGCGAGGCAGTTCCTGCTTTCCTCAGGAGGGTGGCCAGGAGGTTAAATAAATGTGTCCACGTGTGATAAAATGCCAATGCTAACTCTGCATCTATCAAGTTAATCAAGACATATCAAGTTATTAACGCAAAGCAAAAGAACCTTTTAAAACACAAAACTCACAAGCCACTTCATTACATTTAAAATAAGAGGGATGTACTTGTCAAATGGAAACAAACATAATTCAGCATGAATTTACTTCAATTATGTATTGCTTCTTAAATATCTCTCTCTTCCACATTGCTATAGACAAATAAACACCCACTGGCACATCTCCTCTTATTAAAGCACATTCAACAACAATCAGGAAGTATGACAAACTAAATATTGAGCCATAACTTCAGAAGTTCTTATTGGGCACATTGTAAAAACATGTCGTTGTCTGTGTTACTTCTATAAAAGTGAAGGTTCTCCTGTTTTCTCTTCCCCTCTAGCAACTTTGTGTATACCAAGGTCATAGCAAAGAAGAGAATTTCTTTGAAGAACCAGAAGAGTGCTGCCCTACAAGAAAGCTATGACACAGCAGAGGATCTGCAGCTTTGCCTATGGCTGACAATGGCCTAATGAACCTTCTAGGGCAGTGGTTCCCAATGTAGGGCACACGCCCCACAGGGGGACAATTCAAGAATGAGTTACTAACAGTGGATTTTTTGCATTTCTTATGTTTCTAGGGGCCACATATATAGTATATAAATATATATTATAACATATTTATGCATTTCAGTTCTCTATGTTTTGAAACTTTATTTGTTATTTTTTCATATCACTTTATATTATTTTTTAAACTATTTCTTAGTGATTTCTTCCTCAGTACTTCAACTGTCCTTTTGTTCTTTTATTTTTCTCTTTCATGGATGCCATGTTCTTTGAAAGCTTGTTTAGACGAAGTTAATGGCCTTTTAGGCTTCCTCCACGTGAATAGGAGTTCGCTTTTTGAATAAGAATTATATGTCACAGGGGGGATCAGGATTTTAGAGATGCCTACGTGAGGCATGGCCAAAAAAGGTTGGGAGCCTTGGTTCTAGGGTAAGAACAGCTAGTCCTTTCTCTCTGCTGGGCACATGGGAGCTGGAGGGCAGCCAGTATTGTAGGACTGTCTTCTATGCCCGCACCACCAGCAGTCTCTGCCCACTGTCCACTGCTAACTCCATCAACATGCAAACCGAAGACTTCCTTCTCGGTGTTCTTCAGCACCCACCAGGCATCTGGAAATAGCACCGTCCAGGCAGTTTGGTATTTCTCTACCTTTTTGTTATTATCAGCTCTATAAGAGTGTTTAGACATATGGTTTCTCATCACCATCCCCATTAAATATTAATTTCACAGATAATATATCTATTGATGTACTATCTGTATATCCAGACTTTACACATAAAAAGAATAAGTGTAAAGCTTACTGATTTTATTAAATATAGGCTTATGGGGGCAAATAAAATATTTAAGTTGGAAGTTAAATTAAAAATAAAAAGGCTATAAACATTTAACTTCATAACTGAACACCTTTTAGGGTAATTTATTCATATATTAAAATGTGTCAAATTATATATGAAAATTGCAAATTCTATAAGTATATATTTCCAGAAAAAATTTTTAATTTCTTAAAAAATATTTTCGAGAAAAAAAAATATTTTAGCGAACTTTTAACTTTTGCTAAATAGGAGAAAGTAACTTTTAACATAACCACTTACTATATATGCATTCAGATATTATAGACATTTTCTTTTCAGCATTTGATATAAGTAATTAAATAATAATATAGATACTATTTTTATTTAATTCTCACAGCCCAAGTCACACATAAAAGCAGCAAAATCAATGAGAACATCCACAAGGCAGTCAGTGGCAACCAAGATGCGCAGGCCACTTCTCGCCCTGTGATGTTGGGATCAAGCACTGAATCAAGTCCTCCAGTCGCAGCCGCCAGTTTTTTAGCACTGATCTTGCATCTCCCTTGTATATCTTCCATGAGCTCAATTTGATGCTTCTCAAATGATACCCGAGAAAACCCAGTAAGAGAATTAAATACTAGGGAATGAGATTTTATTGGGTAGAGTTGAGCTTTGGAGGGCCACAAACCACTGTAATAGCTAGAATTGTTCTCCCATCCCTTTCACCCAATAATCAATTTTTGCTCCTTTGTGGGGGGCCGAGGGGATGATTTTCAGGTAGGAAGTTATTGTGCCTCTAGCATTGGGGTAATTCTAACACTGATGAGACAGAGAGGACTGGCTTAGCTGAGAATCATAACACATTCACATACCAGACCTAAAACCAAGCCAATCCATAAAATTCAAAGGACTAGATAGGAAAGAATGGATATGCAGAGAATTGCAAAATGATCAATTACTTCATTATAAACTATTTTAGACAGGTATTACATATTAATTTTGATAACAATCCTATTTTTTAAAAAAAATATTTTTATTGATTTCAGAGAGCAAGGCAGAGGGAGAGGGAGAAGCATCAATGATGAGAGAGAATCACTGATTGGCTGCCTCCTGCACACCCCCTACTGGAGATCAAGTCCACAACCCAGGCATGTGCTCTGACTGGTTATCGAATCATGATATCCTGGTTCATAGGTTGATACTCAACCACTGAGCCATACTGGCCAGGCCCTACTTTTTTTTTTAATCGTCTCTACTACTAAGTAGCATATTCAACTTTTAATCAGTATATTTTTCAATCTTTTCAGACCTTAAGAAAAATTTGATATTATATGCTAGACTTGCTTATAATTCTTATTGCAAATGAGTTATTAGGTCACCTGGCCTTAGCAGAGTTTATAAGAAACTTTAATACAGTTCATAGTACTTCCTCACACTCCATAAAGAACTTTACCCCCATTTATACTGACAACACAGGGATGGTCCTTTATTACACCACAGACTTCCCTCAGGTGGTCTCCTGGCACCACTTACCACATCCAAACTATAAAACACATTATAAAACCTCCCAAAACACTGGCAAAAAGCAACCTAAAATGTAACCTTGAAGTGAATATGTGATGCAGAATAAGATTTTTTCCCTCAATATTATTTACTTCCATGCTAAATTAAAAAAATAAAGCTTACCAAACAGATCTTTGGTGCATATGGTAAGAACTCGTATGATGTTTGTAATAAGAGGTTTCAGAAGCTCATCCTGAATCACAAGGTCAGGATCTACCAATAAACATGACTGCAAAAGCCTGGACAAAGATGCCAGGTACTCGAGGAGAAAGGATACCTATTGGCAAAAGGAGATAAGTGAAACAAACATATCAGAGGAAAAGCCCATCTCCGTGATCATGTATTTTACCCTTCTATGCATTGTAAGTCACTTCCTTGTAAATAAGTTAATAAAACGCTAAAAAAATAGTAATCATAATTTTCAAAGATCTTAAATGGAACACATAGCAAAGCATTATTTTTCTCATAAGCATATCGTTAATGACCACATTAACCACCATCAACTATAATAACATCAAACCAGACAATATTTATAAAGTCAACAATTGAATTCCATTTAGAAAAAAAAAAAACCCTTAGGAAGGTTTATAAATATAATTTTTCAAGTAGCTAAATTGTAAAATCAATATTCTGAATGAAGCAGAAAAGGGCATTCCAAAGCCATAAAGCCTATAATTTTGCAAAGAAATAAAGAAAAATGACAAAATACTCATCAAGGTACACAACTGGGGTTTGGGGGAGGTAGCCAAATGCTTAATTATTACTACAAATAAAATGCAAATCATTTGAAGTTTGCTCTCAACTATCCTTCAGCATAAAATTACTAGTCTTAATTATAAAGGTAAAATTCAATCTTCCCCAATATTACCAATAAAACCATCTCTGGAATGTTGCTTATAATATTATAAGAAGTACTAGAGGGTGGTGCACCCTGTGGAATTAGGCCTAAACCAGCAGTTGGACATCCCTCTCAAAATCTGGGACTGCTGGCTCCTAACCGCTCACCTGCCTGCCTGCCTGATTGCCCCTAATCGCTTCTGCCTGCCAGCCTGATCACCCCCTAACTGCTCCCCTGCCGGCCCGATCGCCCCCAACTGCCCTCCCCTCTGGCCCGATCGCTCCCAACTGCCCTCCCCTGCTGGCCTGGTCGCCCCCAACTGCCCTCCCCTGCTGGCCTGGTCGCCCCTAACTGCCCTCCACTGCTAGCCTGATCACCCACAACTGCCCTCCCCTGCCAGCCATCTTGTGGCTGTGGGCACCACCATCTTTGAGGGGGGGGGCAGTCAATTAGCATATTCCCTCTTCATTAGATAGGATTAACTGACAAAAGTACTTTTTTTAAAAAAAAAAAATAATTTTCTGGATAGGCAAAAATTAAAGAATAAGCTGTGATGTCTCATTTATCCATTATCCCCAAGAAATGAGATAGTCCACACAATTCAACTTTAGAGAGATATTCGGAAGCACCTCTCTGTACAGGTGCGTACACCCATACACACGTTTTCCTCCCACCTCATTCTGAGGCCATTAACTTCATGTGACTGTTGTGAGGATTACATAAATGATAGAAATAAGCTCCTCATATATGTTTAGTACTATAATTACTCACTCATCCTATGAGTACTGAATGAACACCTGCCATGGGACAGGTGCTGTGTTGACACTGAGGAACCAATGGTACACACAAATCAGGTAAGGCCCTGCCTTTGTGGAGCTCTTCATAACCTCTGACTTCATCTGTCCTCATGTTCTGCACCAGCCCCTCTGGCCTTGCTTCTTTTTGGCCAAACATGCCCCTGCTTTGTCCCACAGGACTAGCTTCCTCACTTACTTCAAGTCACATGTCACTGTCTGAAAGGCCTCCCGACCACCTTATGTGGAAAAACTCTACCCTCCCAACTATGACATCACGTCCCTTCCCCTGCTTTAGACTTTCTTCTTAGATGTCCACCAATGACATCATCAGGCCTATATGGATTTGTTCTTGATCTTTGTTTTACTCACGTAGGGAAGATGCTGGTATACACCATGTCCTTGCGAAGGCACTTAAAGCAAACAGACACACACTCACCTGAGCCCCCGTGTGTTCCACCGGGGGTGACGAAGGCAGCGGGGCCTTGAGTTCCTGGACACATGTCTCTATGAGGGTGGCATCTGCAATACTGTTTAGGACAGAAAAAGAAAACCCTTCAGATGATTAGTAGGCTTCTAACTAAAGATCAATTAGTCAGAATTTGAAATCTGAATGTAACCTTTAATAGAATTCAAGAGAAAGGATTTTTATAAAGATAGTCAATGTTTATAAAAAGCTATTGTGCAACACAGGAAAAGATCTTATCAGGTAAATGTGGGAAGCAAAGAATTCTGAAGAAAAATATCTGACGAAATCTTATTAAAACATTACTTCTAATCCCCATATTAACCCCACTGAGTAGGTGTCATCAATGACACTCCAAATAGTAACTTTCCCAAGGCTGCAACACAAGTGAGTAAATGACCTCTAAGTAGACCTTAAGTTGGACTGAACTACATATCTAAGGCCTTTCTTACTATACCATATAACCAATAAGAAAATCAGAAAAAGTTATGTCAGAGGCTTATTAATATTAGATAAATGAATGAACCAAATCATAATTTCCCTAAATTCTATGAGAATACTTTCAGTCTCCATAACTAAATAACTCCAAATGAATTTTATGATCTTTCAACACATGGACATTATTCTTCTATGACCACGAGGGAGCTAAATCCCCAAACTCCTTCCTTCCAGTTAGAATGACCAAGGGGACTGACTATTCCTTGAGTGTGGTGGAAGATAAGTAGGGCTTAGAGCCTCTGAATTTTATGAAATCAGGATTTTTTTTGAGGGGGTGGGCTTAATAGTCAATATAACAAACCAATACGAGCGGTTTAATGGATCTAAAATAAAAGTTGTCAGTACAATTCTGGCAAAAGCAAAAACCTGCAGTCTAATGAGCCTTCAAATGATGAAGAAATATCCAGAACATGAAGCCATACAGTGAGTCATGAATACAGCCTGTGGGATTCACCTCCACCACCATGGCTCTCTGGGAGTACTTCTCTCTTACCCACAGAGCAGCTCTATGAGCCGAGCCTGTCGGAAGGCAGATGCCGTGTCTTGTGGAGCAATCACCAGGAGGCTGTCTGAGAGGCTGCAAATAGCTGACAGCAGGGGTGGGGTGACCAGGATGCATGGTCTGGGCAGGAGAGCAGAAAGGGAAGAGTCATGAGGGAGCCGTGGGGACACTGTTTCAGGCTGACCTAGGATTGAAAACAAGCATAAAAATGTCACTATTTGGTTAACTTTGCAGTTATGTGCAATAGTCTCAAACTCTGATGATCAGAGGAAAGTTCCTGAACGTGCCCAAGAGAGGTGGAATTCCCTGAGTGCTTGACGCATCTCAACCCTGAGGATGGGGAGTTAGACATCCACCTCTACTGTGTGCGCACGTACATACATGTACACTTGTGAATGTGTCTGCATATCCATGCACACAATACACAAGTGTGTGCATATACATGTACACATGGGTGTCTCTGTGTGCATGTACATGTACACGTGTGTGTGTGCCTTGGATGAAAGTGCAAGGGCCCAATAAGAAAGGCAGAGCATGGTGTTGTGTCCCAAGCACTCAGAAACAGAGGAACAAATACACCGTCCACAACCCTTTTTCTGAGATTCGGGACCAGTGTGTTTCAAACTCAAAATAGTGTTAGATTTTGGAAAGATAGTAACTACAAATACCACATGTTAATTGACACCTCCAGCAGGATCTTGGCAACAGCATAACAACACCTCTACACGTAGCATGTGCACAACCACAGTAGCAAACGACTAGAGGGCAGGTGCTGCAGCCACATGCACTCAGGTATGAGCGAGGGTTCTCACAAGTGAGTCAGAAAACATTCAGTGTTCAGAGACTCTGGGTTTTAGAACTGACAACATGAGACTGGAGCTTCCCTAGAAGACTCGGCAGGGAATAGCTAAAAAGAAAGCTGATCTGCCTCAAGATTCTCTTTCATGACCCTCACTCCTTACTTCTTTTTTAAAGAAATATTATATTTTAAATAAATTCAGTTTAACAAAAAGTACAAAGAATTCCATATACCTTCAGCGAGATCCCTAAATATGAACACTTCATCACATTTTAGCTATTTACCTACCTTTCTTCTTATGTACTACTAGAGGCCCAGTGCACGAATTCGTGCACGGGTGGGGTCCCTCTGCGTGGCCTGCAGAGATTGGGCCCCAGCTAGCACTCCCAGCCTCACAGCCCTGCCTAGTACCCCACCTTGACGTGGCGCCACCCCCTCACCTGCTCTACCATCCTGCTTGCAGGACAATCGATTGGGACCGGTCCCCAGCCCGGCTCCCTCAGCACCTGGGAGCTGGGCAGTGGCCCTGGCCCCGCCGCCACTGGTCAACATCTGCGGGGCAACCAGCGGGGTGACTGGGTCCCCACTCACACCCACCTTGGCCTGGCACCTCCCGCTTACCTGCTCCACCATCCCTCTGCAGTCCTACTCTCATCAGGGCCTATCGGGGCTGGCAGTGCCTCCACTGCCACCTGCTGCCAGCGCTGCATCACCAATGCCCACCATGTTCCGCGCCACCCCCTGGTGGTCAGTGCACGTCATAGCAAGTGGTCGAACTCCCAGTTTCCCGGTCCAACAACTGCCCAAGGGGGCAATTTACATATTAGGCTTTTATTATATACTAGGGGCCCGGTGTACGAAATTCGTGCACTGGGTGGGGGGTGGGGGGGGGGAGAGTGTCCCTCAGCCCAGCCTGCCCCCTCTCACATATTGGGAGCCCTCAGGCGTTGACCCCCATCACCCTCCGATCGCCTGATCGGCCCCTTGCCCAGGCCTGACGCCTCCGCCAGAGGTGTCAGGCTTGGACAGGGGACCCCCATCTCCCCCTGATCACTGGCTCTGGCCCCCGCCCAGGCCTGAGGCCTCTGGCCCAGGAATCATGCCTGGGCAGGGGACCCCCATCTCCCTCTGATCGCTTGCTCCACCCCCCGCCCAAGCCTGACGCCTCTGACCCAGGCTTCAGGCCTGGGCAAGGGGACCATCATATCCCCCCAATCCCTGGCTCCGCCCCACACCCAGGCCTGATGCCTCAGCCAGAGGAGTTGACCCTCATCACCCTCCGATCACCAATCACCGGATTGGCCCCTTGACCAGGCCTGAGGCCTCCGGCAGAGGTGTCAGGCCTGGGCAGGGGACCCCCAGCTCCCCGCGGCCGCAGGCTCCGCCCCTGCCCAGGCCTAAAGCCTCTGGCCTAGGCGTCTGGCCCGGGCAGCGGGGACCTGCAGTGGCAGCGGGTGGCGCCGCAATCATGGGCTTCGCTTTAGGCCCAGGCAAGGGACCCCTAGCTCCTGGGACTGCCAGCTTCGACCGTGCCCAGCTCCCATCGCTGGCTCCACCCCTACTTCCTGCTATCACTGGCCAGGGCGGCAAAGGCGCCTGATTCTCCGATCATGGCTGGGGGGCAGGGCAAAGGAGGCCCTGGGGCCGCCTTTGCCCTGCCCCCCAGCTCTTAGCTCCCCCCTGGGTTTCAGATCACTGTCAGTGGCAGGGGGCTTCTTCCTGCTTTCCCTTTCACCTCCCTGCATTGTGCCTACATATGCAAATTAGCCGCCATCTTGTTGGCAGTTAACTGCCAATCTTAGTTGGCAGTTAACTGCCAATCTTAGTTGGCAGTTAATTTGCATATAGCCCTGATTAGCCAATGAAAAAGGTATCGCCGTACGCCAATTACCATTTTTCTCTTTTATTAGTGTAGAGGATTTGTAAGTTGCAGACAAAATCCCCTTTAATTTCCTAAACAGGGATTTTGTTTTTTATAATCACAGGACAATTATCAAAACCAGGAAATTAACAATGAAGCAGCAGTACTATCTAATCTACCTTTTCCAAATCACACATATTATCCAATGAATGTCCTCTATAGCAGCAGTCGCCAACTGGTGGTCCGCGGAACACTGGTGGTCCATGAGATCCGAAAGTTTGGTGACCACTGCGCTACAGCAAAGGAAAAAGTACTTTTCCTTGTTTGGATCCAGGTTGAGATCATACTCAAGTCCTCACCTGGAGGAGCTGCTCCGTCGTGCTTGGTCTTTCAGGACCTGACACTGGTTATGTGGTAGGTCAGATGCTGGGAGTTTCCTCCTGAGGAGACCTTCAGCACACCACATCAGGAGAATCATGATTCCTCCTTGTCCCATTATTGGTGGTGTGAACTTTGGACCTTTTGATCAAGGTGGGGTCTATTATGTTTCTCCACTATAAAGTTATAATTTTTCCCTCCATAATTAATTCTTTCAGGGAGGCACTTTGGGACTATATATTATAAAGAAAGATATTATTTTTTGAATCAAATAAAACTGGGAAAATTAAATTTAGGTACTTCTACAGAAATAGTTCAAATGGCTTTAAGGGAAATTTTTAAATACTATTCACAAACTATGTGTTACATGTCTGTCTAAGGCAAGCATGCAGCAGAGAAGAACATGAGCAAAACAGGAGGAGCACATCATTGAGGAAACTCAAACTCACTCAATATTTTCAATATAATTTTTATATTTTATCTGGACAGAATTATCCCAGTTATCTATATGTATAATACTCAAATAGACTAACATTCTTATTTTGTAGTAATTGAACTTTATAAATCAAATGTAGGCTTAAAGACCATGAGACCCTGTTAATGGTTTTCTTATAACATAAAATAATTTTCTTTTAGAAAAGTTAGAAACTAAATTTAAAAATGCAAAGCTGGATGTCTAAAGGGGCCCTAATGTATATGCCAGAAAAAATACTTGTTATCCTGTTCTAAGTCACACTGGGACATGATAATCCCCAAGTTAATCAAGAAGAACAGAATAAGAAATAAAAGGACTAACCAGCTGCACTGGAAAATCCTGCCAGACGTTCCAACTGAGGGAACTAAAATCTCATTATCACTTATAAGAAATTGTATCTTAATACTATTTAAAGACATCTAAGCACCACACACTGCTCTGGTGTTGAGGCTCACTGACAACTTAAGTACAGTGCTCTCCAGCACCGTACAAGGACTGTGAAGACTCCACAAAAAGGTGAGAACACTTTTTCTGTCAAATACATACACTGAAGAGATTGGTGATAGGCAAAACTGTGCATGAATATACATTCTAAGCACAGTCCTTGAAAAGAAAATAGTCCAAATCAAGAGTAATGAAACAAAAAAACCCACACAAGTGTACATATGTCCACACAAAAAACTGTACATAAATGTTCATAGCATTATTATTCAAAATAGCCAAGCGAAACAAATACAAATGACCATCAACTGATGAATGGGTAAATAACAGATGGTATATTGATGCAGTAGAATATTATTTGGAAATAAAAAGGAATTAAGTATTGACACATGCTATTACATGGATGAACCTTGAAAACATCATGCTAAGTGAAAGATATCAGACACAAAAGGCCACATGTTGTATGATTCCATGTACATGAAATGTCCAAAAACGGGCAAATCTATAAAGAGGGAAAGTATATTAATGACTGTGTAGGGCTGGGGAGGATGCGGGAGAGGGGCAGTGACTGCTAATGGATACATGGTTTCTTTTGGGAGTGATGAAAATATTCTAAAACAGATTGTGGTGACAGGTGCACAACTCTGTGAATATATTAAAACCAATGAATTGTGCCCTTAAAATGGGTGGACTGCATGGCATTGAATTATATTTCAATAAAGTTGTTTAAAAAAGAGTAATATAACATAGTCTTAGAGATAAATATTCATGAAATTCGTTATCAAATTTTATTTTGTATTCTGTATCCTTAGCTATTTGAACAATCTGAGTTTGCTCCTTTTGAGCTCAAGAAAATCAAATAAGTATTTCCTACAATTAAACACTTTCGTATATTGTCAATATAAACTGCTAAAAACCAAAATGGGAAATTGTTTAGGAAGTTATGGAACAAATATTGAAATAAAAATTCAGACTAATGTCTTAAGCAGGTATTTCTGAAGTTTTAGAAAGCATTTTCTGCGCAGACGCTTATACTTCAGTGTTTAAAATTACCTTCTCTTTAGATAGTATATTCCCTGCAGGTTAGGAATTTAATGCTAAATTATAACCTTCAAGTATAATTATATATGTACATGTACATGTATATACATTTGGAAGCATAATAGAGTTGGAAGCAGTCCCTAACACAAAGTATAAAGTTTACATATTGCCATTAACAAAAATAAATCCGAGGCTACTCATTACTCATTTGAAATAAAGATTCCATGGATTCTGTGTGCTTTAAAATGGAAGCACAATCTTTGAAAAACACTCAGGATAAGAATCTCTTCACTTTCACAATCACTGTGATAAATTAAAGTGTTTTTTCAAAGGAGGGGAAAAAATGAAGTTAACTATATTCATAGTTCCCCAGTTATCTATGTTTAACTAAGAAGGAACCATATGGCAGCCAGACTATTTTTGGGATGGCAAATTCCCACTTATTAGTTAAAAGTATTTGTTTTGTTACTCTCTGATATATGTATTCTAATTTATTCCATCATGTTCTGTGACATTTCGTTTTTTTCTTATCTAGACATTTTGTTCTGGGACTTATTTAATTTTGGTCTTATCTAGACATTTACTTTCAAAATTTCTGTCTGGACCAACTTGTCACTTTTCTTTCTGAAAGTGGAATGTCTTTCTAAAGGGTACCTGGAGCCACAAACTGGTCATGTGAGGCTTCCGGGAGAGACGCAGCTGAGGTCACCGGTGATGATAGTCCCACACTCCCCGATGAAGATGCCACCTATGGATCAGCAAGAAAATTGTTACACACGGAAAATGAAGCACAAGCAGTATATACACAAGACAGACATCCTTAAACAGAAGGTTTATGGCAAAACTACATTTGCTAGTCGAACTAGAAAACGTTCCATATTTTGAGAGTCATCACAGTTTTTGAACGGCCTTTTCTTTTTTAAATTGATTTTAGAGAAAGGACAAAAGAGAGAGAGAGAGAGAGAGAGAGAGACAGTGATGTGAGAAACACTGACCTGTTGCCTCCCACACACGCCCTGACCAGGTATGTGCTTTGACGGGACTGAACCTACCACCTTTTGGTGTTTGGTATAACACTCCAACCAATCCAGGGACACCAGCCAGGGCTTGAGTGGCATTTTCTACTTTTTCTTATAGGACCTGCTACAGTTTTTGTAAATTAGTAACTGACAGGAGTGAGGTTTTGATTTGAAGCCCATTAAGATTATTAAGGTCCCAATAAGACCTATTTTCTCTTATTACCTAAATGTTAAAAGGCTGAACTATACAACTTTACCTATAAATTCACTGTGTCCTTGAGATATTTTGCATTTTTTTGTTTTTTATTACCTTATCTTTCTATTTATTTATTTTTAGACTCCACATATAAGAGAAATCACATGGTATTTGTTTCTGTCTGAATTATTGCATTTAGCATAATACCCTTGAGGTCCTCCCTTGTTGTTGCAAATGGCAAGATTTCATTCTTTTTTATGGCTGAATAATATTTCATTCCATACTTAACACTGTTATTTCTTTTTTTAAAAAATATATTTTATTGATTTTTTTACAGGGATGAAGGGAGAGGGATAGAGAGCCAGAAACATCGATGAGAGAGAAACATCGACCAGCCGCCTTCTCCACACCCACTACCGGGGATGTGCCCGCAACCAAGGTACATGCCCTTGACCAGAATCGAACCTGGGACCCTTCAGTCTGCAGGCCAACGCTCTATCCGCTGAGCCAAACCGACCAGGGCACACCATAATTTCTTTATCCGTTCACCCATTGAAGGATAGTTAGGTTGTCACCATATACTGCTTATTGTGGAAAAAAAAAAATGCTGCAATGAACATGGGATGCATACTGGTATATCTCTTTGAGTGAATGTTTCCATTTTCTTTGGATTAATTTATTGATTTCTTAACTCAAAAGAGCTTTGTAAAGTTTCAAATGACACACACAAATTTTAATAGTGCCTATGAAAAAATTACCATAAGTACTAAAATATTTTCTTACCTCTCCCCATATTGTAAAAAAAAACTCTTTAAAAACTTAGGCAATATGCCAACACTATGTTTCAGAATACAACTTTTTTTGAAACATTAAATATAACAAATTCTGTAGTAGGAAAACACAACTTCACTAAAGTTTTATAAGATGAAAAGATTGTGTGGCCTTCCTCAATTTGAAGAAGCCCAAACTGATGAGTTTGGCACCTCTTATGTGAAAAATACCGTAGGTCCATGTCGGTGTACACAGAAGGCCTGAGCTGTCAAGTGAACTTAGGAGTCAATCCTGCCTCACACACTCAAATACTATAACCCTCCCCACATACTGATAGCATATTTACCCTAACACTTCAAGTAGGGTATCTTAGACTTGATATATAAAATAGAATGAAAGCAAAAACCAAGGTTATATTCATTCACAATTTCTGATAATACAAAAAACATAAATTGGAAGAAAATGGTAGATGAAATTAATATACAGTTTTTAAAGTTCCCTCATTCAACTTGAAGACCTTAATCGTCTCTCATCACTTGAAGTTTGACATTTTACAAAAACAAGAAATAAGTGATAGGAACCAGTAGCCAAGAATGTAAGCTACACACATAAAGTTATCTAAAAAATAAACCTAGAAAAATTTCAGTCTAAGTAAATAACTCATAAACAGGCATGTGTTGTTTTATTTTACACTCAGTGTAGTCACATTAACATTTTTTAGATTAGCACCGAAATAAAAAAGTTAAGAACACGGAGACTTTGTGGGTCCCAGTGGATCCCGGAGGGATCAATAATCATCTCTACCTAATCCTCTTAGTTTGGGTCTTAGCAGATACCTTGTGTATGTGCATCTGTGCACACGCAAACTCATTAGACTTGAGTCATTAAAATGGCCTACATGCAAAACCACAATCTAGACTTTCTCTCACTTTCACATCTGCCACATGACACATCCTGAGATTTCGCATTTACCTCCATATAATAAGACAAATGAAACTGTGTTTTACTTGAACTGAGTCTATATACTTGTAGCCTTATCACCACACTGGTATTACAGAGGCAATGAAAGCCTACCAGTGCAGAGAAACTGATGCTACTTAAACTACAGAGCTAAAAGACTCACATTTTGCTTATAAACACTAAAAAAAAAACCTTTCATCAATGTGCTTATAAATAGATTTCTAAATCATGTTTCATTGTAAAATAAACAGTTACAATTGTAAGAGAATCTTTCTGAAATAGCAAGAAACACAAAGCCATTTACCATATCAAAGTAGAATTTGAGTTTAAAAACAATTTCTTGTCTTATGAAGAAATTGTATCAAATGTTCAAAAACTGTTTCTTGGTAATCTGCCTTACAGAAACAAAGGAGCTCACTGGATACTTTAAACATTTTTCAAAGTTCATTTAGGAGTTGCATATTTTATTTGTCAAAATGAATTCATAATACCTTTCATCCTCTTTCATCAAAAGCAGCATCGGTGCCTAAACAGTTTATTTTTTAAAAATTTAAAAGATAACAAAGGTAGAAAATGAAGATTTGTGGTATGAAAAAAGATAGGGTACAAAACTGCTCACATTTTTAAAACATGGCAAAAATGAGGTGATTGTCCTTGGCCTGCTCTCCAGTCTATGAAATAACTTTCAATTACCATCAAACAAAAGTCAAGCCATAATTCTCTAATGCCAATTTTAATGTTTCATGCCATTTTACTCTGCTGAAATATCTTTCTATCTGTATCTTCACAGCTATTACATATTATCTCTTCATAGCCAAAAACAGACTCAGCTCTCTTGGCTAACCCTTATCTAAAATCCCTTAGAAACTTCTCAAACCTTCTATTTTCCCATGTTTAAAAATTGTGAGTGGGTGCTTTAGGTCAGAGAATGGCAGCATAAGAGATTCCCTGGCCTCTCCCCCTGGAATTTCAACAAGTTAACTAAATATAATTCAACAAAGAATTCCCTGCTCAATATAGAGGCCCACCTGTGAGACCTGCCCATTGAAGGCGGGGAATAAACGCAGAGGTGGGAAGGGAGGAAAGCTCAGCTGGCCCACAGGTGCAGCCCTGTAGCTAGAAGCTCTTGGCTCTGCCTACAGGGGAGGACGCCAGGGGAGGAGATCCTAATATGACAGGAGAAGAGTTGACTTTGGGTGGTGGGCACACAGTGCAATATATACAGATCTTGTAACATAGAAACCCGCACCTGAAACCTATATGTTCATGTTGACCAATGTCATTCCAATAAATTTAATTTTTTAAAAGGGGGAAAATGTGAATAGACTTGTACCCTATCTTTTCTCATAGTACAATCCTCATGTTCTTCCGTTATTCTCTCTTGTTTTTTTTAAAGACTAAATTTGGTCATAAAGCTGTTATAGCACACTGGTATGTACTAGGTAAAAACACCTATCTAGTTTGGATACTTCTGAGAACTAGAAAAGTGACTCAGGAGGAAGAAAAACAACTACTACATGGGGATGGGGACACTGAGCTAGACAGTAGCCATCTCTGAACCGGCTTATTTACTAGGGCAATACCCCCGAGGTGACAATGACACCCCTTACTCTATGTGTAATTTACAAAATTCCAATCCTTCCAGAGCCAAGCAACTGAACTAATATCTGTTAGATTACACCATCAAGTCCCTATGGTATAATCTAAGGATCTGACCCAAATCAATCATAGAGCTTTCCTTAGAAAGACAAAATGGAAAAACAAAACACCAATCAATAAACTGCATCCTTTGTTAAAACTGTGAGATACACTAAACAGTTATATAAATAACCACATAAGCTTATTGGCAAGATTTCCATCATGCAACTGATACTTCAATTTGTAATTTTAAAATTTTCTTATACCTGAGAAAGGTTTAGTTGGTCTAGGTACTGAGAGCTTATGTTTAAAGTAATACTGGTATAATAAATAAATTCTCCAGATTTTTCTCCTGTTGGGACAGAGAGAGAGAATATGTCGGGCATGGTAAGATGAGCAAAATTAGGGTAATTAAACTACTTCGGTGAATAAAAATCCCTAATTTGGTAAAAAGCCACTGATGCCCAAACTCTTCTGTTTGGAAGTCAAAAAAGAAAGAAAAGAGTTGACTGTAAAAATTCTAATGGATAATACCAGTCTTTTGAGAAACATCAATAAATAAATCTAACATAGGACTATATATAAAATTTCTTTTAAAAAACAGATTCTATTGCTACATATTTCTCAAAACGTATGTTGCATCCTAACACAAACAAGTTAAAGGCTTTCACATTAAAAGAGGTGCTTCTATTTGATTACAACAAATAATATATTTCAAAAGTTTTTCTCAGAAAATCCAGTATACTAATCTGTAAGATTTATGTTATTATAAAATTGAGAAATACAAGAGTTTGATTTGCTTTCACTTTTTGTACTTAAGTCTTTTTGTATAGGATAAATACAACTTGATATTTACAAAATAACTAAGATAGCCCAACATTAAATAGAGCAATTACTTTTTACTGTACACCTACAATGAGCAAAGAACTGAAAAATGTACAGATTTTTTAGGTCAATAGCCCTTTAAACAAACAGGGTAACCTAAGAAGAATTACTTTTAAGCACATATTAATGCTGCCCATCTGTGAACTAAATAAACTCCTTTTTGCATTTAATCATATTATTTCTCTTATTGAGACAAAGATAGATACTATTTCTAGCTTGGAAAGGAAAGCATGACATCTAGTGGAACCAGGGAATTATTCTACTTTTCCAAATAAAGGTTCAATTTAGCACTGAAAACCAACTCTTCTCTTTTGAGTCTAGAAAAAAATAAAAAACTATTAAAATTGTAGGAAGAAGTACCAGTCTCTTGAGAAACTGTGTGGTAAGTGACTCCTATTAATGCCTGTATAATAGCTATTATTCTCATACTGTTGTGCTCCTAGAAGCACAGGTGACAAGCTTTTCTGTCCTAGGGTCTACTAACACAGTAATTGTTCCAAAAACACTTTACAATAAAACATACTGTGTTCCAGTGGAGAATAAGTGATTCTGTGTGCTTGTAAAACAAATGAAAACCAGTATCATTTATTATTTATAAATATTTAGTGTGTCAAACTTTTTAGAATATAGCAATGTATGAATGGGAAAAAAAGGGCAGGTATACATAAATTCCAGGTATCCTATATAATAAAAGGGCAATATGCAAATTGACCCTAACAGCAGAACAGCTGGGAATGACCTGTCACTATGACACCCACTGACCACCAGGGGGCAGATGCTCAATGCAGGATCTGCCCCCTGGTGGTCAATGCACTCCCACAGGGTGAGCTCTGCTCAGCCACAAGCCGGACTGACTGCTGCAAGCGCAGCGGCGGTGACGGGAGCCTCTTCTGCCTCCTTGGCAGCACTAAGGATGTCCAACTGCAGCTTGGGCCCCCTCCCCAGGGAGCGGGCCTAAGCTGGCAGGTGAACATCCCCCAAGGGGTCCCGGACTGCGAGAGGGCACAGGCCGGGCTGAGGGACTCCCAAGTGCATAAATTTTCGTGCACTGGGCCTCTAGTTTCATATAATCAAGAGGAGCTTCTAATGCATGTGTGTGGAAATGTGTTCATTAGTGCCACCTGGAATCTTTGAATTGGGTCAGGTGTCTCCAAACTGCTTTGGTCTTAAGCAAAATTTCAAGGTAATCAAGCATTATTAATCAGTTAAGATCTGTTCACCTCTTCTACAACTATTATAAAAATTTTAAGTTTTGGTTGAATCAGAAAAGATAGGAGAGGATGAAAACTCATCTAAAAGGATAGTCAGTGTAGGGACATGAGCAAGGCAGCCCCTTGATTTGCTCAGCCAGAACTTCAAGTAAATTGCAGCTGTTATAACCAAACAAACCTTAGAATCCCTATCAGGCTTCTCTCTCCAATATGTAAATTCAAATCGTTTCACAGATTCAAAAGGAAGCACTTATGAATTCTTTGAAAGTACCATTGTTTCCGAAGTGGAGAGAGAACTAGGGTCTCGGTCTTGATGGGACATTCTAGATGGAGCCCTCCAAAACTTGAGTGAGTCATCCAAACCTGTGACAACAGGAAAACAGTCAACACGAATAGTCTCCTGGGTTCTGTAACAATTAACAGAAAAACAGTTATCACATGAAACCAGTGAAGAACTAAGATATGAGGTTGGCCTAATTTTTATTTGCCTAATTAATTTATATGTAAAGCTTGTTTTACAGAAAATTTAATACAATTAGCTGACTGTGCTTTAGCTTAATCTAACACAATTTATCAAGAGCACCAGGTCTTGATAAATTGTAAATGTAATGGGCATAAGAATCACACAGAGCTTGTTATAGCAGTTCCTGGGTCCAATTCCAGAACATTTGTCCATTCCCCAAATCAGGGAGGGCCCCTACATTTGCATGGCTCCAGGGCCAAACTGAGTAACACAGATCCAAAGACATCCAAACAATTAAATGGGTCACTTTCCTAATATAGATGGACATTCAGAATGTCCAAAATGTCATCAAATATAATTTTCCTCTTAATTTTTCCAAGAAATGAGCAGAAAAGTGAATTAGAAATTTACTTTTAAATATCTCATGATAAAGAAACTTCATGTCTCCAATTTACTCTTAAATGTCTCAGAAAAAAAATACATACATACGTACACATATGAGTAAATTTTATTCATACACATGGCATGAGGGCAAATATAATAAAATGTTAACATTTGGGAATTCTTGTACCTTTTCTGTAAGTGTGAAATTATGTCAAGATTTTTAAAAAATTACTTTAAAATTAATTTTAAAATTTATTTTTATTTTTAAATCATTAGAAATTAATATAAGACATAATTATTATCTACGTGCTAAGGTCTTATGCTCCAAGAGAATCTACAAACAGAAATGAAAAAGTTTCAGCAAGATATTTTGATAAATGAGTAACATGCCAAATATAAATAACTTTTGCTATATTAGCAAAACAAATTAGAGAACTTAGTAGGTCTTACTCTTGATTGCCTAGGAAGAACTTTTCCAAAGTTCAAGAGAATAGTAGAGGAAAGTATAAAACTTTGCTGAAGGGTATGAAAACTTATGAAACATTTATATAATTTCAGAAATGGTTTCTATTAAGTATTTATAATGTAGAAAAATGCTTAGGCAATGTTTAGTGAAAGAAGGGGATACAAAAATGTACATAAGATATGAATACAATTATATAAAACAAACAAAAGCTATAGAGAGGAAGATGCCTGGAGGAAAATACACTCTAACGCAACAAAGGAAATATCTGGATAGTGGGACCAGAGGAAAAGAACAATTTTTCCTGTGTACTTGGCATTATTTTTCAAACATCTTATAATACACTCGTCTTTAACAGTTTAAAAGGTGTTACATTTTATAAAAATCCTATATAATAAAGAGGTAATATGCAAATTGACCGTCATGCCCTCGCACAAGGTGGCTGCTCCCATGTGGTCAAAGATGGCCATCACAAGATGGCCTGCAGGGGAGGGCAGTTGTGGGTGACAAGGCCTGCAGGGGAGGGCAGTTGGGGGGACCAGGCCAGCAGGGGAGGGCAGTTAGGGGCAACCAGGCCAGCAGGGGAGGGCAGTTAGGGGCAACCAGGCCTGTAGGTGAGGGCAGTTAGGGGAGAGCAGGCCAGCAGGGGAGGGCAGTTGGGGGTGAGCAGGCTGGTGGGGGAGGCAGTTGTGGGCGATCAGGCTGGTGGGGTAGGGCAGTTGGGGGCAAGCAGGTGGGGGGGGGGGGGAGCAATTGGGGGTGATTAGGCCGGCAGGCAGAGTGGTTAGGGGCAATCAGGCAGGCAGGCAGGTGAGCGGTTAGGAGCCAGTGGTCCCAGATTGTGAGAGGGCTGTCAGACATCCCCCGAGGGGTCCCAGATTGTAGAGGGTGCAGGCTGGGCTGAGGGACACTCCCACCCCCAGCTATGCACAAATTTTGTGCACTGGGCCACTAGTTTAAATATAATGTACCTACCGTTTAAATCACTGCTTTCTGAAGTTCCATTAGGAGCAGAACAACTCGAATAAAAGGTATACAGTCCCAGGTAACAATGTTTCACCATCTGATGCAAATGTTCATAGAAATGGCAGTGATACAAGAGAGCCTGCAGCGCGGGCTTTCCTACCAGCGACAGACCAGAGTCCTCATCATGGACACAGGGGCCCTGGAGGAAAAGAGGGAGAGAAAGAGAGACAGTGAATTATCACATGATTTCATCAAAAAGACTCACTGTCTCCCTACACTCCCCAGGTGCGACCTGGCCTCTCCCCTGCCTGTCCTGTGCAACAGACTGAGGGCATTACTTCCCAGCACTCTAGGTCTTTGTGGCCTAATGATCCACTGAAGGCAGAGGCTCCACTCCATCTCTTGAGGGGCCATTTTATTTAAAATTCTTCTATAAAATGGTGCAACTTTAATCAAGTAATTATGTACTTGAGCCATAAATTCAAAAAGCTACTTTACAACCTACACAAAACAGTAAGTATTAAAATATCAGAAATAATGTGGTCCAAGTAATTACATTCACAATTAGTCTTCATACCTATGAATAAGCTAGATAAAATACATGGCCCCTCAATATTCACAGTGAAAGCTGCCTGCCACTTTCCTTTCCGCTGAACTAACCCTGCCAAGGGGAACAGCCAGAGGCACCGATGCACACTTCCCACCAGGAAATTACAACTAAAGAAAAAGGATGATTAACAGCTTAGAAAAACTTGAGATATGATATAAACTCACAGTGCAAGAAATAAATAAATAAAAATGTTAAGGTTTGGAAAAAATCACCCAAATAAATATTTTTAATCACACACACACAGGCCAGAGTGGTCATGGTCCTGGAAGCAGAGATTAGAAAGTGTAACCACAGCCCAATTAAGTGGATCTGTAGCGAATTACTGGTTTTCACTTTTTAGAATCAACCTACATAGATAAAAGGAGGCTGCAGAAGAGAATGTAAATGCAACCAGCCTTCACAAAGTAAAAGTAAAGATAAAACTGGCAAAGATTAGCAGAAATGGGGAGAAGCTACTAATAAAAGGATAGGAACATCTTAGCCACATCCTCTTGCCTTCTAAATGGAGCCAAGAGACGGGATCCATAGATAACAGGACCAGAAACAGCAGGCAACCAGTGGAGAAAGTAAGAAGGTAATAGAACTATATTGGAGGAGATTGTTTAAATGAGCTAAATTCTATGTGTCGACACAGCACAGGAACAAACATTATTGCAAACATGCTGAAGCATTAAAATCAGTAGGAGACAAAGCTGTCTCTGTGAATGGAGAGATATAGTGAATTTCATTGTAAATTCATTCAAAATACTTTTAACTTCTCAAAGAAAACCAAATGATCTGAAATATATACATATTACCCAACCATTATTCATTTTTCATTTGATTTAGTTTAACTAAACATTAAGCCTGAATCTCCACAGGCCCAAGCTTCCTAGTGGCAATAGCATATTAACAACAGAGCTTTACTCAGGCTGTGAAGCCAAGCCCAGAATACGCACAAAGATGGCCTGACTCAGGCTTTCCCGATGACTAATGCTACAAGGGCCAGAACAATGGAGCCTTTCATGCACAGGCCAGGCTTCGCTCCACAGGTCCACCAGTAATTGATGGGGCTGTCATCCCGCGCACTGGGGAGATCAGCTCAGTCCAATTGCTCTGACTCAGGATGTCTATATTCTTACCAGCCCTGCCCTCAGGTGAGTGCTGGGGCTGCCAGATCATCTGCAGAATTGCCAGGGAAGCGGAGAAGGACAGTACGTAAAGCAAGAAAACCCTTCAAATCACTAGGTGCCATTACAAATGAATTTGTGAAGAAAAAAATTAATTATGTCATAGAATATTTAATTTGAAAATATTATTTTCAAGGATGTAATAAGCTATAATATTAATATTCAAAAATATTTTACTCCTAGCATCAGAGTTCTAATATATCCATTAGCTATGATTCAGAAGGAAATGGGAACAAAATAAACGTTACATTTGTGAACAGAGAATTAATATTTTCCAGGAGAAAAAAAAATATTTTGATATATAAGAAAAATTTTAAATGCTATAATGCAATCAAGAAATTGGAAAAATGATCCTAATTACATAAGAAAACCTTAACTACATATAAATTATGAATATAGTTAAGATGATATTGCTTCTCTAAGTACTTATTGTTTTGTTAAATCAATACTCATGACTTGTGATGAAAACATTAAAGAAAATGTGCACTGATAATTATCACATTGAATATGAAAATAATCGATACTATGACTATAAATCACCACTATCTAAAACACACACAAACACGTATGCAGACAGTTTACAGCTGTGCCCACTAAGAATGCACGGAAATAATGACATCCACCCCCTCCCCCCAACAATGAGCTTATCTAGAACCCACATCTCTATCAACAGAAATCAAGGCTTTTTGAGCAGATGTCATTCCACGCTGGGGCTGGGAAAGCCTAGAACATCGCTGTACCAGAAAGTGAGGAACACTACTGAGGACATGTGGAAAGGACACGAGACCCTTCGCGAAGGGGCTCCTTTGGGACAAATCTGGAACAATTTAAATACCTAAATACACAATGACAGAAACAGACTATAACCCACGAAACAAACTAAGTTTCCTGAAGTTCGGACTAGTGTAAATAAAAAAAAAAAAAGTGTATAAAAAAATAAATGGGGAACAAAGGAAAGCTCTTCCTTAGAGTAAAATGTAATAAATGTAGAAGAAATGATGGAATTAGAAAATCACCATTTGGCAATCATTCTGTAACAACTGCTTTAGACAAGAATCTCGAGTGGAAAAAAGTTAAAACTAATGAAAGAAAATTGATGAGAAATAAACATTTATACAGTCTCAAAGTATCTCCCATAACTCCACAATGAATAACACAGGGTACTTTACCTCAACCAAGTGAGTAAAGTTAGCATGCCCAGTAATGGGTCAGAGAAAGCAGGTCTCCTGATACACTGCACTGAGAACACGTACTTCCATGGCTTCTCTGTAAAACTACGGAACCTGAATCTAATCATGAGAGAATAGGCACACCTATTTAAAGAGTATTACAGCAACTAAGTAGGCTGCACTCCTCAAAAATGCTTAGGTCACAAATGCTAAACATTCAGCAACTATTTTAGATAAAGAAGCCAAATAGACATGACAACTTGTGTAACACGTGCATAATAAACACCATGTGAGCTCTTATTTCTGTTTAAAATTACTTTACCACTGCAGCCCTAGTGGGTGGTTCAGCTGGTTGAAGTGTCACCAAAAGGTTGCAGGTTCAATTCCCTGTCAGAGCACATACACGAGGCAACTGATCAATTGATTTCTCTCTCTCTCTTTATCTCTCTTCCTCCCTCCCTCCCCCTCTCCCTCCCTCCCTCCCTCCCTCACCCTCACCCCCCCCCGCCCCCCTGTCAAGTCAGTAAAAACATATCCTCGGGTGAGGATGAAAAAATAATAATAATAAAATTACCACTACAGAGCAGAATTTATAAATCTGACCAAGCATTAGGAAAATTTCTACATTTTCTTTTAAGAGATCCTGTTGCCTTGTATGAAAATTCATCAGTAATGAAATATATATATGCTGAAACTTTAACATCAATTAATCTCAACTATCTACTAGGTAGACCATTGTTTAAAGTCACCCACCTGCCAAGTATAATCCTTTACAATTACTGATGGCATTGGAATTACAAGGAGATTCTGAAGAATAAAGGCAGCCTGAAATTTAAAAAAAAGAAGTCAATACTGCCATCTTGTTGCCACCTCTGAAATAACCAACATATCGAAATTTAGTAACAAAAACACGTATCATGAGTCAACTGCACATGTCAACAGGTCATACACACAAACATTATGAGAAACATCAAACTGCATTCCTGTTAGATGATGACCTAACAGTGGATGAAATGATTTCATTGGGAAACATATTTTCCTCCATCTCAGAATTTTATTTTTTCAAAAAAGTAATCTGTAAAATATAAACTGTTGCGGTAGCATTTAGGAAATATATTTTCATGTTTCTATTATCCCCTACAGACTAAATGCACCTATGTACACACACACACAACACACACACATACACACACCTCTCACCCTGTCTTTTCCCCTCTCTCATAGGAGATCCTCTCAATAAAATTTGCTAACTTAACAAGAGTAACAGAGGGGATCCAAAGAACGAAATTTTCAACCATCTTAACTGGAAGGCAAGAGATAATCTTTGAAGTTGGTCAATCAAGAGGACACTACCGTTTTTAACATTCCATTAAAGAGCAAGCACAGTCTTTGGATTTGTAACTAGGAACAGGCCAAGTAAGGGTGAACCCAGGAGCTGCTGTTTTTCTTATGTGCCCTAAGCAGGAGTTGATTACTGTTTTTAAACTATTTGCATCAATCATCATTTTAATAATAGGAGAAAGGAAAAAATCCACAAACTATTTGGAAGAATTAAAATAAAGTTTACTTTTCCTCTTACACGTTATGATAAATACTACCTAGTATTTAGATGGCTCCTTAACTAAAGCTTACACACATTAGCGACCCATAAACACTTAGGTAACATAAAAGTATTTTTTCCTGTAAACCTTTCCAATGTATAATAAAATAAAAGAGTTTATTAAAACATACCAAATTCTGCCTTGACCTTATCAGATTAAAGGGCTCCAATATTTACTGTGAATTAATACTTTTTTCATTCTCTACTACCATTTTATTTGGATTTTTGCAGGCATAAGAGATGATGGTCAGGGGTCAGTCCACAGTGTTCAATAGGGAGTTGGTATGATCACAGGACCATCACATGCATTTCTGAGGGAAAGGGGAGGAGGTGCTAGACAGACAGGCCTACCTCCCGGCGCACCATGCTGCATTCTGACTGGTCCAGAAGAATGTTCACCACAGTTCCCCAGAGCCCACCAGAAATGTTCTGACAGCTGTTGGCCAAGGCCACACAGCCAGTTTCTAGGGTGGTCAGTGCGGATCCTAATCCCAGAGAAGTGAACCTCACCTGTTCAAGATACGGAAGGGGGGAGGTAGGAGGAGATTAACCAATGAGCTTATATGTATATGTGCACAACCCATGGACAGACCATAGTGTGGTGAAGGCCTGGGGAGGGTGTTGGGGCCAGGTAGAGGGGTTCAATGAGGGAGACGGGAAAAGAGGACATCTATAATACTTTCAACAATAAAGATAAAAAAATAAAAATTAAAAAATTAAAAGAAAAGACTGTCAAATCAAAGAATCTGATTCCCTAATATAAATTCTTAATTTTTCTGGTACATAAGATATCATACTTTTATGACATTGTCTTGACAATCCTAAATTATAAAAGACACTGGTAGAAAACAGTGCCCTATATAAGCTTATGAATGAATAAAATCCTATTCCACGATTCAAGAAAGCAATAATATGGGGGCGGGGGGGAAGTTACATAAAAGCAAATGTCACAAAAAAATCAAAACCAGGTATAAATTAGAAAAAAAAATATAACTCACAAGACTTTTTTCTAGGGAAAGCATAGAGCACTTACATATGTTTAATGAACCAATTCCTGTCTCTTCCTCATTTTTAAAGAGACTACCAATTATTTTGTTCTACCTTCCTTAGTGTCTCTTTCAAATAAATGGTTTTAACTTTTTTGAACCTTCTTTTCAAAAAGAAGTAATGAAATTATTTTTTATAAGACATTTAGTATTCTACCCAAAATAATTTTTTTAAATGTTTCAAATAAGATTGATGTTGTGTACTAGGTTTCCCCTAGTACCACAGCTGCTCAAGTTATGCATTTTAGTGAATTTCTGACTTCTGATCCCCAAAATAGGATTGCACTGATAACTATAAAGCAACAACAAAAAAAATGTAGTCATGATATAGTCCAGCAACAAGTTCATGGGAGAAACTTGCAGGAAGTCCAAGTTCAATGTGTCTAAAAAAATGTAACCTCTAGGTTCAGATCAAATAGCTCTATAAATCAAAGTTTTTAGTATAATAGGATATAATCATTTCTTGCTTGAAATTAATGGACAATGTGCATAGTTAACAGTACTGTATTACAGACTTAAACATTTGCTAATCACAAAATTCAACAAACAAAGAGAAGGCAGGAGGAAACTGTTAGAGGTGAAGGATATGTTTATGGCATTGATGTGATAGTTTCTCCAAACACATGAAGTTGTGGATGTTAAATAGGTACAGTTTTCTGTATGACAACCATATAGAAAATTTGTTACTAATATAAAACTTTGCACTATGGGACTATTCTATTAAATGACACTCAAATGTCACTTGGCAGCTATCCTTCTAAATTGGTTGAAAATAGCTGGGATTTTCTAGTACTTTTCACTGTTCTATCTTTTTTTCTGTTTTTAATCTGTGTCCTAATGAATCTGATGAAGAGGGGGTGTTATGTACTGAAACATATCCCCCCAAAATTTATATGTTGAAGCCTTAACTCCTGATGTGACTGTATTTGAGGACAGGCCTTTCAGCAGGTTATGAAAGTTCAATGAGGTCTTAAGGGTGGGTCCTGATCTGATGAGGTGGTGGCCACCTGAAGGCAAGACACAGAGCCCTCACCTAATACTCCCAGCCTCTATAACTGTGAGAAAATAAGGTTTTGTTCTTCAAGTCCTTCCCTCCCCCAACTCTATGGTATTTTGTCATGACAGCCCAAGCGAAGATGGGATTAAATAAAGTTTAAGGTATAGTCCAGTGATAGTGAACCTTTTGAGCTCGGCGTGTCAGCATTTTGAAAAACCCTAATTAATTCTGGTGCCGTGTCACATATAGAAATTTTTTGACATTTGCAACCATAGTAAAACAAAGATTTGTATTTATGATACTTATTTTATATATTTAAATGCCATTTAACAAAGAAAAATCAACCAAAAAAAATGAGTTCACATGTCACCTCTGACATGCGTGTCATAGGTTTGCCATCACTATACTATAGTCACTACAATGGTCTCATTTTGGAAAACAGGAATGTATATATGCATATGCTTTATGTCCTCTGTTTTTTATCTACCCATAACAAACTCAACTTTTCTTCACACTGACCTCTGGGTCGCGATCCACCCACAACGGAATCAGCCAAGCCAATCCTTGCTGTATAGGAGTGTGATCCTCACCATGACCCCCCAAAGGCAAGAACCAAAGTGGCATCCACTCCTAAAATGTAAAAAATGAAAAAGAAATAGAAACACATTAGGGAAGTTTCTAAAAATAAAATATAGTGAGTTTAAATAACTCTTAATTTTAAAAAATCAAAACAAAGTAAAAATACACTTAAGACTTCATTTTAATTCATTAATTTAGCCAAAACAAGGCAAACAAAAATATTAGCTTCACCTTAAAAAGCTAAATATACCATTTTCTTCCTTCAGAACAGCTATTTTCCCTGTGATTTAGAAACAATGTATCTTACAATGCAGATTTCAACCAAAACAGATTTCAAATAAAAAAATTCAGATTTTTGTAATATGCAACTAAGAAACATCTTAGTCAAAAGTCATTTTTGTCTCCAAGAAGAAAAGTCAAAAGGAATATTTTCATATAGTAAACATATAGGCTCAAAATGTATTAGACATCTCACATTCCTTTTCTAACAACTGCTCAGAAGATGGGCAGCTCGCAATGCTCTCACCGAGCTCTGGGCCTCGGCCATCATCTCATGAGATAAGTGAAGCAAGCAAAGAATCGTGCTCTTTGTCACCCCCTTTCCCATGAAGGACATAGCATTTCCTCCACGTTCCACATAAAAGGAAGTGATGACCTGAAAAACAAATGTAAGCAAGTTCATAGCAGCGTTACTCTGAATGGTAAATAAGGCCAAATATATCACTTGCTACTGACATATCTAAATTGAATCCTAACCACGTAAAGTGTACGCAGTATCTCCATTTACAGATTTGAAAATGGTTAAGATGGTAAATTGTCCAACAATTAAAGCAAATATTCCTACATATTTGTTAATAAAAATCTTTAAAACTTACTTGTGCCTGGCACACACAGGTGATGAATAAACAGTAAACAACTATTACTTGAGAGTTGTTATTGCTGTTACAGTCATTGGTTAATTTTACTTACTTCCAGGAGACCTGCTAAGTACTTCCCACAAATTTCGAGCGGCTTTGCAAGAGGAGAATGTGAGCTCCACCCGGGCAGTGCTGTGAGATGAGCCATCCCTCGTAAGGTCCTCTCGAGGGAAGGCAGGCCATAGAAGTGAGGAGCATCCGTGACTCTCAGGCACTGGAGCAGTTTCAGAGCCAGCTGTGTTTGGAAAACGTAAAAAAGTTCCAAGCATTTCCTGGGAACATAAAGGAAGAAAAAAGTCAGCCACAGGACTAGTGTGATGGGCTTAACAGGTAATTGTCTTACTGGTGGTAGAGGATTCCTAACAAATACTATATCAGAAAAGTATGAATTAAGACAAAAGGCAGAAAATATTTCCTCTCAAAAGAAGAGCTAAAAAAAGTATACTTAAAAATATCATCTCGGGTATAAAATGTAAAATACCAGCAATAATTGAAAAATACATAAATGGATAATGGTATTGTCACACCAAAAAAAATGAAAACTTGGAATGAAAATTAAATGCATATTTTAAGTGAGTTTAATTGACATATTCTAAACCTATACTTTTAATCATTCACTATCATTAAAAAATTGAATTTTTAATTGACTAAAATGTATTTTTTTCACAGAAAACTAAAGTTTTTAAAAAAGGAGCCCTAGCCAGTTTTGCTCAGTTGATAGAGCACTGGCCTGTGGACTCAAGGGTCCTGGGTTGGACTCCAGTCAGGGGCACATGCCCGGGTTGTGGGCTCAATCCCCAGTAGGGGGCATGCAGGGGGCAGCCAATCAATGATTCTCTCGCATCATTGATGTTTCTATCTCTCGGTCTCTCTCTCCCTTCCTCTCTGAAATCAATAAAAATATATTTTAAAAAAATAAAATATAAGAAAGGTTTGCCCTTGCTGGTTTTGCTCAGTGGATAGAACATCCACCTATATTCCAAAGGGTCCTGGGTTTGATATCAGTCAAGGGCACGTACCTTGGCTGCAGGCTCCTCCCTGGCCTGGGCCCTGGTCAGGGCTTGTGCAGCAGGCAACCAATTGATGTGCTTCTCTCATCAATATTTCTCTCTGTCTTTCCCTCTCTCTTCCACTCTCTCTAAATATCAATGGAAAAATATCCTCAGCTGAGGATAAAAAGAAAAAATGTTTTTAGCCCTGGCCAGTTTGACTCATTGGTTAGAGCGTTAGCCCATGGACTGAAGGGTCTCGGGTTGCATTTCTAGTCAAGGGCACATACCTGGGTTGCAGGCTCCATCACTGGACTCGGTCGGGACATGTGCAGGAGACAACAAATCAATTTGAGAGATGTCTGTCTGTCTCACATACTCTCTCTCTCCCTTTCTCCCCTCCACCCTTCCTTTCAACTCTCTGAAAATCAATGGAAAAGTATCCTCAGGTAAGGATTTTTTAAAAAATACTAAAAAGATAGGAAACATTCTCAATACCTCAGAAGGCCCCAGATGTCCCTCTCTAGTAAAATTTGTATTGACTTGTGTTTTAATTCATTAATCTTCTCTTTTACTATGTCTAGTCTACTGTTAAACCCATTCAGTGAAGTCATTATTTTAGAAATTGTAATTCTTGGTTGTAGAATTTGTATTTGGTTTTTTTAGTCTCCATCTCTCCATATTTTTATTAATCTTGCCCAGATGTTCCTCTAATAATTATTATGCTTATTTAAAATAATATTATTTATAATGGTAGCTTTAAAGTTCTCATTTTTGACATCTACAGATGTGTTTCTAATGACTTTTTTCTCCTAATTATGGGAGACATTTTTCTGTGCCATCACAATTCACTTCATTTGTGATTATATATCAAACATTTGTATAAAAGAGCTAGTAAAAGTGAAGTACATAATAATTTCTCATAGTAATGGCCTGCCCTTTGATCACAAGACTTACTACCATTAAGTCTATAATAATAATAAAATGAGTTAGGGGCTGATCTTTTGGATTTAACCAGGTGTTAAGTTGAATCAGGGCTGCTTTAACACCTTAGTTTGTATAAAATGTCATGTGTGTGGGATCAGGCCTTTCCCTCCAGCAGAGCCTTGGGATTTAAGCACAGGAAGACCTCATCAAAGTAAAATCTGTATGCATCAAAGGACATTATCAAGAGAGTGAAAAGACGACCCACAGAATTGGAGAAAAATTTGCAACATATATTTGATAAGGGATTAATGTCCAGAATATATAAAGACAACTCAACAACAACAAAACAATTCAAAAACAGAGAAAGGACTTGAATAGATGCTTCTCCAAAGATAAAACAGTAACAAGTGTTGGTAAGGATGTAGAGAAATGACAACACTCATGCACTGGAGGGAATGCAAAGTGGATTAACTGCTGTGGTAAATAGCTTGGCTCTTCCCCAAAAAGTTAAACATAGATTTATCACAAATAGCAGTCCTAGATATACTCTTGAGAATCAAAACATGTTTGCACACAAACTTGTATATGAATTTCATAGCAGCACTATCTAAAATCCTCAAGGTGGAAACAACTCATTTGTTTACCAACAGATAAATGGATAACCATAATGGTATGTCTATACGTGGACTATTATTCAGTCATAGGGAGAAATAAACACTGACATGTGCTATAAAATGGATGGTCCTTGAAAAGACGATGTTAAGTGGAAGAAGTCAGACACAAACGGCCACATGCTGTTTGATTCCATTTGTATAAAATGTTCAGAGCAGTCAAATCCATATACAAAAGAACATTAATCGTTGCCATGGTCTTGGGTAAGGCATGATTGGGAAGGGGCTGCTTAATGTGTACAGGGCTTCTTTGGGGGGAGGAGGGGAGGTAATAAAATGTTCTGGAATTAACTATAGTGATAGTTCACAACATTGTGAATATACAAAAAGCCATTAACTGTATACATTTAAATGATCATAATAAATAGTAAAATTTACCTAATTTTAAAAATAAAAAAAGGAAGTCAGAACCAGAGACAGACATTTGAAAATCGTTAATGCAAAAATATTCATAAAGTCATACAAATGGATATGACCACTCAGGTTGATGTGTCAAGAATTAAAAGAGGACCAAGAACTAAAACGTAGAGAACAAAACATTCTCCATGTGAAACTGCAATCAGGCTGCAACAGAGATTCAGCTGAAATGAAAACAGACCAACACAATGATTACTGAAGTCTTCCCTTCTCTTAACTTGAAGCAAATGAAAAACCAACTCTTTGGAAATCAAAAGAGAATTCAGTTCTCTATCCACGTCCTCTAACCTTCAATGACACAAAAGTACCTGTCAGTAACTGCCCCGAAACTGAGCAGCAGGGTGTTGTAAAGAGCCATCAGTTCCTTCTGGAGCTGTTGCCTGACAGCCGTCCGGAAGTCATCTGTCTCTTCTCGGGCCTGTGACTCTGTCAGAACCAGCAGGTCTAACAAAGGGTTTGGACTCTGAAAAATGAAATTGGTAAAGAATACAGTTACTCTCTAGCTGAGCTGTGTGTTGTTTCCTATGGAGGTTTTTGTTGCTCATCATGTTCTGGGTTAATTGAGAATTGTGTTACCTAACCAGCAGGTGTGGGTCTCTAGACCTCCTGTAGATGGTCTACACTCAAAGGATGCTTCATATGTCATCTCAACAAAAGGAAAGCATATCTATTCCAGAAAACTGAGGAAAATACAGAGAAGCATAATGAGAGAAACAAACACCACCCACAATCATATCTCACTGGGAAAGCAGCTTTTAGCATCCTGGTACACACTCCTCTTTTTGCGTGTGTGAGTATAAATAAAATTATAAATCTGTATTTTTATTTTTTTTTGTAGGCTGGGAGATAAGTGAATAGAGTCAGATTTTTCTACCCATTCATTCATCCTAGCCTGTATAAATCTGTATTTTTAACAAAACTGAGGTCAAGTGAAAAAATTCACTATTTAACCATTTCCTTACTTCGTTACTATTATTTCTTCAAAAACATTTTAATATCTGGCATTTTTCAACCACGATGATTTACTACACTGGTCACTGAACAGTTAGTGACTGATAATTTCACTGGATGGTATCGTGGGCTCAATTCTAATCGTGTCCTATCTACAAACTCTAATCAATGAAATAACTGAATCAGAAGATTATAATAGCTTAATGCTTTTGATGAACATTGCCAAACTGTCCCTACAGCAAGTGTACTGATACACACAACCCCCATGGTGTGAGAAGGCACAGCATCCCAGCCAGTGCTGATATCACTACTGTTGTAATCTTTGCCAACTTCCTAGGCTAATACACAAATAAAACTAATGCTATTTAAACATTTTCCTGTTTTCCATTTTTTTAAAAGTAACTAAAGAAATATAATAGAACTTCTAATGATATTAAGAGAATGGAAAATATTACATTGACCCCCAGCATTAACTGATATACAGAGTATTTATCAAACATCTATAATGTCACAGTGTACTAAAAAGAAATAAAATAAGATTCATTTAACTTTTTGATTAAAGTAGAAAACTTGTATTTTCTTCTTTTACACATGGGCAAACAGAGGTTTATAAAGAGGTCAAGTAATTTGTCCAAAGTGATAAGAATTAGCAGAACAAGAATTGAATCTCAGAACCTTTTTACTGCAAAGGTAGTTAATATTTTGTTCCCAGCATTATGTCAATCAACAGTGCATATACAACGTACAAAGAGAGATAAAGTCAAAATGTAATTACTGCTGTTCTAAAATCCTTCACTTAAAGAACTCAATTCAAAAATAACCACATTCTCTTCAGGAATAAGAAATGAAGAAAATTCTAAGTTGTTTACATATGCAGCGTGTAGAGCAGTGATGGCGAAACTTTTGAGCTCGGCATGTCAGCATTTTGAAAAACCCTAACTTAACTCTGGTGCCGTGTCACATATAGAAATTTTTTGATATTTGCAACCGTAGTTAAACAAAGATTTATATTTTTGATATTTATTTTATATATTTAAATGCCGTTTAACGAAGAAAAATCAACCAAAAAAATGAGTTCATGTGTCACCTCCAACACGCGTGTCATAGGATCGCCATCACTGGTGTAGAGTATACTTCAATCAGGTACACACAACTGCAAATAATATAACTGAGAGCCTTTGGAAAGAACTGGGCAGAGACGTTTTGCTTTTAATTTACTGTTTCACACCTAAGCAGTTTTTTCTACCACTTGTTCCTTTCATCTTGAGCAAGAACTGCCTCATTTGGATCCAGTAAAAGTACATGAAACATAACTATAACTTCATGTTTCATCTATAATAATAATAGCATAATATGCAAATTGACTGAATGACCAAACAGCAGAATGACCATCCATACGACCTTCCAGACCACCATGCTATGACACGCACTGGTGCCAGGCCAGCCAAGGCGGGTGCAATGCAATTGGGGGGGGGGGGGGCCACCATCGCCCTATGAGCGCCCTGCAGAGGGAGGCCCAGGCCACCGGCTGGCAGAGCAATTGATCAATAGGGGAGCTCCATGATCACCCCAAAGAGGGAGGCCCAGAACACTGCCTGGTGGGCTGCAGCGGGTGGGTGGGGCCTCCCTCTGCAGGCGGGGGGGGGGGGGGGGGGAGTCCATGGCAGAGCCCTGGTCGGGTGAGCAGGGCTTACCTCTTTGGGGCGATTAATCGTAGGGCTCCCAGACTGTGAGAGGGCGCAGGCCAGGCTGAGGGACACCCCCCCCACCCCCCGCCAGAGTGCACAAATTTCTTGTACCGGGTCTCTAGTATATGAATAAAACAATCAAGATTTGCATTTGATAAAATCATAAAAATAAATATATATTCTATAGTATTCTTAGCCCCACATAACCAAAGGCAGACTTAGACCCACAGTGCCTCCAACTCCCATACACACTGACAAAATGAACGAGTTATTTTAATGCAAAATCCATCTTAGTAAAATATAACCTTATATGACTATACTGATACAGTATGTATAACCTAAAATTAAGATTCCTCCAAAGAATCTCATTCTACTTATAACTTGTGTTTACTAGTAAACTGCTGATACTTTTCCCCTTTATAACCTATCTTGGATTCACATGTTAACTTTGAGATTCAGTGAACCTCAGCAGCATCACTTGTAAAATATAGGGTGAATTACTACTCCTAAGCACAAAAGAGAGCAGAATAGATGTTTCTACCTAGTAACCTCAAGTGCTTAATCCTACCTGAAGGTTTTGTCATTAGACATTAGTAGTCAATCCTAATTTTAAACCAACTACTTGGGTCATTGTTGTGGCACTGCTAACCTCCAAAAGGTAACAATTTCTGTAATGATGGTTCATTTTCTTTAAGCACACAGTTTCCATCCATCATATCCAATTTTCCACCCATCAGCAAACTACAACAGTAGAATGTGCAATGCCCCCCCATGAACTCTGAATGCACATGTGCCTGTGAAAGTGGCTAAAAGAAAGACATACACAGTGTAGTTCTGAATAGCCACCCCCAAATAAATTATGGTCCCACTTTTACAAACTTCCACCAAAAACTCATTCTGTCAAGAAAGGTGTTCAAACTCACCACTTCTAGGCTCTTTTATATATTAACAAAGTATCATTATATGAAAATATAGATTAGTGGAGCAACAAATTCCTAAAGTGCCTTAGAATTAAAATGTTTGTAATAGCCCTCACCAGTTTGGCTCAGTAGATAGAGCATTGGCCCGTGGACTTGAAGGGTACCTACTAGGTTCGATTTCAGTCAAAGGTACATACCTCGGTTGCATGCTCGATCCCCAGCCCTGGTCACAGCATGTGCAGGAGGCAACCAATCGATGTGTCTCTCTCACATCAACGTTTCACTCTCTCTGTCTTTCCCTCTCCCTTCCACTCTAAAATATATGTGTCTTATAATGTCTACTATCCTCTTTATCAGTTTAGGCCCTCTTTTCTAATTTTTATGTGGGGGTTTACTTGTGTGATTACTTGCAAAAAGGTTTATTTTTGCAGGGTTAAGTAAATTCATATGGTGTTGGGGGAAAAAAAACACACATAAAGCAACAGTACATAGTGAGCTAGCTTTTTGGCAAGTTTTCCTTAGGATAAACTTACATTAAAGCCTGAGCACCTTTGCACTCACTCTTCCCACCTTCTGTCCTTCACATACCCTCACTGCCTCTATCTGGCTTGGCTCCCTGTCTCTCACATCCCTATTTGCACTCCCCCAACCCCAAGATCCCACTTGAAAATACAGCTGCAGCAGAAAACTCCAAGAGAATAGGTTTTATAAACAGCAAGACTTAAAAGTCCCATTCATCTAATGTAGACTTCTAATTTAATACAACTGGTCACAACCACATCAAAAAGGCCATGTTTCTATGAGCCCTCTAATACAACATGAGTAGCACTTCACTTAGCAAGGCTCTATAAATATTTTACTTTTCCATAATATAGTATTAATGATTTTCAAATAAATCACTTGTCGCACCTAAAACCCAAATTCCTTAACAACACTTACAGGTCTAAGAAGTAATTCTAGAAGCCAGTTTAGAAGTTCCACTAATGAATTTTTTCTTTGTTCCTTCAATAACTTATTTAAAAAATGTATGATATCTATTAGCAGTTTCTCATCTTCAATGCAAGCAGGAAGCACTTGTAAAAACCTATAACAAAGAAGACAATAATTATGGTTTCTAGCTCTTAAAGTGGTGTTGATAAATATTTAGCAATCCAGCTGAGAAGTGGCATGCTGATTTGTTGTGTTTGCCCATTTCCATAGTGTAAATACCCCCATGGCCAACTGCAAGCCACAGTGTGACACAGATCTGTGGAGACATGCACAGCAGCCTTTCTCTATCATAGATGTAATAGGTACAAATAAACTCGAGCAGAGATAATAGTAGTGAAGTGTTATAAAATAACACTTGGGAAGTAATAACTTTTGTATAATCATTACCTTTATTTTCATTAACATATTTAATTCTAAGTTTACATAATTTATGTTAAAGAGGGCCTCTCTTTAAACCAACTAAATTGCAAGACTCCAGACAATGTAAGCATCGGCTCTCACAAGGCAGTACTGGCTGGCTCCAGCATGCCACCAGAAAAGCAAACTAAATCGTGACAGCTGATCTAAATAAAGGAGTTAGCAAACTTCATGTTTAATGAGAAAGTTACCCATGTTCTACTTGAGCAGTGGTTCTCAACCTTGGCTGCATATTAGAATCACCTGGGAATCTTTTTAAAATCCTGATTTCTGGGCCTCATCCTCCAGAAATTCTGTTTCTTTGTTATGGGGAGGGGCCACAACATTAGTAACAAAGAAACAGCATTTCTGGAGGATGAGGCCCAGAAATCAGGATTTTAAAGATTCCCAGGTGATTCTAATGTGCAGTCAAGGTTGAGAACCACTGTACTAGAGTCACATGGGCTAAAATGTAAAACTGCTGCCAATCACTGCTTCTCAGTCTTGTTGCAACCATCTGCTGCCAGTTAAACATGCTATATTGACAAGCTAGCAGCCGTGGGCAAACTACGGCCCGCGGGCCAGATCCGGCCTGTTTGAAATGAATAAAACTAAAAAAAAAAAAAAAGACCATACCCGTAATGATGTTTACTTTGAATTTATATTAGTTCACACAAACACTCCATCCATGCTTTTGTTCCGGCCCTCCGGTCCAGTTTAAGAACCCATTGTGGTCCTTGAGTCAAAAAGTTTACCCACCCCTGAGCTAGAGCCTTTCCCATAGCTACTAATGGACTTGCACATTGGGCAATCAACTTCATGATATTCACAATAAAAAGAAAAATTAGATCATATACTTATGGGCGGGGGGAAGAAAGGGCAAAACAAAATAAAACAGCCTGCTACAAGAGTACCAAACCTATTCACCAATCCACCGATGTCCTTGAGTTACTTATAATATGGGCAGGAATAAACATTCTGTTTGTTCATTCATGTCTTAGCCTAGTCATTTACTTTTATAAGATAACAAAATTGCCCATGATAAGGATATTTTTTAAATTGTTGTAAGTTTATTAGTAATTCCTTCTAAAATTCAGTGATTCAGTTATATTTTTTTTTCTCTTTTGCTGTTATTAGATACTTATTGCAGATGACAAAAATCCTGAGGTTTTTCTTTCTATAAAAGCATTTCTCTCATAATACATGCTCTTATCTTCAAAGGTATGGAGATGGACCCAAACACAATTCAGTCCAGGTCTCTGCACCGGGTAGACTTGAGGTTACACTGACCTGTTTAGTGCGGTATGCCAAGCCAAGAACTTCAAGGCAGCCCCACATGGGCTAGTACCCCCCTTGAAAGACAATCTGTCATTCAGAAAGTAAAAACTCATGCTGGTGACAGCAGCCCTCACTTCTCTATGGGCGGCAGCCTGAACAACAGCATGGAGACAGTCCTGCAGGCCACTGGCTGTGTTTGTCACCTTCAGAGTAAGGGTGTCCTCTGAGGATAAGTTCAGTGTGTCTAAGAATCTATACAAATTGAAAAAAGAAAGAGTGACATAAAGCTATTGAAATAAAAGCTCACTTTTATTATAAACTCTTACCAAAAAATTGTTTTCTTTTCATTTTCTTTTAATTAAAGGTTGACTCACAGCCCAAAGAAAATATGGTGTGTATCTGCCAATATTAGGCTTTTATACTAGTATCCTAAGTACAGTATTTACATTGACGTTTTCCTGCTTACACAACCATAAAGTAATTTTCACTCAAATAAGAAAGAACTGACAGATTAGAACAGTAATATATTCAGAAGCAATTATCATCATCATCACAGTCATGACAACACTCTTACATATAGTTACTGACCTTTTACTTTGATCCGGAGCACTTTTCCTAGTGATTTACATCAATTAACTAAAACAAATTCTGCATAATCTCTAAAACAGCATAGGTGCTCTTTCTTTTCCCTTGTGTGATAGTTTTTAAAAAGTAATAAACAATGTAATTTAATCTTTAAAATACAGTAAAAATTATAATCTTCAGTGCAAAAGCAGGAGCAGATGACAGTAAGTTAAAAAAAAAACAACACCTACTTAATCAAAAGGAAAAATAAAACCTAACTAATTAGGTAAATGTAAATACTTTTTCAACTAAATGTAACAGCTTACTCTTGGATTTTCGTTTCAGAGTTCATTTGCTTCAACAGATTCTCAGTCCCATGATACCAGGAGAGGTTCCAAGCTATTCGAAGCATATCGGAGACTGGCTTCAGGGCCAAACACTCAGCAGATAACGGCAACACTATGGAGTAAGGACTCACAGCATGGTGGCCAAGTACATGTACCGGTAGGTGATACCTAAAAAAATGTATACAAATAATTAAAATATTTTAAGCTCTAATGCCTCTCAAAAGAATGAGCCACAAACAAGGGCTAGTTCTGTGCCTCCCATTCTACAGCAACCCAGAGATCAGTTTCCAATTATTCTTTTACCTCTTCTAACCTCCCAAAGCCATTATATTAAACTCTTTCCTGTGGACTTACCATATTCCATATTGTATCAGCCTTGTTTGCAGATATAACTAATGCCCCTTGAAACTAAGCCCTATGGCTACAGCGAGCCATACATAACAGGTGTTCAACTAAACATGAATGCCTACTTTATGTAAAACACTGTATAGTATCTACCATTTATTCAGTTATGTGCCATGGCGATGTAATACCCATTTTACAGATATTTAAAATGATCACCATGACCACTAACGGACAGAATCACAGCCTGACAGAATTATGTTTTCACTTGCGAACATAATTGCAACACCAATACACTTAATCATTGTGTGTCACCAAGAGAACCCAGAAATATTTTTAGATCTAAAAACAGATTCACAGCCATATACATCTCTTAAACCAATCAATGTTAACTGACCATGTTTAACAGGACAGCAATGCCTAGCACGTTCAAATGTTAAAGAATAATTTTGCTAATAAAACATATCCCAAATCCCTAATTCATGTATTTATGACTAATGTTAGATAAATACAATCAGGTAAGATTTCTACAGGGAAATTTTGTGTGCTTTTTCATTTCATGCATCTCAATAAAAGAGGCTAAGGTAGAGTTCTCTATATAGAAATAAGATTGATAATTTAAATAGAAATAATGCTTTTTAAAAATTGGAATTTTCCACAAAAGTAACCAGGGCTCCTTAGAGAAATGGCTAATGCTAGGACTGAGACAGGGAAATCGAAGGTGAACCTGGGACATCTCTTTGTGCCAGAAAGAAGAAAGTAATAAAGACTCATGGGGCTAAGTGGAAAGGACCCAGAACAGGAGCCTACTTGATAGGACTGGTACTAAAGGAAAAGAGGTGAGGCTGTCAATCAAAGGACAATCCTTTAATAGTTAGAACATGAACTGCAAATTAAACCTAAGGAAGGTAGAAGGAAGAAAATGATAAAAAGCAAAGGGTACTACATCATGACCAGTTTTAGAAACCACTACACATCTACCAGATGGGCAATGATTTTAAAAATAACGTTACTATGAGTAAAGGAATAACAAAGCCCTTTTTTTTCCCAGTGGACAAATATGGTCTTAAGCAAACTCTCCGGCTCCTGACAAACAGACAACCAAAAAGATGTAGAATGTCAACAATCTTACTAAGTTGCTCTGCAGAGAGTGAGGATGACTCCCTGCATCGGTACTGGAAGATGTGGGATAGCGGGAAGCCACAGTTCTGAGCACCCGAGTGCTGTAGCTCAGTGACATGCTGTGGGGACCTGGAGAGCAGGCCTGGGCACACTGACCAGAGATCATCTTTTCTAGTGGGACACGGGGCTTCTATGCCAAGACAGCTCCCAGCACCACACATGTCATCTCATTCTAAGTATGACCTACTGTAGTTGTGTATTTTATTATTTAGCCAAACCTGAAGACCATGAAGAGTGGGTGATGTCTACAATCAAGACATTTTACTACTAAGAATGTGTCCAAGAGGAATTCTTGCACAAATATATCAGGAGACATATACAATACTGTTTAGAGGAGTGTATACTGCAGCAAAAACACAGGATCAACCCAAATACTCTCTGACAGGAAAAGGAACAAACTGTACTAGTCTAACAACAGAATATTATACGACAGTGAAAATTAGACTACATGTAATATATCTACCAAGCTATGAAATGGTATTTTTAAATTAATAAGCTTTGTTAAGATACAATTTACTTACCTCTAAAATACACAATTTTAAGTATACAGCCCGATGGATTTTTTTATATGTATTCATGTGTAACGACCACCCAGAATAAATACAGAACATATCCATCATCTCAAAAAGTTTATTTTTCTCCTTTTCTTGTAAATTAACTACTCTCCTTACCCTCTTCCAAGAGGTAACTACTGTTCTGACTTCTCTCACCATAGGTCAACTTTACCTGTTGAAGAACTTTAAGTAAATGGAATCTATAATATATGCCCTTTTGTGGTTTCTTTCACTCAACATTAGGTCTATGAGACTCACGTTGTTGTGTGAAGAATAGTTTCCACAGATTGTGTACAATTGAATGAATGTAGCACAGTCACTTATCAATTCTTCCTATTGTTAGATATGTGGAATGTTTCTTGCTCTTGGCTACTATCAGCAAAGCTGTTATGAACAGTCTTTTTTTAAATATATTTTTATTGATTTCAGAGAGGAAAGAGAGGGAGAGAGAAATATCAATGATGAGAGAGAATCATTGATGGGCTGCCTCCTGCACCCGCCCTACTATGGATCGAGCCCGCAACCTGGGCATGTGCCCTGGCCAGAATCAAGCCTGGAACTCTTCAGTCTATAGGCCAGTGCCCTACCCACTGAGCCAAACTGACTAGGGTTTTATGAACATTCTTACACAAAGAAAAAAAGAGTAGGTGATGCAAATACCAACGCTGGTGACAGTGTGGAGCAGCTGGCACTCACACTGCTGCTGAGAACAGAAACTACTACAGCCACATGGAATACTGTCTGAAAGCATCTACTAAACATAAATACCCTCTGACCCACGTGTGCTCAAAGCACATGCCCATTGGTGACAGAATTACAAGTTCATTGCTGCACATTCTTACACTGAACCCTACAGAGCAATGGAAATGACCGACAGGCAAATCTTTCCACGTGGAGCAAAAGAAGCTGAACACAAGAATATACCCTATTTATAAAGTGCAAAACCAGCAAAAATAACATATAGTAACAGAAATTAAGATAGAATTACCTGTGTGGGTGGTGGAAAGTAATGAAGGAGCATAAAGGGGTTTCCTAGATTGCTGGCAATGTTCCTTATCTTATCTGCATGGTAGTTACATGGCATATTTGGAAAAAATTATCAACAATACTCATAATTTATATACTTGTGGTTATGTAGGAAAATGTCCTTAATTTAAGATTTAAGGAGGTACATGCTAGAATAATTAGGAGGGAAATAAAAGTATGTCTGAAGATTATTTTCAAATGGGTTAGGACAGCCGTGGGCAAACTACGGCCCGCGGGCCAGATCTGGCCCGTTTGAAATGAATAAAACTAAAAAAAAAAGACTGTACCCTTTTATGTAATGATGTTTACTTTGAATTTATATTAGTTCACACAAACACTCCATCCATGCTTTTGTTCCGGCCCTCCAGTCCAGTTTAAGAACCCATTGTGGCCCTCGAGTCAAAAAGTTTGCCCACCCCTGGGTTAGGGGGAAAAAAATTGCATATAAATAAATATATGAGAGAGAGTAAGAGAGAAGAGGCCCATGAGTTAACAACTGCTAAATCTAGGCTGGAAGTTATGCCAGTGTTCACTGTCTAATTCTTCCAACTTTTCTGTAGAAACATCTGCAGAGATACATTCACTGACCTCTCCAAGCACACAGCAAAGGGAACATTCAAACACTGTAAGTCACATGGTTTAAATGCGAGGTGAAAACTGTGACAGACTGACAGATTCTGATGTCCATTTCAGTAACAACAGTTCTCCTTCAAGAACAACAAAGAAAGAAATACGTCACCTTCTAAAAATGGAAACCGGCAAACTGAAGACTGATGGCGAAGCAGGTTGACTGGGAGGAATAACAGACCTGGTTTGTAAAGAAAACACAAGAAGGAAACAGATGAGTGGACCACAGCTTTGCCAAACAATACAGCTTGTCTCACTGCCCTGAAACTTAACTCACTAGGTGCAACTGGTTCTATCATTTAATGCAGTTTTAACAAATTTGCTACTTTCCTGGATTTGCTTAGGAAGAGTAAATTCTGCTTTTCTTTAGAAGTCCATATGATAAATGATTCATACCATGCAGGTGCTGGACTGGCAGATGGGTCTGGTACCCTCTCCTGCTGACCCTGCTCAAGCTCAGTTGTAAACAGATATTATCATCCTAAACATCTTCCCAAACAATAAAAACAATATAATATTAAAGAAAAACATGCAAAATTCAGAGTACTAAAAAATGTATCACTAACAAAAATTACTGCAGTAATTTAAAATTTTGTAGTTCATAATGTTCAAAAATAAAAATTCAGGGTGACTTTTTGAACCAATGGGTTTTTTAATACTGTTTACTCAAACCCAAAATCATCTGAGGTATACCTACCATGGATAGCATAAGCTTCATAAGTTAGAAATGTCTATGGGTTGCTATAAGATTGCATCAGAAACCTTAGATAAATAATTGTGAGTAAAAAAACTTTCTAAGTCTTAGCACTCACCACATATCCATTCTTGATACTTCATCAAATAATAGGAGACAAAATAATGCTCCAACTTCAGTCACCACAGTACAATCTTCATGAAATATCAAGGAAACTGAGAAATAAAAGAAGCATAATGTTATAAAGTATTAGAAAGGATGAACTTCAAATTTAAAATATCTTAACTGGAAGGAAAGAGATGCCATTCTCAGAGAAAGGCAATGTTGACAGATTAGCTGACATTACTAACACAGTGACCCTCTAATATGTGTCAGTGGTTCTCAACCTGTGGGTCGCGACCCCTTTGGCGGTCGAATGACCCTTTCACAGGGGTCGCCTAAGACCATCCTGCATATCAGATATCTACATTACGATTCATAACAGTAACAACATTACAGTTATGAAGTAGCAACGAAAATAATTTTATGGTTGGGTCACAACATGAGGAGCTGTATTTAAAGGGCCAGAAGGTTGAGAACCACTGAAGAGGCTGTGACAACAGTGTCTGCTTGGTAGGTGTGGGAGGAGCCTGTACCTCCCAGAGGACACAGACACTGCTGGTGCAGGAACCATACCCCCTCACTGGGCAAAGGACACTTTCAGTTCATCGGAAGCAAACTGATCCAGGGTCTAAGAAGGTTTGCCAAGTCTAAAGGTTTGGCTAAAGTTGCTCATTGAAAGATCTCAATATCTGCCCTTTCCTATAAACATATAATCATAGAACTTGGACTTTTGACTTTAAAATGTTGTATTTGTGCTAGTTTTGTTTTAATATGTATGTCTTGACCATTACAAGCCACCCTTAATGCCAATTTAAGGACATAATGAGATATCACACCAAAGGTTCAGGATGTAAAGGCATAAACAAACAAGGCTAAGGAAGCAGATGCTGGAAAGAAGGCAGTAGTGACTGCAGCCACAGCTCTCTCTCTTTACAGACAACAATTACTGTCTGAGCTCCAAAGGACAGCTCCATCAATGGGCACAGAACAATTGAAGGCATCAACCTCTCCCAGCTCCAAGGTCTACACAGTAACAGGGTTACCAGGAAGCTTCCACAAAAGTACTGAACACTTTCTATTGCAATGGGTTTTAGTGATTTAAAAAGTTTGCTATTCTGTAAGTTAAATGGAAAGTAAATGCTTCCTACAGTTAAACAATATCACTTAAAGCTTAACACTGATTTCACCATTAGCAGAATGTGTCCCATTTACCTCTGAACAGCAGAGTCAGCAGAGAAGCCTGCTGTGCGAGGGAAACACGGGCGCCTGGGTCCGCACAGAGAACCTTCCTCAGGAGTGTGAGGCTGGGCTGGATCAGACATTCTATCAACTGGCCAGAAGGAAACACATAGTTACTCTATGTGCATTAATTCTAAGGTGAGCTAAAACAGACTCTAGTATTATCTTATTATAGTCTTATTATTATCTCGTTCTAAATTGTATGCTTTATCAAAATTGTGTGAAACAAAAATGCAAACAAATATTAAGAATTATTTTCCACTGAAAATAAGCTTTGTATATACTCAGGCTTATACATCATATAGAAATTTTAAGACTAGTTTTTCTTTACAGAGGTCCCACTCTTAGACATAAACGAACGAACAAGGTAATGGTGTTAGGACTTATAAACTCCAAGGACTTATGCAAATTCAGCTGAATTCACTTTAAGATCTGATTAATAAAAATACCAATCTGTAAAAATATGTCTACATGTGCAGTAGTCTTACCTCACCATCCTCACCCACACATTCATTTAAATACTCAATTATCTTGTCAATTAAGCACAACTTTTTCACCACAGCATGCATTTTAATATCTGTAGACAAAGAAAGTAGTAAAAGTTAAAGAACATTTTCTATAGTTTTAATAATACAGAACAGATATCCATATAACTTGCAAACTATTAAAAATATTGACACCTGATATTAAAATTAGAAGATAAAACTTTAAGTTTTTTATTTAATATACCTCTGAACAATTTTAAAACTATTAAGTAACAAGCAGATCTGACTCCTGAACTGTAAAAAATAAACCTGTTAGAAAAGAATAATTAAATTAACTAGTTCAGACTCTGAAAAGTACTAGAATTTCATGCATACAAATGAATCCTTGTATTTGCACATGACAAATTATTGTCTTTATATTGTTGAATTGACAACTCTTCCCTTCTCTAAGTCCATTAACTCAAAATGTTTAGAATTCTTCACAAGTTAATGTATAAATATGGCTTACAACATGATCACTTTTCTATTAATAAGATCTCTAACCTCAAATTGTTAACAGTAAATATAAAAGGGATTATAACATACACTATACATTTCCAAAGAATAGGAACTACTTTTTAATAAGTATATACATGTGTGCACAATATTTATGTCCCCCAAAAATTCATATGTAGAAACTTAATCTCCAATGTGATGGTATTAAGAGGTGGGGCCTTTGGGAGATTAGGTCGTGAAGGTGGAGCCCTCAGGAGTGGGAGTAGTGCCCTGAGAAAAGAGACCTCAGAGAGCTCCCTCACCCCTTCTGCAGGTGAGTTCACGGGGGAAGGCTGTCTATGAACCAGGGAGCATGCCCTCACCCAACACAGATCTGCTGGCTCCTTGCCCTTGGACTCCCAGACTCCAGAACTACTATGAGAATCAAATGTCTGTTGTTTATTAGTCATCTGGTCTATGGTATCCTAGTATAGCAGCCTGAACAGACTAAGACACACACACACACACAAACACACACACAGACACACACGAGATATTACTGGCTCCAAAAATCTACTTGCTTATAGATTAGTTACAAGTATTTAACGATTTGCAAATTTTTTTTAATTTGTTCTCCTATAGTTTCAATGAATACATACACTGAGAAACAAATATACATATTCATACTGGACTAGTAGCTTTCACTCCAACTACCTTTAGCTGCCACTTTTTGAAAAAGTAGTTTCCACTGCCCCCCCAACACAGTACATACCAAAATTATATTTTTGAAATGTTAATAATACTAAAAGAACACTTCCTAAAAGTTTCTGAATCGTTTTTGTCCAGGTTCCCCACATTTATAGGGACTTATTTTCTAGAGTCTGTGTTACCGCTATTAAAGCCACAGACAGGCTGTGTATGCTTTTTCAAATTCCTCTCACCCAGTTCCCACTAGTGCCAGGATAGAAATATTAACCATGCCCCATCTTCCCACTCAGTAAAAACCTTTTCATGTAAGTACAAAGTTATCATTTCTCTCAACTATTAAAGATAAGTTACAGATGTCACATATTGGGAAAAAGAAAAAAAACGAATCCAAAGAATAGACTAACAACACTATAAAGTTAACTGTATATTTTACAAGTTGTTTTTTTTTTTTAAATAAGCCTTTAAAGAAAATACAGCTACGGGACATTATTATTTTACCCTCCCACAAAGTACTATATGATTGATTTCTCTAAGAATGATGGAACAAAATAAAATTACCATATACTAGGTAAACTGAGAAAGAAACATGCAATTTACTGTTGGAATTAGATCAGTATCTTAGAAGGTAATTCCATCAAGTGACATTCTACAGGTAAAATAAAGATAATGCAGAGCAGAGTCAACAAACTACTTTTATAAAGAGCTAGATGGTAATAAGTGAAGCTTTTCTGGCCACATATAGTGTGTCCTACACTTTTTTTTAAACAACTCTTTAAATATGTAAAAACCATTCTTAACTCAAGGGCTATAAAAAGAACAGACCAGGCCCAGCAGCAACCAATATCTGCCAACCCAACACAGCAACCAAAGGTATTACCTTGCATGATCACAGCAAGCTGTTCTGCAGCTGACTTTCTCAAAACAAGGTCAATGTCATCTGAAATAAAGATTTCATATACCTTTTCAACAGTCTCCAACTGCAAACCAAAAGAAAAAAATCTTTTTTATCTACTTCCAATTCTCCAAGAAAATTTTATAGTTCATACCATAAGAACAAAAGCTCAAAAAGTCAACTTACTTAAATGGCATATTTACATGTCAATATGCAACAATAATGTGCTAGGTCAGGGAGGAACTTAGGACCTCAAACAAAGAGCCATCCTGTCAATGAGCCACTTAATGTATATTTTTGCTAGGAAGTCATTCCTGACCACTGGCTGTCTAAAGAATTTCAGGAAAAACATCCCTGCAGGTAGGAGCAGGCAACCCTGAGATGAGCAGTCCAGACTCGTGACTCAGGACTTCTGTTGCTCCAGAAGCCCACAGCTGCAATTCCCTTGGCCCTGTCCCTTTCCTCCCACTTAGAGACCACAAAGAAGGCAGCCCTATGGGACTTGCTGCCCAGAACTCCAACAAAGCCACCCCAATACCAGACCGTGACTGACATTCATGCTAAGACAGGGTCTGAGCTCACAAAACTCAGGAGAAGAGAAGAGAAGAACAAAGACAACACTCCTCTTTTCTCCCACCCACTATCTGCTGGCCCTAAGTACTCACAAGACAGTTCTAGAATGGCCACTCCTGGCCTTCCTCCCCACCACACTGAGGACACAGGAGGGACCACCAGTGCTTAGGACTCAGGGAGTCCCCAACAGGACCTGGTGCATGGCCAGGGAAGTTTCTCCAATCCTCTTGCCATGGCTGTCATACGAATCCAAACACTCAAGTTGAAAGAACAATGAACTTGTTTCCCATTTTAAGACTGTCTCTGTGGTTAACAGACCCAGGGCTTTGTTCCTAAGATTATTTGATGCCAATCAGAAACTCATTGTCCTGAGGTCTTAATGCTTGAGGAAGTGACTGTGTGTGTGGGGGGGGGGGGGAGGCAGGGGAGGGAGGAGGTGGGTAAGTCAGGGTGCTGGGCGGGGCCAATTTGAATCAGCTGTCTGTTTCCCCATTTCACTTGCCAAGGAATTTTCCTAGCTTCTTACTATCCTGCCTCAATTCTATTCCACGTGGATCTACAGTACTACCACAGGCTTAGGGGGCTGCTCTACACTGAAAAGAGAAACTGCCTTTACCTCTATATTATTTTTTCCTCTTACACTGAAGAGGCTTAAAATTTTATCATAGGAACTTTTTCCTTCTAAGCTATTGTAGACAATTTCCAACATGAGAACAAGAATTCTAAATAGCTTTATGTCAGTGACATATGGTCTTAAGAGTCATCACAAAATTTCTTTCCACTAAATTAGCCTTATGTTGTACTTAAGACACTATTCAAATTCACTGCATTTGTGGTGTATGTACTAAATGAAAAGGGACATAGTACCTGGCATTTGGTAGACACTCAAGAAATTAATCTGTTCTGTATCAAACAACCACATAGTAATAAACTCAAAAGTCACCTTAATAATCAGCTCTTTCCTGTCATCCAATTTGAGTTCAATAGGTTTTTTCACGATAAATAAGTTAGTAGCTCTGGCGAGAACTCTGGCATCCATTGCAGGGCGCTTTCTCTCAGCCCCCTCCTCGCTGGTAAGATGACAGACTAACAGCTTCAATGCTAGTGAACGGACCCTGTGGAAACACAGTATATGAGGCAACCTTCTGCAACCTGCAAACCTTCTGTAACATGCAGATGTATACGAAGTACAGAGGTCTACAGTCACAACACATTATTATATATCAACACAGTAATTAGCCATGCTTATAGTGCTATTACTAATAACATTTTACTTTTTCTATTAAAATATTTAGTGTATAACTACAATCATTCTTTCAATTTTACTTTTATTAATAAACATCAGCATTAAAGAATAATCAGTAATTACAAATGGAGAAACAGACTCACTAAGACTGTGTACTTCAGTCAACATCACATTCAACTTCACTAAGTCAAATTAAATCTAAATTCTGACTCCAAGTCCAGTGATCGTTCTCAATCACCAAAATGATCCATGAGCAGAATTAATGTTAGATCGGACCTCCAGGGGGGTATCACACTAATACCTAGTATCACAGCAATGTATAAATATCTTATATTAGGAATCAAACAGATTCCCCTCAAATATGAACATACTTTGATTCCCTTCATAATTCTGTTTTATCTGGAATGGATTAGGAATAAGGTCTGTTGAGTCCATTGAGATTTTAAGAAAAGATTACATACTGTATGCTACTGGACAGTGGAATGGAAAAACAGAAAACCATCACATGGCAAAGGGCATGGAGTTGGGAGAGTTTGACAACCAGTTAACTATCACACCTGACAGGCTGTTGAACTACATGGGAACTGGGCACATTTTAAGCAATAATCCAAGTACTACTTATAAGACAATTAAAACCTGCATACTCAGAGAGGCCTCCTTACCACAGCCATGGGCTGTGTCACCCTGCTGTGCCCTGACACCCTGAAGTGCCCTATCATAACACTGGTCTAGAGTTTTTACAATTAATAAAGTATAATTGATCAGACCTCTCTTCTCAATTCCATGCCAACTTCAGAAAGGGCCTGTCTGTGTTGTGTACTGCTGGGTTCCGACAGCCAACCTCAGTTCCCAGCCACATGGGTGATGCTCAGTAAGTGCTTCCCAATTCTAACCAGGAATTTAAAATCATAAAAATCATCTCTAGAGACTAATATTTACTCCAAGTTGGTGTGGGAATCAGGCAAACTCTCCCTCTTCCATTTGCTGTAACCGCCTGAAAGCTAAGAACAGCAAGACACCTACATAATGCTTTTCCCTGCTCCTTTCATTCCAGTCCAGTGCTGTCAGTTATGGACAGTCACCACCACAGTAAGAAAGTGAGAGTGGGATGTGTGAAGCATGTATTTATGCAACTCCTCCTCTGGTCTACAAAAGTAGCATCGTTTGGGGTTTAGCCTGGGACACCAGAATCCAGTTATTCATTCCTCTACACTATTTCTTTCAATCAATACATTTAGAGCAGCGGTTCTCAACCTGTGGGTCGCGACCCCTTTGGCGGTCGAATGACCCTTTCACAGGGGTTGCCTAAGACCATCCTGCATATCAGATATTTACACATGATTCATAACAGCAGCAACATTACTGAATTATGAAGTAGCAACGAAAATAATTTTATGGTTGGGTCACAACATGAGGAACTGTATTTAAAGGGCCAGAAGGTTGAGAACCACTGATTTAGAGCACATTTATGTTCCAGGTACTCCATGAAGTGCTGATGGTGTAAAGATTAGCCAATGTACAGGGTTCCTGCCTAATGGAATTTATGGTTTGGTGGGTTGTGGTAAAATGAATCAAATAATGAAAGCAAATAGGAACCCAAACTGCCTTAAGTTCTGTGTAGTAGGACCTTACCCAAAGAGAGGCCGGCCTTGCCCTCCACTCCTGGGAGGGGATCTCTAGGTCCCTGGAGTGCCCTGCCTGCTAAGAATGTCTGCTTACCAGACCTTGGGCCCCCAAGGGTGAACAGGAAATAAACTTCTTGTGTGCAGTGACCGTTTCGGCGGAGGGATCATGCTACACCAGCACAAATGAACATGTGAAAGCCAATCCCCCACCCCAAGGAGCACGGACACTTTAACTCCATCTGCGCTGCATCACCCCTGACTTTACCCTCTACACTACATTGAGATTTTTATAATCTCTCCTTTTAATTTTCCTCCTTCCATTTTCTTCATATTTTATTTCCACCTACTTTCTTATTTTCAGTCTGATCATCTGCTTATAAATAAGCGGCTGTTTTATTGTGGTGTGAGGTTGGGGAGAACAGAATTGTCCACTGTCAAAAGAACATGTTTGTTCCTCCCAGGAACTGTAAACATCAAATCCATCAGGTAAACTTCAAGGCATTGTGGTGGGCGTGAGACTGTGTCTGCTGGACTCAGAACTGGTCTTCTGGGAATCAAGCAAAGTTCCCACCACCTACAGCGTAAACATAACTTTCACACATAGCCATGCAGTTCGCATGTCAGTGACATTCTTGTTACCACTGTCTCAGGTGAATTGCAGTTTGCTCTAAGAATACCCTCTCACCCAGTCATCCCAGTCCAAAGGTTCTTTGTGGCCATGTGTTCTTTCATAGTGACAATGGCACTACCAACCTCCCAAGCAAAGAAGCATTTTTGACAAATCACACACGTAAGAATTCTATTGCTATTTCTCACTATTCTTAATTTGGGGTGGGGTAGGGGATGGAGTCTCTCCATTTCTATGGCCTCTTTGTTTTTGTTTAGCCAGGGACTGGAAAAGTCATATATACTGTATCTATCATTTTAATGTAAAGTTATTCCAGAGACTTCCCAAGAGGGTTCCCTCCCGCCCCCCGCCTGCTTTGGAAATCTTAAAAATTTTAACAGTTGTTTGTGGACAACTAGTAAAAAAAAAAAAAAGAACATGTTTGTTCCTCCCAGCTTTTCAATCCACTCTTTTTCCTCATCACTGCTTATCCCTCTGACTACACTTCTGTCTCTTCTCAATGACGAAAAATCTAACCAGTTACCTAAGAGAGCACCAGAGAACACACATGTTGCATTGACAGAGAGGGAGCAACCACACACTTCTGCTTTTCTTTGAGTTAAAAGAATACTGACACTGATGTCAGAGGACAAGCCAGGCAAGATTAACCCTTTGCGGTCGTATTAAATTTGGACATGGGTGTCGTACTGGTCGGAATTAATTTCCATTGAAAGAGCAGTGATACATAACATGCAAGATTATGAAGGATAAACGAGATTTATTAATTCTTTTTTGGAACTACGTCACTACTAGTAGAATCACTACAAACGTTATCACTTTCTACGTCAGAGTCAGTATTCAAGGTGCCAAAATAAAACTCTTCATCGTTACTTTCAGATTCGCAGTACACTTCTTTCGGTAACTTTCTTTTTGCCATTTTGGAGTTTATTTTGAAATATCTTAACAAGCGAGAATGCCTAATTACAGTTAAACATAATTTGTAAAGCTTTATTTGAAATTCTGCGAAGTATCTCCGAAGCTTGTCAATTTCTTCACTCTCAAAAGGCGACTGACTCGCCACGGTGTTTTGCATGGCAAGTGTGGAACGACCACGTTTGTTTATATTGAGTTTCGATATCTCCGATTTGTCGGGGCAATGTTTTGGTTCGTGACAAGGTCGCTTAGACACTTAAGAGCTTTCAGAGTTCAGAAATTATGAACTGATACATGAATGAATAGAGTTAAGATTCGTACGGTTCCTTGCTGTGGTGGCTGAGAGCAGACATACGACCAGAACGGTAAAAAAGCTTTGGTGGCTGAGAGTAGACAAACAACCGCAAAGGGTTAAACCACCTGCACACTCTAGTACATAAGGCAGCTGGTCTACTACATCTTTGTGAAACCCTCAATTTTCAGAACAGATGTTTAGAAAAGGATCACTCTAGGCCAGGGGTGGGCAAACTTTTTGACTCGAGGGCCACAATGGGTTCTTAAACTGGACCGGAGGGCCGGAACAAAAGCATGGATGAAGTGTTTGTGTGAACTAATATAAATTCAAAGTAAACATCATTACATAAAAGGGTATGGTCTTTTTTTTTTTTTTTAGTTTTATTCATTTCAAACGGGCCGGATCCGGCCCGCGGGCCGTAGTTTGCCCACGGCTGCTCGAGGCTAACCGTTCCTAAAGAGGGCAGACGAGACGCTCTGTACCTTCTGCAATCTATTGATCTGCATGGCTCCTACCTGCGCACAGCACTGTGAACAGCACCGAGGGCAGCAGCTACACCGGATGCAGGTCCAACCACTGCACTGGGAATGGATGGTATGTTTCAGGAAAGCACCCAAAACACCTGCATCTGCTTATAGCTTCACCCATTGGTTCCCTCTGTCTAATAAAAGAAGCACTTTCCTTTACCTTCCGCATTCTATTCTGTCCCAGACTGATGTAATGACTGCACTATACTTTCTTAGAATGTCCCCATTCATCTTTCACACTCAAAAGCCTCCGATGCACTTACGACGGCTTCTTCACGAGCAAGAGCCGCAGAATGGACTTGAGCCGGGTGGTGCAGGGGAGGACCTCCTCGCCTCCCTCAGAACTCGCCTTGCTTAGGAGGAGGATACAGTTCCCCAGAGGGTCTTCCGGGTCAGCATAGCCCTAACAGGTTTCAGTAAAAAAGAAATTACTGTTTGATTTTATATATATTGCTTAATTTTTTAACTTAAAAATAAGAACTACATTGACCTGTCAGGCAACTCAAAAATATCTCCTAATTTAGCTACAAAGTCACTTTTCAAAATAACCTACAAGCAGTAAGAAGCCTACCTACAACTATTTAAAAATAGTACTGAAGAACTTCAGGAAAATATGCCAATCCTCAGGACACCCGCCAGCTTTCCTGTTTTCTGGGACTCTAGTAGATGAGGCCCCCGGGTCTTCAGACCTGTCCCCACAGGACAGAGGTGGAGTATGGCAGACACACCTGCGTGGAACCGAACCACATGAGCCTCACAGCTCCTGCTCTACAAGCTAGTTCCTATGAGGGCACTGCCCACCTCTACCTTCTCTGAGAGGGTCAGGGACCTGGACTTCCCTCACTCCTTTAACGCCCACAAGGACTGCTAAAAATGCTGTTTCCAAGAGTTCATTAACCAAAGGAAAACTCTAGTTACATACTAGTGTATTCACAGAAATCATTCATGAAGCAAGTTTAGTTATGGAAAGTCTACTTAAAGGCACTGTTAGCTTGGCCGAAAAGCCTTCACATAAGGCTGATTCTATTCCTCACGTCCTGCTAAGTGCCCGCACCTCACTCTGAACCTCCCGCCCACATGCACAGATAAACACCTCTGCCAGAAACCCCTTCCTATTCATGCTTCCACGGATCAGAAAGGGAGGCTACATGTCATACCTGCAGCACTGGGATGACAGGACACAGAGACTCGATAAACCTGTTCCAGGTCAGTGCTGTCATCATCAATTGTCCCTGCAGCAGGTACAGCAGGATGGCCTTTGCTGCAGCATTCACCTGCCCAATAACACAGACAAGACATCCGGCAAAATGAGGTGGTCCCCCGAAGGACTTGTATGCATGCATATAAGCATAACCAATGGACATAAAGACACTGGGGGGTAGGGGAAGCCAGGGGATTGTCAAGGGCGGGGGGGGGGGGGAGGGGGCGGGGAAGGACACATATGTAATACTCTTTGTAATACTTTAAGCAATTAAAAAAAAAAAGAAATAATCAATGAGAGAGAAACATCGATCAGCTGCAAAAAAAAACACGAGGTGGTCCCTGAGTTGCTGGACACACCTGGAACACATGATAAAAACTAGAAAGGTACAATAAGTAACATCTCATCCTTCAAATGTTCCTATTTCTGAAACATCATCTTACACTCTGCTCCCAACCAGTCTTCCCCTAATGATATCCTTTTACCATCTATATAATAAAAGCCTAACCGAACCTTACAACAACGACCAGAACAACCGGTCGCAATGATGTGCACTGACCACCAGGGGGCAGACACTCAACACAGGAGCTGCCCCCTGGTGGTCAGTGCGCTCCCACAGGGGGAGTGCCACTCAGCCAGAAGCCGGGCTCACAGCTGGCGAGCACAGCAGGAACCTCTCCGCCTCCGTGGCAGCTCTAAGGAGCAGCAAGCCAAGTGGTAAGGAGCGAGGGGTCCCAGACTGTGAGAGGGATGTCTGCCTGCCGGCTTAGGCCCTCTCCCCACGTGGAGAGGGCCTAAGCCGGCAGGCAGACATCCCCCAAGGGGTCCCAGACTGTGAGAGAGCGCAAGCTGGCTGAGGGACACCCCCTCTCCCCCTCCCCATGGGTATAAATTTCGTGCACTGGGCCTCTAGTTAGGGTATATTCTTCCACTGAACAAAAATGTGCCTCAGTGAAATAGCCTGCTTACTATAAGGACTGTTTGGTTCTCTACATCTTAGATAAAAAACGTAAGTAAAATGTTTCATCTGTCCTGTATTTTGATTCTCACATTTTCCATAGCATTTCTTTTTATTTAAACAAACAACATGTATGAACCCAACATTAAAGACAAGTTTATTTTCTGTTTCTTATCATACTCTCTAGTTATATTAGGATATTACCTTGATTTAGCTGAGTGTCTAAAGACTTACAGTTTTTTGCACTTACTTATAACACACCATACCTCATTTTTGGGATCTTGAATGCCAAATGCAGAGATTTCATACAGGACTTTTGGGTGAAGTAGAAAATGAATTCCACTACAGAGTGAAGACACAGGTTTAGTGACATTATGGACACCTAAACATTCCTGTAAAATAACACAAAACGTTTTTTAAAATTAGTGACTGATTTTTCAAAAGGATGCATCTTTCTCTGTTTAAAATTCAATTCCAATTTTACTTTTCACTTCATTGAAACTTTTCTTTTACCTCGAGAGGATGAAAAAGATTCTCTTGCCCAACAGTTTTTTAGTCTGCATGAGATATGTATTATGTTACTTTCTGCCAACAAGCAGTCTTGATAAACTGAATAACCAAACTATTGAGACAACCAAATCTCTTAAGTTGTTCATAATGATATACATAAAAGAAATAAATAACATAGTAAATGATATACCCAAAAGAATTAAAGCAGGAACTCAAATAGATATTTGTACACCTGTGCTCATAAAAGCATTGGTTACAATAGCTAAGAGATAAAACTAATCCAAATGTCTATCAACAGAGGAATGGATAAACAAAATGTGGTACATACAAACAGCATATTCAGCCTTAAAAAGGAATGCAATTCTGATCTGTTATAACATGGATGAACCTTGAAGATACTATGTTAACTGAAATAAACCAGATACATACATAAAATATATGATTCCACTAATATGAGATACCTTGAATAGTCAAATTCAGATAGAAGTAGAATGGTGATTGTTAGGACCTGAGGGGAAGGGAAATGAGAAATTATTGTTTAATGGGTACAGAGCTCCAATGTGGGAAAAGAAAAAAGTTCAGGAGATGAATAATGTTGATGGTTGCACAAAAACATGAATGTACTTACTACCACTTAACTGTACACTTAAAAATGATTTAAATGGTAAATTTTATGTTATGTATATTTTGCCACAATTTTTAAAACGCAAATTAGACAGAGCTAAAGAAATAGTATACTGAATGACAGCACTGAGGAATTTCATCAAAACAAAACAGAAAGAGATACAAAAATATAGCAGGTCCTGAAGAACACAAAGGGTGGAATAAAGTCTAACAGATCTCATGAGTGCTCCATCTAGAGAGAATAGCAAAGTTAAGAGAGATAATAATGACTGAGAATTACCCAGAAATGCGGGCAGACATGAGTTTTCAGATTGAAGAGTGCTGAACAAGGTACATAAATTTTAAAAATGTATAAAAGACACACTGTAATGAGACAAGAAAAAGATCTTAAAAGGAACTAGGAATAAAATGCAAATCAGTTATATTAATAGTAGACTTCTCAACAATGAAACAAGGACAAAGCAGTATCACAAAGTGCAAAGGAAAAACAGCAATCTATCTATAATAATCTATAATAATAAAAGTGTAATATGCTAACTAGACCGGACAGCCTTCCAGACGACCTTCTGGATGAAGCTGGGGCTATGAGGGAAGCCTGGGTCCCAGGTGCCTGCCAACAGCTAAAGGGAGGTCTGGGTCCCAGGTGCCAGTGGCCGGAGGGAAACCCGGGTCCCGGGTGCCAGAGGGAACCAAGTGCCAGCAGCCAGGGGAAGGAAGGCCTACTCTTGCACGAATTTCATTAATTGGGCCTTTAGTAATTATATACCCAGCTAAGCTATCATTCAAGAGTAAGGTAAAGCCAAGATATTTTTAAACATATGTACCATTAGTCACAGAATGTCATTGAAAATATAGAAAAACTTATTTCAGTAAAATGTAGACTGAACCTAAATATTTATCAATAAAGAAAAGAAAGAACATTCTAACTAAAGAGCAGTTAAGATGAATGGACCAGGTAGATCTCAAATCCTACTATTAGATGAAAAGAATAGGCAGCAAAAACATATCTACACTAATAAAAGAGAAAAATGGTAACTGGCGTACGGTGCTACCCTTTTCATTGGCTAATCAGGGCTATATGCAAATTAACTGCCAACTGAGATGGCAGTTAACTGCCAACAAAGATGGCGGCTAATTTGCATATGTAGGCACAATGCAGGGAGGTGAAAGGGAAAGCAGGAAGAAGCCCCCTGCCACTGACAGTGATCGGAAACCCAGGGGGGAGCTAAGAGCTGAGGGGCAGGGCAAAGGCGGCCCTAGGGCCGCCTTTGCCCTGCCCCCCAGCCATGATTAGAGAATCAGGTGCCTTTGCCGCCCTGGCCAATGATAGCAGGAAGTAGGGGTGGAGCCAGCGATGGGAGCTGGGCACGGTCGAAGCTGGCAGTCCCGGGAGCTAGGGGTCCCTTGCCTGGGCCTAAAGCGGAGCCCACGATCGCAGGGCCACTGCAGCTGCGGGTCCCCACTGCCCAAGCCAGACGCCTCAGCCAGAGGCGTCCTGCAGGGGCAGGGGCGGAGCCCGCGCGATCGCGGTGCCCCCCGCTGCCACTGCGGGTCCCCGCTGCCTAGGGCTGGACGCCTAGGCCAGAGGCCTTAGGCCTGGGCAGGGGCGGAGCCTGCAACCGCGGGGAGCTGGGGGTCCCCTGCCCAGGCCTAATGCTTCGGCCAGAGGTGTTAGGCCTGGGCAGGGGCAGAGCGGGAGATCGCGGGGAGCTGGGAGTCCCCTGCCCAGGCCTAATGCCTTGGCCAGAGGCGTTAGGCCTGGGCAGGGGCAGAGCCTGCAACCGCGGGGAGCTGGGGGTCCCCTGCCCAGGCCTAACGCCTCGGCCAGAGGTGTTAGGCCTGGGCAGGGGCAGAGCGGGAGATCGTGGGGAGCTGGGAGTCCCCTGCCCAGGCCTAACGCCTTGGCCAGAGGCGTTAGGCCTGGGCAGGGGCGGAGCCTGCAACCGCGGGGAGCTGGGGATCCCCTGCCCAAGCCTGACACCTCTGCCAGAGGCCTCAGGCCTGGTCAAGGGGCCGATCCAGTGATTGGTGATCGGAGGGTGATGAGAGTCAACTCCTCTGGCCGAGGCATCAGGCCTGGGCGGGGGGCTGGGGGACCACTGCCCAGGCCTGATGCCTGGGCCAGAGGCATCAAGCCTGGGTGGGGGGCGGAGCCGGGGATTGGAGGGATATGATGGTCCCCTTGCCCAGGCCTGAAGCCTGGGTCAGAGGCATCAGGCTTGGGTGGGGGGTGGAGCAAGCGATCAGAGGGAGATGGGGGACCCCTGCCCAGGCATAATTCCTGGGCCAGAGGCCTCAGGCCTGGGCGGGGGTCAGAGCCAGTGATCGGGGGGAGATGGGGGTCCCCTGTCCAAGCCTGACACCTCTGGCGGAGGCGTCAGGCCTGGGCAAGGGGCCGATCAGGCGATCGGAGGGTGATGGGGGTCTACGCCTCTGGCCGAGGCATCAGGCCTGGGCAAGGAGCAGAGCCAGCAATCGGAGGGGTCTGGGGGTCCCCTGCCCAGGCCTGACGCCTGGGCCAGAGGCATCAGGCCTGGGCTGGGGGCAGAACCAGTGATGGGGGGAAATGAGGGTCCCCTGCTCAGGCCTGGCGCCTCTGTCAGAGGCGTCAGGCCTGGGCAAGGGGCCGATCCTGCGATTGGAGGGTGATGGGGTCAACGCCTGAGGGCTCCCAGTATGTGAGAGGGGGCAGGCTGGGCTGAGGGACACTCCCCCCGTCCCCCACCCAGTGCACGAATTTCGTGCACCGGGCCCCTAGTGTATAGTATAAAAGAGTAATACGTAGTATTTATAAAGACATGCGTATATAATAAAGATATATATAAACAATGGTTGGGAAGGATAAATGCCAACTTTATAAGCAAGGTTATCTTGGTGGAAGAAGGAAAAGAAAAGAAAGAAGCTTCCACTATAAGTGTAATATTTTTATTTCTCTGAATAAAAAAGGATTGGAAATAAAAATGGCAAAATGTAAACATTTGTTATATATAGACTAGAGGCCCAGTGCATGAAAATTCATGCACTGGAGTGGGGGTTCCCTCAGCCCAGCCCGGCCCACCCCCTCTCACAGTCCGGGAGCCCTCAGGGGCAGGAGGCGACCCAGTGATCAGGAGAAGGCGACGCCCCATTACACCTCTGCTGTTGCCACTGCCGACAGTACAAGCCTCGGCCGGCCCTGGTTACCTGAGCCTTGGGTGGCCCTGGGCGGCTGGGCAGCCGCCATCTGAGGCTTGCCTGTGCTTCGGGCCAGCCCTGGGCATCTGGGGTGCTGAGGGGACTGGGGAAGTTTAATTCTGAAGTTATAAGAAGAAAATCCAATGTTTGTTAGTTCACAAAACAGAAAACCCACCTTAACAATTTCCAGACAGCAGTGATAAGTTTCAACTTTCACTTGTAGCAATGGGTGAGACAACATACGCAGAAACACTTTCTGACTTTCCCCTTGTAGTAATGGACTGGCCTGTGCTGATTTCCAGCTAGCAAAAAGATAAAATATCCACATCTAAGGCAAGGAAATTACCAAACAAAGGAAGTTGAAAAGCATAGTTGAAGGGGTTTCTTCCTATTCCAATTCTTTTAACTGGGATCATATTTAACTAACCCAATATTAGTATTTACCTAAGTACACACTTGTTTCATGGTAGGGAATACTCTCTCAAAGAGTACAGAAAACAACCCAGCTGGTGTGGCTCAATGGTTGAGTGTCAACCCATGAACCAGGAGGTCACAGTTTCATTCCTGGCCCAAGTTGCAGGCTTGATCCCAGTAGGAGGTGTGCAGGAAGAGGCCAATCAATCTTTCCCTCTCATTGATGTTTCTATCTCTCTCTCCCTCACTGTTCCTCTCTCTAAAATTAATAAAAACATTTTTTTTTTAAAAAGAGTATAAAAAACACTAACAATGTCTTTAAAAAAACTATACTTGTTATATCAATTGGTGCAACCATATGGAAAACATGGAGGTTGCTCAAAAAATTAAAAATAGAACTACCAAATGATCTAGCAATCCCACCTCTAGGTATATATATTTAAAGAAAATTAAATCAATATCTTGAAAAGATATCTGTACTCTCATGTTCATTCCAACACTATTCACAATAGTCAATTTTTGGAAATAACTCTAGTGTCCATCTATCAATGAATGAATAAAGAAAATAGCTGTATATATACAATAAAATATTACTCAGCCTTAAAAGAAAAAGGAAATCCTTCCATTTGTCACATGGATAAACCCAAAGGACCTGATGCCAAATGAAATACCTGGTTTGAATGGATACCAAAAGAAATGTATAGCCCCAGCTGGTTTTGCTCAGTGGATAGAACCGTGGACCATGGACTGAAGGGTCCTGGGTTCGATTCTGGTCAAGGGTATGTACCTCAGTTGAGGCAACCAATCTAAGTTTCTCTCTCTGTGTCTCTCCTCTCCACTCTCTCTAAAAATCAATGGAAAAATAAAAATTATTTCTTTAAAAAGTGTAAAATCCAAGGATAATTCACTTAGGTTGTAGCATGGCATTTTAAAGTTTGCTCTTGAATAAAACAGTAAACTGTCTTAATACAGTTCATATACAGTTCAAAGGTCAGACACATGTAAAAGCAATTTAAACTAAAAAATAACAATATTTAAGACCAATTTCATTTTCACTGCTCCTAACTTCACACATATGCATGCACACACCATGCACATGCACACATACACACACAATGTCCTATAATATAATCATATTAAGAAAGAAAATATTACATCTTTGAACAAAGGTTGATGATTTCCTCTATTAGAGGTAAATGATAATGATAGGAAAAGCTATGCAAGGCATGGTCTGCCATCTCCACTAATTCTAAAAGATTCTTCTCTCCCTGAAAAAAACAAAAAAAAAAACAATGTCAAATTCATATACAAAATTCTCCACAGCTATCTAAGCAGCTTTAAGAAATTAGATTATTCAGAGACCCTGAGATTCCTTACATTTACTTAAGTCCATTTTCTCAACAACCATCTAAAATGTCAGTCCAGGAAGAAAAATGTGGGAGAATCCCTACACTTGCCACATGAGACTGTGTATTATTTATCTCTGAGCAGGCTTAAACTTGTAATTGAGTGGCCTGGTCCTCTGACTACTTGTTTGTAGTCCTATGTCCCTGCTAACTGTAGCTCAAGGCAGGGCTCATGTTCTTATAATCCACCTCCCCCTTCTAGAATCCTGACCAGTTCTGAAAACATGAGAGCAATCAATACAAGTGTGGTTAACTTGACAATGCAAAAAGCTACAGAAATAATTCAACTTAAAGACAATTCAAACTTCTATCATGGAAGAAACAAGAAACCAGAGGAATCAAGATATGGCAAAAAGAAGAGGGTAAAAAACGATAATGGATAGCCCTGACCGGTTTGGCTCAGTGGATAAAGCGTCGGCCTGTGGACGGAAGGGTCCCAGGTTCGATTCCGGTCAAGGGCATGTACCTTGGTTGCGGGCACGTCCCCAGTGGGGGGTGTGCAGGAGGCAGCTGATCAATGTTTCTCTCTCATTGATGTTTCTAACTCTCTGTCCCTCTCCCTTCCTCTCTGTAAGAAATCAATAAAATATTTAAAAAAAAAAAAAACGATAATGGATAAATAAAGGAAAATTAGAAATATAACCTTCAGACAGACTCTACTGTAAGGGCAAAAATAAAAGTTTTTGTCCCAATTTTTAAGATCTTTAGGACCCAATTTAATATTTTCAGGCAATAAACAATTATTATAGTCAATGTTTACCCTAAGACTCAACCCTTTCACTGATCACATTCTAAAGAATATCCTAATAGTATCTCTAAAAGGAATAAGGAACAATACATAATTATTGCTACAACATCGTACCTAAAGGCAGCCTATGCCTTACAATCTAGTTCATGACTTTATTTAATAACAATATCAGGCTCTTTGTGTGAATAAATAAGGGTCTATAAATATTAAAGAAAAAATGTGTCTCCAAGTAAGCACTAAAATGATCCTTATAATTCTGTTTATGTTGTGTTACTCTTCATACACACTATGCCACTTCAAAGAGGCACTTATAAGTTTAAGCCTGCTCAGAGATAAATGAGAATAATTACTCATTTTCTTCATACTACTGGTTTCATTATATACACCATTCATTAATCTAAAGTCTTCATCTTACTTTTATACAAGCCATATCCTTACTTTATTCTGATAACTGACCCATTCACTAACAATGTATCCTATGTCTAACAATTCAACTATTATATGTCCATCAATTTGAAAAGTATAGGTTACACTTTCTAAATATTTTATCAAAGGAATTTAAAAGAGATATTAATAAAGCTTTTTACCTCCTTCCCAACATCAGACAGGAAGTTACAGGCACACTCAATGGAATAAACGGCCTCTGCAGCTCGTTTATAAATGCTGTAGTTTTCAGAATTCAGCTGTTCCAAATAGGCCACAGCAGCTTCGTGAATGGTCGGGTATTCCAAAGAAATAGGCATGTCCAATGAAACTAGAAACAATGCTGCTGACATAGACTCTGGTAAAAAGTGGCTTGCCTTGATAAATGGAAAAAAAAAATGTTAATTAAAAAAACAATTTTAGATAAACATAGCAAAATATAAATGTAGTTCAACTTTCTAAGTATTCTCTATCTCAAAGTCTCTGCTTTTCTAAAGAAACCTCTATTCCCCAAAACACCATCTCTCTGTATGGCTTTATTCAATACAATTTTCCTATGCCCAGAATATCTCAAGTCCAATTTTCAACTCTTTCCCAAGCCTGGGATACAGGATACCTCTTTCTTCCCCACCCCAACACTCAGAATTATGCTCCCCTGGGCCCAGCATCTTGTGTCTACCTTTGCTACTGAACTTAAGGCATGAGGCCTCTTCCTCTAAGTATTTTGTAAATGTGCACACAAATCACACACACAAAAAAAAAATGCAATAAACTCCTGAAAACAAGAACACTTTGCCACCATACCTGAGCACATACCCCAGGGCTCAGTAAGTACACGCTGCTTTGAATAACACTAAACCAAGTATAACTAAAGACTGCCTTAAACAGAAACTGGTTTTTATTTGGTTTTGTTTGTATTGAGGGGGGAGGGAAAATTCAACAAAATATTTAAAACAGTTCTAGAACACTCACAGAAAACTGATCCTTAACTAGTACAAAGTCAACAGGCCCCAAATGGAATATCAATGTGTTTTATAAGCTTAAATCAATTATTTAAACTGAAAGTCTTGTTTGTTTTTTTAATAATTCTAACTTCATGATAGGATTTTATGCATCAATTAAGAAAATAAAAAGAGTTAAAAATTCAATATTGGGCAGAGCTCACTGTTACGGCTGAAATGCTGTCTTTATTAAAGAAAGTTTGGACGTGATTTATTTCATAGGTAACCTATTTTAAAGATAATCATTATCCACCTGAAAGTCTAAAATTAAGAGCTGAATCAGCTAAACAATGCCTTTAAATCAAAGTTATCAACTAAATATCAGAAACAATAGGGATTGAATGTTTAGGTTACTAAGCATAAAAATAAAACCGGACTATTAAGACAACAGCTATTGGGAAGTCAAGCAAAATTTCATTATTCTGTGAAGAACTGTCCTAGTGGGGGAAAAAGAGAAAGCCACTAAATTACCTTATCACCTACTAGTCCCTCACTCCGCAAATACTTCTGTGCCCCTGCTGCATGGCAGACACCACTGCAGTCTGGAAACACTATAGGATGTAGAACAGAACCTCTGCCCTTATGAAGCTAATAATCAGAGGAGAAGGAAGCAAAGAGTGAACTGGTAACTTCATGAGATAGAAAGTTTCAGAGTCCAAATTCTACTTCCATTTTTGGTGGGCTAGCAACAGGCAGAGGGCAGCATAACCTTGTCTTTAAATAAACTGAAGGAGAAATTTAATAGCACTGAAGTAGCATTTTTGTTTAGATCTCAATCAAAGCAATTACAAACATCTATAAATCAATACTTTGATTATAATCTCTTCAGTGACCATATTAACTATTTTAATGAACTTCCAAGTTTTAAATATATTTAGAAGAGCTATCAAAGATTACAGGTATTAATTTGCCTTTAAAAACAAAATCAGCCGAAACCGGTTTGGCTCAGTGGATAGAGCGTCAGCCTGCGGACTGAAAGGTCCCAGGTTCGATTCCGGTCAAGGGCATGTACCTGGGTTGCGGGCACATCCCCAGTAGGAGATGTGCAGGAGGCAGCTGATCGATGTTTCTAACTCTCTATCTCTCTCCCTTTCTCTCTGTAAAAAATCAATAAAATATATTTTTAAAAACAAAACCAAATAAATAAAAAATAACTATCTTCAAAAAGACCGGAGAATTGGCTTTTCATTTTTCTAACACTAAAGTAAGTCAAAATAAAACAAATTATTGATTTCTGTATTAACTGAATCCTGCCCAAATAAGCACACAGATGAAAAAAGTATAATAAAAAAGCAATAAATAACCTATATAATACAACTGATAATTAGTTTTTCCATCAATACTTCGACCTATGGATATATTGATCATTTGTAATACTTAATAACAAGTTATTAAGGACCTAAATAGACACTTTATGAAAGAGGATATACAGAAGGCCAAGAGACATATGAAAAACTGCTCAAAGTAACTAATTATCCGAGAGATGCAAATCAAAACGACAATGAAGTACCATTTCACACCTGTCAGAATGGCTATCATGAACAAATCAACAAACAAGTACTGGAGGAGATGTGGAGAAAAAGGAACCCTCGTGAACTGCTGGTGGGAATGGAGACTGGTGCAGCCACTGTGGAAGACAGTATGGAGTTTCCTCAAAAAGTTAAAAATGGAACTCCCATTTGACCCAGTAATCCCACTTCTAAGAATACTAGTATATCCCAAGAAACCAGAAACACCAATCAGAAAGGATATATGCACCCCTATGTTCATAGCAGCACAATTTACAATAACTAAGATTTGGAAACAGCCTAAGTGTCCATCAGCAGATGAGTGGGTTAGAAAACTATGGTACAGCTACACAATGGAATACTATGCTGCTATAAAAAAGAAGGAACTTTTACCATTTGCAACAGCATGGATGGAACTGGAGAGCATTATGCTAAGCGAAATAAGCCAGTCGGAGAAAGATAAATATCACATGATCTCACTCATATGTGGGATATAATGAACAACACAAACTGATGAATAAAAATAGATCCAGAGATAAAGAAACATCGAACAGACTGTCCAACCTCAGATGATAGAGGGGGGAAGGGGGGGCGAGAACAACCACAGGACTTGTATGCATGCATATTAGCATAACCAATGGACATGAACACTGGGGTGGTGGAGGCTTGTCCTGGAAGGTGGGCGTGGCCAGAGAGGAGGTCAATTGGGGAAAAAGGAGACATATGTAATACTTTAAACAATTAAAAAAAAACTTCTAAATGAAATACAGAGCCACATATTAAGATATTAAAAAATAAGGCTATAAAATTGAATATGATGTAAATTTAGAATAGAAGAAATCACAAAGAATAGATCATCAGATTTTTTAAAAAAATAGCAAGTTATTGTTGCACTACTAATTTCTCAGTTGTATCATACTAGAGGCCCGGTACACGAATTTGTACATGGGTGGGGTCACTCAATCTGGCCGGCAATCGTGGCCAATTGGGGCCAGCCAGCCAGGGGAGGAACCACAGGAGGTTGGCCGGCCAGGGGGAGGTTGGCTGTGGGAGGGAACTGACCACCGGGAAAAGCTCCTGTGGTGAGTGTCTGCCCCCTGGTGGTCAGTGCACATCACAGCTACCGGCCAGTCGTCGGTCGGTCGTCTGGTCGTAACAGTCACTTAGGCTTTTATATATATAGATTATTATGTAAAGTGACACACATGTTTTAAATACAATTCCAGTCTCATATAACTAGAACTCTTCAATTTATAATGCTTATGCCTTGAAAAATTATCACTCATTAAAAGCAAAAAATTCTTCAGAAACATGATTAATGAATGAAAATTAACAGAAATGGTGTTATTTTCCCCAAACAAAATACTATGTCTATAATTTAATGTTTATTCTTGTTTTCCAGGACTACCTGACAATGTTGCATATGTAATGTATTAAAAAACGGAGTCTGGACTATATACTCTGCAGAATTCTAAGGGACAAAAGGGCAAATGGTTATAACAAGGGAAACAGAAGGTACAGGAAACAGTTCTTTAGCTGCAGCAATTTCTCTTGCACCTTCATTTAAGTAGGATGCACCCTTCTTTTTTAGTAAGTATACTGCTAAACACTTGTGCATGAGTCATTTGAGATTTTTACCACTAACATTCAAATTCAGATATAACCTCCAATTAAAATTACAGACAATAAATAATTTTTAAAATATGTACAACTATTAAAATCACCTTTAACATAACAGTCATATTTTGCAATAAAAATTAACAAGCAACTGCTACATGCAGTAACACTGATGAATAAAAGAAACTATTGAGTACAAACTTTATAATCTCATTAGTATAATGTTTAAAAACACACAAAGTGATCTATGGTGACAGAAATCAAAAAGAAGGAGTTTAGGCTTGGGGAAGAAGGAGAGGTAATGGATGGGAAGGGACCTCTGAAGCTCCAGTAATGTTCTTTTCACATTCTAGGGGTGTCACTTTTTAAACACCGATACATTCACTAAGTAAAAATACATTGAACTGTGTACATGTCTAAACATGTTACACCATCATTTTTTAAAGTTCTTAAAAAAAAGAAAAAAAGAAACTTTACAGAATGAATGTTTTTTTCTATCAAATGATTTGTCAAAATGTTAGCCATTCATCTGTTCCCACATTTCCCCTTTGTACACCGTGGAATGATCAGAAGGGATTTATAATGTGTGTATGTAATAGTCAGTAAAGTACAGGGGAGCACCACTCCCTGCCTTACCTTTTCAACAGGGAGTAGCATCTGCAGCAGCCGAGCTGCAAACAGTGAGATGCTGACAAAGGCCATTCTGTGGAGCCTGCGAACTGCCTCTGTGTGCTCCACACCGATGCTACTTTGATGGTAGCACATGGTTTCTCCCAGGGACCCCAGCACTGCGAGCAGCTTCTCTTTCTACAAACATTTAAACACAAAACGGGAAAATAACCAACTTGGGGGTCAGTATGCAAATGTCAGAGGACAATTGAAAACATTATCATTAAATAACAAAAATGAACAAAAAGCAATTATTCCTCTCGATAAGAGCCAATACCTGCTAACAAAGAATGATAAACACACCTACATTTTTAAAAAACTATTTTTTCAGCATTTACTTTGTTGTTGTTGTTGTTTTTTTGGGGGGGGGGTTGTTTTTTGTTTTTTTTGTTAGCATTTACTTTGATGACTTCTAACAAAAAGTTAAAAATTAAATGTGGCCCTGACTGGTTTGGCTCAGTGGAAAGAGCGTCGGCCTGTGGACTGAAGGGTCCCAGGTTCGATTCCGGTCAAGGGCATGTACCTTGGTTGCGGGCACATCCCCAGTGGGGGGCGTGCAGGAGGCAGCTGATCGATGTTTCTCTCTCATCGATGTTTCTAACTCTCTATCCCTCTCCCTTCCTCTGTGTGAAAAATCAATAAAATATATTTTAAAAAAAACAAAACACCCCAATTGTGGTGGGGAGAAGGTGCTGGCATATAGCCTGAGCTGGTGGTGTGTGGCTTTGTCACTATAAGTCTGTTAAAAAAAAAAAAAATTAAATGTGTAATGAAAAATTAACAAAATATATAAAATATAAGTAATTAATAATTTAATAATTCAGGACAAAAAAGGGTTGGGTAAAGGGGGTCGTTGCCTGTTGATGAAATGCAAAATTAATAGTAAAGACCCAATATGAATGAGTCTGAATAACATATAACATCAAGTACAACCTGTTACTGACATGAAGATGGATTTTACAGGTTTTCACTCAGTCTATTTGAGCCTAATTAATAAAATAAGTAGATATAAACTTTGAACATCGCAAAGAATACAATTCCCCAAGCTTCCAAAGGACATTGACAAAGACTAACCATTTACTTAATCACAAAGAAAACTTCAATATATGTATATTTAAGGCTATATTCTCTGATTCCAAAGAAATAAAACTGAAAGTAATATTTAAACCAAAATGAGGGCAAAGCTTACAAAACAAAACAAAACAAAAAATGTAAGAGCCTATTTGTAATACTTTAAGCAATAAAATAAATTTTAAAAAAATAAAGGAGGAGCCATTATATTAATAACTACTGGTCTAGAGAAAACAACTCAGAAACATAGTGACAGTCTTATCACATTAGCCGGCAATTCTTTCACACACTTCTCTATTAAAATAATACTTGTATATTCCTACAACATATCTCTGTTATTCAAGATTAACTTTGGTAATTTATAATTTACTAGTAAATCAATTAACATATTTAATATCTCAGTATCTGAGGGCTTTTATCAGAAGTCTATTTACTTGTGAAATTGTTCCAAATAACTTTCCTTATTCTAATGATGAATTGAGTGCTGCCCAAAATAGTACAAAAAGGAAGTACTATGAATCAGTCTTGGATTTTCACAATTTCCAGCATTTTTTCTAAGCCAAATAAAAGTGGTTTCTTTTTAGCTTTTTTAAGAAAAGAGGATTGAAAAATAGTAACTGGTCCAGTTTTAATTTGTTGAGCTAAAACAATGTTTAAAAACCTGTGAAGTAGTTGATGGGGGGGTGGGCAGTTTTCAGAAGATATTCACAGCTTTTACAAAAGAAGGTACAGAATTAAAATATCCGATTAGCATAATATTCTAAATATTCCCAATGAAACAGAATTTATAGTACAAACAAGATTTCTCAGTCTCTGCACATCATGAAACAGATTGTGAACTCCGTAAAGCATCTGAAATGGGGACTGGCACAGGATGTCCCCCATATGCTTCCAGCCTCACACCCCTCTCCCTCCCACACTGCAGCCGATCACTATAGCAAGTGCAGCCCTCACCAGGCACTTCCCCTCTGAAGGGCAGCTCACCTACCTTCAGAATGACTGCCACTCCACGCAGCACCAGCAGAAAGCAGAGCCTCAGCAGGCCCCCAGCCTCTTGTGCCATTTCCACCTCCCATAGTAACTTGCATTGCCCCTCTAGCCCCACCCTTTACCACCAAACAGCCATTCTCTTCCCTCACCAGGTAAAACAGCCTACCTTCATTTGCTTAGCCAAGTCTTAATTGTGCTCAAGACTCAGTTCAGTCACAATTTACAAGAAACCCTTCCTGAAATCCCAGGATGGCAGTGTTTTCAAAGCACCCTTGGCAATAAAACATAGAACTGACCTTGAAAAAGAAACTGTGCCTCCATTTTCTCATCTATAAATGGATATCTACCTTATAGGGTCATGATGATTAAATGGCCTCATAAACACAGTGTGGTTAAATATCATCTAGTAAGCAGTATGCCTAATGGATCTTTATTTAGCTATTGTTCATCTATGCTTCCTTCCATTTTACTAGTGTCACAATAAATGTATCTACGTCCTACCAGAGTGAAAGCTGCCACTCATTCATCTTGTACTGCAGTGCCTAGCCTATGACAGGCAATCAGAAATGTCTGGTGAACTAAAATAACTGTCTCTCACTAGGGCAACAGCAGGGAAGGTGAATGCAAGCTAGAGATCCCACTAACCCAGTTACAAATCCAGTCTCATCCATCTCCCTGCAGGGAGTCCTCACTGGGTATGAAGCTCGCTCTCAACCCTTTCAGCCCAATTGACCTCCAATCATCAAGTCTTCCCACAAGCCCAGGCATCTAAGTTACCAGCTCACAGCAGGTCTGGTAGAAATTTAGAAGCAATGAATCGTAGAGAAAGAGAAAAGACTGTTTTCAGTGGAATTGGGATGACAGAGAAGGCAAAAATGAAAAGAACCCGCCATCTGGGGTTATGTGGCAGGAAGTGAAGCTCCTTTCTCCCTGGACCTAACTTACCCTGTGAATAAGGAAACAGACTTGGCTTCACAGGGAAGCAAAGAGACGGCACACTTCAGGTCAACCTAACTTTTACTGTGCTTATCAATGAATTTTTTATTTAACAAAATATAATAATTTCAATAAAAATAGTTTTTCTTTATTTACTTCAAGCGAACTAAAAAATATTCAACTGTGGAGATTTTTTTTTGCTATGCATACAACCTGAGTAATGGGAGTTCTAGACATGACTGCTATTAACACTATTGGGAAAGTTCTAGAGATTTAATTCCTCAGGTATTTAATTTCTGAATTGGTAACAACACATCTATTATTTTGTTCCTTTAATGAGTCAACAAAAACACTTCTTCTATCTTTCTTTTTAAACTTGGCAAAAGTAGAACATTAAGTAATTCTACTTAATTGTTTATTTTTATTAATATACCAGAGGCCCGATGCACGAAATTCGTGCAAGGGGCTCGGCCCTCGCAGCCCTGGCTTCGTCCGGAAGGACTTCCAGAAGGTGGTTCAGCTGTCTAGTCTAATTAGCATATTACACTTTTATTATTATAGATAGCCAAGGTACTGAGATTTTTCCTGAGGCATTTATTCTTTTAAACAAGTAGATCAAATATGATTTCAAACAATACTGTTTTATTGAACATTTCTAACATACCAACTGGCACTTATATAACAGATTTAACCTTTAAAGTAAAAATAATTCACTGAATCATAAAAGACTAGCAGCCAAAAGTTAAAAGTGAATGACTAACTTTTACAGATAAATGTTCTGGCCAACAAAATTTAAGTTAATTTAAGAAGCAACTGATAAAGCAGTCTTCACACATCTAAGGAAAAACTCACTTGTTGAAATCCTTCAATCTGTGAAAATCTTCTAAAAGTACTACAAAGTAGTATGGTAACCTTAAGTACTAAAGAAAAACTAAGATTAAGAACTATCATCCCTATTTCATAAATAAAGTAATTGAAGGATTTGAACAGTATATTATACCAATTGTAAAATATTTGTTTCTCTTTTCAATAAATTTTTGTTTTTAAAAGAAGGTTTTGGAGTTTTACAAATGGGTATTGATATTAAGTAAACATCAGTATTTTGTTGTTGTTTTTTCATGTTCTAACCTCTATTCACAAGGATTTCAGGCAGCACATAGTAAAGTTTAATAAAACACAGGCCTAAGTCAAAACAACATAAAGAGAAAAAAACTTTCATAACTATGAATCAATATATATTTTTATAATAAATTTTGCTTCCACTTCTCTGACAATGCAATAAAAAAGGCTGTTACAATTTACATTAAAATACAGAACATACTTCTTCAAGATAAACAAGATTATCTGATAACAGCAAAATCCTATCTAATAAAAGAGTAATATGCAAATTGACCATCACTCCAACACACAAGATGGCCACCCCCATGTGGACACAAGATGGCCTGCAGGGGAGGGCAGTTGGGGGTAACCAGGCCTTCAGGGGAGGGCAGTTGGGGGGGACCAGGCCAACAGGAGAGGGCAGCTGGAGGGGACCAGGCCTGCAGGGGAGGGCAGTTGGCGGGGGACCAGGCCTGCAAGGGAGGGCAGTTGGGGGCAGGGGGGAACCAGGCCTGCAGGGCAGGGCAGTTGGGGGCGACCAGGCCTACAAGGGAGAGCAGTTAGGGGTGACCAGGCCTGCGGGGGGATTCCTTGGGGGGAACCAGGCCTACAGGGGAGAACAGTTAGGGGCAATTGGACCGGCAGGGGAGCACTTAGGCATCAATCAGGCTGGCAGGCAGAGTGGTTAGGGGCACACAGACGAGTGGTTTGGAGCCAGCAGTCCTGTATTGTGAGAGGGCAGTAGGACATCTCTCGAGGGGTTCCAGATTGGAGAGGGTGCAGACTGGGCTAAGGCACGCGTGCGCGCGCACGCGCGCACACACACACACACCGTGCACGAATTTTGTGCACTGGGCCTCTAGTAAATAATATAAAATGACAGATGATTAATGACATTGAAATGTAAAAAAGGATATAATTTATAATTACATGGAAACACTCTGGTAGTTCATAGATGTCTTAAACATTATATTACAATATAACATTTTTAAGGCTCTTGTATATGTATTGATTGCTCATGCAAAATATTACTTATCCAACAGATTTCTTTCAAAGAAAATAAAATGTAATGCCATATTTTCCAAAAATATTTTCCCTACTAAAATACAAATAGCAAAAAACAAAGCACCCAATAATAAAATTAATTAATAAATGCAACAATATGGCTATAACTCAAAGTAATCAAACCAAAGGGGGGAAAAAGAGACTAAAAAAAAGCATACAAACATTCATATAAATTCATATAAAGAATACATTCATATAAAATTCTAAAAAATGCAAGCTAATCAATATCATGGGTGTATCCATATGTCAAAATGCAGCAACAAACTTTAAGAAACATGTGCAGCTTATTCTATGTTAATTATACTTTATTAAAGCTGTTAAGACCCACATACATATATTCACACACCCTCATGAAAAAAATGATAAAAAATGTGCAAAAAGCAGCCCTAATGGCTTGTTTTGGTCTTGATATATACTCCTCCATTAAAAGAAACCAGAATCTCTGGAGAAATGGCCTGTTCCAGACTATGCACAAAATAAGCCTGGACTGCTGTGTCTAAAAGAAAGAAATTCAAAGCCTAATGAGACAATGATGCCAGCTTTAAAGGACTAAAATAAAATAAAATGCTACTACCCAAATCCCAAAGAAATAACTGATTCTCACCATATCTATAGCAAAAAGACTGTTGTCGTCCCAGATATCTACTGAAATTGCTTCACCAATAAGTATCAAATCCTCCGCAAGCAATTCCAGAACTCTTATTATCATCTGTCTGCTACCTAGAAAAACAGCCAGGAGAAAGGGAAGAAAAAAGTTAACTTTCAAATCAATAGCTGAATGCCGTATTGCTCAATCTTCTAGTCATGCCCCCAAATTCCTGTTTCTCTTTAATATCTTATATGCTTTTAGAACTGTTGAAAGAGATAAACAGGGAAGCCACAATCGACAACCACCATTAAAGACTTCTCTTCTAATCATATGCTATTTAACTACAACGAATCAAATGTGCTCATAGTGGGAAAGATACTCAAGAAGAGCATAGCAGTAATTTAACTACAAGTATTGTGAGACAGATTCAACTAATTTTTCAAATTCAGAGACCATCCATGTCACATGGAACATGTGACAAAGCACCAGGACAGTTTAGAAAACACCTTCTAAGGATTTTCTAAGGATTAGTACCAGAAGGCTTAAGCCTCATCATAAAACTGTATTTCCTGCACAGAAGCTGCCTGGGAAGCTAAGCTTGGACTGGAGTAACTGAAGTATAAATGTCCATGCTGGCATTAGCTGAAGAAACTTGAAGAAGTTCTATCTAAAATAGGTTCTCAAGCCTATGCTCACATTACTAATAAACTCTAAAAATATTCCCAAAGGAACTGTGCCATTGGAGCCACACCCACCAGCGTAATGTCCTTCTCCATACAGCCATAATAACAAAGGAATGCCACAATCCACAATTCTAAGTGAGGCGGACATTCCTCAGCCTTCCTGTCCACATACCAAAGGTCAATTTCTAATGAATAAAAGTAAACTACCAGATCATTAGGGTCTAGATTAATCGTTTCATCAGAACAACTTGAGAAAGTTCTTTTAGAAATCTCTTATGATATTGAACAATTATAAATTATGCAATAATTTACCACAAAAGGGCAAAAGAACATTTAGAAAATTTTATGTACCAAGATACAGCTTTATAATTATCAATCTGACTTTTTACAGCAAATTAAGGAAAGGTTAAATGCAAAATCATTAAATCTAAAACTGTTCTTCTCAGTACACCATGAAGACAAACATATATACTTTATAATGCCAAGTTCAGATTTTCCTTCACCACATTATTGGTACCTGAATTACTATGTATCCTAACCCCCGGAAGCAAAGTCACTCCATCAGAAATTAGGTGTACAGTTTTCCTCAGGATAAAATAAAAATGTTAATGCTTTCCAAACAATACCTACCTCCTACTTTGCTCCCCATCACACTCAAGTAGGCAAAAAGTAGCCACAGGACTTAAAGAACCATTAGCATGTGATACGTCCTTTACTCAGCCAGTATAAATGAAAAAAAGGCAACACTTATTAATCTTCTATTGATATCTCAACACGTTTATCAATTACTGAAAATGTATAGATTTAGAGAATAAAAATCATTATTGCTTCCAAATCTTTCTTTACCTTCAAAATGCAAAGTGCTTCAGAGAGTGGACTTTGCTTTCAAAAGAACCTTGGATCAAGTCTGTTCTTAGCTGTTTGACCTCGGATAAGTTTCTGAACGACTCCTGATTTGTAACATGGGGATAGAAGCAGTAACTACCACAATGGAAGAATAAAGTGGGCTGATTTGAGGAGAGCATGAAATAATGCACATGAAACCAAGCAGCTCAACTCGCAGTAACTGTTGTTTGATTGCTAGGCTATCCGCCACTCACCACTTTGGTATCTTTCTATCACTCGTCACTAACATTACAACTGCATTCCAGTGTATATTACAATACACCTTTGCAACTTTACCTAGTACCTTGGAAAGAAAATATTAAATGTTTGGGGTTGTTTTAGTTTTGTTATTTGTCTGGGTTTTTTATTTTGGGAAAAATTATTGCAAAGGTAAGAATCCCGTTGTAGGTGTGTTTCTAACATGCTCATAGCTGAAGTAACCACCGAGTAAAAAGAATGAACTGAGAGCAAATCAAAAAGTTCCTAGGAAGCAAGAGCCAGAGATTTTTTTATTCTGGCCTATTCGTACGGCTCACCCTCTCTAAATGACTGCAGATGCATGGATTTCTCAGTGATCACATTTAAAGCAGCCACACAGAGTGAAGCCTGTGCACAAACAGCCACAGATGGAAGGTGATACTCCATGGCACCACATTTCATTGAGAAATAAGAAAGGCCATATTTTCTTAGGAATTTGTTCCCCAATAAATGCAGATTCTAAAGGTCCCAGCATAGACAGAAAATGAAAAAAAGAAAAATAAGAATACCAGAAAACAGTCAAAACAATCACAGGTTACATAAGAAGAACTATGATTTCACAAACAACAGACCTGTTCTCAAGAGAGGCACTGTGGACTCCAGGAGGCAGACACAGAACTGGGGAAGGCTGAGCTGCTGGAACTGCAGCTGCAGCATATCTTCCGATTCCAGCTCGGGCAGGTCGATGTGTGCCACATCCAGAGGTGAGGGGACAGAAATCCTGGAGTTCACGAGCGCATGACTGCTACTCCCGCTGTGAAACAAACAGGACAATCCCTGAATAAGGAGACGGCCCACACACAGATGTACTGCACTTCTGCGATGGGTGCACTGGGAGCCTCAGATTGGATATGAGTCTAATGCTTCATGTAACAACAGTTCTGGTCGGATTTGGAGAAACCCTGACAAAGTCATGACATTAAATTCCATCAACATAGCTCAAAATTGCAAATGAAACCAAAAATGCCTTCTATTTGACTTTTCAAACTGATGTTCTAGAAATGTATCAACATTCTTACAGTAGCAATCAACATTAGCAAAGATAGCCCATTCATTTAAGGAAAACTGGAAAATTCAAAAATTCATTGCAAAGTTCTTCTGAAATCAACTCATAAAGTCAAAACTAGAGCCAAAACCGGTTTGGCTCAGTGGATAGAGCGTCGGCCTGTGGACTGGAAGGTCCCAGGTTCGATTCTGGTCAAGGGCATGTACCTGGGTTGCGGGCACATTCCCAGTAGGGGATGTGCAGGAGGCAGCTGATCGATGTTTCTCTCTCATCGATGTTTCTAACTCTCTATCTCTCCCCCTTCCTCTCTGTAAAAAATTAATAAAATATATTTAAAAAAAAAGAAAGGCAAAACTAGATACTTCATATAGTTGACTAGATTTTCTGTGATTTCCACCAAATATTCTTAGTAAGCCAATGTTAACAACTGAAGAATACTAGAAAATGCCAGAAAAACATAAGAAATAGACTACTTCAATTAGTACATTCAACATCACATAATGTTTTTGAAAATACACTAAAAGATGAAACATCCCATCTCTGTTGGCTTTCTTTATAAAAAGATCCTTACTTTGGGTATAAAGTGGTAGGGTAGGGATAAATATGTATAGTAGGCCTGAACCTACATTTGCAAAGACCCTAAAATTTTTGACTTTTAATGTCATCCACAAGTGAACCTGACAGAATTCCCCAAATTTAACATGTTCTGTCACTTCTTCAATTTCCATATCCCAAACATTCCAAAAATATGGAAATAAGCCAAGTTCTCTCAAGCTCTGAAAGGTCTCATGAGGAAGCTGACACTCAGGAGTGAAAATCTACAAGCGGAGTGTATGCCTGTGTGCTGAGTACAGAGTTGCAATATAATATTTATGTCTTTCTGTGGGTCGTTATAAAAAAGGTATGAAAGCCACTGGTTTAACCCAAGGCGATACCTGAGCTAATGTTACAAAGGAGAAGACAGAGAAAAATAATGATCTCCCTGTGAAATTAAAACACACACAAACAAGCTAACCAGGCTTTCCCACAATCACCTGGACGACACTGCATCCCAATCCTGGCCATCTCCTCTAGGGCGCTGGCCTGTGCGTCCAACCACAGAAGGCCGGGGGCTGCTGCTTCCTGGAGAAGGGTTCTGAGAATGATGAGTAACTCTTACTTCATAGCAATAAGACAAAGAGGAATTTTGGGAAACTGTATCTGCAGGGGGGAAAAAAAGAAGAAAATTACCCCTTAGTAGAGACAGATTACTGATTATGTAATATTTCTAACAAATTTAAGGTAGTAGGAATGCTTCTGTAGGGGTTAAAAAAAAAAAAAAAAAAAAAAAAGGTCAATCTTTGCTGCAAGTATTCACTCAGCACATCTAGGTTTCTATCTAGCCTGATTATATGAAGCCTTCTGGCCAACAATATTCACTTCTGACATAAGACTGCCAAGGCAGAACATCAGATCACACACTGCCTGCTGAAAACTCCCCAAGAAACTCATCTCAAACCACAGGCAAAAATTAACTCAAAATGAATCAGCAACCTAAATATGAGAGTTAAAATCCTAAAGCTAAAAGAGAAATATAGGGATAAATAAATCTTCATAACCTTGGATTTGGCAATGTATTCTTAAATGACACCAAAAGCACAAACAACCAAAGAAAACATAAACTGGACTTCCTCACAATTAATAGTCCCATAAGTCAAACAAAGGACATTACGAAAAAAGTGACAACCTACAGAATGGGAGAAAGTATTTGCAAATTTTATATCTAATAAGGATTTAATAGCCAAGATATATTAAAAACTCCTAAAACTCAACAACAAAAAACTAATTTAAAGTTAGCCAATGGACTTCAACAAACATTTCTCCAAATCTATATATATAAAAGACTAAGCGACCAAATGACCGGTCGCTATGATGCACACTGACCACCAGGGGGCAGACACTCAATGCAGGAGCTGCCCCTGGTGGTCAGTGTGCTCCCACAGCCAACCTTCCGTGGCCCCTCCTCGCAGCCAGCTGGACCCAATCGGCCCTCTAAGGGTTGGCCAGCCAACCTCCTATAGCTCCGATTGCCGGCCAGGCCAAGGGACCCCACCCATGCACGAATTTGTGCACTGGGCCTCTAGTAAGATATATGAAAGGCCAATAAGCATAAGAAGAGTCACCAAGGAATCACTAGTCATTAATCAATAGTCAGGAGGGAAATGCAAATCAAAACCACAATGAGGTACCATTTCACACCTACTAGGATGACTATGATTAAAAAAAGGGAAATAACAAGTGTTGGTAAGATATGGAGACACTGAAAACTTCATAAATTGTTGGTGGGAATGTAAAATGGTACAGCCACTGTGGAAAATAGTGTGGCGGTTCCTAAGAAAGTGAAAAATAGAATTAACATATGACCCAACAATTCCACTCTCACCCAAATGAATTGAAAACGGGGCTTGAACAGATATGCCAATGTTCACTGAAGCATTATTCACAATAACAAAAGGTAAGAACATAAGAGTCCATCAGCACATGAGTGAATAAACAAAATGTGGTATATACATAGAATGGAAAATTGTTTAGTCATAAAAAGGAAGTCCTGGAATATGCTACAATGTGGATGAACCTTGAAAATATTTTGCGAAGTGAAATAAGCCAGGTTCCAATTGTATGGATTACACTTGTACTTAGAATACACAAATTCAGTAGACTAGAGCAGTGATTTTCAACGAGTGTGCCACAAAAAATTTTAAAACATGTACTACCCGACTACTTAGTTAGGGGCACTAACCTCTTTTCCCTTAGACTGTCAAATAAAAAAATGACAACAGCCAACACAATAACAGCCATCCTATGTGAATGAATCAAAATTATACCCCTTTTTTTTGTCAGACTGGCAAAAATCACTGGACTAGAGGTTACCAGGGGCTGCAGGAGGGATTAACGGTGAAGCATGATCACCAACCACTCTAAGTTAGTATTCAACTTTCAAAGCATATGTATAAGTGCACTGAAATACTACCAGTAATTTGTAAACAGTTTTGAGAAGGCCAGCCTAGTACTATATTTGTCCATTAGGTGGTGCTTTTTCCATGAAAAGTCAGGCACTATGATGATATAAAACTCTGACAACATCAAAAGTCGCATAAAAATAGTTGTCATAATATAAAAATCAGTATTTTCAACCCAAACAATTTATTAACACAACATAATTTACTAAAATACCCAAACAGCTGGGCTCAGAATCCTAATCCCTGGCTTCCAACAACACTTTTCTTTTTTTTTTCTTTTTTTTCTTTATTGATTAAGGCAGTGGTTCTCAACCTTCCTAATGCCGCAACCCTTTAATACAATTCCTCATGTTGTGGTGATCCCCAATATCATTGTTATAAATTGAACATAATTAAAGCATAGTGATTAATCACAAAAACAATATGTAATTATATATGTGTTTTCCGATGGTCTTAGGCAACCCCTGTGAAAGGGTTGTTCGACCCCCAAAGGGGTCATGACCCACAGGTTGAGAACCGCTGGATTAAGGTATTACCTATGTGTCCTTATCGCCCCATTGTCGTCGTCCCTCCCCTCCCCCACCACCAAGGTGATCATTAGCTGAGGAATGAGGAATGGGAGTTTAGCTTGTGACAATGTACATACAGTAATCCCTAACAGTATGTATAATGGGGTTCTTTCTCAGAAGAATCTGCAAAGACCACCCATGACTAATGGATAAATAAACATAAACACCTTGTTTGCTAGAGAAAAAGCCTGGATCTCGGTAGAAGTGAAGTCTATGTCGTAAACACATGCACAGCTGCTGCAAGCAGGACACCGACTGCAGTGCCAAGCGAGGTGTCCCCTCACCTCCGAAGGCCAGCTTCAGCAGAGAGAACAGGCTCTGAAATGAAGAAGAACCATAAAAATGATCACGGAAACCAAGTGCTCAACTTCAAAGGAGGGTGTGAAGCTGAAGGAAGGGTAAATGAATAATCAAAGGAAATAATCTGCCAAATATTTGTAAGACAAGAAACAGAAATGGGCAAAAGTCATTTGGCATAATGCGAGAATAAGGGTCAAAATAAAATTAAATGTGAATAGAATGGTCAGTGTTGCTTACATCTAAAACCTGTTAGGTAAGCACCTATTCTGAGAGAACACAGGTATTAAGTATTACTCCCCATTCAGGACATGAAGTTTCACAGTACTTTTTAAAAAACACATCAAGGTTTCCACATCTCAAACAGCTAAGTCAGTTTACTACGTTTTGGTAATTAATAGCTTTTCCTCTGCTATCATCTGACAGCGGCCATAGTATGGATTAATAGCTGCCATTATTCACTGGCATGATTTTTAGCCCTGTGATTGTGAAGCTGCAGATATGCCCCAATCCCAGCCCTGGATCCCAATGCCTCTACTGTGCAAGTCTGGGTCCCAAGGCCTCTGCTGAAGAAGCAACAGACCAGACTGCAAAGAACCCATCTTCATTGCTCGCTATCACGTTTCCTCAGCATCCAGCAGTGTGCCTAACACATACCAGATAATCAGAGAGACAAGCTATTCTTAATGTTCGGAGGGTTCCTGCTGCCTAACCTCAACTTCCAAAGTCTACTAGTATTCACCCTTTAGGTGACCCAGAAGTGGTAAATTCAGAGTGGCCAAATTGGACTACATGTGTCAAATGAGACTACCTCCTATCAGAAGAACTATCACTATCCAAATAAATCAGAAAACAAGTGGTTTAAACACTTTATCCTTTAAATATGGTAGTGCACAAGTCTTTCCTAAGGACTGCTATGTTGCAAATTTTGTTTCCTCCCAAAAGTTCTCTATTTCAAAACCTAAAACAATTAAAGAGGATACACACCTGAACAATGTTCGGCCTTTGAAGGAAAATCTCAGCAGGAAAATCTTGCATGATAACATCCTTCAATAGTTCACAGGTGTTCCAGATCAAAGTGTGGTTACTACTTCTTAGAGAGCTACAAAAGAGCATTATTCATTTTTAAAAAGAGTTTACCTATCCTAATTGTAAGTCACTGAGTAGCAAATGACTCTACTCACATCCTCCAGGTCTCAGCCAAGACATGACTTCCCCTGGGAAGCCTTCCTTGATCTGTTCCCTAAACAATAAACAACTGTGGGCAGGTGCTTCTTCCACAGCCCTATACTGTATCTCAGTGGTTCTCAACCTTGGCTGCACATTAGAATCACCTGGGAATCTTTTTAAAATCCTGATTCCTGGGCCTCATCCTCTGGAAATTCTGTTTCTTTGTTATGGGGTGGGACCACAACATTAGTAACAAAGGAAAAGAATTACCGGAGGATGAGACCCAGAAATCAGGATTTTAAAAAGATTCCAGGTGATTCTAATGTGCAGCCAAGGTTGAGAACCACGGCTGTATCTGCTGCTATGTCAACTGCGTGCTTTGTACCCCCACTAGACCCTCCTAAAGATGGCATGCCCAGAGCCTATCACAATGCTACTAAATGACATTAAGGAGGTCAAAGGGCACAGAATTCAATGACATCTGTTATGTGAATTAAGAAATAAGACAGAAAAAAATAACAGCAACTATAGAGTTTAATTATAGGAATTAGGCTCTTTGCTGCTCTTCTCTATTCTAGGTGACTCAAGCTGGAAGGCCCCTCTTATCCTGTACAGAGGATATCTCTCAAGTTCTCAGACAATATTCTCCCTCCTAGGGATGTAGCAGTGGTTCACTGTCCACCCCAAGAAACCAACCCCCAAGATATTAACCCTCCTCTCTCAGCTCAGCTCCAGTCCACCATCCACCATCCCCCACCCATAGGTGTGCACTGGACAGCATCTCTCTCCCTTAGGGACTGACTCAGAACTGCCAGATCATGTTCATCCTGCCCCTTTCCCATGTGCAGCTACCTCTTCAATATGTTGTTCCAAGAGAGTTCACTGAGGCCTCAGAAGTGCCATCAGCAAAAATCATTTCACAGCATCTTCCTGTCTCTGGCCCTAATGCTAGCAAGTTGGTCTTTATTTTCCAGATGTGTGTGTGTGTGCGCGCGCGCGCGCACAAACACGCAAACACACACACGCACACACACACACACAAACACTACTCATTTATTGTAGTATTCACAGAAATTAAAGTTTCAGAAAAAAAGAAAAAAGAAACTAGACATTAATATACTCTCCCAATTTCTACATATCAAGTGCCTATGTTGGGGTTGGGGGTAATGACCAATTAACATCCATTACATAAGATCAGTGGTCCCTAACCTATCCCTAAGCCCAATTTGAAATAAATATATTGTCTACTAAAAAGACTGCATTTATGCTTAATTTCTCCATTTTCATTAAGCAAAGACACAGCAATGGTCAATGGGAGACTGGTAAATCAGAGATGACTAATGAGCACACGAGACTTCAGCTACAATGTGCAGCCTGATTAGAGGCAAACAGGAATTTTCTGGCTTACATTCTAAAATACTGAATATCATTCATATCGTCCCATTACTCCATTCACAGCCACTTGTATCTTTCTTCCTGCTGAACTTGTATAGTAATAACTACCAGGTGCAAGGCTAGAAGTGAAGCAACAATAGCTGTACCTTTCATTAGAGGAGAGAACGTGTCTGTCAGCTGTGGTCAGGGGGAGCCACGGAAATGCAGAAAACTTCAAACACCTGGTAGTCTGAGTCGCTGGTAATGGAAGAGCACAACTTACACCATCAAAGAAGACAACGTTGACAGACGCACCTTTAAACTAAGTCCCCAAATGAAGTTACATGTACAGGAACCTACAATGCACCAAACAAGGCCAGCTGCAAATGTATTCGCCCTCAAGATAAATAACAGAGCACACTTTTCATATTTTAAACAGAACTCATAGGTTATAATCAGAAGAGCACTAAACACAAACCCATACTGAATGACATTTAGTTTCTTTTTTTAAAATTTAAATTTATTGTTTAAACCAGTGGTCGGCAAACTGCGGCTCACGAGCCACATGTGGCTCTTTGGCCCCTTGAGTGTGGCTCTTCCACAAAATACACGTGCGGGCGCGCATGTACAATTGAAACTTTGTGGCCCATGCGCAGAAGTCGGTATTTTGTGGGAGAGCCACACTCAAGGGGCCAAAGAGCCGCCTGTGGCTCGCGAGCCGAAGTTTGCCGACCACTGGTTTAAAGTATTACATGAGTCTCCCTTTTCCCCCATTGACCTCTCCCCGGATGCTTCCATGACATTTAGTTTCAATTCTATTTTCTATTTTACTCTTGACCAGAACACAGAGCACAAATTTAACATAAAAAGAACTGATATTTGGAGTCCTTTAATTACAGAAATTTAAAATGATAAAACAATCACATACTATATCTAATTAGTCATGTTTAAATATCCTAAATGGTGTTAGATGTTTAAGCCTCTTTGAAGATGAGTTCAAAACTAAAAGGTTGAAAATCAAATATCTTCAACCTCAAAGAAGATTAAAAGAAATACTAGAAACCAACACAATTTTAAACTACCACTGTTCAAACTATTTTTTAATAGGCTTATTTCCCCAGGTTTATTGAGATATAATTGACAACTAAAACTGTGTAAGTTTAAGGTGTACAACACGATGACTTAATACACATACACTGCAAAATGATTATCACAGTAGAGTTAGTTTACCTCTCCAACCTCTCACATAATTACCAATCATTTCTTGTGGTGAGAACATTGAAGATCTATTCTCTTAACATTTTTTAGCAGATTTTATATAATACAAGTTAAGGTAGCAACACTGAGAAGTAGTATCTACAAAAGCCCTTCCAGATGATAAACAGTCCTTCTTCCTAATGCTTTGAAAAGAGCATGGAATCTTTAAATTCAGGTAATTATTAATTTCACAAATAAAGCACAACTGCGTCTTTTAAAAGTGCTAAAATAAAAGCAGGGTTTGCTTTCTCAGGGAAAAGCAAGAGGTGGGTAGAGGGAAGGATAGGTTTACACTGCACATAAAAATGTGTCCAAAACAAGACAGACCACTAATCCACAGGCTGCAACTCACCTGCAAAAGCATTCCCACCACAAGTGTCCTTATTGTTTTCAGCAGCTTCACCCACGTACTAAGCTCTGCTCCCTTCAGACACCTCTCACTGCCACTCACTTAAGCCTCTCAGCCACACACACAAAGGACTACCATCTCAAATCCAAAGCTCCCTATAAGCCTAACAAAATTTTTCCAGAAAGGGAAGATGAAGTATTTTAATAGCTGAACAAGTTTTCTGTTCTATCTTATGCTATTATTCAACTTGAGAGTCTCTAAGGAACCTTTTGAATAACAAGCATCCAAACTAAGTTCAACTGAATCCCCATGTCAGCAGATATCCCCTAGAACACACATTTTTTCCAACCACACAGGCAATAAAATGTGAAGCACTTGATTACTTAACCATTCCTAACCGCCAGGGGCACCTAGGATAAAGGTCTCATCTTTTCTAAGCCTCAGTGTCCTCATCAGTAAAATGGGGACACTGACAATAATCTCATTGGGTCCTCATGAGGCTTCACTTATGCAGAGTATACACTGAGTGCCTAATACATTGTTGGCATCGTTCTGCACAGGGGGATAAAGCAGTGTTTGCAGCTATCACTAAGCTTATTGTGACAGAAACAAGAAGGAAATAAACATAAGTTCAGATCATGATATGTGTTAGGAAGAAAACTAAACAGAAAGTGTTCACTGGCTAGAGTCCTCAAGAAGGTCTCTTTAAGGAGGAGGAAGGACACAGCCAGACACAAAAAGACCCAGAAGAGATCTCTAAACAGAACTCTAGAATCAGTGGCTGTTGGGATAAAGATAAATGAAGAAATGAAGAAGACGCCGAGTGTTGGCTTGAGTGAATGGACAGACGGTACACTGAGTGAGCTGGAGAATGAGATGAGGAGTGCATAGTGCACGGCACAGTCCCTGATGAAGGGTTTGTGTCCAACAAGCAATGCAGGTACTACTGCCACCATGACCACCCACCTATGCAGTTGCTCAAATGCAGTTAAATAACATAAAATGTTACCATTTAGACTCTACATCCTAAACTAGTTTGAGGAAACTGAAACACTCAGCTTGGTGCTGAAACATTTGAGTGTGAACACAAGGTGTCTTCACAACAATACGTAAAAGTACATTAATTTCTGCTGTACCAGGTCAGCAGGATCTACTTCCCTACATGTACTCACCCACGGGTGCTGGAGGCCCTTCCATCTGCTGGAAATGACTTCTGTCTTGAGGAAAATATCCTGTTAAGATTTCAGGTGGCTGTGGCAATTCTGAAAAGAAAATAGATATTACTGCATGTATTATTATTTCTGATTCATTATTTGCTACAAGTGAAAGGTACTCATTTCAATTATTGTTTTCTCTGACTAGGAAGATAATCCAGTTTTTTTTTTCTCTGAATAGCCTGTCTTCCTAAAGAGGTAAAAAATGTGAATGTTGAGCCAATTTCAAATTGAGGGTTTTTTTTTCTCCCTTTTTCTTTTACCATTAATATAATTATTTGTTAGAATGAAAATATCTACAATGTACAGGAAGAATCTGTTACAAAGTGTTTATTCAAGAACTGTTCATCTCTGCTTCTAAGTCCATCTCCTTCTTCTCTTGTGCTCCAATTACATAGTTCCTGGTCACTACAATTTTCATTAGTATCTTTTTAAAAGTTGTCAAAGTCAAAGAGGTCCAGCACTATCTTTCAATGCCTTTCATGATTCTATCACATGATTACATATTCAGCGGCGCAGTTGCAATGACAATGAGAATGAGAAAAAGGCTAAAACTAAATTTTCTAATTTTCTGTTTGATGTTTTCACAACAGTAGTTCTTAATATTAATACAGATATTGAAAATTTGCCTTAGACCATACTTCTAACCTAATCTGTAAGGAACTACCCTTGAAAATTCACAATTTAAGATTCTACTTTATTTGTTATGGCTTAGACAGAAATTGTAAAATCTGTTGTTAAAAATCACAATCATGCCGTAGCCGGTTTGGCTCAGTGGATAGAGCGTCGGCCTGCAGACTGAAAGGTCCCAGGTTCGATTCCGGTCAGGGGCATGTACCTTGGTTGCGGTCACATCCCCAGTTGGGGGTGTGCAGGAGGCAGCTGATCAATGTTTCTAACTCTCTATCCCTCTCCCTTCCTCTCTGTAAAAACTCAATAAAATATATTTTAAAAAAAAAATCACAATCATGCAAAAAGCCAATAAACGGCATTTACCACTGTTCTTGTTAACAGTGATACCAACAGTCACATCAATAGCAGCACAGCACTGATACAGAGAAAAATATGGTAGCAGAAACACTTTTTATACTTTTACCACTCCATTACATAAATTTTATGGGCCTTTTTTTTTTTCTTTGAATCAATTCAAATGCCTTCCATATTTAAGGCACTCTATTGGGCATAAAATAGCAAGAACACAAATAGAGCCACCAACAGCTCTACGGCTAATAGATGTTGGGCCTCATGCTGAGCTCTTTTCAGGCACTGTCTCATTTAATCCTCACAATAATATTATAAGATGTTCTTTCTCACTGTCCCAATTTTGGGATGAGAAAACTAAAGGCTGAAGCTGTTAAGAACCTTAGCCAAGGTGACAAAATTAATGGCAGAACTGGGACTGAAATCCATGTCTCTTTTACTCTGATTTTATACACTATACCATGTGCAGCTCGTTTTGATTGGACCCCATAAAAAAATCGTGATATTAACATACCCCTACATGAAAAACAGTCAAAAAATGCAAGTGTAAAACATTGAGGAAAATCTCTAGCTCATGATAACGAGTGCTCAAAAAAAATTCTGTTACTGTTAAAGAAATAATGTCTCAAACTGGTCTTACGAAAAGAAAATCTTTTAGGCCCCTTCCCCCAAAAAGCAATAAATACAGCCCAGCCGGTGTGCTTGGTAGTTGAGCATGGACTCATGAACCAGGTCACAGTTCAATTCTGATCAGGGCACAAATCGGGTTTCAGGCTCAGGCTCAATCCCCAGTAGGAGGCAGGGCAGGAGGCAGTGAATAGATTATTTTCTCTCATCATTGATGTTTCTCTCTCTCCCTCTCCCTTCCTCTCTCTGAAATCAATAAAAACATATTTTAAAAAACACAATAAATACAAATGTATCCTCCTCTGAGTGACAGTAGAGGAGAGAAAAAAGGTCAAGCTCATGTAAGTTAACACAAGAAAAATAAGTTGGAGGGGGATTTTTTTTTTTTTTAATCTAAGGTCCCTTTCCTTAGAATTAAACACTAGTACCAATATATTTATAGTTTAACCGAATGCATCAGAATGATTCCAAAGAGTTACCAATCTGATCGGTCTGGTAAGATGCAGAGCACAGTGCAGGGACTTCTGAAGGAAGAATAAAAAGTCCATCCAGAATGCCATCGATTTCAGCCTGTAGATTCGGCTCCACGTTAGCACGAAGTTTAGATAAGAATTCGACTGCACCAAGATCAACCAAATGCTGGACTGCTGGGGAGTACTGAAAGCATGAGAAGAGTGTCTTGTGAACAACAGCCAATCAATGATTCCCTCTCATCATGATGTTTCTCTCTCCCTCTCCCTTCCTCTCTGAAATCAATAAAAACACACATTTAAAAAAATCACCCAAGACTGCACAGCGATTGACAGTTTTGAACGGTTAAACTTGCAATTTGACATCTGACTCTGGCAACTAACTATTCTCAAGATACGCTGAGGAACATAGATCTGAAAAACAAACATAGGAAAGGAATTTAACACCCCTTGTGAGATTAATCGTGGTCTGTAACATTATCTCTAAACGAGTCCTCTGTCATAGGGACCCGTCCAATTTTTAACATGCAAATAACAGAACACAAGGAAAACCAGAATGAAGCTATTAACCTCCCCCGATGATTCCAAAACCCGGAATCCACCAGAGCTCAGGAGATCGGTGTCACTTCAGAGCACAGTGGCCACAAGGTGAGATTTAACATCACAAATCAAATTAAAAGAAGACGTGGCCATATAACCAAATGAGTGAAAATGCACCGCCCCCGGTTGCTTTTCAAAAACCTTTTACATGAACTTTCCAACAAATGCTCCAGTGCAATGACTAAAACACTCGCTCCTCCGATCCCTTGTGTCAAGATGCTCGCACCTTCACCAGCCGGTTCAGAAGGCTGAGCACCTCTGCTTTCATGGGGACGGACGGGAAGTTGAACCACTGCAGCAGGTGCGCGAACAGCAGCCGGTCCTGGGCCAGGTCGGCGGCGCCGATCAGGTTGAGCTCCACCTTGCAGAGCACGGTCCGCAGGGCGCGCTCGCGGATCTCCGCCAGCTGGTGACCTGCCGGGGACACACCGCTCGCAGCCGGTCCACTCCCCCCAGCCCCCAGCCGCCCACCCGCAACCTGCCCCGACTCCGTGGTTACGCAGGACCAGGGGCGAGGGGAAGGGGGGCGCAGGGTCAGAGCGCGGGGTCGGCGGGGTCAGGAGGACAGAAAGAAACCAATGCTTCCACCAGCTGGGCCGCTGGTGCTCTCGGGCCACGCACTTCGGCGTTGACACCAAGTGCGACAGGGGTCCCCGGGGACTGCTCTAGCCAAGCCGGGACCAGAAAGGAAACGTGGCACGGCCATTCTCAGCCAGTGGCAACGACAGGAGGACGAATCCAGCGAGGGCGGCTCTGACTGTTACCGAGTTTCCTGATGAGCCCCGTCAAAACCATCGCGTCCCGCTCCACCAGCCGCCGCCGGAGAATTAAACCGCCGCGCCACAGCGTCCGGCCACGATGACTGTCCCCCCGGAAACTCGGGCCGTGGGACAGCGGGTTCCGCTACTCCGGGGCGAACCACCCGACCAGTGAGAGCCATTCCGCGAGCTGCTCCCGGCCCTGCGTCCCAAGAGGAGCTTGCGGGTTTTTCTTTAATGACTACCACGCAGTTTACAGACAGCCGTCTCGCAGGTAGGGACCGGAAAGAATGAGGAGGCAAGCAGAGGTGGAACCGGCTTTGGCCGCTGGGCACGTCGGGACTTGTAGTTCTAGGCCCAGTCGTGCTCCGGTCCAGGAATTCCGGGCCTGCCACCGCGCCCGCCTGCCTGGGTTCCCGCGTCTGAGCGCGGGCTCCTGGCAGAACCCCAGCCCAGCCATGCACCCTCGCTCTGCGGGGATTCGCTTATGACCCTGCCAATCTGGGTTCTCGTGGCCCAGAACTTTACAGTTTAGAATGCAGAGTTTTGTTTTGTTTTGTTTGGATTCCCTTACTCCGCGTTACTAAGTAACTTACCTTTTTTTAACTATGTAATGTTCCTCCAAAGTCAAGCAGTGTGTCGGATAAGTTTAGTAAAAACAAGCAAGTCACAAGAAGGGAGAAATGGGGAAAAGGAGATAAGAGAGCAGAAAAAGGGAGCTGCAGGCAGAAGTAAAATTGGGTAAAGGGGGGCCGAGTAAAGGTTTGGCTTCGTATTTGAATGCACCACAGTTGACTTTTGCACTGACAGACGTGAACAAAGAGGGGAAACATTCTAAGCAATGGGAAAGCAAGGACAAAATTGAATTTGTAAAATGGTTTGCATTTTAGAGAACATTTTATCTCACTGACCTTTTCAGTTTCCTGGGAAAGGGATGTCTAGGCAGCTATTCCCATTCCTATTTTGCAAAAAAAAAAAAAAAAGGGTGGGGGGGAGGGGGGAGTGGAGGGGCTTTAAAATCAAAGAAGTGCCTCAGCCAAGGTCGCCTCAACTAGTAAGTGGGGAATTAAGCATCTGACCTTAATTTTCTTTGTAATAAATATTCTTAGGGCCTTGCTTCCTTTGCATGTGTAGAGAGTGACCTTTGAACAAATCGTGAAAGATAAGTAGGAGTTTATTTGCCAGGCAAAGGAATGGAGTAAAGGGATTCCTGCCAGAGAAAACCCTACATGCAAAAAGGCAAGGATTCAGAGGCAGTCTGTCAAAAGAAGGGGAATGAGAAATTATAGGTGAGGAAATTAACTCTGCGGGGAGGGGAGGGAGGGGAAGGGGGCTGCTAGCCTGCTGGTTATTCTTGAGTTGCTCCCCACCCCCCCCACCCCCCTCAGCCAACCTCTGCAGTAAGTAATCTGTACCCTCCAGCCTTCCAGGCCCTTGGCTCCGGTTGCTGTGGAAATCAGAGAGTGGGAGGAAAGAGAGCTGTGGATATTTAATTGAGACCCCACTAGCCCATACCTAAGCCTGCCTGGCCAAGACTGTAACAGTGGCTGCCTTCTTCCACCCTAGGTGACAGCTCCTGGTGGACAGGGGGCCAAATGGACCAAAAGTAGAAATCGTGGAGGCAGCTCCACCAGCTGAGAGGTTTCCGTAGTTACCCAGGCATCGAGGTTTTAGATATGGATTTGAGGTGTCAAGGTCTACACGTGACAGGATAGAGGAATAATGGAAATAACTTTTCATTCATCTTTCTAAGATGAACAAACTTCAATGATAAAAAACTGGAGCCCTGGCCCGTGTTGCTCAGTTAGTTGAAGCGTCATCCCATGTACCAATAGGTGGCAGGTTCGATTCCAGTCAGGGCACATATTCAGGTTTTGAGTTCAGTCCCTGGTCAGGGTGCCCAAGGTGCATGTGGAAGGCAACCAATGGATGTTTCTCTCTGGTTCCTCAGGGCAGGCAAGCATTCTGTGTGTCTTCCAGGAAAGTCGCCTGGACACCAGCCTCTCTCATTTAAAAATAAAGATCAGGACTTATTAATAATTCTGACCTCTAACCAGGAAAAATGGTTAGGACCTGATGTTTCATGCCACACTTAGGGATTTTCCTAATCATACCCATAACTTTGTCCTATAAATTTACATAATATTTAATTTTTAAGGGGACTGTCGAATTCTAACTTCTCTTCCCAATGCCAAAATCGAAAGCTAATAAATATTTCATAGCATTTAAAAGTGGGAGGATTGAAACAAGGTATATTCATGTTCCATTTCCAATAGCAGAGCAACATGGATTTGAACTCTGCTTTCTCTGCACAGTTTAATAAATAGGGGTCTTAATTACAGATGCAGGGAAGCAGAAAAGAATGTCTACCACCACCATCTCTGCTCAATATTGTATAGGAACTTTTATTCAGAGTAACTAGGCAAGAAAAAAGAAATAAAAGGCATCCAGGTTAAAAAGGAAGAGTAAAGCTATTTCTGTTTGCAGCTGAGATGACCTTATATATAGAAAATCCTAAGGAATCCACAAAGAAATTATTAGAGCAAAGAAAAGACTTTAGCAAGGTTGCAAAATACAAAGTCAATATACAAAATCAGTTCTATTTCTATACACTAGCAAAGAACAATCCAAAAATTAAGAAAAATAATTTCATTTATAATAACTTCCTAAAGAATAAAATACTTAGGAGTAAATTTAACACAACAAATTTAATACTTCTACACTGAAAACTATAAAATATTATTGAACAGAATTAAAGACCTAAATAAATCCATCCTGCCGGAAGCCAATTCCAGCATGTCAGCAAGGGCTGAATCATCTGGAGCGGCTGAAGGGCATTTCCCCAAACCTGAAAAGGGATGATTGCTTGCTGCCAGACAGCTCAGGGCATCTTAATCTACTTGTTACTGCCTCCTACTGGCCAAACACCTGAACAGCCGGAGGCATTTCCTCAAATCTGACAATGGATTCTGTACCTAACCTTTGAAGTGTATATCTCCACCTTGCCTTAGGACAATTTGTGTTAATAAATAGCAAGGGGTCCTGAGCTGAGGAGATCTTAGTTTCTTTAGCTAGGCACCTCTGACTCCCTATAATGCCTTTCAAAATTATGCTTCGTCTCTGGACTCTTTATTAAGTTACATACAGCCCTTCTCAAGATTGCTGAACCCTTCTAGATGCTGGAACAAGAGCCCCCGCACCATCCTGTGTCTGGATTTGAAGATTTAGTATTATTAAGATGGCAATACTCCCAAACTGAATTACAGATTCAACATAGTCCCTTTCAGCTGCCTTTCTAGGAGACATCGACAAGCTTATCCATCTGGGAATAATATAAACATTATTGACTTATATTCATATGGAGACTGTCCAAAACAATCTTGAAAACAACGTTGAAAGATTTACACTTCCCAATTTCAAAACTTATTACAAAGCTTCAATATTCAAAACTGTCTGATACTGTAATAAGGGCAGACATATATATCAATGGAACAGAATTGAAAGTCCAGAAATAGTCACTGATATTTATGGCCAATTAATTATCAACCAGTGTGCCAAGACAATTCAATGAGAAAAGAACAGTCTTTTCAACAAATGGGACAACTGGATAGTCATATGCAAAAGAATGAATGTGGATCCATACCTCACACCATATTAAAAAAAACACACACACACACACTTCAAAATGGATCAAAGACATAAATGGAAGAGTTATAACTGTAAAACTCTCAGAATAGAACATAGGCCTGACTCTTCATAAGCATGAATTAAGGAATGGTTTCTTACCATAGACATGAAAGCATAGCGCCCCCCCCCCCAAAAAAAAAAGATAAATTAGCCCTAGCTGGTTTGGCTCAGTGGATAGAGTCCTGGGGGGCTGGGGGGGGGGGGGCATGCAGGAGGCAACCAATCAATGTGTTTCTCTCACATCGATGTTTCTTTCTCTGTCTCTCCTCCTCCCTTCCACTCTCTCTAAAAATCAATGGAAAAAATATCTTGAGATGAGGGTTAACAACAACAACAAAAAGATAAATTGTGCATCATATAAATTGATTACTTTTGTGCTTCTAAGGACATTCTTTTTTTAATTTATTTATTGATTAAGGTATTACATATGTGTCCTTATCCCCCCATTGCTCCCTCACCCCCCCCCCCCACACACACACACTCATGCCCTCACCCCCCTGGTATCTGTGTCCATTGGTTAAGCTTATATGCATGCATTCAAGTCCTTTGGTTGATCTCTCCCTTACCCCCATCCTCCCCTACCTTCCCTCTGAGGTTTGACAGTCTGATCGATGCTTCTCTGTATCTGGATCTGTTTTTGTTCCTTAGTTTATGTTGTTCATTATATTCCATAAATGAGTGAGATCATGTGATATTTATCTTTCTCTGACTGGCTTATTTCACTTAGCATAATGCTCTCTAATTCCATCCATGCTGTTGCAAATGTTAAGAATTCCTTCTTTGCCTTAACCGGTTTGGCTCAGTGGATAGAGCGTCTGCCTGCAGACTGAAGGGTCCCAGGTTCGATTCTGGTCAAGGGCATGTACCTTGGTTGTGGGCACATCCCCAGTGAGGATGTGTAGGAGGCAGCTGATCGATGCTTCTCTCTCATCAATGTTTCTAACTCTCTATACCTCTCCTGTTCTCTCTGTAAAAAATCAATAAAATATATTTTTTTAAAAAAATTCCTTCTTTTTTACCGCAGCATAGTATTCCATCGTCTAAGGACATTCTTAAAAAGTAAAAAGACAACCTGAGAATGGGAGAAGATATTTGTGAATCAAATACCTAATAAGTCTATTATCTAGAATATGTAAAGAACTTTTACAACTCAACAACAAGTAAATTGAATTTAAAAATGTACAAAGGATCTGAATAAGAAGATGTATAAATAGCCAATAAACACATAACAAGATTATAAACATCATTATTCATCAAGGAAATGCAAATCAAAAAAATCAGAATGAGATACCACTAGGATGACTATAATCAAAAATAGGGTAAATAACTTTGTGGAGAAAATTGGAAATCTCATACATTGCAGCACTATTTACAGTAGCCAACCGTGAGCCCTGCTGATGTGCCTCTGTTCGAGGGTCGGCCTTATGACACAGGGGATAACGGTTCAATTCCTGGTCAGGGCGCATGCCGAGGCTGCAGGCTTGGTCCCTGGTAGGGGATGTGAAGGAGGCAGCCTATCAATGGTCTCTCTCATCATTGGTCTCTCTCTCTCTCTCTCTCTCTCTCTCTCTCTCTCTCTCTCTCTCTCCCTTCCTCTCTGAAATCACTATATGTACACACTGAATGGCCAAATTGTTATGACCACCTGACGTTTGTAGGCAAATTATAATTTCACGCTGAAGTTGCCAGAGGGCCAGACCATTATAAATAGGGAAACAGGTTGTTTACCACGACAGTAGAAGTGATTTTTTTCTGAAGATATGGGTAAACAACACGATTTAACAGCCTTTGAACACGGGATATATATATATTTACACTGAGTGGCCAGATTATTATGACCACCTGACGTTTGTAGGCAAATTAGCCGTACACTGACTGCATCATATGGGATATGGAAGCCGAAGGTCTGTTCGAACACCTTTGCTGCCTGCAGTTACCGAGATAAAACGTCTCCAATTCGCCCAGGAACACAAGGATTGGACAGTCGAGCATTGGAAAAAAGTCATGTGGTCCGATGAATCACGTTTCCAGTTGCATCATGCCGATGGCAGAGTGAGAATTTGATACCTGCTGCAACATGCATGAACTTGGAAGACATTACATTAAGTAAAAGAAGCAAGCCACAAAAGGCCACGTATTATATGATCCCATGTGTCTGTGTATTAGACTGTTCAGGCTGCCATAACAAAATGCCACAGGCTGGATGGATTAAACGACAGAAATTTATTTTTGCACAGTTCTATGGAGGCAAGGAGTCCAAGATCCAGGTGCTGGGAAAATTTGGTTTCTGGTGAGAGCCCTCTTCCTGGCTTGAAGAGAGCTGCCTCTCGCTGTGACCTCACAGGGCCTCTCCTCTCTGTGTGCAGGAGGGAGAGAGAAGCTCTCTGTTGCCTCTTCCTCATCCTATAGCAGTGATGGCGAACCTTTTGAGCTCGGCGTGCCAGCATTTTGAAAAACCCTAACTTAACTCTGGTGCCGTGTCACATATAGAAATTTTTTGATACTTGCAACCATAGTAAAACAAAGATTTATATTTTTGATATTTATTTTATATATTTAAATGCCATTTACCAAAGAAAAATCAACCAAAAAAATGAGTTCGCGTGTCACCTCTGACACACGTGTCATAGGTTCACCATCACTGTCCTATGGGGACATCAATTCTATCTGATTGGGTCCCTGCCTTTCTAACCTCATTTATCCTTAATTACTTCCCTAAAGGAACTCCCTCCAAATAAAGTCCCATTGGGGGTTAGGGCTTCAACCTATGAATTGGGGGCTTGGGGGAGGGGCAATTCAGTCCATAACAATATGAAATATTCAAAACAGGCCATTGCATAGAGCCAGAAAGCAGGTTGTTGTTTGTTCGGGGCTGGTGGGAGGGGGCATGGGGTGTGACTGATAAATGGGTACCAAGCCTTGTAGGAGTGATGGAAATATTTTGGACCTAGTTAAGATGATGGTTGTACAACGCTATGAATTTACTAAATGCTGCTGAATTTTACACTTTACTTTTTAAAATAAAAGACAGGGGCTTTTTGTTTTGTTTTTTAAATATTTTTTTATTGATTTTTTACAGAGAGGAAGGGTGAGGGATAGAGAGTTGGAAACATCGATGAAAGAGAAACATTGATCAGCTGCCTCCTGCACACTCCCTACTGGGGATGTGCCCGCAACCAAGGTACATGCTCTTGACCGGAATCGAACCTGGGACCTTTCAGTCCGCAGGCCGACACTCTATCCACTGAGCCAAACCAGTTAGGGCAAAAGACAGTTTTATTAATAAAGAAATCCCACAGCCAATTGGAAAGCTGCAGATGCCACATTAAGAGCCAGGTCTTGCAAAAGGTATATTCTTACAGGATGTACAGATATCTCATTTTATTTCCACCAAATTGTACACTTAAACTTTTTTTTATTTTGTGTTATATGAATTTCCCCTCAATTAAAAAAAAATAAGTGGAACTTTTTTTTAAAAAGTCTGAGAATAATAACTTTTGGCAAGTATATGGAGAAAATTGCAACCCTTATGCACTGAAATGTAAAATGTTGCAACAGTTTTGGAAAATAGTCAACAGTTCCTCAAAAAGTTAAATGTAGAGTTACTGTATGATGCAGCAATTTCACTTCTAGGTATATACCCTTCACCCCCAAATAAAAGCATGTGTACTCACAAAAACTAGTACATGAATGTTTATAGCAGCATTATTCATCATAAGAGCCAACATGTAGAGACAACCCAAGTATCCATCAATGGAGGAATAGATAAAACGTGGCTCATTTATACAGGACATATTCTTTAAAAGGAATGAAATTATAGGTCCTGCCAGTTAGCTCAGTTGGTTAAAGCATCATCCCTCCGCCCTGACTGGTTTGGCTCAGTGGATGGAGCATCGGCTTGCAAACTGGAGGGTCCCGGGTTCAATTCCGGTCAAGGGCATGTACCTTGGTTACGGGCACATCCCCAGTGGGGGGTGTGCGGGGGGCAGCTGATCGATGTTTCTCTCTCATCGATGTTTCTAGCTCTCTATTCCTCTCCTTTCCTTTCTGTGAAAAATCAATAAGATTTATTTTTTAAAAAAAGCATCATCACCCTATGCCAAGGTTTCAGGTGCAATCCCTGGTAAGGGCACATACGAGAATCAACCTATGAATGCATAATAAATGGGACAGCAAATCAATATTTCTCTCTCTCTCTCTCTCTCTCTCTCTCTCAAATCAATAAATTTAAAAAAAATAATAAAAAGAATGAAATTATAATACATGCCACAACATGGATGAGCCTGAATATATTATGATAAGTCAGGCCAGACACATAAGGACAATTACTATTATGATCCCACTTGTAGTATTTGAGGATATTTGATTCTAACCTGTATGAAGAGGTAGAATCACAGAATGTAAACTTCCAAATGAATTTAGAGATTGTGGTCATAGTTTTGTTTGTTTACTTGTTTATTTTAAACCAGTGGCCATGGGCCTCCAAAGTGTCAGTCAGTGCCTAGCTTGTTTATAATTGTCTTTATCTGTACAAGTGCACTATTTTTCTGTGGCTTTCACCAGACTCCCCAAGCATTACTAGTATATCAACCTGCAGATAAAGAAAGAGAGGGATCTCGTCCACTCTCGCCTTTGTCAGATGTGGAAACTTAGGTCAAAGTCACAGAGTTGGCTCGAGGAGATTCCGCTTCTCTTTCCCACTAAGGTATCCTGAGTCTCGGTCGACTTTCCCTGGGGGAGCCTTTCCATTTTTTTAAGGGCACTGCTGGAACTAGCCGTCCTTGGAACAAAGGAAGGGATTGTGGCGCAACCCCTGACTTTGCGGGTCCTGCCTTCACGGAGTCCGGTGGGAGTCCTTTAATGAGGGAGGGAGGAGGGCGACCAGAATAGAAGCAGAGAAAGGGCACAGTGTTTGCTGACAGCGACGGGGCGGGGGAGGTGCCGACTGTAACTCTTTGGATGTCCTTTGGCCTAAATGACTCCCCTGAGATGGAGGCAGGAACTGGAACAATGGTTCCCATATCAGAGCACAATCTAGATGCAGTGCTGGGCACAGCGGTCGGCTTCCAGGGGAGAGGATGGAGAGCGCTCTGCAGGAGGGCCTTCCCAGAACAAAAGGAGAAGGAAGAAACCTGGGTTCAGCACAATGACCACAAAGACCAAACAGACCGCTGATAACGCCCAGCCAGCCAAAGAACTGTAAGCCCTCTTCTTGGCGAGAACTAGCTGTGTTAGTAATAAGATCCTTTCTCAGGAAGGCAGGTGCTTTGCAGACCATTCGTCTTCATGAACACACATCAGTAGGTTTGGCTGAAAACCTCACAACAGCGAAGAACAGAATACTGAAATCCAATAATGAAGGTGCCAGAGTGGTCCAGTAAGTGACGGCTGGATGCCCAGAAATGGTGCCCTTTCCAATAAGTCTCAGAAATGTGCCAAATGGCACAATGCTCAAAAGAAGTGTTAGTTAAATGAGTAGATTAGAATTATCATCTAATTATATTGTGGGGCATATTTTCTCCAGCACGAAGCGGTAGTCAGCGAGAGCCGATTCCAATGGGAGCAGTGTCCTTCCTGGGACGAGAAGGGGTGAGCTCAACGCCGCGGCGTGTGCAGCGGCTCTCAGGCATCAGCTCACCGGACTGGGATGGTGAGGGACACGGTGACGGATGCGGAAGATCCCAGCAACAAGTCACTTTCCGGTCTGCGACTATGAATCCGCCTCTTTCAGCCGATGTGGACAGCAGCTACAAAAGATGTGGGCTTGCTTTTTTGGATCCACAAAATGAACAGTGAGGAGGTCTGAGGCATATTAGTGAGACTGTCCTGACAATGACCTGTATGCTGCTGCCAGAATTTGAATTATTTACTCTGTGAAGAGTAAACATTATTTTCCTGTGATGTCAAATGTACAGGGTTCTGTTTATATATTTTAAGAAATCATATATACTGATTAACTACCTCAGGATATTCTACAATAATATTTAACATGAATATATTTTAATGGGGAATAAAAAAGAAACTAAAACTCATTATGGCAAAAAAAAAATAAATAAAACCAATATGTAGTATGTAGATACAATTTGTATCAAAACATCATATAGATAATTGTTACGTGAGCTGCTTAGCATTAGAAATTGCAAAAATATCTTATGTGATTAACTGGTGTCCACTTGACAGCAAATGAAGCAATTTTATTTTTAGCATCATAAGAATAAACATGCACCCTGCCTGGTATGGCTCAATTGGTTGAGTGTTGGCCCACGCATGAGGTCACCAGTTCAATTCTAGGTCAGGGCACATGCCCAGATTTCAGGCCTGATTCCACTAGGGGGCGTGCAAGGACCAGCTGATCCATGTTTCTCTCATTGATGTCTCTCTCCACCCTTCTCCTCTCTAAAATCAATAAAAACATTTCTTTAAACGTGTACTGAATAATGTATAAGTTCCTTTGTGGCCACCTCTACAGTGTGCTCAGTGTCACTTTACATTGAGGACCCGAAATCCTGTTTCCCAATCACAGTCACAGAATTCTGTGGCTATTTTCAGACAATCTTTTCAGGGCATGTAGTCACCTTTCTTCCCACAGAGTAATAGGCAATGAACAAGTGTTGTTCCCAATGGAAAAGCGGTCTCTCAAGACAGTGTTGAATTCAATGGCTATTAGTTAGCTGAGGAAGGATAAAGATCTTCCTTGTTAAGATCTTGTTTTACCAAACTAGGTTTTCCACTTAGAAGTATTGATCAGTTCCGCAGGAAATCCTGGTGTGCTAGGGGGCTTATTTTATTGCAAAAAAAGGACATGTTTCCCTTGGAAACTGTTAGCCTTTTTCCCAGGCAAGCTAAATTGGGTAACACTTGGGAAAAATAAAAACATGGAGCAACCAGGCTTTGCATTGTGGGGGAGAAACACACTTTCCTGTACCCCCAAAGTTCTTCTGGCTGGTCTAATAATCAAATAGACCTGGGACAGATTAGCAAATAGCCAAATTTAATACATACATACGTACATACATACGTACATACATACATACATACATACGGGAACCTCGCCTACTAGTACATGGGAGAGCCACAGACCCAAAAGCACCAGAGGTTCAGCGACAGAAAAAGAACAGGGGACTCCTGAGCTGGGGTGAGGTGAGGTGCCTTGGGGGCTAAGAGTCAATGCAGGATGGTGAGACAAGCAGATGCTTAGTGAATATGAGTCTGACCTGTCCCATAGGCAGGTCAAAAGAGGTTATCTCTGACAATCACTATCATGGCCAAGGCCCCTATTTCAAGTTCTTCTAGACAGTTAAGGGAGGAGCGGAAGTTTCTTTTGAGCCTGAGACTAACTTGCCTTTAGCTCCAAACAATCTTCTCACCACAGAGGCACATCTTGGGGTGACTGGCTCTAAGCCCCCACAGTGTGATGTGTAATAAGACTTCATCACTGTCTATTTTAATGGCCTGTCCGTATTTACTCTGGGACCAAAGTGCCTGGCCAATAAGTATCCTGATAATATTTGAGTGCATATCACTGCTGCTTAATTTTTTTCTTCTCTCTCTCTTCTGTTGTGTGTGTACCTGCTGGGAGGAATTAGTAACACAGTGGAGGAGCGGGGGAGTAGGATGAAGGGTGTTGTTCTGGTTTGGGGAACCAACTCCATCATGGCAGTACCTCCCCGTGGGCACAGCATGCATCCAACCTGCCTTCTCTGGGCTGGAGGCACAGTTGAGTAGTTCCTTTCACAAAATCTGAAAAGAAAGAGTACAACTCTGGAAATTCAATTGGTAACCCATTGCTCTTGGCCATCTTAACTCCAACTTGTTGGGAAACAAAATTGAATCTGAGATAAATTCTCTTTGAAGGGCATGTTCCATAACTGAATGAAGGTATTAGGGGGAAGTCCAATTCCTATTTGAACATTTGCAGCCTTTTTCAACTACCGCTTTTTCAAAAAGAATCATTTCTCTATCCATTACAGATTTACTTATTGGCTTTAACAACCCGGGCCATGGTGAGTTTTTCTAACAAGGAAAAAGAGGCGGTACATCCTGCATACTTTTCAAAGGTGTGTCTCTGTTAGGAAAAACTAACCAGGGTGTGGTAGAGGCCGCAGTGGGAAGTTGCAGGCTTATCCAAACAACAGCGTTAGGGGACACCTCATTCACAGACAATGGAAAACTCACCAACTGGTGCACGGCTTACTGGGATGTTCAGATTGGAGCCAGGAACAAACAAAAAATAGTCTTATTGAACATTTTGAAGTAATTTTTAAAGTCTTTTTTTTTTTAATTCTGTTTACCAGTAATACATCTCTTTACACAATTTGTAGGGCATTACAGTACAAAGCAAAATACGAGTCAATTGAAGGAATTCCAAATAACACATAATAGCTTGAATCTGTGTGAAAACCACTTATGTAGGGTGAGTTTCAATAAACAACATAGTTCACCCACCTGGGCATGAAAACTTAATGGGATCTGCCTCCTACTGTGACAGGAGCTGCCCTACCTAACGTTCCCATATCCAGAGGCAAAGGATCGCACATGATTTAACTGTGGTTACAAATAAAATACCTGGTTCTTTTATCTCTTTGTTTATTCAAAATTATTTTTCTCAAAACTTAATTGCAGTGGTACATAAGACAAAAGTCTACAGCATAGTATTCACTCCCTTATACCCCACCAAAGAATTTTTTTTTTAAAGAAAATTTCTGACAATGTTTTGGAGGAAAAAGTGTGACATTTTTTGAGTAGCAATGGAATGTTGTTTTAGTGGGTGGAAACAGTAACAACGCACACTCAGAAACACAGCACTTTTTTGTATTTAATGGAAAATACTTTTCAAACATATTGCAGTTTATCTATAGAAAAAAAAAATCAATGTACAGAAAAGTGAAATGTATTGCTCCTTTTCAGAATCATAAAAATTAGACAAAAACTTAAGACTTTATTCACATGGATGATGGAATAAAAACTCTAATGTAAAGCAATATTTTGAACATAGTGATTACATTAATGAGGTCTGGTGATCTGTGCTTTTCTTTGTTTTTACTAACATTATGCTATAGATACAGATAGATACATAGATAGATACATAGACAGACAGACAGATAGATGATAGGTAGGTAGACAGACATGAAAAACAACCAGTTTATATCACTGGTGTTCCATACATATATTTTAAGTATGGGGGTACATTTAAAGCAGAATCACTTATTTAACTTAAAAAGCTGCATGGTATCATCAGCTGTATTGCATCACTTAGGATCACAAGTAGACAATTGATATAATTATAAATATCTACTTATGTCCACCTATAAAACAAAGTACTCAGAACTTTAATGCAAACATGCACTAACTGAAAAATAAAAGCACATACCATTTCTTTTTGCAACACCCACCTTCCCATAATGTCATACAGGAAGACTTCTGCAGAAGAGTCTTGTTTGGCCACAAAGTCATTCCTATAATTTCTATCATAATCAATGTTCCAATATTCTGATGAGAGGAGAACACAGAAAGTAGAGTGGCCGGTGATTCCAAGTCTAACTGATCATCAGCACTCTATGAGGAGCTGATACACAATGAACATTTTTAGGATAAGTATGCCCCAAATATCATATGCATACTTATGTAAAAAATTATTTGCTGTTCTCCTGAAATTCAAATTCAGTGGGCCTCCTATATTTTATCTGGCAACCCCAATTGTATGGCTATCAGTAAAACCAGCTTTACATACAAGCAATCCCTACTTTTTACTTTAGTGCATTTATGAAAATCTCATCAGAGAACTGTAAAATGAGGATGATTTTAATCTTATTAAGCATAAGTTTCTACTTAGCCAGAGATCACCATTTGTATTATCAGATTCCACTGTACATTGGTCAATTAAAATGCAAATGGAGGCTATTTTTCCTGATGAACAGACTTCAGAGATGGATAAAACTCATGAATAACTGATTAATGGTGAAAAATGGTATGTGGGTTTTAATGGCACTGTTAGATAAGTCAATCAGTGGAATTGGAAGCAGGAAAGGGAATAAATGGCTGTGTAATTATAAGATGCTCTATGGACGATACCACAGCAAGACATCCCTTAGGGAAATGTGGTACACGGGGCAATTTCTAGGAAGTATTGGGGAACACATAATCTTATTATAGGCTTCCTTCTCTTCCTAACCATCAATTTCTGTCCAGCTGGAATCTAGTTAAATAAATTTCAAAGGCTCCCTTGAGGGAAAAGAAAGGCCACAAAAAGGTGGAGGGTTTGTTTCTTCTTTTGCTTCAGAAATGGGGGGAGAGTGAAGAGAGAGTGTATGTACCAATCAGTTCTGCAATAACCAATGGGGAGAGGAGATGGGAGAAATGGAATCAACCTCTTCATTTTCTCCTGCGCTTCTCCAACAATGGGCCCCTCTGAGACAAAGGACTGATGCCATCGATGGTCAAGAAACTATAGAATATGGTCAGCTATCATTTACAACAGATGCCAGCGTTCTAGGAGGTATAGATTCTAGAGAGCAAGTGATAAGTCATTTGTTACTTAAAAATAAGAGATATATCTTTTTTAAAAATATATTTTTATTGATTTCAGAGAGGAAGGGAGAGAGAGATAGAAACATCAATAATGATAGAGAATCATTGAAAGGCTGCCTTCTGCACGCCCCCTACTGGGGATCAAGCCTGCAACCTGGGCCTGGGCCCTTGACAGGAATCGAACCCGGGACCCTTCAGTCCACAGGCTGATACTCTATCCACTTAGCCAGACCAGCTAGCAGTGGTTCTCAACCTTCCTCATGCCGCAACCCTTTAATACAGTTCCTCATGTTGTGGTGACCCCCAATTTCATTGTTACAAATTGAACATAATTAAAGCATAGTGAGTAATCACGAAAACAATATGTAATTATATATGTGTTTTCCGATGGTCTTAGGCGACCCCTGTGAAAGGGTCGTTCAACCCCTGAAGGGGTCGCGACCCATAGGTTGAGAACCGCTGAGCTAGGGCAAGAGATATATATATCTTTCTTTTTTAAAAACATATATTTTATTGATTTTTTACAGAGAGGAAGGGAGAGGGATAGAAAGTCAGAAACATCGATGAGAGAGAAACATCGATCAGCTGCCTCCTGCACACCTCCTACTGGGGATGTGCCCGCAACCAAAGTACATGCCCTTGACCAGAATCAAACCTGGGACCCTGAGTCCGCAGGCTGACTCTCTATCCACTGAGCCAAGCCAGCCAGGGCGAGATATATATATCTTGACTGTCAACAGTGTGCAAAGAATCATCCCCAAGATGTTCCCATTTGTCAGGCAGATCAGTTCATGAAATGCACTTTTCTCATGGATTTCGATGTGTCTCACGTCTCCCCCTTCCCTCCAACACCCTGGCCTCAGACAGAGTCAGAACCGGGTAGCACTTAACTGCTTGCTCCCTGAGTCATGGCCGAAGCCAGACACTGCCCACACCTTCCTTCTAATTCACCACCAACAGTACTCAGAACCTAGAGCAGGCCCTCATTCCCATTTTTTCACTATTCTTCTCCATAAGACTTCATTTTGCTCGGGCCCAGAGGTCCTCAAACTTTTTAAACAGGGGGCCAGTTCACTGTCCCTCAGACCGTTGGAGGGCCGGACTATAGTTTAAAAAAAAACTATGAACAAATTCCTATGCACACGGCACATATCTTATTTTGAAGTAAAAAAACAAAACGGGAACAAGTACAATATTTGTATTTGCATGTGGCCCGCGGGCTGTAGTTTGAGGACCCCTGCGTCTGGCCTATGAGACAGAGGTCAAGTGAAGTAAATGAAAGCTTGGTTCTGAGTAAAAATTAGAATGTAACAATTTGTCTTGTAGTTTTGATATATTGGTCATCAATTTTCAAGTTTAGGAGACCTTATATTTAAATGTTCTTAGATTTATGTAAATGGAATCTACTTTATTCCTACCGTTAGAGGAAAGGTAAAAATTAACAATTTGAAGAGAAACCAAAGTAAAGAAAAAACAAAGCCCGACAAGTAGGTAAGAGCTGTAATGAAATCATGAGTGACCATGGTGTGATTATAGTTTATCACACTTGGTGCTAAAGCTAAAGCAAGAGTAAAATCAGATTTATATGGTATAAGCCACATAACCGGTATTTTCCCTGAATGGCATTGTCTTTTTTTGCTAGTTCAGAAAGATTCCATCTTATTAAAAACTTGATTTTTTTTTTTTTTACTTAAGATAAACTTATAGGACAGTAGTTTCTCTGACATAATCTCATTTGAGGGGAAGGTGATGAGAAGCAAAGCAATTGGAGGCAAGACTAATGTATTACCGCCCAAGAGAAGACCAGCAGGCAAAGACTTCTCAATTCTGCTCTTAGAACTAATATTTCGTACAAACCTATTCATAGATTTTGGGTTTGCTTTACTTAAACAAATTGTTTCTAACAGTATCTGCTCATTTTTACAACAATGTATAGTTCCTCAGAATACCCTTCTCAGCCTTTATCATTTTATCCTGGGTTTCACATGAACAAATCATTTACTTATTGCTTTCCAATATAACTTTCTGAAACCCATTACTCAATGAAAGGAAGTTATAATTTTTAATAACAGGCACTTTAATATTGACTTGACAGTAATTAGTCTAGTTCCCCCCCCACCCCCGTAAGCAAAATTGGATGTACAATTAATATTTACATGGAAAATTCAAGTAGGAATTGACCACAACACTATATTTAGCCTGAAATGCCAATAACAATAGTAGCCTGTTTCCAATCACTTTATTCACTTTTCATGTTGTTTTATTAATTTTTTCAACTGTTGTCAAAATTTTAAAACATACATTGGAAGGAATACTATGATGAACCACCACACTACACATTATGACATTTTACCTCAATTTCAACATGAATTTCCTAAAAAAACATATTCTCCTGTATAATTACAAAACAGTTCTCATATACTAGTAAAAAAAAAAAAAAGCCCTAGCTGATTTGGCTCAGTGGATAGATCATTGGCCTGCTTATGAAGGGTCCTAGGTTCGATTCTGGTCAAGGGCACATGCCCGGGTTGTGGGCTTGATCTCCAGTAGGGGGTGTGTAGGAGGCAGGCTATCAGTGATTCTCTCTCATCATTTTAGTTTCTATCTCTCTCTCTCCCTTCCTCTCTGAAATTAATAAAAATATATTTTTTAAAAATTAACAAGATTTCCCCAATACCCAGGCTATTTTCAAATCTCCCTAATTTTCTGCAAATGCTTTTTATAGCTACTTTTATTTTAGTTTTTGTTTGTAAATGAAATGTAATATTTGTGCTAATTGAAAATTCTGTGGACGTGAATATATAAATATTTTCTTTATATATTCCATTTTCTTTAGGTATAAAGGCTTGATTAGATACATTTACTTATGTCCTGCCATTTTAGCATAGTTTTGCTAAGGTCACATCAAGAAGCACATGATGTCAGATTATCAGAAGACATTTCCCGTGATGGTTCTGTGAGGCAGAACCATTTCCTATAAGGCAGAGACTATCCATACAATCACTCAATTGCAGGTACTTTTAAACTTTGTGATTAAGAGTGGATCATTTGCCGAAACCGGTTTGGCTCAGTGGATAGAGCGTCGGCTTGCGGACTGAAGGGTCCCAGGTTCGATTCTGGTCAGGGGCATGTGCCTGGGTTGCGGGCACATCCCCCACTGGGAGATGTGCAGGAGGCGGCTGATTGATGTTCCTCTCTCATCGATGTTTCTAGCTCTCTATCTCTCTCCCTTCCTCTCTGTGAAAAATCAATAAAATATATTTTTTTTAAAAAAGTGGATCATTTATGACTCAGCAACTGTGCTCCTAAAAATCATCAACTCTGCAAAATTATGAAATAAAAAGCACAGAATTTATGAAGAAAATGGGGTTAGAAGTACAAGTTACAAAAAAAAATTCATTAGTGGTACACTTTGAAAAACCACTGGGAAAAAGAAATCCGATACAAGTAGTAGCATGGTTTTATATATGCTAAGTGTTTTAGAAATAGATAAGCACTATATAAATCTAGCATTTCCTCCTGAAAAGAGCCAAAGTTATCCTGTGAGTGCCAGGAGGATGACTCTAGAGGATGAAAACCTACATTAACAATTGTGAAATTTGTATTATGCTCATACTGTTCCCTAGTATATTGATCACATTGGAACTGGTATGGTTTTAAAGCAAGCATAGCACAATGTCATCTGTAGGTTGATACGTTGGAACCTTACAAATGCCCTGTTCCTCACCAACCTTTCTCTTCCCGGTTTTAGCATCTATTGATCATCCCTGCCTGAGCCATTGGTTGCAATGGCAGTTGCAAAGTGATAACTTTCAAATTCCATCAATCCTTCCTTGCAATTTATAAGGGAACATTGATTAATCTCTTCTCTGCAGAGAATGATCTGTGTTACCGGTTTGGAATATGCAAAGTCTAATTCTTCTGTTCTGGCTACCCTTTCAATGTTTTAAAGCCATGATTTTAGATCCCCTCATTATTCTTGTCTCCCAATTCAACATTCCCATTTCTTTAGCTGCTTCTCAGATCCAACATTCTGGTCACTGTCTTTCAAATGCGCTCCAATTTGCACCCAGAAAATATAATTTCCAAGTGGGGATGAGAACCAACATGACAGCATAGGTAAATGCCTGTACTCACTGCCTCCCACAACCACATCAAAAATTACAACTAAAATATAGAACCACCATCATTTAGAACTGTTGGAAAACTGGCTGAATGGAAGCCCTACAACTAGAGAAGTAAAGAAGAAAGCATACTGAGACTGGTAGGAAGTACAAAGGCACGGAACAGGCTGGTCTGGCACTCACATGGACCACTTTTTTAATTGGGAGGGAGATCACCTCTGCAGAGGCTACCTGGAGGATCGAGGGGCTCCAGCCCACCCCAGATGACCAGCCCAGGATCCCAGAGCTGGGAAAAGAAGTCCCTAAGGGCAGTACGAACTATGGGCAATAAGAACTACGGCTGTAAAAACCAGTGTGGATTGGGGCTGAGTGACACAGGCTGCTGGAGAGCCAGTTGCTCCTCTTAAAAGGCCAGCATCACGAACTGAATTTACAAGCAACCACCTTCTCTGAGCTCCAGTGCCAGCGAGGCTCTAGGGGACCCAGACAGATATGAGGAGAAACTGGATTGTCTGGCATTGGGGCAGGAACCTGGGGGTGGCTTTCATCTAGATGGAGGAGCTCACAGCAGTCATTGTTCCTGTGCTGGGACCTCGACAGTTGCAGGGCTGACTGGCAGCCATTTCTGTTTGATCCGCCCTGGTGATTCCCTGAGACCGGGCTCCATCCAATTTATAATCCCACCCAAGCTGTGCACAGCAACTTTTGCATATGAATTGCCTGTGCTTTCTCAACCTAAAACCTGTCAAATAAGCTGCAGCTGTGTCAGGGAGCCCCAAAGCTATCAATAAAAGGCCCAAGACCCGGCACCAGCACCAGCACCAGCATGCCTTGCTTCACAGCTGGGCCTCGTCTGGGCACTTCCAAACCCAATACAAAAAGGAGGAATCTGCAGATCTCTCTGGAGCTCCTGCTGGGTGGCCCCAGGCAGTAGCTGACTTTACACCTCCTTGGAGATCCAAGAACCAGTGTACCCAGTGGTCAGTGTGAGACTATACCAGATTACCACTCTTCACATCCATAAGTGACACACTCATGGGGCAGACTAAGTGAGCACCAAAGCCCCACTGAAGCAAGTCCTGCTCCATAAGGGTGTCTCCTGCTCAGCAGCTCTCCCACTATAGTTGCAACTGGTCCCCACAGCCAATTGGCCTGGAGATCAATTCCTTCCAGTGACACCAACAGCAATCAAGGCTCAACTACAAGTCTGTGCACACATCCCACAAAGGGGTGCACCAAGAGTGTCCACCTCAGGTGACTGGGGAGGCTGAGCCACTGGGCCCTATAGGACACCTACTACACAAGGCCACTCTATCAACTCAAGGAGACTTAGTAGCTACCCAATACATAGAAACCAAAACAGAGAAGCAGCCAAAATGCAGAGACAAAGAAGAGGAAAAAGAAGAAAAAGGTAAAGATAAAAAATATGAACAACAAAGTGGCAACAAATAATATCTATCCATAATTGAATCTAAAAATCAAGCGAGCCAGAACCAGTTTGGCTCAGTGGATAGAGTGTCGGCCTGCGGACTCAAGGGTCCCGGGTTCGATTCCAGCCGGGGGCGTGTACCTTGGTTGCGGGCACATCCCCAATGGGGGGCGTGCAGGAGGCAGCTGATCAATGTTTCTCTCTCATTGATGTTTCTGGCACTCTATCCCTCGCCCTTCCTCTCTGTAAAAAATCAATAAAATATATTTTAAAAAAATAAAAATCAAGCGAATAAAAAAATCTGATGAACAGAATAAACTGTGACTGGAATAGAATCAGGGACATGGAAATGGAACAGACTGACGATTTTCAGAGGGAAGGGGGTATGGGGGGTGCAGGAAGAGATTAGACAAAGATCTTATATATAGGTATACGTTACCTATGGACACAGACAATAGGGTGGCAGGACCTGGGGCAGGGTGGAAACCTGGTAGAGGGGGAGCTATGGGGGCAAATAATCTCAACTATAAAGATTAATTTTTAAAAAAATTCCAAGTGGGTCCTATTGAGTGGATTGAGACAATTGCCTTCTTCACTCTAGACATTATAGTCCTAGTAAAGCAGCCCAAGGTCAGCATAGTTTTGCTAAGATCACATCTTACTGTTGATGCATATTTTCACTGAAATTGCTGAGCTAAATTTCCTTCAACCATATGGTTCAATGTGTTAAGACCAATGTGTCAAGAATTTATTGTGTTAAACTCCATCTTGGTCGATTCAATCCAGTTGTCCAGCTCTTTCTATTCAGTTTTTTATACTAGCTAGAAATCTAAGGGGCTCTCTATTTTTTTATCCAACTCATTGATAAATTTGATCAGCAAAGGGCCAAGGACAAAGCTTGCCCGTGATTATGATCATTTGACATTTTTTCATTATGACCACTCACCCTGAGTTCAATCTATCAAACAGTTCTTGCCTCTAGCTAACATTTCTCTACTGAATCCTCAAAGATATCATATGAGAGCTCTTAAGTCGAAATACTCTGGATCTACAGCATGCCCCCTAATTACCCCTTTGGTCACACTGCCTAAAAAAGAAATAAGGTTAGTGTGACATCACTTGTTTTTAGTGAAACCATGCCATAGTCTTATGATCCTGGCTTCCTTTCCAAGGGGTTCACAAACTGCTGCATATCAAACAATTCATTCACTGTTATAACAAGAGATCTTTTTTAAAAGTAAGCATGAAATTCATGCAGGGAGCATTATCTTAAACCTCAGATAAAACAATAAGTTGTAACGCTTGCTTCATAAAAATTTTTCTGAATTTCTATATTGCTCTAATGATGAATGAATATTGCAGAAGCATGAAAAGATAATAAATGGCAATAAGAATGTTAATTTCAAAAGAAAGCCTTTCATTTATGTTTTTGATGCACTGTTTTACATTTTATGGTTATACATTTTTAACACGTTTTCATTGACTGTAAGGGTTTGCAGTTTCCTAAAGGAAAACAATGTTGGAGTCAGTCCTAGTCCCCAAAACTGCTTTCAAAAGTTTAACGTTTATTAGTGTGCAAAACTGCAGTGCAACCCATTAAGTAACATTTCTAGACCATTGGCTTTATATGTCTGATAGGTCTATAAAGCTATCTAAACAGAGTGAGGAGGAATGAATTAGAGGGTCCAAACAAAGGAATATGGTAATTTCATGGCAAGCAATCCGAAAAATAGATTCATCTGTGTTAAAAATTTAGCCTTGCAAGTTATATTCTGGAATGAAAATTCATGCTGTGGAGTTGACATCACATTACTTCAAAAATTAAAAATACGAGTGAGGAAAAGTCCAGTGACTATTTTTTGCATAGCCTTATAATGCTGAAGACGTGTTTCTGGCGATAAAGTTTCGTAGGTCTAAAACAGCACAATCTTTGTCTTTGAATTCATGTAGGAAATCAGTCAGCAGTGAAACATGCGAAATTTCTCTGTGAATTGGTGCTGCTGAAAATCAACAGGGTGAGGTACGTAGTCGACATTGTAAAGACATATAAATATACTCGGACTGATGCACATAAATGTTTGTTCTGCTTAGTTGAAGGTATTACAACAGTTAAAGAGCTAGCATCTATGCTTAAAGTTTAGGGAATTCATGAATATATAAAAAGTTGATATGGACTCAAACTCTAGGCATCTAATCCAAGAGAAATAACATGCTTAATATTGTTACAATATGTGAAAGGATCATTTCATTGTTACAAAATAGAAAATATTGAAGTCAAATAACATCAATTCAAAATTAATTTTTTAAAACCTATTTAAATGAGGATAATTTCATTAATTTGTTTTCCTGAAAAGAAAAGGAGCAGTTTACCTTTCTTGATGGGAATTCCACTAGGAATTCTGGGTCTAAGTATTACTTGGTAATTTTCAACTGCTGTGGAGTTATCTTTTTTCCCCAAAATGTCCAATAGTTGTCACATTAAGCAAGGAATAAAAGTTATAAGGCCAAATGCTCTCTTCCCTTCTCTCCTCATTAAAAACAGAACGGAAATTGTCTGCTTCTTTTTCAGTAAATTTTTAAAATCTAGGTAATTACTATGGTTTGGGTATTATTGTTTACCATGATAGCCTATGTTTTGGAAAATTATGGAGTATATATATATCATACAAATGAAATTAATTTGTTAGTAGTAAATTATACACAATATGTTTTACTGTAGAAAGTTTAATGTTGATTTCACATGACTGCCCTATGAATTTGTTTCTCTTCCCTTCCTTTACCCGATCTAAACAAACCATGTTAATTACAAATTAAGCCTGGGCTCAGGAAATGACTGACCATGCTTTTCATCTCTGTGTAGTGAGCTCCCCAGGACTATAAAATTAGTGGGATAGAATATTGTCCAGGTTCTGGGCCAATTACTTTTAAAATAAACATTTTTAAACTAAAATGAACATCTTACCAATATATGTATTTGAGATTTAGAAATAGTTCTTAAAATTAGAAGAAAGTCTTGGCTTAGTTTCTATAAAGCTGTGACATTACCCAAATCCATTATTCTCTTCAGATTGATGTGTTCCATTGGGAATGTCATTTAATTAAATAAAACAGTGCACATTCTTATTTATCCCATAAGAGGGAGTTCACATAGTAGAGAAAGTCTCATTTTACTAATTACATTAAATAATATTTTTCAGGCTGGTGAATGTAAAAGGATTTTTGAAGTATAAGTGTCTTCTAAATAGTTACTGTGTTATATTCAATAACTCAATATTGTGTTAATTTAACAAACTGACAAATTAAGATGCTATTTTCCTTCCCTTCTATTCCTTTTGAAATAAAAGGTCTTGTGATTCTTAGACATGCTGGTCATGTTTATGACCCTTATCCTTACAAGAATAAACTTTTTCCCTTTTCTAATATAAAAATATTCAATACAATCCACAATATTATACAATCCATAAAAGTGAAAGCGCTCATAAAAAAGAAAGTCCTGACATAATTAGTTCTGAAAGTTATTACCTAATGCCATGTCATGTTTTCTATCAGATATGGATATCAGACAATCAATATACTTATGCATTAGAGTCTTAACTTTGAACAAAAAATTCCAAAATAAGAAAGAAAATAAGAATGTAGCCACTTCCAGACTTAAAAAAAAAAAAAAAAAGATTAATAAAGGCCTTTGTTTCACATAGAGAACATGGGTGACATAAAGAGTTCAGATGTCACAATCACAAATGAGCTTGTATGGAGGGATTTTTATTGAGCCAATGACAGAAGGTCTTTACCTTCCATTGATAAAACACTGGGATGAAACAGATTGCTTGCTCCAAGTAGTTTAACAAAATAAATAAATGCATTTTCTGACCAGTTTAGACATCTATAAGCCTAAGAGAAAAGGAATAGAAAGGGATTAATATGGATAAATGAAATTCACAGGTCATTTAAAATTTATAAGTTAATGACTTTTAGGATATTTTTAAAAAACCTAATAACTATCATACAATAGTTTGAGAAATAACAAAAGTAGCTCATTCAAATTTTAGTTTAACTTCTGAATCTTAGCCTCTGTGAGGATGATAATGGCCTCAAAGCAGGCATCCAGATTGATGTTAATTAGTTAATTATGTTTTCAAAGAGAATAGGATTTCAGTGTTATCTGTAAGATATTTTAGAAGCTCAAGAGGCTCTGGAATTATAGTTGAAACAGCATTAGTAAAGAAGAAAGACAAAACATTTTCACATGTACATATCTATAATAATAAAAGTGTATGCTCATTAGACTGGACAGCTGAACGACCTTCTAGACATCCTTCCAGATGAAGCTGCAGCAACGGGGGCCAAGACAGAGGTGGTTAGGGATGATCAGGCAGGCAGGTGAGCAGTTAGGGGTGATCAGACAGGCAGGCAAATGGTTAGGGGCAATCAGGCAGGCAGGCAAGCAGTTAGGGGCGATCAGGCAGGCAGGCAGAGGGGTTAGGGGTGATCAGGCAGGCAGAGGGGTTAGGGGTGATCAGGCAGGCAGGTAGGCAGTCAGGCCAGTGGTTAGGAGCTAGCAGTCCGGGTTGCGAGAAGGATGTCTGACTGCCAGTATAGGTCCAATCCTAGCAGTCAGATATCCCCCAAGGGGTCTCGGATTGTAAGAGGGTGCAGGCCAGACCCCCTCCCATGCAGGAATTTTGTGCACCAGGCCTCTAGTGGGAAGATAAAAGAATGGTGGCATAACTACCTGAGGGCTTTACTAGACACATAGACTACAATACACATTGCTTATTATACAAGTAGTAGTATAAGGGTTGACCCTATACAACCATGGGACTGGTTAGGCCACCTCTGATGTTTGGTCTTTGGTCTGCAGGGCCATAGGCAGGAAGAAAAGACAGCGAAGAGGGATCTGGGATGCCTGAGCATGAGCAGCAGTCCCCAAAGGCAGACTGGAGCCTGGTGAGTCTCCCATCACTTGCAACTTGGTGATGCTGCATCCTGTAGGGGAAGCTGGCACTTTTCACCTTAGACCTAAACACACCTGGCCCAGGCATCAGAGAAGGGCAAGGAGGATGTGGGGTGGCGAAGCAGCTGCCCAGCCAGGTACTGCTCACCCAGAGGAGGGGGGCAGCAGGGAAATAACCACACGCCTGAGCCGCCACCATACCTGTGCCTCTCCACAGATCTCCTGAACATAAGAGCAACAGGACTGCTACTTCACTGCCCCCCTCAAATGTCACTGTGGCTTGCCCTAACTAGAAATAAAGACGAGGATTCCCTGAACTGTCGTCCAGCCTAGCCAAGTTAGCACATTGCCAGGCCACCAGCGTGTGCTTAGGGATTACCCGGAAAATAAAAACGACAGCGTAGTTCTGCCGTAGTTTCTGCTCCAGTGAAACTCCCCCAAGCTGCAAACCTGCATTCCATCCATTCGCCTGCCAGGGGAGAAGAGGCTTTCTAGCCATCAGAGTGTGAGCAGAAACTGAGGCAGACCCGAAGGAGAAACTGCAGACAGCTGGGGCAGGGACAATGCACGGAGTGGTGAGCAGAGTTCAGGATAACTAGGGACAATGACACCCAGGAACGGGCAACAGTGCAAAGCCCCCAGAGCGACCTGATTTGGCAAGAGGAGGGACAGCCGTCGTGAGAGAGGGAGGGTGGCTGAGAGGCACAGCTGCAGGATCTGAAGCCAAGGAAGGCAAGGCAGCCTCTGTCCAAACTGCAGCTCAGCAAGAAGGATGGGAGTGGGTGAGGGGTGGGAGGGAAGCAAGCACCCAGAATTCTCTCTGCTCTGGGGCCCCACTCACATACGATTCCCTAACAGCGCTGGGCCTGCTTGGACACCAGTGGGTAAGAGGCCCAGGTGATGTCGCCATAGAGGGCAGCCTCCCATAATGAGGTGCAGAGCAGAGAAGGGTGGGGAATGGATTTGAGTGGAAAGCAGAGACTAAGCAGCATAGGTGATAAATCTAAAGCAAAGTGTTCCTTTCATAAGCAGAATTTTGTTTTAAATGCCATTTGCTGATCCTACTGAAGAGGTTGTCAGTCAATAACAGAATCGTGTGCATTACTAAGGATATCCCATTTCTGGGAAATGCTAAGTTACTTACAAAGTCATTGTTCCTAAAGGTCTGTCTCTCTCTCCCCATTCAGATGGTTTTTATTTGCTCTTTGATGTTATGCTGCCTCAGGTACCAGGACACCTGCAGAGTAAGGGCAGACCCTCACAGGTGCCTCCTGCCCCCTACCTGGTTACCTTGGGTCCCGCTTCCTCCCCAGCTCTCCTCATCCCACTGCATCCCAGCATCAAACCAGCACGCCTTAGCCTGAGCTGAGGGGCAAGGAAGAGGAGGCATCTCCCCTGCCCACAGGCCTGCTGCCTTGCCTAAGGTATGGCAGCTTCCGCTGGGGGACCCACTAGGCACTTGGAACAAGGGAGGGCAGGAGCCTGGCCCTGTCAGTCACCTTGGATGAGTCACACTACTGCCAGCCCAAGGTGGGGACAGCTTCCGCCACGCTCAGGCCAAAACATTGTGGTCCCTTGCCCACATCAGCGCCCAGGTAGACCCTAGGAAGCCAGGAAGGGGCCAGGAGGGACCAGGGGCCTGGAACAGGTGACTTAGAACCTGACTGGTGGAAGCTGGACTGTGTGAGCTGAGGCTCCAAGCCCCCAGGGCATGTTCCATTGTCCCACGGGATTTTACAAAATTCAAATTTGAAGAGAAAGCTGTTCACAATTCCAGGACAGAGATTAACCCACAATTGTGAGACCCGTCTGACTGTGGGACCCTGGGCAACTGTGCTGATCCCAAGCCCATAGAGCCAGCCCTGGGTAGGGCTTCAGAGTGCTTTTTTTTTTTTTTTCCTAGAAATTCTCTCAGGGATTTTAACCATGCAGCCAATTTCCTGTGTCTGGAACATCTTGCAGATATTCATGAAATGAGACTGAATTATTGAATGTCTGGACCTTGAGATAAAGATTTGGTTTTTGTTTTCTAATTTAGCGACGGGTTTTTCTATTTATTAAGTAGTCATTAAATGATGTTCCTATAATCTGGCTGCATTTCCAATAACAAGAAATGTTTAATACTGATCTAAGATGAGAAGGATTTTGTTTTGAAAGACATTTGGGATTTCTCTGAACTCAGGTGGCAGTTGGAAGATATTTTACAAGGCTCCAGTTCTGATTCTGACTCTAAAAAACAACTATTTTACTTCTTTCCAGATATTAAGGTTTTGAAGTTTTATTCTGACACTGATAAAGTGAATTATTGCTACTTTTGGACAATATTTGACTCTTTTTAAAATTTTTTAAAATATATTTCTTTATTGATTTCGGAGAGGAAGGGAGAGATAGAAACATTAATGATGAGAGAGAATAATTGATCGCCACCTCCTGCATGCCCCCTACTGGGGATCGAGCCTGCAACCTGGGCATGTGCCCTTGGCCAGAAGTGAACCTGGGATCCTTCAGTCCGAAGGCCAATGCTCTATCCACTGCGCAAAACTAGCGATGGCATTTGACTCTTTTTAAAAGAAACACTAAAACTAGAAGATTCTACCCTGGCTGGTGCAGCTCAGTTGGTTGAGTATCGTAATGTGTACTGAAAAGTTGCCAGTTCAATTCCCGGTCAGGGCACAAGGGCACAAGCACTGATTGCAGGTTCAGTCCCTGGTTAGGGGTGAGGGAAGCAACCAATTGATGTTTCTCTCCCTCTCTCTCTCTCTCTCTCTCTCTCTCTCTCAAGTCAATAAAAACGTTAAAAAGTAAAATAAAATAAAGTAAAATAAAAATAGAAGATCCCATGTAAGCATTTCCACAGCCCACTTGAGTTCCTCATAGCAGAGCTATTGGTATCAATTCATTTCATTAGAACTGAATGTCAATTTCAGTGTGTCTATTCCAGCCGTGGGCAAACTACGGCCCGCGGGCCAGATCCGGCCCGTTTGAAATGAATAAAACTAAACAAAAAAAAGACCGTACCCTTTTATGTAATGATGTTTACTTTGAATTTATATTAGTTCACACAAACACTCCATCCATGCTTTTGTTCCGGCCCTCCGGTCCAGTTTAAGAACCCATTGTGGCCCTCGAGTCAAAAAGTTTGCCCACCCCTGGATTCCCACTGATTTGATACACTAAAAGGAACTATAAAAATTTGCCTACTACTTTTATTATTTTAGTTATTTAAAAAAATTAACAGGAAAGCTCTGATCTTGCCTTTTAAATATGAATTATTTATAAGCATAAAATAATTTGTGAGGAACCAAGATGGCGGCATAGGTAAACACCTGTACTTGCTGCCTACCACAACCACATCAAAATTACAACTAAAATACAGAACAACTATCATCTAGAATCGCGGGAAAGCTGGCTGGGTGGAAGTACTGCAACTAGAAAGGTAAAGAATAAAGTGCATTGAGACTGGTAGGAGGTGCGGAGGCGCAGAATGGGCTGGTCCGGCACCCAGGTGTGCCACTTTTTTAATCAGGAGGGAGATTGCCTCTTTGGAGGCCTCCTGGAGGAGCAAGGAGTCCCAGCCCCACACCAGACCCCCAGCCAAGGGTTCCAGAACTGGGGAAATAAGTCCCTATGGACAGTAAGAACTATGGACTGTAAAAACAAGTGCAGATTGGGGCTGAGTGACACATAGGCTGCTAGAGACCCAGCTGCTCCTCTTAAAAGGCCAGCACCACAAGCTCCCACTTCCTCTGAGCTCCAGTGCCGGGTGAGGCTCTGGGGGACCCAGACAGATAGGGGAGAAACTGGACTGTCTGGCATCGGGGCAGGAAGGCGGTGGCGGCTTTCTTCCAGACAGAGGTGCTCACAGTGGTCCTTGTTCCCATGCTTGGACCTCCTGGGTGCAGGGCTGACTGGCAGACATTTCTGTTCACTCTGCCTTGGGACCCTGCCCCACCCAATTTACAACCCCACCCAAGCTGTGCACGGCAGCTTTTGCATATGAATGGCCTGTTCTTTCTCAGCCTAAAACAGTGGTTCTCAACCTTGGCTGCACATTAGAATCACCTGGGAATCTTTTTAAAATCCTGATTTCTGGGCCTCATTCTCTGGAAATTCTGTTTCTTTGTTACTAATGTTGTGGCCCCACCCCATAACAAAGAAACAGAATTTCCGGAGGGTGAGGCCCAGAAATCAGGATTTTAAAAAGATTTCCAGGTGATTCTAATGTGCAGCCAAGGTTGAGAACCACTGCCTAAAACCTGCCAAACAAGCTGCAGCTGTGTCAGGGAGCCCCAAAGCTATCAATAAAAGGCCCAAGGCCAACACCAGCACCAGTGTGCCTTGCTTCACAGCTGGGCCTCCTCTGGGCACTTCCAAACCCAATACAAAAAGGAGGAATCTGCAGATCTCTCTGGAGCTCATGCTGGGTGGCCCCAGGCAGTGGCTGACTTTGCACCTCCTTGGAGATCCAAGAACCAGTGTACCCAGTGGTCAGTGTGAGACTATACCAGATTACAACTCTTCACATCCATAAGTGACACACTCATGGGGCAGACTCAGTGAGCACCAAAGCCCCACTGAAGCAAGTCCTGCTCCATAAGGGTGTCTCCTGCTCAGCAGCTCTCCCACTATAGTTGCAGCTGGTCCCCACAGCCAATTGGCCTGGAGATCAATTCCTTCCAGTGACACCAACAGCAATCAAGGCTCAACTACAAGTCTGTGCACACATCCCACAAAGGGGTGCACCAAGAGTGTCCACCTCAGGTGACTGGGAAGGCTGAGCCACTGGGCCCTATAGGACACCTATTACACAAGGCCACTCTATCAACTCAAGGAGACTTAGTAGCTACCCAATACATAGAAACCAAAGCAGGGAAGCAGCCAAAATGCGGAGACAAACATGTCACAAATGAAAGAAATGGAAGAAAGCAAACTACTGGATATAGAGTTCAAAATCTCAGTTATAAGGTTACTCAAGAATCTTCTAGAAACATCCAAGGGACTTAGTGAGACCTTTAAGGGTCTTAGTGAGAATGCCAAAAAATGGAAAAGGACCAGTCAGAAATTAAGCATACACTGACTGAAATAAAGAATAATAGACAGGGATTCAACAGTAGATTAGAGGATCCCAAGAATCAAGTCAATGATTCAAAATATGAGGAAGCAAAAAATACCCAACCAGAAGAGCCAAAAGAAAAAAGAATCCCAAAATATGAAGATAGTGTAAGGAGCCTTTAGTACAACAACTTCAAGCATACCAACATTCAAATTATGGGGGTGCCAGAAGAAGAAAGAGAGCAAGATATTGAAATCCTATTTGAAGAAAAATGACAGAAAACTTCCCCTACCTGGTGACAGAAATAAAATTACAAGTCCAGGAACACAGAGAACCCCAAACAAGAGGAATCCACACCAAGACACATCATAATTAAATTGCCAAGGGCAAAAGACAAAGAGAGAATCTTAAAAGCAGCAAGAAATAAACAGTTACCTACAAGGCAGTACCCATACAACTGTCTGCTGATTTATCAACAGCAACTATGCTGGAAGCCGGGTGACCTTGGTTAAAACACATAGCGCCAAGAAGGGGAGCAAACATATTAAGAACAGTATGCCATATACCCCAGGTCCCTTGAAACATATGCTGTGCAGATGTTTCTTCCCTGCAGTGACTATGTCAAGCAGCAAGGATGGACGGGCTTCCAGCAAAACTATGCAGACCAGAAGAGAGTGGCAGGAAATATTCAAAGTGGTGAATAGCAAGAACCTACAACCAAGATTACTCTACCCAGCAATACTATCATTTAGAATTAAAGGTCAGATGAAAGAGCGTCACAGACAAGAAAAAGCTAAAGGAGTTCATCATCACCAAACCAGTATTGACTGAAATGCTGAAGTGTATTCTTTAAGAAGAGGAAGAAGAAGAAAAAGGTAAAGATAAAAAATTATGAACAACAAAGTGACAACAAATGTATATCTATCAACAAGAGGATCTAAAAATCAAATGAATAAAAAATCTGATGAACAGAATAAACTGGTGAATGGAATAGAATCAAGGACATGGAAATGGAACAGACTTATGATTCTCAGAGGGAATGGAGTGTTGGGGGGAGGGTGTGGGAAGAGATTAGACAAAGATCTTATATGCATGTATGTAGTACCTATGGACATAGACAATAGGGTGGCAAGGGCCTGGGGTGGGGTGGGAACTGGGTGAAGGGGAGCTATGGGGGGAAAAAGGAGGGACATCTGTAATAATCTCAACAACAAAGATTAAAATAATAATAATAATAATAATTTGCACTTTTTCTTTCCTCGCTTGGAGTAATTACCTAAGAAATACTTCATTCTTGTAGTAGTCCTGAATTATAAGATGCAATTCTTAAAAATATGTATCAGGTAATTGATTTAAAAGCCTCTGATGTAGAGATTAAACAGCATAAACATAAGGTTAAGGAAGAAAATAACTTTTGGATACTTCTATTCCCTGATTTAAAATAAAATAAAAATCAAACCTGCATGTTTTGAGGCAATGGGTCCTTCTAAATGAGTAGCAAATTTAATCATAGTATTTCTGAAAGTCAGCTGCTATTTAAACCTGCAGTTGTATTTCTTAATTTTTACTATATGGATCTTCACCTTTTTCCAAGTAAGAAGGTACGTCAACGTGTATAATAGACACAAAATATTAAATAACGTTCTAGAAAATATAAAGAGATTTCATTTTATCGCTCAGAAAAGGTCTGAGTTTTGTGTTGCTTTACAACTGCTTCACAGTTGTTTTAGGGTAAAAGTTTTTGCTATGTGAAAGAATGGTTTTGAAACTGGGGATTTTTGTTCCTTGTCAGTATGACAGCACAAGTACACCTGTTGCAGGGTATTTTGGCTTTGCCCTCAGGAAGGCCCTGGGACAACCCTTGGGCCAAGATAGGAAGAATCTTCTATTTAGATGGATTCTAATCTGTTCTCTAGCCTTTTGTTGTTGTTGTTAATCCTCACCTAAGGATATTTTTTCCATTGATTTGTAGAGAGAGTGGAAGGGAGGGGGAAGAGACAAATAGAAGGAAACTAGAATGTGAGACACATCAATTGGTAGCAGTGGGACCAGGAATTGAGCCCACAACTGAGGTACCTGCTCTTGACTGGACTCAAATCCAGGACCCTTTAGTCAGCTCTAACCACTAAGAAAATTGGCAGGGTTGATCTCCAGCTTTTATGTGGGCACTCAGTAGGCCTATCCTCCACCTGTCTAAAAGTTAAGACCATTTCTCTGCACCAGTTGGAAATAAAGACTTAAATACACTCCAGCCATTTGTCGTGAATAAATGTTTATCCCACTGCCCCTCAATTCTTAGCAGCGGCTCAGTTGAGAGATTCTCTATTTCCAGTGGTGATGAGGTGACCCACCGGGGGTCCAGCAGGTCCTCTGCAAAGGAGAGCTAAGTGCTTGCACTGCTATTGTTTGTGCCAATATTTCTGCAGGATTGTTTTCAAACAAAACTAAACCTGAAATAGTCAATGATAGGAGAAAACGGGAATCACACCAATGTTTCCTCAAGAGCACCCTAGGTCTTTTGTTGCTTTCTCTTCTCAAGTTAAATCCTGGAATCGCCAGATCTTTCCTGAGTTTACATGCACACTCAGCAATATTTTAAAAAGAGATTCTGTTAGAAAACTATTCTAGAAGATCTCGGTCAAAATTACTCATTGACTGTTTTTAATAGATGTTAGCTTGAAGTATGCACTGTATGCCAATGAAAATGTAATACTGAACGAGGTATTTATTGACAGGCATTCATTAATCTCCTACCTAATGAAGCATTGTCTTTTGCCAAGTGGTTTTCCTAAGTTGGTACACAGCCTCTTCTTCAGGGTCTCGCTTAAAGTCATACTTTTTCATGATGACAACATAGGGATAATAAAGGGAGAGAGAAAGAGGTACATAGGTGGCTGACTTAGCATATATCTTGTAATAATTATTAATATACAATGAACTATAAACTCTACATTTCAGTTATTTCCAATTTCTCTTGATCAAAAATTTAGGAATTAAATGGAATTAAAAACTGGTTCACTCCCCACCTTTGCCATGTGATTGTGCCATCATTTCTTCCCTAAAATCTGGTTACCATGGATACGGCGAGGGATTGTTTCAGTGTCAACAGTGAAGAAAAAACAGGTAAAGAACATGCTCAGTGTTCCGTTGATGAAGACATGGGGTTAAAATTAAGCAGTTTGTATATTTGGAACCCTCACCAGTAGATATTGAATGTCATTTTCTTAAAACATTACTCTTCACTAAGTTACTAAGATGAAATATATAGTCTGTGACAAATTAAATTTTATAATTCAGGTTCATATTAATGGAGAAGGGAGGTAAATCAGGGTAAATAAATATTTTCCCTCCACACACACAAATTTCTTTTTAATAAAAAAAACACAGAAAAATCGTTATTATATCAATTAATATCAGGTTTTGAATAAGTTCAAATATGTTCAAAGGCTTGATGGTTATAAAATAATTATCAGTACTTTCTGCTCAATGTTGCTGTGAAACTAGATAAAGTCTTTAAAATTCTGAACAGTATAAAATAAAATACTAAAATTGGGCATATTCATGTAAAAATTAGCCACTTATAAATCACTCCTTACTTCCTTTAAGCGGGAGGGTGCTATGGGGGATGTTAGTTATCTACTCCAGCAAAACAAATCACCCCAAAATGTAGTGGGGGGGGGGGGGTTAAATAATAAACACGTAGTATTTCATGGTATCTTTGGGGCAAAATTCAGAAACAACTTAGTTGGATAGTTCTGGTTTGGGGTCCCTTGTGAAGTTACAGTCAAGGTGTGGACTGGGCTGCTGTCATCCAAAGGCTTGTCTGGGGCTTGGGATTCCAGATGGCTCATTCATGTGGTGCTTGTTATTGGCAGGAGGTCGCAGTTCTTGCCTACTGGGGCTTGAGTCTCCTCAAAAAATAGTGATGGTTTAGCAATAATACCCCTAAGAGAAATTACTAAGAGAAATTTCTTAGTAATTTTCCATTCATTAACTTGCTTTCAGCCTGCTTGTTGGCTATGAATCCCCAGCTGTTTTTACTGTATTCAGAAGTAAGCCTGCTCTCCTGTTGCAATAGTCTTCAAACCTATCACAATAAAGTCCTCCTCACGGTTATATAAAGTGTCAGAAAATATTTTCTCTAATTCCGTTTAGAGCACAGTGCTGTCAGTTACCCAGTTCCAGGTCAGGTGTACAGGTTCACAGAGTCCTTGGGTGGCTCCCTCCCCTTGGCCTGCCTCACTCCCAGGTGCAACCGGTCTCCTCATTCAGCTGCTGGGGGAGGGCAGCTCCAGTCAGTCTATATCCTGTAGCATTTTCATGTGTGAGTCTGACACCAGGCCCTCCACAACTCAAGTACCAAGGGCACAGGTCAGATCCCCTGGTTTTCTTGAAGTGTCTCATCCTTTGGCTTAACATAGGGAGGCAACAACCCTTTCTTTCTCTCATTGGAGGAGAGAACACATCTCTTTTGTTCCCTGAAGCTAGGTAAGTTGGCTAATTCTGGTGAAACAGGTTTGGAGCCACTCCTTTTGCAAATCTGGCCTACTTTAGCCCTTAGTGTAAGGTGCTCAACACCTATTGTTCCCCAACCTCCAGCCAAAACTCTGAGCCAAGGTGACATTAACATGGATCCTGGAGGGGAAGCCAGTCACTGAAAACACCTCACAGTACTTCTTGCACCACGGGTGCCTTTGATCTCCAGGCCTTCAGCCAGCCACAGCTGACACGTGACTTGGATAGGAAGTCTATTCACACCAATGCCAAAGGTGTGTTCGTTATTGCTATGCCACAAGATGTTTGAACGACTAATATGTTTTTCTTGCTCCAGCACAAATCTCACGTTTCCAAATATATCTGCTGTTCATTGAAAAGAGTAAAATTAGTTCTATATAATTATACTCAATCTAAATGCTTTCATACTCACTGATTGGTGGCCTTACATTCTTCATATTCATCTTGGGTGGCTCACTGAGTGATATAACACTACACCCTGACAGCTCCAAAATCTGCCCCTTTAATTAAGGAGATAAATCCGACTTTCAGCACAATTAAAGTATTCTGTAATCTGTGACTGGCTTCATTCTCAAGAATGTATCTGAACAGTAAACTCAAAGACAGCTACCCTAAAGTAATTGTTGCCATTCCAGCAGTTTTTAATTTTTGAAGGGGATCTGTACATGCCAGCCCAAAATATGCCAGGTTGGCATATTGGTTATTTTGAGCTGAAGGTAATTGAAAAACAACAGCAGACAAAGGAAGAGCTCTCTGCCCTCCTCCTTAAAAGCAGGGCATAAAGGTGACATAAATTTCCACTTACAAGGGTGTTCCCCTCTCCAGGAAAACTGAGATGACATGAGAGATGAGTCTGCATAACAAACCTTATTAAACAGTGCTTCATTACCATCCATTTCTTAGTCACTTTTCTGCAAGTTTCTGCCCCTAGAACCCAAACACCCTTTCCTTTGTCTGGTCACCTTTCTATAATTTATCTCCTGATCTTAAAATTCTATATAAGCCCTCAAGCCTAACTGCTTCTTTGGGGTTTCACTTCTTTTCTGTGAAGCCCCTGTGCACATGAAAATATTAACATCAATTTAAAAAATTGATACGCCTTTTCTTCTGTTATTCGGTCTCTTGTTTAATTTGCATGCCCTAATAACAGAAATTAAGAGGTGAGAAATTTTTCCTCTTGCACACTTTGGGTTACTATCCTCTGAAAAAGTAAAAAACTAAAAGATTTGGTAATGAATTAGCCTTTATTGACCGGTTTCAGAACATGTTACCCCAAAATATAGCACCTCAATATATTGAATACTTCAGGCTGAAGACATTTGAAGAATAGTTTGTGTAGTGTCTAACCTTCCTCGAAGCAGGTCATAAAACTAAGGAAAGACTTTCTAACCTGGCTCTGATGCAGGCCAGATATGCTCTTCTTTCTTATCTGGGGAAAAGGAGCATCCTTATCTCCAAAGACAGATGGACACAGAGAGAAATCTGAACAAACACCTTGTTAAGCTTCCTCAACTTCCTACCCTTAACTCAAACTCTTTGTCCTAGCATATCTTTCTGCATCTTTCCACTCTTCATCAAATCTCTGATGAAAACACTCAGGTTTAAACCTCTCCTCGGGGCTTATTTCTCTTATGAAAACTACTGTGTCATGTAAAACTTTTCACCACATTCCAGCCAGATCCGTCTTTTTCCTTCCTCAGATATGCCAAGTTCTGTCACAGCTCAGATTTTCCTAGCATACCCCTTTGCTATGTTGTTTCATCCTGCAAGTCACTTGCTCAAGGAGGCCTTCCTGTACCAACTCACGTAAGTGCCACCGACCCCTTTTCTAGTTACTATTTACGCCATCACCCTGTTTATTTCCTTCATGGAGTAGCTGTAATTTTTTGTTCAATTGCTTAATAATTTGGTATTGACTCTTCCCTCTCCTCTCTTCCCCTACTCCCATTACATTAATCTTTTAAGTCAGATGTCTGTCCTGTCCTATTCATTCCCTTATCCCCTGCACCTAGAACAGTGCTTGGAACATAGGCGATGCTCAATAAATACGTGTTGAATATTGAAGGAATGAAAGCTACAGCTTTGCTCCATGCATCTCAGCAGTCTTCATGATTGCCTCCTTTCTATGTGAATGAGATAATCTTGTAAGTTACCTGTGTTTGTTTCCTAGAGTTGCCTTAACAAGGTAGTACTAACCGAAAGGCTTAAAACAACAGACAGAGTTCTGGAGGCGAGAAGCCTGAAAACAAGGTGTTGGCAGGGCCATGCTCCCTCCTAAAGCTCCAGGGGAGAATCCTTCCTGCCTCTTCCAGCTTCCGGTGGTGGCCAGCGACCTTGGCATGCCTTTGCTTGTAGCGGCAGCACTCCCATCTCTGCCTGCACCCTTGCAGGGCATTCTTCCTGTGGGTCTTTGGTAAATGCTCCTCTCATAAGGAACCAGTCAGTGAATGTGGCCCAATCCAATTCCGTATGACATCATATTATATAGTTTACATCTGCAAAGAGCCTATTTCCAAATAAATTCATTCACAGCATGAGGGGTTAGGGCTTCAACTTATCTTTTGGGTGATACATTCAACCCACAACAATACCTAATGCAGCATCGAGACAAGAGGCTCCAAAAAATAAATTCCTTTCAACTGACTTTCCCATGAGCCCTACCTGAAATTCTCTGCTTAGATTGGATGCCAGCCCTAGGCTGTTCGCTTACCTGAAGCTCTGATAACCTCTAATCAATCCTCCAAGCTCTTCCTCTTGGGAGTGAAAACCTGGTATGTTAATAGCTCTGGTTGAGCTTCCTGGTTGCCAATTGCTACTCATTCCTCAGCAGCCGACCACTAATGCACCAGAATAGCTTTCACATGACGTGTACTGCATTGGATCACTAGGAAGACCTAATATCCATTGTAATTGTATAATTTAATTGTATCATAGGCTTTTTTTATGGGGTAGAGGAACTAATCTGGGAATCTAATGACCATTTTTAATACTGCACTTGTCCTTAGAAACATTGTAGATTGAATTGATAACCTAAATTACAAATAAACTGTTGGAATGGAATTGCATAAGTAAATTGGGGAACACTTAGGTATAAGAAAGTTAAAGATGATGCGAGAATCAAATAACAAATATGATCGTAACATCGGATGACAGGGTAATAAACAACTGATGACATTTACAAGTGCTATTGCTTCGAGGGAGGTATTTGTACTTCAGTAACTCCAAATCTCAGGGAACACAGCTCCAATCAGTTTTACTCAATGCCATAACAGTGGTCGGCAAACTGTGGCTCGCGAGCCACATGTGGCTCTTTGGCCCCTTGAGTGTGGCTCCTCCACAAAATACCGACTTCTGCGCATGGGCCACGAAGTTTCAATCGCACTGTACCTGCACGCCACACATGGTATTTTGTGGAAGAGCCACACTCAAGGGGCCAAAGAGCCACATGTGGCTCGTGAGCCGCAGTTTGCCGACCACTGCCATAGGAGATACAGTCTTTCTTCTTTTTTTCTGATTGCCAGGCCTTCCTGCTGCTTTAGAATCCCAAACATGGGTGGAAATTTGTTTTATCTGTAAATGCTGACCCTGCTATGGAGTTCCAGCTTTTGAATTCAGTATACTAACAACTCACTCCATCTTGCCATAAAGGAGGGGACTTGAAGAAATGGGATTCTGTCCAGGTAGCAGTCTCACTGGCAAGAGATAGCAGTTTGAGGCCACCCTGAGCCAGCCAGAGGAGCTCTGGCTCTCTGCCTATTGGAGGGAAGATTTCCAGTACTTTCTTCTATTGTTGGACAAATAGAGGGGAATGTTCTGTGATGTTATTCTCTGCTGTAGGACACACCTCCTCCTAAGTTTCCAGAAGAGGCAAACACATACCATTAACTCCTCATAATAAAATGGGTATTTGTTGGATTGCTTTGCACTAAATCAACAGTTACCTGACAAAGTGAAAGACTCCTCAGCAGTCAGAGGGGCCTGGATTGTGGACGTAGGGAGGGCAGACAGGAGTGAGTATTTCTTTTAATTATCTACTAATTAAAATCTTTGATCTGAAACAGATTTGGGCTCGATGTACCAGAGACTCTTGTCGTGTAGGAATAATATTTGCCCAAGTGATACCTTTCTGAGGAAATAAAGAGGTACACACCTGCCAGGTCTTAAAAATCCTCAGAGCCCCTTGTTCTGGGACGTAGGCATCACTCCTTTGTCCTCAGTAGGTTCCAGCGAGCAGAACCTAGCTGCTGATGGAAAGAACACAGACATTTCCCCTTAATAATTGTACTCTGGAAAGAAGGTATTTTTCACTTCCTAAAGGACAAACCAGCCACTCCTATATCTTAAAAAATGAATATTTTAAAGCATTTTGAAAGCCCATTTATCTCCAGGCTAGTCTCAAATAGATGGAGAGAGGAATGGAATATTCATCTTTATTCATCAAACATTTCTTGAGTCCCTATTGTGTGAAAAGTCTTTTTTCAAGGCACTGCTATGCATAATACAAAGATGAATGAACAAAACACCTGCATTCAAAGAAGAAGAGAGGAGAATTATTGTTGTAATCACGGTGGAGTATGAAGTGTGCTCTAAGGGCTTGATCTAGGTGGGGTTTCTAATAGGGCAGATCTGATCCTTGACTGATGATGGGCAAGATTTTCAATATGAGATGGAAGAACATTCTAGGCAGGGAGAAAAGCATGAGTTGGAGGTGGAGTTACCCAGCCGCCTGGCAAAATGTCATTTAAGGAAACGGAGGAATGCCAGGTAATTGAGTCACTATTTTACACTTCAGGTGAAAGGCAGAGTGAAGACAGAATTTATTATAAACTGGTTCTGCCCTGGACAAAATGGGACCTATTGTGACATTAGTAATCACAAAATTGCCAGAGCAGCTTTTTCTTTTTTAATACTTACCCAAGGAATGAGGATATTTTTCCCATTGATTTTAGAGAGTGGAAGTGGAAGGGAGGGGCAAGGGGAAAAGAGAGAGAGAGAGAGAGAGAGAGAGAGAGAGAGAGAGAGAGAGAGAGAAGGGAAACATTGATGTGAGAGAGACACATTGATCAGTTCCCTCCTGCCTGGGGTGGGGATCAAACCTGCAACCCAGGTACATGCCCATGACCAGGAATCTAACCTGTGACCCTCCAGTGGGCAGGCTGACACTCTAACCACTGAGTCATGCTGATCAGGGCTGCAAGAGAAGCTTTGATTGGGAGGAGACTGCAGTGACTTCATTACAGAGAACAGGGGTGGGGATGGGGAGAAAGGTAGGGAGGGGCGGGCAGGCCTAGGAGTACTATATTAGTTCCCCGTGGCTGCCACAAAGTACCACAAACCAGGTGCTTAACATAATAGAAATACTGTATATTCTCTCATGGTTCTGGAGGCTAGCCGGACAAGGTCAAGATGTTGGCGGGGCTGTGCTTTCTCTCAAGGCTCTCAGGGAGGATCCTTTTTGGTTTCTTCCTAGCATCTGGTGTGGGTAGAAATCCTTGGCTTGTGGACAAATCACCAGTGTCTGCCTTCGTGGCATTTCCTGGTGTGGTCTTCGGCTACATGCTGTCTCTGTGTCTCTTGTCTGAGACACCCATCGTATTGGATTAAGGATTCCCCCTACTCTAGTATGCCCTCATACTAACTGAACTACATAGGCAAGGACCCCATTTCCAAGCAAGGTCACATTCGGAGGTTCTGGGGGACCCTCCTCAACCCAGTACTAGTATCAAACAGGGAAGTTTGACTGGGTGAAGATGCTCCTGACACTCAGGCAGGAGGGCAAGGGGACAGGGACAGGGAAGTCCAGAGCTTGGAACTGTGCTTCCGTGGGCAGCTTCCCCCAGGGGCCCAGGAGGTGCTTTAGCTCTGAGAGTGCACTTGGAATGTCAGGGCGAGGTTGGAAGGCTGCCCACTGTATTCCATCCTGTGTCCACCAGTTTTCTCAAGTCTACGCTTCTCTATTCTCTGTTTTCCTCTGCTGGAAGAAGGGGAGACGATTAATACTAGAAATCAAACCAGACTTGAAATTGGGTGATAGCAGTTCAAGTCATGATGACTCAGCTACTTTCAACTTTGGTCAGTCCTGTGACTTCTGAGTCTGTTTCCTCCTCTATAAAATGAGGATGTCGGAGGATGATCCATAAGGATCCTTCTGGCTCTAGGAGCTATGACTTTGGGAGGAAGAAGGTGAACTATGCTCCGCTGCCCGTTAGGATACTTTCAATAGGGCCCTTCATCATCCCCGCCCCCCCCCCCCCCATATATCCATCAGACAGTATTTGTGGTTGCAAACAATAGAAATTATCTTTTTTAAAATATAATTTTATTGATTTCAGAGAGGAAGGGAGAGAGAAACATCAATGATGAGAGAGAATCATTGATCAGCTGCCTCCTGCATGCCCCAACTAGGGATCAAGCCCGCAACCCAGGCATGTGCCCTGACTAGGAATTGAACCGTGACCTCCTGGCTCATAGGTCGACAGAAATGGCCCTCCTGGGCCAGAAATCGATTATCTTGAACACAACAGGGATTTATCACAAGGCAATTGGGGGCTGGCACCAAGAACAACCTGGTCCCCCTCATATCCCATGAACTCTCCAAGTTTGTGATCTCTTTCTTACTCAAGGGTCAGCTCCCTGAGTGAGAGTCTCCCCTGTGTTGGGTGTGGGCAGAGAACAGATAAGATTTCCCCAAAGGGAGATTGAGTTGCTGATAAAAGGAAGGGTTGGATGGTGGACAGCCAAGAGAACATGTCTATAGCCAGTAAGTACAGTACTGTATTTGGAATTCAGCCAAGGATGAAGATTTTAATAGTATATTTAGCCACTAGTATCTCTAACGTTGTATTACTAGACTGTTATCACTCTTACTTTAAGTTAGTGGTTACGAGCTCATATTCTGGAGTCAGAGAGACCTAAGTCTGAATTCCAGCTCTGCCCCAGGGTAGTGGTGACTTTGGGGAAGTTATTTATTGCTTATACTTACATACAAGGAGCCTGCTTCCTCATCAGTCATGTAGGGATGATCAGACTGACCTTATAGATTATTGTCCAAATTAAAGGAGATGATACATACAAAAGAGCTTAATGCAAAGCCGGGCCCACAAAATACACATTACCTAGTAGTACATTCAGCCAATTTCCAAAGAAATGAGTCAAGTTACCGGCCCCACAGTACCTCTGAGTTCAGCGGCACAAAGCTTCCCTGTAGAAAACCCCACTGAAAAGGACTAAATGGAAACGTCGCTGGCTGGAACCCAGGACTAAGTTCTCTCTGAGCAAGCACATTTCCCGAGTAAGGCAGCGGAGGTGTGGCAAGGGCTTTCCCACGGCGGCCCTGCAGTCCCGGCCTCTCCCTCCCCGCGGGGACAGGCTGGGCTCCCCGCGCCAGGTGAGCCAACCTCGCGGGGCAGGCGCTGGAGGGCGGAGAGGACTGTCCGGCCCGCCTGGGCCCGGTCCCCCCGGCGGGGAGCAGACGGGGAGGACGGCGACCGCAGGAGCTGCCTCCAGGGGGGGCGCGGGGCAGCCGCGGCTCGGACCCCACTGAAGCGCGGGACGGCCCCGGCCTCCCCGGCCCCCGCGCGTCCTCGTCCCCGGGTCCCGGTCCCCACGCGTCCCCGCCCCGCGCTCCCCAGCCCTGGCTCGCCCCGCCCCGCGCGCCCTCGCGTCCCCGCCCCGCGCGCCCCCGCCCCCCGCGCCGGACGCCCGCCAGCGCCCCGGGCCGAGTAGTGGGCGCGGGCGGCCGCCGGGAGGAGGAGGAGGGGGCGGAGGAAGAGGAGGAGGAAGGCGTCGGGAGGAGGAGCCGCGGGGAGGAGGGCCGCGGGGCAGTCGCGCCGGCGCTGGGCGAGGAAGCGGAGCGGCCGCCTCCGGGTGAGCGTCTGCGGGGGTCGTGGCCGGCGGTGCGTCTGCTGCCTCCTGGGCGACCCGGCCGCCGGCCGCGGGGCGCTGCTTCCTGGGGCGGCGGGGCCGGAGCCGGAGCCGGGGAGGCGGCCGTGCCGGGGTCCCGGCGGCACGAGGCCCTGCGCCTCCTCGGCGGGCCGGCGGGCGGGGAGCAGCGTCCAGGAGCCGGCGGGAGGGCCGAGGCCTGCTTCCGCCGCCGCCGCCCGACCCTCGGCCTCCCGGGCCGCCGCGCGCCGGGCCGGCCGCCGCCTTTGTGGCTCGCAGCCGCCGGGAGGCCGGGCTCGGCGAGGCCTGGGCGGCGCGGGCCTGCGCGCTCCCTACCGCGCTCCACACCCGCTCGGCCCGCTGGACCCCTCGGCTCGGGGCCGGGGGCCGGGGGCGGCGGGGCCCCGGCGGGGGTGGGGCCCCTCCGCGGGGGTGCTGCTGGGTGATTCACCCCCCCGGACTGTGCGGATGGTGGGGTTCCAGCAGCTCCCCGGGACCCGGAGCAGGCCGCGATTTCGTTTGCTTCGGGAGTTGGCAACTTCAGGGACCCTGGTGGCTCCGTGTGGAGCAGGACTGTTGACATCTCTCAGTGTGCGTCCTGGCACCGAACTTGGAATGTGTGCGGGTCCCTGGGTGCCAGCGTCGCGCGCAGTCGGCCTGTGGAATTCGGGGTTCCGTCCCGCTCTGGAACTTGGGGCCAGGTGGGAACACGCGGCAGAACTCGGGCTTCCGGGAAGGAAGTCCTTACCTTTGAATTGAGTGCCACCCATGTTCCTGGACCAGGCAGCGCGCATCCCAGCAGTCATGTGAATGAGACAGAAGGGCTCCAAAACACGTTTCTAATGGGCCGTGTGCCCTGAATAAAGACGTATTTGTCATCAAAAGTAAACTGTTTTCTCCTTTTAGATGAAATCACGGGGGTGTTCTCACCCACAGGAGGCGTGCGTTTCTCGACGTTTTTTCTTAACCCAGCAGATACCACCACATGAAACGCGCTTCACTTACTTGAATGAATGAATGTTAAGTGGCTTATTTAGTGCTAGAGAGAGTCAAGCGTTATTTGAAAACATGAATGGCACGGTTGACCAAGTTTCACAGGTAAAACCCCCGAACGTAGCCCCTGATACAGCTTTCCCCAGGCTCCTGATTTCTCCTCGGTGGCTCACCTGGCGCGCAGGTGGTGCGGTTCAGAATTTCACCGGCTCTGATGGAATGTGTGGCCGCAGCACGTGGGTTCCAGCACAGTCCCTGGTGTTCTCTCATTGCCCTTGGGGAAGCTGCCCTCTGATGGGGGACGTGATAAGAATTCTCCGAAGAAGTGACTGGTGTTTGGTCAGTGCTTGCTACTGTTTGGTCTGGGTGAGGATCCACCATGTTATTCACCCGAACGTTATTGTCCTCTTTAGGACTCCCTTCAGCATCTCTTTGAAACATTTTCCCCTCTTTATTATGGTCCTTAGACATCGTCTGAGTTGGTGGGAAGTATACTGTCCCTTTCCCCTTCTTTTTTTTAAAAAAATTTTTATTGATTTTTTTTTTTTTTTAGAGATGGAGGGAGGGAGAGGGGGAGAGAGATAGAAACATTGATGAGAGAGAAACTTCAACATCAATTGGCTGCCTCCTGCAACAGCCCCCACCGGGGATGGAGCTGCAGCCAAGCTTGTGTCCTGATCTGGAATCGAACCAGTGACCTTCTGGTGCATGGGTTGATTGATGCTCAACCATCTGAGCCACACTGGCTGGGCCCTTTCTCCATCTTTTTTAAAAAAATATATTTCCTTGATTTTTTACAGAGAGGAAGGGAGAGGGATAGAGAGTTAGAAACATCAATGAGAGAGAAACATCTATCAGCTGCCTCTTGCACACCCCCTACTGGGGATATGCCCTTGGCCGGAATCGAACCTGGGACCCTTCAGTCCACAGGCCTACGCTCTATCCACTGAGCCAAACCTGTCAGGGCAACTTTCCCCATCTTTTAATGGGAAGGCCTTACACATGACTGCCACAGGGTCCAGGGACACACCCCTGGGTGTCACCTGGCACACTCCCAAGGCAGCACCTTGCAGGGAGTGACAGAGGGGTTTGGGCACCATTGACCTGGGCTGCAGCCCACCTGGGCTGTGCTGTGACCTGGGAGGAAAAGCTGGCTAGCCAGCAGGGACTGGATTCCTACTCATTCCTTTCAGTGGCCCTCTTTATAGGGAACAGAAGCAAGTATCTTAAGACTGTCTTGTTATGTAACTTCACTCCTCACAGATAACTGGTAGTTTTCTCCATTGTGGTCAGTTGTCAGGAAACTTTCGTGTTACTGATAGTATGTGCCTTTTATTTTGCTCATGGAAGTCATTGTGCGATCTTATTGAAAAGTCTTACTATACTCTGAAAAAAAAGGAAATGTTATGTCTATTTCTGAGTTTGTGATAGTTACTGTTTTCTCTCAAAAATACACAGCCATATGAAATGGGTTGGTACACAACTATGTTGAATTTGATCTTTATTTATAATCCAGTATAACTAGTGGGTGTATATACATCCATTTTAATATTTAAGAAGGGTAGACAGGTAAATGACCCAGAACTAGGATCACTTTTTGCTGTTCTCTGTTTGTTGCGCCTGTTATGGGAAGTGAAGGTTGTCTGTTTCAGTCCTCTGACCCCATCCCTCACCTCCTCCAGTTTTGGCAAGGGTGCATTTGCGGTCCCTGTGTACTTTTGTAAAATTCCCTTTACAAGGGAGGAATTCATAACACTAATGTATGTCACAGAAAGAGCAAACTTTTTTTGTGTGACAAGATTGACCAAAAGAGTTGTCCAGGTAGTAAACTGGGAACAGTAGTGGACATGACTTATGTTGGACCAATAGTGAAATTGGCATTAATATTTTATGGTTATTTTATTATGCTTACAAGTAGTGAAAGCTTTAGGGCTGAGTGTACATTTTACTTTAAACTTGGGTCTTCTTTGATGATTCACACCAACATCAAATTTTACTTAGTTGGAACAGTTGTTTTTAGGGGGCTGTTGGTCTTCTTGATGCTTTCAAGAATAGACATACTAGGTAAAGTCATTTAAGATTTCAGTTCTCAAATTGCACCTAAAGGACATTTTGGAGGTGTTAGATCTTCAGGAAAGAGTATACCTTACTAGCTTTGTGACCTTGAACACATCTTAGGTTCCCTCCCAGTCTATTCCTCATATGGGGCTAACCTGGGGATAGTCATCCATTTGACAGTTATTATGAGCATTATTTGTTTAAAGTAAAATCCAAGCGCTGTCATGGGTTACAATATTTCTGTCTGGTTCTGCAGAATTCACAGGGTAGGTATTTATTTTTAATTGATTTTATTGGGGTGACATTGGTTAATAAAATTATATAGGTTTTGGGTGTACAATTCTATAATAAATCATCTGTATATTGTATTATGTGTTAACCACCCAAATCAAGGCTCCTTCCATCACCATTTATCTCCTTTATCCTTTCCTACATCCCTCCCCCCACTTCCCTCTGATAATCACCATACTGTTGTCTGTGTCTATGCGGGTTTTTTTTGCTTAATCCCTTCACCTTTTCACTCAGCTCCACAACCCCAGTCCCCTCTGACAGCTATAGGTCTGTTTTCTAAAGTCTGTTTCTATTTTGTTTGTTAGTTTATTTTGTTCATTAGTTTCCACATATAAGTGAAATCATATGGTATTTGTCTTTCTCTGACTGGTTATTTCACTTAGCATAATGCTTTCCAGGTCCATCCATGTTGTCAAAGGGTAAAATTTCCTTCTTTTTTTATGGCTTGGTACTATTCCATTGTGTAAATGTACCACAGCTTTTTTATCCACTTATCTACTGGTGTACCCTGAGGTGTTTCCAGATCTTAGCTATTGTACTAATAAATAATACTGCAATGGACATAGGGGTGTGTATATTTTTTTGAATCAGCATTTTGGGCTTCTTTGGTTATATTCCCAGAAGTAGAACCACTGGATCATAAGATAGTTCCATTTTTAATTTTTTTGAGGTATCTCATGCTGTTTTCCACAATGGCTGCACCAATCTGCACTACTACCAACAAAGGACAAGAGTTCCCTTTTCTCCACATCCTCGCCAACACTGTTTGTGTTGCTTTACTGATGGTAGACATTCTGGCAGGTGTGAGTTGATTCCTCATTGTAGTTTTAATTTGCATTGCTGTGATGATTAGTGACTTTGAGCCTCTTTTCATATGTCTATTGGTCATCTGTATGTCCTCTTTGGAGAAGTGTCTATTGAGGTTCTTTGCCCATTTTTTAAATTGGATTGTTTGTTTTTTTTGGTGTTTTAGAAGTTCTTTATAAGCGTAAGTTTTTAAAAATAAACAGGAAGTCTTATTTGCTTTATCTGTACAACTGCCTTTCTCAGCATTGGTGTGAACATTGAAGAGACAATGCATGTAGATGTGTGAGTTCAGTGCCTGGCCTATAACAAGTACTAATAGTAATAATTAGATTACACTGTGATCAGTTAAAAGGAGTATTCTGGTTTATCAGCAATGTCTATGTAAGACTTGGTTTTTCTTGTTAAGGAAGCCCTGTGTGGGAAAGGGTGAGGGTCCAAAGGGACAAGAAAGATGTCAATAAGAGAGGAGAGAGTGGGAGTCCACATAAGTACTAATGGTGCCAGCTACTAGAAGAGTGAGGGTGGCAAATGCTTACAGTGTCAGCCACCATTGGGTTCCTTGGCCCTGGGTCATGGCGGTCAGTGGTGGAGGATCGAGAACAGAAAAGGTAAAATACATGGCCCTCTGCAAGGCCCTGTGCTCGATTCATGCTGTTTTAATATTGCTTTATCACTCTTAGCAGCTATCATACTAAACTTGTTTCTTGAAATTATTAAAAGGGCATCCACTTGGAGACTATGTTTGGGGAGCAGTGGCTATCCCCTTGTCCCTGGGAGCCGACCATTGAATAAAGAAAGAAAGAGGAGAAGAAAGACGACAAGATCCAGTCTCTGCAGACCTAGATGACAAGCAGTTATCTGAACATCACTGAACCCTGAAGGTGTCACTGTGCCATCCTGAAATTTGCCAGCAGGTAAATTTGGTTATCTGAAGAGGCACCCATCTACAGCAGTTTGATGGCAGTCTGAGATTAGTGTGTATTCAGCGTATACATTTGTGTTTAAAGCTTTTATTCTGAAGGCAGAGGAATATATGGTTCATATTGGATAAAATTTTCATCAAAAATGATAATAAGAGTTTAATGTTATTCTTTAGAACTGTGTAGATAAGGTGTGTTCACCAAGTGCTCTAGATAGCCTCTCAGGTTGCTGCTTCTGGTTGAACTTGTAGTGGTAGCTGTTGTTCTGGCCACACCAGAAACATGCTGGATGGTTGAAGCAGCAGTACAGTAACACACTTTTAAAGGAGGAAGTCTTACTGGTAGGTTTGTTACTTTGTATGATTTTCCTTTTATGAATTTTGGTTTGATGTTTATAATAATGAAGGTGTTTGCTATTCAATTTTAATTTCAGCTTTAAAGTAAATATTTTTTGGCAATAGCTATTTTTGTCTTTTGACATTGCTTTTAAAGTGAACACATACACGACACACACACACTGAATAACAAACAGTACTACCAGTTATAACAGACTCAGATTATGTAAGCATGTATCAAAATAGAATTGCATTAGGATTTTAGTGGTTTGGCACATTTGCAAAATTATTTCATTGTAGAAATAGAATGAACTTCCTGATCATTAACCAGCTTCTTTCTTACCTAGATGATGAGGAAATTGAGACTAAAAGTGATTACATAGTCTTCCCAAAGTCACATACCACATTACAGATTTCATAGTGGAGTCTGGTATAGACACCTGTTCTTGCCATTGATGTAAGATGTTTTATTTTCTCCGGGGAGCAAGGGAATTTGGGTTTGTGGAGGAAACCCTTCATGGAGGATGTGTCACAGTTGAGCTGGCCCTTGGAGGGTGACCTGCGTTTGATTGGGAAGAGCTATAGATGACAGGGACATTATCTCAAACAGGCTGAATCAAACCAGAGCTGTATGTTTACTTCCCTGATTTGATGGAGCTCATCCTCCTAGTGACTTCCTAGACAGGTGATGGGGCATGGGGTCATTGTGTGTTTGACACCTGGCATGTCAGAAAATGTCTGTGTTCTAAATATTTGATGTATGGTCCAGCTGGGTATAGATTTCTAGGTTACTATTTGAGTCAGTGGCAGCCTAACTCTGAAATCTCAGCAACAAATAAAGGTGTGTTTCTCACTTTCACCACATCTGCTGTGGGCCTGGGGTTCCCTTAGCATCTTCCTTGAGATCCAGCCTACTGTCACCTGCGTTCCCCTCCCATCACCCAAGGCTCAGGCTACCACAGCAGAGACAGGGAGCAGACAGGCCACAGGCTGGCACTGAAATACTTGGCGCAGAAGTGACACATGTCACATTTGCTCCACAGTCCATTGTCCAGAGCCAGCCATGTCCCTGCTGGGATGCCGAGAGATGTGGAAGCACACTGAAGTGATGGACCGACTGTATGCCATGTTGAAAGTCAGTTTCTCTGGGAATTTTTAAGGCATTGCTCTGCCAGCTTCCAGTGCTCTCTCTTAGTCAGCAGCATAACACACCCCAGTCATTTGTATGTAATTTTTTTCTCTTTCTGGATGCTTTATAGTACCTTTGTATTATCTCCTAAACTCTAAAATGTTGCTGTAATGTGCCTGTTATTTTTTCTTTTTGGATAGACTGAGCAGTCCATGGATCCTTAGACTCTACACTTGGGTGCTTGGGTTCTGGCAAAATGTTTAAAATTTCTTTTATAACTTCTTCCCCTTGAATTTTTCCCCTTCCTGACTGAAGCTCTTTGTTGGATGTTGGGCCTCTTGAATTTATGTATTAATTTTTCCCCCCTCAATTTTTAAGAATCAGCTTTTTTTTGGTTCTTTTTTGGGGTGTGAATATTCTCCATTTTTCTCCTTTTGAATTATAATTTTGGCTTCAGGAATTCTTGTTTTAACTGTTCTCTTCCCCACTTTTGAAAATAAACAGTAAATGATTCTTGTTTCAGATTTGCGATAACTTTTCTTAGATGTGTTTTTGTTGCCTTCCCTTCCAGTAGGCTTCAATTGCAGCTTTCTCCAGTGTCTCTAAGCCAGTTAACACTGTTGTTGTCTGCTTTCCATTCCGCACTGACCTTGTGTTTTTGGGGGGTGAGGAAGAGGGATAATAAAGATAAAGAAGTTTATGTTTCATAAGCTCATGCAAAGTTTTTTGTTCTTTTTAATAGTTTGTGTTTGTTTTTCTAGCATCAGTGAATATTAAAGCCTTTTACCTTGGGGTGGGGGAACTCATATCTAATTTCTCTTTAAATAGATTTTCACTGTGTGTTCAGCTAGTGTCATCATGGAGGCACATCTCTGTCACTGAGCTCCATGTAACTTAAATACGAAATGCCTGCTCTCCTACAGTGGGCAATGCAAATTATTTTAAGTTGAATCTTTTTTTAAAATATGTTTTTATTGATTTCAGAGAGAGGAAAGGAGAGGGAGAGATAGAAACATCAATGAGAGAGAAATATTACCGATTGGGTGCCTCCAGCATGCCCCCTACTGGGGATCAAGCTCGCAACCCTGGCCATGTGCCTTGACAGGGAATAGAACCATGAACTCCTGGTTTATGGGTTGACACTCAACCATTGAACCACACCGGCTAGGCTTAAGTTGGATCATTTTAATATCAAGAGATCACATGTGTGGCATCCTACAATAAATGGTTATATTAGATAATTATCAGCTTACAGTGCACATAATGTTTTCCATTTTGTAAGATTATTTGCTTCATAGGGCTATATTATTAATTTGAATAATTATTGCTCCCCAGAATCCCCTTTATCTCTAAAAATCAGAAGTGAGGTTTATGTATGCTCTTAATATATATATTTAGTAAATCTTATGTGGATTACTTTTTGTATCCCAAATCTGCTATTCTCAATTTCATTGTACTTATAGAAAATGAGGAAAGATGATATTAACTGAAAGTTAATATTCTCTAAAGCACGCTGAATGAAAAACTCATATATTCTATGCAGAAGCATTTGAGTAGTTGATAAATTGTTTTTTAAATTGGAGACTGTGTTGAGATCTAAAGGCTGAGAGCATTCGAAACAGTTGTGTCACTTTTCAGTTACTTATATTTTTAAATACTTTAAAAAATTTTTTTAATTGATTTTTTTTTTTTTTTTAGCAAGGGAGGGAGAGAGAGAGAAACATCCATGTGAGAGCTAAACACTGATAAACTGCCTCCTGCATGCCCTCTATTGGGAATCAAGCCCAAGACCTAGGCATGTCACCTGACCGGGAATTGAACCAGCAACCTTTGGGTGCATGGGATGATGCTCAACCAACTGAGCCACACTGGCCAAGGCACGTTACAGTTATTTTTATGTGCACGTTGCCTTTAGGAGTTAAAAGTTTTTGCTTTTGTTTGTAAATGAATATAACTTTAAATTTTGAAGAATGAAAAGTAATTAAAGAACTTAATTATTGCACTGTTTGGTATAGTACCTCTGCCACAGAATGAAAACAAAAACAGCAGACAGATCTTTGGGCCCTACCTAATTATAACTATTTGTCATGCATTCTGAAAGGGTGTTACCTGCTCAGTAGTTTAAACAGTGAGGCCATTCTTTCTCACAGGCAGTCAACATGCTGAGATTGCTTAGGGTATTTGCTACGTTTTTAGCTAAACCATTGGTGAGTGCTTAGAAAGGTATAAAAATATGTACATTAAAATTTAATATGCACATATATAAAGACTGAGGATTTGTTACCTAAGTATACTACTTTTTAAATCCAACATGTTTAAATATGAATTAGAAAATTAAGGAATGAGTTTATTTCATTAACTAATTCTTATAAGCCAGCTCCATTAATATTTTAAATGATTGAATCTATGAACTATTGTTTCATATTTAGTTGACTAGCAATGCATTGAACACAGTTACAGGAAAAAATGCTTAGAAATGATCACGTAAAAGTTCTCTGCAGGTTTAATGTCTGAGTATCTGCATATTTTTATTTTCATTCAGTCAGATACTCTTGGAGCTGGGTAGGTTTTAGAGATCAATGTGTTATATGGGAAACTGAGACTCGGAAGATTCACCCAGTGTCACAGGAACTTGGTGCTACTTTATGTTTTTATGTAAGTGGTCTACAAAGTGGGAGTGAATCGCTTGTACATTTATTAGAGCTTTTGCTGTAATTATAAATTCATTCTTAATTTATTAAATTTTCAATTAAAAGTGGACAACTTTAAGTCCACTTTTTTTTTTTAATCCTCACCAGAGGATATGTTTTTATTGATTTTAGGGAGAGGGAGAAAGAGAGAAACATCGATGTGAGAGGGAAACGTTGATCGGTTTCCTCTCGTATGAACCCCAAATGGGGATTGAGCCCGAAACCTGGGTATGTGCCCCGACCGGGAAGCGAATTTGCGACCTTTTGGTGTATGGGACAATGCTCCAACCAGCTGACCCACACCATGACAAGTCTACTTTTCTTAATTTGGTTATCTTTAAATTTCTTTATCCACCTTTGTAGCCATACAAGTATTCCTGTTGCTTTTTAAAACGAAGCTTGTTGTGGTAAGATCTAGAGGCCCTAAAAGAAGGCAAAGCAATTATATTACATTTACTCTGTTTCAGTTACTTTTATTTGCATGTAGTTCTCAAGAATGTGAAGAGCCAGAGATTTTAACGCTATGTGCAAATTAACAAGATAGCTTGACACAGTTACATGATTGCTGCCAGGAGACATGAGATGCCTGGGCCTGAGATAAAGGACTTCCTTCAGGATACCATCATTACTTAGCCAGGGTATCAGCCTTTGTGCCACCTCCCTGAGCACCAGTACCTTGTTGAGAAAAGAATGTAGGGGACCAAAGGAGAAAGCAAGAAAAATACCTAGAATGCCACTCTGCAATAATGCCTGTAAGATAGGACAGTAGCTTGGACCAACAAGATGGTGGAAAGTGATTGGATTCTGCATGTATTTTGAAGATAACAGCTGAGATTGGGATGTGGGGTGTGAGAGAAAGAGAGGAGCCATGGATGATCCAAACCCTTTGTTCTGAGCTGTTGGGAGAATGGAGTAAACACAAGTGAAAGTGGAAAAGGCTGCAAGGAGAGCAGGGTGGGGATGGGATGGGAAAGATCCAGAGCTTCATTATGAACTCGTTAAGTCTCAGGCATCGCTAAGATAGCAGAGTGGCCACATCAAGAAGGGAGTTGAGCCCTAGCTGATTTCGCTCAGTGGATAGAGTGTCGGCCTGTGGACTGAAAGTTCTGGATTCGATTCCAGTCAAGGGCACATGCCTGGGTTGTGGGTTTGATCTTCAGTAGGGGGTGTGCAGGAGGCAGCTGATCAATGATTCTCATCATTGATGTTTCTATCTCTTCGTCTCCCTTCCTCTCTGAAATCAATAAAAATATATTAAAAAAAGAAGAAGAAGGGAGTTGATTGATCACTGGCTAAAGAGATAGAAATTCAGGCCCGGCTGGTGAGGCTCAGTGGTTGAGCTTCGACCTGTGCACCTAGAGGTCACTGGTTCAATTCCTGGTCAGGGCACATGCCCAGGTAGCAGGTTTGATCCTCAGCAGGGCGTGTGCAGAAGGCAGCCGATAGATGTTGGGGTTTCTCCCTCATCGATGTTTCTATCTTTCCCTATCCCTTCCTCGCTCTCTAAAAATTAATTAAAAACATGTTTAAAAGGAAATTCAAGAGTAGGTGTCACATCAGTATTATTTAGAACATGAGAACGAGTGAAGTTGCTAAGGACATGAGCGTAAATGAAGAAGAAATGACCAAAGCAGAGTGCTGGGGAGCTCCAAAATTAAGAGATTGGAGGCAGTGTGAGACGTGATCAGCTGTATCAAATGCTGCTTGAGAGAGCACCTAAGATAAGGACTGAGAATTGATGCTGGATTTGCAGTGTGGACATCATAAGTGACTTTGACAAGAACAACTTCTGTGTAGTGGTAGAGTAGGTGTCTGGTGTGGTTTGAGAGAAAATTGGGAGACAGGGAATGGTAGGTCTCAGGTATGCATGATTTTCCCAAGGTGCTCTGTTGCAGAGGGGATTAAGAAATTGAACCTCTTTCTCCACCCATAGCTGGTGGGGAAAGTGGGGCCAAGACAAGTTTGTTTATACATGTGAGAAATGACATTTTTAGGAGTGATCCTGTAGAATGGGGAAATGGTTGGGTAATGAAGGAGATCACGTATGCTAAGTGGAGGGTGCCTTTAGAAAGATGTGTGCACCTGCACAGTGACAGGATAGATGTGCAAACCTGTGCCCCCAGGTCGGTAGACGTGAATTGAAGTGTTGGCGTTTGAAATTTGGTTGTGATGTTTTTAATTTTCTCAGTGAAACAGGAAGCTGGCCTATCAGCTGGGATGGAAGGTGGGGGGAGTAAGTATTATAGGAGTGAGGAAAGCTGTGAAATGCCCACAAGTGTGAGTGAATGGAATGTAGTTTGATTTCCAGGCACATGGAGGCTCCATCTGAAGTTCAGATCATGACCATAAAGTGAGGTCAGTCAATGCTTATGGGTTTGTGTGGCCACATTCCCCTGCAAGGGCACAGGTGTGGCCCAGGTGGTGTTGGATTTAACCAATGTTGTGGTTTTGCCAATAGTGTTTTTCAGAGTGAGAATGGGGGAGGATTAGGGTTAGGTCTGTGCTGGGGAATGACTAGGGGTAATCATGGAAATAGTGGATAAGGAGGGGAAAGGGACACTGAAAAGTTGAGCCTATGACTCTTGTCTTCATTTATTTTTTATGTTTCTTATTTTTTTAAATTTATCTTTATTGTTGAAAATATTACACTGTCCCCTTCCCCCCTCATTGACCCCCTCCTCCCCACTCCCACCCTTTCCCCAGGCCTTCATGGCACTATTGTCTGTGTCCATGGGTTATGCATATGCTATATAATAAAAGGCTAATATGCAAATTGTCCCCTCTACTGGGAGTTCAACCAGGGGGTGGGGCCTGTGGGCCAACTGCCTGCGGCCCCTCCCCCTGGCCAACCCGGCCCAATTACCCCGTTCGGGGTGGCCGGCCGGACCCCACCCATGCACGAATTTGTGCACCAGGTCTCTAGTATGCATATAAGTTCTTTGGTTAATCTCTTCTCCCTCCACTCCCAACTCCCACCCCTTCTCTCTGGAAATCATCAGTCTGTTGCATGCTTCTATATCTCTGGACTTATTTTGTTTGTCAGTTTCTTTTGTTCATTAGATTCCACATAAAAGTGAGATCGTGTGCTATTTGTCTTTCTCTGACTGGCTTATTTTGTTGGCATAATACTCTCCAGGTCCCTCCATGTTGTTTCAATACTCTTGTCTTTTAGACTTTGAACGAAGTACTGATGGGGTGGTCATAATAATCTGGCCACTCAGTGTATATGCACCAAAAAAAATGTTAGATTTGCAAAACATTATTTTGGGTGGGGTGAGGAGAAGGAGGAGGCTGCCTAGGTTCTAATCAAACAAAGATAATACACTATTCTTATCTACTGATTTATATTCTTGTATGGTTTCCATTCACAGTGTAACTGGAAGCCAAGAAAAGGCCTTACATTTTTATTTAACCTGATGGATTTGTTCAGCCATTCCCTTTAAAAAAGGAACAGACAAGTTCACATACTTTATTTTTATAAAAGTGCCTCATATTTATTAGAGAACATTTTGAAAATAAAGTACTGGAAGTAATATTTACAAAGTCTTCTGCGGTCCAGTTGATGGTTCTGCTGTATTTCTTACTGGTCTGGTTTTCCTCCCTATTCTTTCTACATAATCGAGACCACACTTTACATACGATTTTGTTTCCTGTGTTTTTGCACGTAACAAATGAACAATAATATGAACTTTTCCCCACGTTATTTATAACTCTGTATAAATATCAATTTTAATGGTTCCCTTAAGTCCCATTGTGTAGATGTGCAGATTTTATTTACAGTTCTCATACTATTGGAACTTAGAATGCCTCTGATATTTAAGACTTAAATTTATTTCTTTATTATATATACTAATGCAGGTGACATTATGCTTTGGTTTTATATTATTTCTTTAAGATTTATAAAAATAGCATTATTGGGTCACAGAGTATGGATATTTTTAAGATTTGCATATATCCAAGTTATATTTTCACAACTATACTAAGACATTTTTATGTAAAGCATATCATTATTTAGATCAGGGGTCCTCAAACTACAGCCCGCAGGCCACATGCAAATACAAATATTGTATTTGTTCCCGTTTTGTTTTTTTTACTTCGAAATAAGATATGTGCAGTGTGCATAGGAATTTGTTCATAGTTTTTTTTAAACTATAGTCTGGCCCTCCAATGGTCTGAGGGACAGTGAACTGGCCCCCTGTGTAAAAAGTTTGAGGACCCCTGATTTAGATAAATCTTTGCTGATTTGACTTGTGTAAAATCATGACTATTTTAATTTGATTCTTATGAGGGTTGGTATTTTTCTGGGAATGTGTTGAGCCAGCTGGTTACTTTTGTGGAAAAATGCACATTATTCCCTGCCTCACACATATCAATACTAGATTAATCAAGGACTTACATTTGAAAAGTACCACTTTGGTACTTTTATAGGAAATACAGGAGAATTTAAAGCCATCAAGTGTCAGGGGGTTTCTTAAGATAATAGAAAGGCAAACAATAAAAGAAGATTGACAAACTTGACTAAAGTAAGATGAGAAATTTCTGTTCAAGGTACCACAAAAAAAGAAAAAAAAAGAAAGTCAGGATACAAGTCGTATACACTATACAGCTGCAGAAAAAAGAAAGATGATCTGTGGAACTGATGTGGAGTGATTTCTGGGTGTCTTGAATATACCTGCCATGTCATAAATCTTTTTGTTCTATATATTTAGCCATGCATTTGAATAATTTTTCCCACAGTAATAAAAAAAAAAGAAAAACGTTTAAAAGCCAACCCATTTTACATTCCTACAGCAGTGTACTAGGGGTCCAGTTTTTCTACATTCATGCGAACACTAGAGCTCAACATTCTAGTGGGTGTGTAGTAGTATCACATTGTGGCTTTTAGTTACAGTTTCTCAGTGACCAACATTGTAAGCTCCTTTTCCTGTGGTTATTAGTCATTTGCATGTCTTCTTTGGTAAAAGATCTATTCCAGTCATTTGCCGATTTTAAAAATCGTGTTATTTGTCTTGCTTATAGATATATGTAATTATATATATCCTGTATAATAAAAGCCCAGTATGCTAAGTGTATAGTCGACTGGTGGGCCATTCAAGCAATCAAAGTGTAATATGCTAATGATACGCTAAGGCCACTCAACCACTTGCTATGACATACACTGACCACCAGGGGGCAGACAGTCAACCAGTCCCTATGACATGCACTGACCACCAGGGGGCAGACACTCCGATGGGTAGGTAGGTTAGCTTGCTGCTGGGGTCCAGCCGATTGGGGCCAAGTGAGATGGCATGGACACGCCCTAGACCCCTCCCACGGTCCCTCCCCAGCTGGCCAACCTCCCACGTCTCTCCACGGCCACAATAGTGCACTGGTGGGGTCCCTCGGTCAGGCCTGTGCCCTCTCGCAATCCAGGACCGCTCGGGATGTTGGAGAGCTGGTTTCGGCCCAATCCTGCAGGCCAGGCCAAGGGATCCCACTGGTGCACAAATTCATGCACCAGGCTTCTAATAGATATATTCTGGATACAAATTTTTTATCAGATATGTGATATGCAAATATTTTCTCCCATCTGTGGCTGGTCTTTCTCTCAACAATAAATTTTGGAACACAAGAGTTTGGACTTTTAATGAAGTCCAAAGTTGAGTGGTTTTTGGGAGTAAGTTTCTCAGTTGGTGCTGTTTGTCTCCAAAGTACTGAAGTGGTTACTTCAGTACTTTGGCCCCACTTCAGAGCTGCGTTTTGCAGAGAGGATGTATCAGCCTCTTCCATCATGCCAGACATGGATCCCCTGGGTGTGTACTTTTCTTATGCCCATTTCAGATGAGGAAACTGAGGCATGGATGCCCCAGGTCCTTAGGCATTAGTGGCTGTGGTCTGAGCTCAGGCCATGGGGCTGCAGAACTGTGTTCAGGATCACTGGACTTTGTCCCTGTGCCCCATGCCGTGTTCATACACTCAGTTAAAGTGGTGGTTACTGATCATGTTCTGTGGGGTCAGCACTATAGTGTCGGAACCTCCTAAGGTTTCGTTTGCTCGTCTCTAAAATGGAGATTAAAGATAGTATGTTCCAAATAGAGTTCTTGGGAGGATTCCAGAAGACTCATGTATGTTTCTTAGTATGCACATAGTAACCTTTGACTTGGTGGTGGTGGCAGTGTTGTTAGTAACAGAAGTAGTAGCAGGGTGACAGGAACCTCCCCTCCTTCTGGTGTGAGTTGCACATCTCTCTCAATGATGGTAGCATCCTAGATATTTATTTTACAGCCTTTCTCATAGTCCTCTGCCAATGTTTGCTTATAGTGAGAACTGGCACCTAAGGATCTTGAGGGTATAGAGCAGTGATGGTGAACCTATGACACGCGTGTCAGATGTGACATGCGAACTCATTTTTTTTGGTTGATTTTTCTTTGTTACATGGCATTTAAATATCCTATCTAATAATAGACAAACATGGTAATTAACCATACCTCCGCTACGCTTCCCATTGGCTAATCAGCAGGATATGCAAATTGATGACTGCCAACAAAGATGGTGCCCGGAAGCCACGCAGCTGAAACGAACATGAGGCTTGCTTGCTCCAGTGATGGAGGAAGCCAAGGTTCCCCACCTGCCGCGGCCCATCTCTGAGCTCTGGATGCAACAATGTTGCAATTATAGAAGATAAACAAACCCAGATACCTGCTTTCAGCCGGCAGTGGGCTCAGAGCTTAGAGCGCCAGTGATGGCAACAGAGTTTCAATTATAGAAGCTAAACAAACCCAGATACCTGCTTTCTGCCAGCCACGGCCTCAGAGCTGGAGCCGGCTCTCAGCTCCAGTGACAGCTATAGAAGGTAAATAAATCCCAGAATAAAAAAAAGAAAACAAGAAAAAAAAAGAGGCTGGGAGCTTCAGTCGCCCGCCAGCCTGAAAACGGCCCTCAGCCCCTCACCCAGACTGGCCAGGCACCCCAGTGGGGATCCCCACCCTGAAGGGAGTGTGACCAGCTGCAAACAGCCATCAGCGCGTCATCCAGACTGGCCAGGCACCCCAGTGGGGACCGCCACCCTGAAGGGGGTGTGACCAGCTGCACACAGCCATCAGCCCCTCACCCAGGCTGGCCAGGCACCCAAGCGGGACCCCCACCCTGATCCAGGGCACCCTTCAGGGCAAACCAGCCGGCCCCCACCCGTGCACCAGGCCTCTATCCTATATAGTAAAAGGGTAATATGCAAACTGACCCTAACAGCAGAAAGACTGGGAATGACTGGTCACTATGACACACACTGACCACCAGGGGGCAGACGCTCAATGCAGGAGCTGCCCTCTGGTGGTCAGTGCGCTCTCACAGGGGAGCTCTGCTCAGCCACAAGCCAGGCTGATGGCTGCCAGTACAGCAGTGGTGGCGGGAGCCTCCCCTGCCTCCTCAGCAGCGCTAAGGATGTCTGACTGCAGCTTAGGTCTGCTCCCCGCTGGCAAGTGGACATCCCCTGAGGGCTGTCGGGCTGCCAGAGGGTTGTCTGATTGCCTTCTTAGGCCCAATCCCCTGGGGAGCAGGCCTAAGCCAGCAAGTGGTCAACCCCGAGGGGTCCCAGACTGTGAAAGGGCACAGGCTGGGCTGAAGGACCCCCTACCCCTGAGTGCCCAAATTTTTGTGCACTGGGCCTCTAGTATAAAATAAATATCAGAAATGTAAGTCTTTGTTTTACTATGGTTGCAAATATCAAAAAATTTCTATAGCCCTGACCGGTTTGGCTCAGTGGATAGAGTGTCGGCCTGGGAACTGAGGGGTCCCAGGTTCGATTCTGGTCAAGGGCATGTACCTTGGTTGTGGGCACATCCCCAGTGGGAGGTGTGCAGGAGGTGGCTGATCGATGTTTCTCTCTCATCCATGTTTCTAACTCTCTATCCCTCTCCCTTCCTCTCTCTAAAAAATCAATAATATATATTATTTTAATTTCTACATGTGACACGGCACCAGAATTAAGTTAGGGTTTTTCAAAATGCTGACACGCCGAGCTCAAAAGGTTTGCCATCACTGGTATAGAACTTGCTTTTTCATCCTGTGGTTTGCAGCTTTTTCCTTAATACCTTTCAAGGGAGTGCGGCGTTTTATTAGGAACAGGATGTGACCTGGAGTGATGAAATAAGGCAGGCAAGGGAGGCAAAGAGGTCGGCTTTTGTTTGCGAAAGTTACAGAATCGTAGTGGCTGATGAGAACTGCTTGCTGTATGGGGTGAACTCAGGTGCCAGGGTTGTTAGATGTTGTGTGTTGGGCTGGGTAAGGTGGTCATTCCTGGTGTCCATTGGTGCAGAGCTACCTGAAGAGTCTATCCAAGTTGTGAAGAGGGAAGACGAAGACTGAAATGTGAGTGTGAGGTCCATGGAGGGAGGCAGGTGTGGAGGGGAAGACTGTGTCACAGGTTAGGTAGGAAGAACCAGGTACAGTTGGGAACTTTTAGCAGTAAGGATTCAAGAAAGCTGTTGAGACCTTTGACCTCAAGGGCATCAGAGACCTGCTTCTCATGATTCCAGGTGGCTGAAACAAACATTCTACATGCACTGCCTCTTTTCTTTTGTAAGTATGGATAGGGTGGTTTTTTTTATAGTAAAATAAAACCTGCCCAATGGTTACAGAAAGATCTAATGTAGAAAATATGGACTACCGGGGGCCTCCGGATCCCTTTTCCTGTTCTAGAGATAATCACCTTTTAGACATTTACTCTACATATTTAGGCATCTAGATGTATACACAAATGAGGTCATTCTTGCATTTTGTTTTGTAGCTTGCCTTTTTCCAACAATGTGTCTGGGACCTCTTTCTTTATCTGTATAGTATTTCATTGTATTGATAGATTATAATTTATTATACTAATCCACTGGTTTTTGATGTGTATTATTATTGTTGTTTCTTGGAAGATATTTAAGTCTGCATTTTTACCAAAGTGAATTAGGCAGAAGTCTGTGTAGTAATTAAGTGGGCTCATTCTATAGAATCAGTTGTGTGATTTTAGGCAAGAGCCTTAATCTCTGCCTCAGTTTCCCCATCTATGCAATGGGAACATTACTATTGTTATTGCTACTATTAGCTGCAAGCACCCACATAGCCTCATACGTGCTAGATACTTTTTAAAGGGCATCACATATCTGAACGTATTTAAACCGCACAACTAACTCGAGTGATCAATACTGTTATTTCTAAGATCACACAGCTGTTAAATGGTGGAGCCAATGTATATGTGAATTTATGCATTCTGATTCCAGACAAGCACTCCTACTGTGTTATACTTCTGCGTGCATAATACCGAATTTACAGGGTTATAAGAATTAAATGGGACACAACATATTCTGATGGCTTAAACTAAGGCCTAACATCTAATAGGCCAATATGTGGCCTATTTTTACCAACAATAGGCCAGTACTAGGTACATGATCAAGTAGTATTAGTGTTTGGAAAGAAAATCAATTTTGTAGAACATAGTTTTCCATATGTCCTTGTTTTGGTATGAGTATATATCAAAAAGACAAATTCCTAATAACAATCACTTGGTTAAAGCACATGTGAATTTAAAATTTTGATAAGTATTTCAAATAATCCTCCACAGATTGTACCATTTACACTTCAACAGTAAGTTATGAGTGCCCAGTTTCCCGTACCCTTGCCAACATTGTTAGTGATTGAACTTTTCAGACTCATAGGTGAAAGATATTATCTTGTTTTGTTTTGAATTTCCTTTCCAGTGAATTTTTAGAGTTGAGATACAGTTTGCATACAGTGAGACTCACTCTGTAATGTACTGTCTGCTGTTTATACAAGTGCATTCAGTCATGTCACCACCACCACACCCAAGATTTAGGACAGCTCCATCACCCCAAATTTGTTTGGCTTCGTTTTGATTAATAAACTGAGAATCTTCTAGAGCAGTGGTTGGCAAACTCATTAGTCATCAGAGCCAAATATCAACAGTACAACAATTGAAATTTCTTTTGAGAGCCAAATTTTTTAAACTTAAACTATATAGGTAGGTACATTGTTATTAACTTAATTAGGGTACTCCTAAGGCTTAGGAAGAGCCACACTCAAGGGGCCAAAGAGCCGCAGTTTGCTGACCACTGTTTTAGGGTGTTGATCGGTCACTTAAATTAGTTTACCTGTCTCTTGCTTGCTTTAGTTTTGTTTGCTTTCTTGCCTGTCTTCCTTCCTTTCCTTCTATCATTCTTTTTGTGTGAACTGTTCATTTGGACATTTTGCCCATTTGCTGACAGAATTGCGTGTTTTCCTCTTACTGATTTCTGAGAGCACAGTCTGTATTACAGAAATTTATCTTTTGTCATATGTGTTTGCAGTTTTTCTCCAGCTTATCTTCTTTTTCTGCCATTTTTTGGCAATCTAAAAATTTATAAATTATGCTTTATTAGATTTGTCGATCTCTTTTATGGATTTAAGGTTTTGTGTAATGCATTGAAGGGCTTCCTGCAGTGCAAAGTTTTTATTGTAATATCCCCCCCCCGCCCCCCCCCGCCCCCCCCCCGTCATTTAGCATGTCCTTTTAGTCACATACTCTTGATTTGTGTCTTGGTCTATTTCTTGACTTTGTAATCTCTGTTTCCCCTTTAATTTTAAGCCATTACAGTGTGTTTTAATATCTTGTGCATCTCATTCTCCCTCATTTGTCCTTTGAGGTTTTTACTTCTTTCATTGTTTATAAGCCAAAGTTAGCTTCATTATAATTTTGTCAGGTTTCTTACAAATTCATTGTTGATGATTTCTTGGATCTTGAGTTAATGTTTTAACAGGAGTGAATTGTTTTATTTAAGAGCAAGGTCTGTCTGCCCTGGCTGGTGTGACTCAGTGGTAGAGAGTTGACCCATGGACAGTAGGGTCTCGGGTTTGATTCTGGTCAAGGGCACATTCCTGGGTTGCAGACTGTTCCCCATCTCCTGTCGAGGTCCATGTGGGAGGCAATCAATCAATCAATGTGTCTCTCTCATATCAATGCTTTTTTCTCTCTTTCTCTTTCTCTCTTTCCTCCCCTTCCACTCTCTAAAAATCAATGGAAAAATATCCTCGGGTGAGCGTAAGGTGCGTCTTTCTGTATATCTGTAGAACAAGGATGATCCTCTGAGTAAAATTGTTGATGTGGTTTCAGATTTTGCAGTGCAACTAACTTAATCACTTGTTGATTTTTGGTGTAGTATCACAGAATATCCACAGTTATATGGAAAGGTTATTGTATGAAGCGCTCCTCCCTTTTCCAGCTCTGTGTCTGTAGGAGGCTGGATTTTCTTCTTACACTTGAACTAAAACAACATACTGTAGCAGACCAGATACAGACGCAGACGTGAGAGTCCACTGTCTTAAGTCAGCCAGTAATCTAAAGCAGTGCCACTTCTCTCATTAAGTTTTTATTGTTTGGAAATTGTATTTATTTTTCATGAAAATATTATTTATGTTAACATTAATGCATATGTTGTCATTTAAAAATAAATTAATAATGAATTGTTTTCAAATCTTCTCAGTTTTAATTTCTAAAAGAGTAACTTTCAGTAGCATGACCCACATAGACAAAGCTTCTTGTGGTTCACATTCAATTTTAAGAAGATAAAGGGGTGCTGAGTCCAGAAAATTTGGGAACCACTAAGTTGAGCTACCGACCAGCAGGGCAGTTTGTTGTAGGGGAAGAGGTGAGCTTTGGCGTCAGCAGCCAGGTTCAAATTCCAGATATGCGATTTCCTAGGGACAAATTATTTTTAACTCCATTGGGTAAATTTTTCTTCTTGAGACCTGGTTTTCTCACTTGTAAAAATGGCAATGAAAAAGCTGTTTTAGTTGTTAAAGGTTAAGTAGTTTGATGCTGCCTTTTAATTTATTAGGTGTTACAATGACAGGTATGACTATGTCCAATCATTTTTTAAAAAGAGATTGTGAAATTACTTAAAGATGTTCTGCCCATATGTATAAAATATTCATGTCTAAAATCTTTTCACTTGTGACTTCATACACATTTTCAAGTATACATGTAAACTTACGTTTTTACAATTAGGAAAGCAGTAAAACTAATTCAGAACGTATACTTCGGCATCATAAGACAGATGGTAATCCTATAAAGAGATGGCCTATATTTTTAGAAGTGCAAACAGAAAAACAGATACTCTTAAAAATTCCAGAGTAATCTTTGCCTAGAAAATGGGATGCGATAAAAGACCATCTAGCCCAGGGGTGGGCAAACTTTTTGACTCGAGGGCCACAGTGGGTTCTTAAACTGGACCGGAGGGCCGGAACAAAAGCATGGATGGAGTGTTTGTGTGAACTAATATAAATCCAAAGTAAACATCATTACATAAAAGGGTACGGTCTTTTTTTTCAATAGTTCTATTCATTTCAAACGGCCCGGATCCAGCCCGCGGGCCGTAGTTTGCCCACAGCTGATCTAGCCTAATAGAACTTTTTATAGTTTCTCATGTCTAAAATTGAATCTTACTTAGTTAGTGTTAGTATTGAGTTGTATATGGATTAGTAGTTGAAAAAGAAATAATCGATCAAGTAGATAATTGCCAAGCCCTTTTACTGTGGTGATAAGTCTCTTGCTTTCTATGAAATGGATGCAGTAGTGGGAAACAGAACCATGTGACCCCAAATTTAGTGGGGTTAATTTATATGTGAATACTTGTCACCTGGGAGCAATTATGTAACACATGAGCCTCAAGGTGCCTGTCATTGTAGAGCAGTGTTCTTATTAGTTCACTCCACTGTTCGTTCAACACATACTTATTGAGTACTTTCTTTGGGCCAGGTGTAAGCTAGGTGCTAGGGATAAAATGTTGAGAAGAAGATTGACACAGTCTCTGTTAGGATGATAGACATTAGTCAGATAATTATACAAACAAGTCTAAGCATACATACTAGATGGGAATTCTAGGCAGGAGAGGGATACAGCCTTCTGAGAGCCTGGGATTGGGGGATTTCACATAGGAAGGGAAGGATGTGTTTCTTTAGGAATTGAGAGATGAGCTGAAGTTTGAACAAATTAAGAAGAGGAGAGTGAAAAAAACCCCCCACACAACACATTTCAAATCAAAGGGCCAGTAGCTTAAAAGTTCTATACTTAGACTGTGATGAATATGGATGCTTTCAGTGTGAGTGGAGCAGAAATCAAGTCAAGAATGGACATACCATGTAGGATCTCATGGGCCACATTATGGAGGTTTATTACTTTATTCTAAATAATGATAAATTGTCCTTTCACGTGAGGAACGAGAGAGTGAAGGTGGTCAGGGTATCATTAACATACCTGATTAGAATTGCATGTCTAAAATTCACTTACTCATAATTACTGAGCATCTCCTACACCCTTGGTCTGGTCCTAGACTCTTGGAAGACATCAGTGGGTAAAATAGGGTTAAAATCCCTGCTTTTGTAAAGCTTACATTCTTTAATATAAAGAGGTGGAGAAAGACAAAGGACATAATAAATCCGACTAACGTGATGCAAACACATTATACATCTTTTTACCAGAAAGCCAGTTTGTTCATTTTTGCTTACTATTTATTTCCTTGTCTCTTACTATTTCTGTTGATATTTTTCTTGTTTTTATTTTTTATTTTTATAATTTAACATGACTATGTGTGCTACTTTCTTTTTTATTTTATTTAAAAAAAAATTTTTTTTTATTGATTTCAGAGAGGAAGGGAGAGATTGAAACATCAATGATGAGAATCATTGATCAGCTGCCTTCTGCACGCCCCTACTGGGGATCGAGCCCACAACCCAGGCATGTGCCCTTGACTGGAATCGAACCTGGGACCCTTCAGTCCACAGGCCGGTGCTCTGTACACTGAGCCAAATCAGTCAGGGCACATAAGCTACTTTCTAATGGCAGATAGTAATTCATCTTAATTATATATAAGCAAAATATCTAAATTCTGTTCCCTCCAATAGGCTTCTTATTCTTGTCAAAAGAGATTAGGTATTGTGATATGTCTTACTTTGAGTACAAAACCTATACTGTCTACGTAAAAGGAGTGACTTGCCAGCTAAAGTACATTGTCATTATATTATCTAATTTTTATGAATGTCTGTATTTTTGTCAAACAAATAATATATGTTAATAAATGTTGCATGTTTATGCTTTGATAGAAGATAGTGGTACTTGGATACTGAGTTCATCTGATATACAATAATGTTAAAAAGTAACTGGTGTTCCAAATATTTATATGTATTTTGTTTTTTGCAACATGCTCAAAAACATAGGACATGACAATAAGACTTTTTAAAATTGCTTCTTTATAGAGATAATGTTGCTGATCCCCCCAATAAGTTGTCTGATCTGATTGTTTTTACTATAAATGATTTCACGTAGATTCTGTCTACACAGTAAGCAAGTTCCATCTATAACTAAACATTTGTAAGACATCTCCTTTCAACTCCTACTGTGTTATCATCACTATATCACTAATGGATTTGTATTATAATTTATCCATTGATCAGTCTCCTACTGGATTATGAGGCCATAAACTCTTTATTAATCTATACTTTACCACACAGTGCTGGGTATATAGTAGGGCTTTGTAAATGCACAGTGAATTAACGAATGCCATCAAGGTTAGGGGAGGTCAGAATCTTAATTTTTTTAGCATTTTGCTCAAGTTCAAGCTTGTTACATTATACTTTCATGGTTGCACAAACTGTAGGACATGGCCACAGAGGAAATAAACCATGCGAAGTAAACAGAATGATTTCTGTGATCAGTTAATATGAGTTAGGAAGCCACATTTTTTTCCTCCGAAATGACTTTCAGGAAGTCTCTACAGAATTGAAATCCTGTCATTTCAATGATGGAACAGTGTACAAAAAAGTTTAGAAATTATATTTCTGGATACAGAAGTAAAAAATTGCCATTGGACATTGCAAAAATAAGAAGAGGAAGACATGATAATTCTGGAACTATGCTTCATGATCTTCTTCCTAGTAGATCTCCACTGACCATACCCAACTGTACGGGAGTGCCAAAGGTGGGGCACCGGGCCGGGGGTAGGGGGCGTGGGGGGAAGAAGGTGAGTGGGCCTGGAAGGGAGAGAGCAGCATTGCTGAACTTTCCTAGAGAGCGTATCACAGATTGTGGGATGCTTTTATCTTTTCATTTTTACAGATGTTTATATTTTTAAAAACATGTATAAGTTGTTGAGGAATCCACTAGGCTTGATATTCTCTAAGTTTTCATAGTTCCTCCTCCTCCTCTAAGTGTTTGCTGTTTGTGGGACACACACTGGTACCTGGGCCCTGTGTGAATTAGTGCTGAAGGTGAGCATTAGGAAAGACCAAAACTCTGACCCGTAATTCAGGAGACAACAAAAAGCAAGGTCTAAAAAGAAACAGGTAGATTAGGGTTTGTTCTTTAAGCATTATTCGTCAAATGCTGATTACATAGGAGGCACTGATCTATTTTGCTGGGTGACATGGGGGCGGGCGGGGAACCCTGCTCTAATGGACCTGACTTTCTTATGAGCATACCTGGGTGTCTTTGTTCAAAAGCTAAAGGATTGAAACTGAGTAAGATAAAAGTTTTGTGAAAAATCTTTTAATGTGACCTTTTAATAATGTTTGTTTATTTTTTTTATTTTAGAAAATGGCTCCAAAGGGTAAATGAAGCTGGAAAAATATGCAGATGCAGCGTTGCATATGGCTTGTCCTGGTGCTCAAGGACAGTACTCCAGAGAGAAATTGATTCCCTTGGATTTGGTCATCAGTCATAATGAAGAAAATCAGTCTTAAAACCTTCCGGAAATCTTTCAACTTGACTAAAAGTAAAGAAGAAGCGGATTTCATGGTAGTGCAACAGCCCTCACTAGCCAGTGATTTTGGAAAAGAAGATTCCTTGTTCGGTAGCTGTTATGGGAAGGACATGGCCAGCTGCGACATCAACGGTGAAGATGACAAAGGGGCCAAAAACAGATCCAAAAGCGAGAGCCTCATGGGTACGTTAAAAAGACGGCTTTCTGCCAAGCAGAAGCAGAAGGGCAAGGGCAGCGGCCCCTCCGGGAGCTCTGCTGACGAGGACACCTTCTCCTCCTCCTCAGCACCCCTAGTCTTTAAAGATGTGAGAGCTCAAAGGCCCATCCGGTCCACGTCCCTCCGCAACCATCACTACAGCCCTACACCATGGCCTCTGCGACCCACAAACTCCGAGGAGACATGTATCAAGATGGAGATGAGGGTCAAGGCCTTGGTCCACTCTTCCAGTCCGAGCCCAGCCCTGAACGGGGTTCGCAAGGACTTTCATGACCTTCAGTCGGACTCGGTGTGCCAGGAACAGAACAGTTCCCTGAAGAGCTCAGAGTCTCAGAACGGAGACCTGCACCTTCACCTTGATGAGCATGTGCCTGTCGTTATCGGACTTATGCCTCAGGACTACATTCAGTATACTGTGCCTTTAGAGGAGGGGATGTACCCTCTGGAAGGACCCCGCAGCTATTGTCTGGATGGGTCTTCTCCCATGGAAGTCTCTGCGGTCCCTCCCCCCGGGGGAGGGAGCTCCTTCCCCGAAGATGAGAATCAGGTCGACCAGGAGCTCGTGGTGGCCCCAGAGATCTTTGTGGATCAGTCGGTGAACGGCCTGTTGATCGGCACCACGGGGGTCATGCTGCAGAGCCCCAGAGCAAGTCACGACGATGCCCCTCCACTCTCACCGTTGCTACCTCCAATGCAGACGAATCCCATCCAAAGGAACTTCAGCGGGATCACCGGCGCAGACGCCCACGTGGCGGAGAGTATGCGCTGTCATTTGAACTTCGATCCTAACTCTGCCCCTGGGGTTGCCAGAGTTTACGACTCAGTGCAGAGTAGTGGGCCCATGGTTGTGACAAGCCTTACGGAGGAGCTGAAAAAACTTGCAAAACAAGGATGGTACTGGGGACCGATCACACGCTGGGAGGCAGAAGGGAAGCTAGCCAATGTGCCCGATGGCTCTTTCCTTGTTCGGGATAGTTCCGATGACCGTTACCTTTTAAGCTTGAGCTTCCGCTCCCATGGCAAAACACTTCACACTAGAATCGAACACTCAAATGGTAGGTTTAGTTTTTATGAGCAGCCAGATGTGGAAGGACATACGTCTATAGTTGATCTAATCGAGCATTCAATCAGGGACTCTGAAAATGGAGCTTTCTGCTATTCCAGGTCTCGGTTACCTGGGTCTGCAACTTACCCCGTCAGACTGACCAATCCAGTGTCCCGGTTCATGCAGGTTCGCTCTTTGCAATACCTGTGTCGCTTTGTCATACGTCAGTATACCAGGATAGACCTAATTCAGAAACTGCCTTTGCCTAACAAAATGAAGGACTATTTACAGGAGAAGCACTACTGAAATTAGGGGAGCCCCGCGTCCTGCACTTTGGGAGGAAGGATAAGAGATTGAAACACAGTTTACAGATGTTCATTGCTATCAGAATCTTTGCTGCCATACTATTTCAGTTTTATATGTAAAAGAGTAATCAATTTGTTTTCAGGTGGGAAGTGTGGGCAAGGTGTCTTGGTTTTATTTTGGTTCTTTAAAAAGGGAATCTTGAGGCTTAACAAGTGTGAGTTCTCTTTCATCAATGTGCAGAATAATCACAATGTGAATTATCAAATTCTCCTTTCCCCCACCCCCCGTCCTTTGCTGCTAGCCACTGTGATTTTTATGCATTAAAAGCACATTTCATGTGTATTCAACCCTAAGTAAAGTTGAATGAAACTTACAGAATGAAAATTGTCATGTCTCTTTAAATGACCCATTTTCAAAGATAGTGTTGAGTAGTCATACCCTTGTGATAGAACACAGAATTTACACGTACACTGAAGATGATTTTTTAATCTCATACTTGAGAAAGATTAATTTAGAATTATGAATTGATGTAATCTTGGGTACTGGAATGTGGACCTGCAACTTATCTTTTATAACACTCATTTCTAAATTATTTTAAAGGCTGTGCTGTTTTTTTGTTTTGTATTGTGAAAGTTTGAATTTTTCTGTTGCCTTCATTTTCATCTTGTGATTTGTCTATTTTAATAAATGGCCTTACATTAAAAAATCATAAAGAAATGCATATCACCAGTTTAGAAATTGTTGCCTTTTCTGTCCTTAAGCTCTGGTACAAATTGGCATAACATGAAGATCTATGGAACTAGAGATATTAAAGAAGTACTAGATGGTCATAGTTTTCTGTGATAGCAGTTTTTTGTATTATCTTTATTTTCCTTTGCTAAAATGTTTTTTGTGATTTCTTTTGCTTAGTCAACATTTTCTTGGGTGAACTTGATATATAGAATTGATTTTTATAAATGGACTAGATTCTGTTGGAACATTCAAGTTTCTATAAAATTTAAACTGATTTGAATAGAAAGAAAACATTCTTTTAAAGTTGGATTTATGTTTTCTTATGTGTAGTCACTATTACGATGTGCTAGATTTGACCCTTCATTCATCCCACCAAGAAAACAAACAACAAACCCAGTGACTTTAGTTGAGAAGTTGTAGAAATTGCGAACACCATGTAAGAAAAACCGTATCAGATATATGGTAGTCTTGTTGCCTACCATATATACTGCCACTTAAAAACAGGTTTTTATTGTTTTTTGGTGGTTTTTTTTAAGTCTTAGGTAAATTGGCATTGTTGGTTATTTTAACTTTTAGATTCAGGTTTTTTTTTGTTTGTTTTTTTGTTTTGTTTTTTTGGAGGGGGGTGATATCCCCAGTACTTTATAGTTATTTTGAAATGTAGGGTTTACTCACTTCATGATTCTTTAGTGTAGTATTTTGGGATTGCCTCATCCAGATAATGTTTTCATTTCAGATGCAACATGTAATTTAAGACAGTTCTACCTTTGTCACTCAGTTTTCCTAGCTCGCCCACATCCCCCCCCCCCCCCCCCCCGTTTAAGAACAAGCATAAAGGTCTTAGGTCAAACTTAATGGCTTTGTCATTCAGACATAGTAGTATCCCTTTTTTTCTCTATTTGTTTTTTAGCGTCAGAACTGAGAATTAAGAAGAAAAGGCACAATGCCATAACATCGTGTGTTATGGTATTTTAACTTAAAGGGGGAAAGGTACTTAATTTTGGTGGAATGTTGATCGTACCTTGTTACAAAGCCTCATTTTCTGATGTTTTCACCTAAGAAGATGGGAGTGTTGAGTATACTGTAATAATATAATTTAAGTGTTCACTATAAGCTATTTGGATTAAGAACTATTACAGAGTTGTAAACTTATCAAATTAATGCAAGACATTTAAACTATTTTTTTGCAAAACTATTTATTTTTAAACAATCTAAAGTCTATCTAGGGTGAGTTAAAAGTCCCTGTGCATCTATATTAGATGGCAGGTATTGTCACAGAGTCACTGTGTATTAATAATAGATGTTGAGATGGCTTCTCCGTGTTTCTAGAAGCTTTTACATGTATGTACCCTTTGTGAGATCACGGTGCACAGAGGTCTTTGGACTGCCCAGAACCCCATCTCAGCATGCGGGCGTAGCCTGTTCCTTACATTTTCCTCATGGGAATGTGTTTAAGATCTAGCCATTTAGTTTCAAGTTAAGATTACTCTGATTTTCATCTGAATGTTTTTAAAATTGTATTTTGTGTTTTTATGGAGGGCAAGTGTTGATACTCTTCTAATTTAGAAAGTCAGTTCTTACGTGCTTTTGTATATTCGTATATCAAATTCTTTAAAATGCCCTATCCTAATTGAATTTGAAATTCCTAGGGTCTGATACTGTGTTGATAAAAATAAAAGTATTTGCCAAGAAATTATTTACACACAAAGAGAGAAGTATTGCAGTATTTTCTGCTTTTGCCTAGAGAGAACCATTTGGAGTAGGCAATGCAATATAATAGGAAAGATTGGCTTTATAGGATCCTAAAACAGTCTGGTTAAAAATGGGAAGGGGAAAAGAGATAAATGTTCATCCTGTAGTTTGGTCTAGATACAATTTGGATAAATTTCTGGATTATATTGAATGGTGGCTTAGATGACATGGACACAAGCAGGGAGTGATTTTTAAATGTGATTCTAAAAGTCTGAACTCAAGGCATGAAAGAAAACAAAGCTGTATCCTTTTGCCATGATAAAATGAATCCGCTGTTTTTATCAAATATTTCATCAAGAACCATGATGGAGGCCAGAGCTATTTCCAGGCTTACTAGGACACTATTACGCATTTTTATAAAAAGAAAGCATAGAGAGTACTTGAAAAATATCTCACTCTTTCTCTTCTAAAGAAAACTGTTATCTTTCTACTTGGTGCAATAACCTGAAGATTTCAAAGTCAAAAGTATCATATCACAGGAAATGATCACAGAACTAAAAATAGTTTTTAAGGAAGCCAGCTGCACAGGGCAAACTTCTTGCTATGAAGAAAATCGTGTGCCAAAGGCTAAATCATTGGCACACCGGAAATACAATCAAGTATACATTTTCATTTCTGAGCCAGTATTATTGAAACAGGACAAAAGTTACTAACATCTTAAATAGAGATTATATGCCATGTCTCTGCTTGTGCTAAAGTCTAAGTATCTTTCTTAACCGTGCTTTCAGAAACGCCAGTCTTAATCATTGTACATTTCACATTGTATACAAGAGATTTGCTTTATGAGTGATTCCGATAACATATTTTCAAATCTTAGTGGGTTTTCATCAAATATGCAGTCTGATTTTGAAATTGAAATCTCTACCAGCATTAGACAGTTTTGTTGAAAACTAATAAGGAACAATTGCCAGTTCCGTAAATAACTTAAAAATTCTAAAGTATGGGTATGCTAGTAATCACAAATTTGGTTTCTTCAAATACTTTTTTAATCCTGCAAAGATGGTTTTTTATAAACATCCTTTGTATTAATTAGTCACAACATGGCAGATGCATAGCTGCTGTTTCTGAAAAGTGATCCAAACAGTCCATCCAGAGGTGATGAGAAATTCTTACAGAATTTTGTAATAGGTATACACGTTGGGTTAAAGGAATTTTGTAGTCGTTGGAGTGCCATGGAATTAATCCTTGCAATCCAGATTGCTGTAGTTTACACTTTTCTGTATGTTTCCAATCAGGTGTGTATCATTTGTACGAGAACACCACACAATGAATTATCCAAAGTCCATTGATTTTAATACGTGTTTTGGTTTGTACACGAATTATAGTAATTTCTTGCACATTTTTGGAAATTAATTGTATAAGAATTTATGTATCTGCTTCTAGATACAGTATGTAAATAAAAATTTCGTTCCCAAGATCTGCCTTGTAGTGTATTTAATAACCAGGTGCAGATTTTAATTCATGGAGGGTTAAGTAGATAATTTCTAGATGTCCCATAAACGGGGCTGAGACTGGAGGGTAGGGACCAGCAAATTTTAGTAAAAAGGGGAAAGTGAAATAGTGTCATTCAAGGGGAACATCAAATTAGGAGTCAGCCAATGTGGCTAATGTCCTGAAGCCTTCGACAAAGGCTGGAGAGAATAGGCAGAACATTTAAACAAAGAATCATTAAAATTAACAAAATTGTTTGGATTGTGACATTTAAAAAAGTATGTCTCTTATTACTTAATAGTATTTCATGGAACTAGAACCAGGTTATCCAAGTACATTGTATAGAAGTTAGATATTCACAGACAAGAATGATTTCTCATATCACTTAATTTAATGACATGCTTTTAAAGTTCTTAAACTCCATATTGGATTAAAGGTTCACTTTAAAATTTCTTCTATTTTTAATAAGTACTTTTAAAATCCTAGTTAATTCAAAGATAAATTGTAAAATAACCTTGTTTGGAAATATCACAGATTTTGACTTCCCTAGAATCCAAATAACGTGGCATTCTGATGCTCAGAGCTGGTCTCGGGCAACAGCACGGACTTTAATTTTAAGGTCGTATTAATCTGCTGGTGGTGGTGCTGAAATACAAAATGATGGGAAGAGAATGGGCTGGCCTCAGGTGTAAGAGGCTAGACTTTACAAACTTACACCATGCCAGGCAAACAGTTTTATTCTCATCTGCCCCTTCTTGAAGTCCTTCAACAGATGGAGCAATGGGGAGTGACTGGGTGCTTGTGCTTTCAAAAAGCTCAGCCCGGAGAAGCGCGCGTGCGCGCACACACACACACGTGTGTTCGTGCTCTCCACAAAGATAAAAGACCCTTTGCCACAGTAAATGACTTGTTGAGAATCTGGGGTCGACCTCTGAACTTCATACTTTTTCATCATGCTGACCGTAGCCAATTTCTTTTATTCCCTGCCACCCCACCTTTAACTTGCCTCACAGGTTTTACTTACCCTTTCACTAGGCTTTTAACTTTCTGAACCAAAATATTTTAACTTTTATTTCACTTGAATTTAGTCCTTACTGTCTGCTATTTTAACCTCCAGTCTAGGTTTTTATAAATATATTTTTTAAATATTTAGCTTTATTTAAATTTTATTATTAAAAATTATTTGATTCTTTCAATTTTTTCATATCCCAATTTCCAGTTCTAAGGGTTTCCTAACCTGAAACTTTTTCAAAAATTTGACTCTTGTGTTCCTCCTTTGTACATGACTTGTCTTGCTAATGAATGGGTGTTTCGGGCCAGCAGCTTTGTTCCCTCTATTCTCCCCCAACACCTCCTCGAAGGCGTCCCGGCCCTGTGGAGTAGTAGGGTTGGGTAGGCAGACTCCTGAAGTTATTGTTGCTTAAGCTGCATTTTCCCTACTTAATACCAGGCCACCTCACCAGCTCTTCTGGAAGAATGAGGGTCCCCCCCAGAACAGGCTCCCTCAGATGGTAAAAGCGGAGGCGAGGCTTGCCAGCCTGTGGGTTATTTGATAGGGGTCATGAACAGCACAAGTTGCCTTGCCTAGAGGTCATTTGGGACCAGCAAATCCTGTCCTTGGTAACTGGCTTGCAAATTAGGGTAAATCTTAAATTGAAAAGGAAACTCTGATGGTGTGACCTGGATTTCTCCACACCAGGAGAGTTCTAGGAAGCACAGGTCTCTATACAAGGCTGTTTCTGACCTCTAACTTGGCTTTGTGAACCTAATAGACATGAGGATTTGGTTACACTAGCCTAGGTCACATGTGAATTTATACAGCGTTCTTTAAATGTATGGCATTTCATCCTGGAATCCCATTAAGAACAGCCCCTGTGTTCCTCGTGTAAATAATGTGTTCTTTAGCCCCTCCCCTGCAACAGTCTCTCCAGCCCTCTCCATGGTGAACTGGCGTGCTGAGGCTCCTGCTCACCTGACGCCTTTGCCACAGCCCTTCTCTCCTCACTGCAGTCCTTGGCAACCTGGCTTTCTTGTGGCTGGCAGGTGGTGAGCAGCATTTGGCCCAGAGGTTTATCAGCCTGATAGTGGCCATGGGGTGTGACAGTTGCCTAGAAAACCAGTAGATTATGTATCTGTACACACAGGGGAATCCATTGCTCCACAACAAACAGGCTCTCCTGGGATCTAGTTATTGGAATCAACAGCTCAAACTAGACAGCTGGATTTTATACCCAAAGTCTCTTGCCTGTTTGTATAGCCTTAGACTCCTCTCTCCCTGGGACCCACACTTTCTTTCCTTTCCCCCCCCCCCTTTTATTTTGCCACACTTTCTTTAGATGTTGTATACTTAAGTTCATATAGTGCCCAGTAAAGAGGATATGCTCACAGAACCCTTCGAAGACATCTCTCAATGTCAAATCTGAATGACTGTGTTCCTATTACAAATTCACCTTCATTAACTGTATGGTATGGTCCAGTGTTAATGAATTCATTCATCATTTCATTCACTCAGAAAGGAAGTATTGAGCTCCTAGGATGCCCAGGACTGTGAAAGTAATTTCAGTGATATGAGTGCCAAGGAAGGACAGGGTTCAACAAGACCTGATCTTGAGGGGAGGGGTGGTGAGTAGGGAATAGAATGTAGTTCATTCCATCTTCAAAGGGGGAATGCTTTTGGTTCCCCAAACCATTAAAATATGATGGCTTGGTGGGTGGGACTCAGGGACTCCAGCCAGGATTTCCTTGCTGTTCCGACCCTCTCATTTCACCTAAAGTCTCTGGACGTCACCTTTATTCTCCAGCTTTCCCATGTGGTGATCTCTACATGTGTAGGTGAGGGATCTAGTGTCTGGCAGCCCTGTGGTCACATTGTTAGAATTTTGTAATCAGCAAGGAAAAGGAGTTTCTTTTCTCTAAGGTTCTAGCTAAGACTCCAAATTGCTTCAACTGCATCACATGTTCATTTTCGACCCCAATCACTGTGGTGGCCAGAATCATGGACTTGTCAGATGGGTGGAGCTGAGCCTTAGGGCTCCTGTGGTCAAGAAACAGGAGCCGATTCCAACAAGACTTTCTCCCTCCTTACTCCCAGTGGGGAAGGTGGTATCTGAATGCTCCATTCAAGGGGGAAGTGTTCATACATAAAGGAAATGTGCTAATGAAAGAAAAGATTTGAAATATGTATGAAAATGTGGGCGCTTTCCCACGGAGAATTTTGTATTAAATATGATCCATTTATATGAAGCATATGTAAATATTGTGGTAGACCTTTCACATTCTTCTGAGGTAATTGACTAAGGTGACTTATATTTAGGTTATGCCTAAATACAGGGTGGGGCAAAAGTAGTTGTGTGTATATTTGGATTTTTTTCATAGAATAGTGCAATTATCTGGCCAACTCATCCCTAGCAGGTAATAGAGTATCTGGTGTGCAGATGTGGGACAGTAAACCAATATTGACCATTTCTTGGAAAATCATGTGAAAACATTTGAAATCTTTTAAGTGCCATGTGATTTTTTAAAGACCCTCAGCTTATTGATCCATTAATGGCTGATAAAATCATTGATTGAAAGGTTTCCTCTGTTTGCTCACTCTGCGAGAACCCACCTCTAGTCAGAATTGTTATGTTGTAGTTTTCTCCAACTACCATTTATTAACCTTGTAAATCTGTTGATTATGTTGATCGATGCGCATCGAGTTTTGATAGAGATAAAAGGAAATGTAAAAATCATGTCAGAATAAAGCCTCTCCCAATTTTTTGGGACAAGGGATTATATAAAGTGAGAAGAACAAGGAACACAATATTTGGAATTCTTTTTTTTTTAAATATATATATTTTTTAATATATATTTTATTGATTTTTTACAGAGAGGAAGGGAGAGAGATAGAGAGTTAGAAACATCGATCAGCTGCCTCCAGCACATCTCCCACTGGGGATGTGCCCGCAACCCAGGTACATGCCCTTGACCGGAATTGAACCTGGGACCCTTCAGTCCACAGGCCGACGCTCTATCCACTGAGCCAAACCGGTTTTGGCTGGAATTCTTAATTTTAAAAGATTTTTAAGCAACATTGGGGTGAAGAGCAGAGAGAGAGGAGGTTTATCTGAATTTGACTACTGGTTTGACTATTTTAATTTTAATAAATATTACTTGAACTAAAACATTTTTTAAAATTCAAAAGTATCTTAATTAAGAATCACTCTGATTTATAATAATATTTCAATAGCTAATAATTTTCAGATATTTGAATTGCAGAATAGATACAACATTCCCTTGGCATAAAATTTCCTCTGTCATCTCCATTTCCCATTTTTGTTTTTTACCCTGAAAAAAATTGTAGTGGTGTAAAGATTGCGCTGTGCCCAGACATGTATTTTATTGAACATACAGATACTGAATGTATGGAAATAAAAGACTTTATCTTACTGAATTATTTAAAGAGACAACTTTTATTGTGGTAAGTTAAGAACTTAGTATGTATGCCTAATGTGCAAAATTTACATTTTCCCCCATTGAGTTAAATGTTTAGTTGTAAGGATAATTCTCATAGTACATAATGATGTTTTGATTGTTTAAAAATTCTAGATAATCCATAATCAAGAGAACGTTTCCCCCTTTTATTGTCAGATGAATCTATTCTGGATGGAAAACATCCTGCAATTAATTTGCTTTTATTCTGCTCTTTGCCACCCCATCCCAGGAGTCTTTTAACGCTAACCCAGCCTCTTTCTCTTTCCAGAAACAGCATTTTTGTAATTCTGTATGGCACATGTGCGTGGTGTTACACAGTGTCTAACAAAACTCCCTTCTCAGAAACACGAATTGATTTTTTTTGGGTAGAGATTCAGTTCCAAGATATTTCATTTGGTCTTCACATATGAATAAATTAAAGGTAAAAGGAATTTTAAGTGGCTGAAACTATTCCATTGAAGGTTAAAATTGACAACTTATTTTCCCTTCTTTGGTTCAGCCTTGCTTTTCTTTATGGATCTCCATGTGAAGCCATTTTAATGAAAAAAAAATATGGCAAAGCACAAGGCAAACACATAAATCAATACTTTTTCTCCCACAGTGACCTTGGGGCTCTCAATGAAATGTGCTCGCATGTCCCCAAATAATTTGCAAAATGACTTTTTCATGATTTTGATCACTTTCTGAGCTGCTGTCTCCATTTACCCAGGCAATAGCCTCATTTTTATGTGAGAATGCCTCTTGCAGGCGCAACACTAGGAAATCAAACTTTAATCTATATCCTTTGATTACGGGAAAAATATGAATGTAATTCACTTAGAAACCACATCATCTTGGGAGCCTTTAGTTGGAAAGTACAGCTAAGGTGTGATGTGTAGAAGTTTATATTTCTGTCTTTGAGGCTTCACTCAAATATTGACTCCTTATTTCCCCAGCAATGATGGCTGATGTTTGGCTTTGATTGCTTTAAAAAGTGACTGCGGTGTTTTTTTTTCCTCTATTTCTAAGGAAGTGGTTTTTCACTGTTTAGAATTTGAAGACAATTGGTGGAATCCAGAAATTCAGCCAATGCCAACTAGAAGGGAAATCTGAACTTAAGTTTTTAGAGCAATTTGTACAAGACACTGATTCCCCTCCCCTCCCCTCCCCCCCTCCCCCGCCCCGGTTCTGCTTTATATAAAACTAGAGGCCCAGTGCACAGATTGGTGCACCGGTGGGATCTCTCAGCCTGGCCTGTGTCCTCTCATAATCTGGGACCTCTCAGGGGATGTCGGAGAGCTGGTTTGGCCTGATCCCCTCAGGCCAGGCCGAGGGACCTCATGGGTGCACGACTGGGGCTGGAGAGGGATAGGGACTGCAAGAGAGCTCCAGGCCGTGTCCAGCCCATCTTGCCCAGTCCCCATAGGCCGGACCCCAGCAGCAAGCAAACCCACCAGTTGAAGTGTCTGCCCCCTGGTGGTCAGTGCTCATCATAGCGACTGGTCAAACAAACAGTCAGGCACTTAGCATATTAGGCTTTTGTTATATAGGTAACTACACATTTATATTGTTTCTACTCATTTGTAACTTTTTAAGCCATCTATGTTTGCTGTGTGAAAAGAAGATTAAATATAAATTTCTCATTTAACAAAATTAATAATTTATTTAGTTTGAGTTATTCATTAGCTCAAGGACATGAAAGAGTTTAAGTACACTGACTAAGTAACATCTATCAACTACTAAATGCTAAACTTCATCGAGTGATAGAATATTGGATTTTAACCTTGCTGCTAAACTGTTTCAGTTGAAATGATTTCTCTATAGGAGCTGAGTGATAAGGCTTAACAGAATGGGAATATATTTATATTGTTTTCAGAGGAAGTTAAAATACAAGTCTAAATGTTCGAATCACTAAAAACTCTTAAGTAAAGCTCAGAGTAAAAGAAATACAGGTACTTATTTTTTTCCAGATTCCATTTCCATGTTAGGCTTAAGATAAAAATTCACTTTTAATATCATAAAGTTGGTTTTCAGAACTTGTGGTAGAAATGAATATGCTTCGGCCCAGGGGTTGAATATATATTAAGGTAATCTGTTTGCATTTTAGCATGAATATTTCAATTGTATATCTTAAAAACTTACAGCTTAGTAAATTTTATTTGCATCTAAATAGACTGTAGGATAAAGTTCTGGAGGAAACTCTGTAATCGTCTAGGCCTTTCAGGATACTGGATGAATTATTGTCTGTTTACAGCTCTCATTTTAGCAGTTAATCATAGACTGCTTAATTGTTCACTCTAGAGCTGTGTGGTCTCCACAAAGAGATGTTGAAAACTGGAAAGAAAAGTATGACATTGCTATAATATCCAGTGTGTAGGACTCGATTATATGATTAAAAACATCTAACCCTCTTTAGGTCAGCCTCTTTCTGGCTGCCTTTCCCTTAGGCATGGTATGAATTCTGATGGCTCAGGCAAGCCATGAAATCTGGGAAGGCCCCCCGAGTTCCAGTCCTTTGAGGACATTCCCAGAGGTCTACATCCAGTCTATCCAGTTGTGGCTGCTTAAAGTCATGGCTGCGAAGTTTTTGGCATGCCCACCACCCAAAGGTAGGGATCATGTGCCCGTCCCTTTTATTTGGGCTGGCTTGTGACTGCTTCTACCAGTGCATAATAGAAATGACACAAGGTAACATCTGGGGCTGGATTATAAAAGACCAAGTTGCTTCTGCCTCATTCGATCCTGGAGTCCTGAGCCACAGGCTACAGTGCCTGGCTACTCTGCCATCGCCATACAGGGAGATCACAGACCTGCTACACCAGTTCTTCAGTCATCCTTGCCAGGCACATGTGCATGAAGGCTTCTTGTGCATGAAGCCATCCTGGGATTCTGCAGAGCAGCCGATCTGCCAGCTGAAGACCAGCGTCATCTTTGTCAGCCCTTCATGGAATAGAAGAATCACCGGCTAATCCCCACCCAAATTCCAGACCCTCCAAATCACCAACAAAATGTTTTTTGTCTTAAGTTAACAACAACTTGAAGTTTGGTATATTTGTTATGTAACAAGACATGACTATAACAACATTTTATTAGAAGGCAGCTTCCAAGGGTGGCTCCCACACCCTCAACATCAAATTTGGCCTTGTGGATCTTGGCTCAAACTCCAAAACCCAGGGTGCTCAGTGCTTTACTGGGGCCATGGTGCCAGCCTGCATCCAAGGTCCTCCGCCTACAGAAGACCGCTACGAGCTCCCCAGGAAGGGCCACATTCTTCTCTTACTCTTAAAACAAAACTCACTTCCCCAATGTGTCTCACAAAATGAGTTAGCTCTTCTCTAGGGAAGGAAATTCAGAACTCAAGGACCTTAAGACTATCTTGCTTAAAAAGAAAAGAGGACATTTCTCACATGTCCATGGCAGGAGAAACAACCATCAATAACCAGTCAACCCCCCACCCCCATTTACTTTTAATCTATATGTACCTTTTATTTAAAGTGAGTTTCTTATAGACAATATATAGTTGGGTCTTGTTTTTTGATCCACTCCAATGATCTATCTTAATTGGCCCATTTAGACCACTGATGCTTAAAGTGATTATTGATGTACTTGAATTAGTATCTAACATATTTGTTACTGTTTTCCATTTGGTTCCTTGTTTTTGTTCCTATTTTTGTTTTCCACACCTTATCTGCTCTTTGCAGTTTTAATTGAACATTTTATATGATTCCATTTTCTCTCCTTAGCCTATCAAATACTTTTTTCTAAAAGTAATTTCCTTAGGTTTGCAATATATACTTACCATTAACCCCAAGTTCACTTTTTAAAAAATATATTTTTATTGACTTCAGAGAGGAAGGGAGGAGAGAGAGAGATAGAAACATCAATGATGAGAGAGAATCATTGATTGGCTGCCTCCTGCACACCCCACACTGAGTATTGAGCCCGTAAACTGAGCATGTGCCCCAAACAGGAATTGAACTGTGACCTCCTGGCTCATAGGTCAACATTCAACCACTGAGCTACATCGGCCAGGCCCAAGTTCACTTTTTAATACCACTACATTTCACCAGTTGTGTGAGTACCTTGTAATAACAAAATAATCCTAATTCCCCACTCTAGTTCCTTATATCATTGTGTTATTTATTTCATTTATATGTAAACATACATAGGCATAGGAATATACATAAGCATATGTAAATACATTGTTGCTATTACTATTTTGAACAAACTGTTATATGTTAGCTCAATTAAGAAAAAGGAAAAAAAAACTTTTATTTTATCTACACTTATTCTTTCTTTGATGCTATTTCTTTACATATGTCTGAGTTTCTGACTTAGATTATTTTCCTTCTGTCTGTAGAACTTCTTTTCATATTCCTTGCAAAGCTGGTTTGCCAGCAACACATTCCCTCAGTATTTGTTTGTTTGTCTGAGAACCTCTTTATTTCCCTTTCACTTTTGAAGGATAATTTCGCAGGGTAGAGAATTCTAGTTTGGTGGTTTTCTTTTGCTCTCAACAGTTTAGAAATTGCCTTTTCACTCTCTTCTTACTTCATGGTTTCTGAGAAGTCAGATGTAATTATTATCTTTGTTCCTCTATAAGTAAGGTGTTCCGCCCCCCCCTCCCCCCCCCCTTGGCTGCTTGCAGGAGTTTATCTGCAATGGTTTTCTGTACTTTGAAAATGACATGCCATGGTGTAGACTTTTAATTTTATTTTTTGCATTTATCCTGCTTGATGCTCTGTAAGCTTCCTCAGAAAAATTAATGTTAAATGAGGTCAGAGCCCTTTGAGGCTGGTGCTATTATTGCTCGCTCCCACATAAGCTTGATTGGTGAGCTTGAGGCAGTGAGAGGGTGAGTCACGTGGCCAGTATGTGGCAGAGCAAGGTTTGCACTCAAGCAATTTTATTTCTGTTTTAAAGGTTCTATGGTTTATGTAGACTTTATATCAAGACACCTCACATTATTTTGCAAGTGCTGTAGTGTGCCTTACCAAATGAAAATAAAAGGCTGGCTTAACCTTAGTTAACTCAAATAATATTTATATTCCTAAAATACTTTTTCCTTCTCTGCTACTCCTGGTTACTCCATTTTTGTTTTCTTTGAGCCATTCTTTGAAAATCCCTCTGACTTTTAAGTAAGCTTTTATATTCTTTTGTGTTGCTGATTGCCTTATATTTTCCCCCTTTTCTGTTTATTTTATTTTATGCTTATTATTCCAAATTTTAGAAGTCAAAATATGGCCAGGATGCCTTCACGACAATGGTTTGAACGAGCTGGTTTGATTCGCCTTTTTGATCTGTGTTCTCTCTTCATCCGAGCATAGTTTCTGGGAGGTGCAAGGACCTGAGTCATTCATTTGGATTATTGTTGCATCATCAGGAGAGCACCTGACAGGGATTTAAGATATCTGGAATCTAACCTCCGCTGGCTGTCTTTATTGTGGGGCTACATTTTGACTATGGTTTAAAGGTAATCCCTTAATTTCATGTTCTTTGTATCTTTTCCTCTCTAAAATGGTAGCAATGATCTTTCATCTCTCCTCCCCACTAGGATATTACGAAGATGAATTATTATGAAAACAAAATGAAATTATCAGTCTCTCCAGAGATGTTTGCTCTGTAAATACAAATACAAAACAAAACAAAACAACACAACCCTGACTCTCATGAACTCTGTGGTCTTCATAGCTGTGCCTGGAGGGTAGGTAAGTAATTTCTCAATGAATGAGGTGTTTTGAAATTCCTTCCAGAGAAGTCTGACATCTATTTTAAATTCATTTGGAGGCTGAGGAAGCCTGGAATCATTCCAGCTGGTTCTTGCTCTGCAGGTAAATATTTCTATGAATTAACAAGTTGTTTTAGGCTGGTTATTCACAGATTTGGCAGTTATGCTGCATTGTTCTTGAGTTACCTTTATCTTATATCTTTGGAACCCCTGTAATATTGTAGGTCCCAGTGCTTAATCTGAGTCAGAACATGTCCGTTAGTCATATGCAGAATACTAAACAGGGAGAAACAATCTACCTGTTCAGAAAGGACACAGAGTGTGAACTTGGTAAGATGTTTAGAGATAGGTGTTTCCAGATTGGTTGGTGACAATGTTGTGGGGGTCCCTTGCTCTTCCTTTCCTTCCTCTCCAACATCAGTAGCATGTTTAGGTCTCGTCTTTAGTTTTACTGCTTTGTGGTCACCAAATGATGGCCACATCTTCAGATAGCAAGTCTTACTTGGCCTCATACGAGTGTAGAGGTAAAGGTCTGCCAAGATGGCAAGAGAAAAGAACATGCCTTTCACTTTCACCTAGGAACAAAAATCTTTCTCAGAAGCCCCCCCCCCCCCCCCCCCCCCGCCTATCATGGCTTCTTTGAGCTGCAAGGTGACAGGACAAGTGTGCACCTTGCTTTTTCAGCATCCGCACTGAGAGGCAGGTGGTCAAGGTGTTGTCATAATTACAATATAGCCAAAGTATTGAGTGATTCTGTAGACACTGGCTATGTGATTTATAATTATTATTTCAATTGGTCTTCAATGGAATCCTATTGGGAGGATATTGTCTTTTTAAGGGAACAGGACAGAGAGGTCAGGCAGTTCGCTCTGGGTCACACAGCCAATGAGCTGCAGAGACAGGATTTGTTCTTTTTGACTTTGAAACGTGTATTCTGAAGTTTGTTGAATGACCTCTTACAGTACAAGAACACAATTCTTAACTCTTAGTGTGTTTGCCCACATGCTTTAAAAAAAATCAGTAATTAAGCAACCAGTTTTAACTTTTGGAAACAGAAAGTAAGATGGCTCTTGTAGAATGAGGAAACAGAAAATGCTGGTATTCTGTGTCACTTTTGATGATGAAACTTCAGTGGTTTGGATTTTCTCTGGAAGGTTTTCCTTGAGAAAGTCTTGACTCTGGGGTTTTCTACGCTGTTGGCAATGCAAAGACTCCTTCCTGTGAAAATGAACTTCTCCTTGTCCTGGGGAGCAAATAAAGAATTATCTCACTGCTTGACAGCATTTCAATCATTGTTTTTTTAAGTTGCAGATCTTTACATGAAAAAGGAGGTTGAGAATATTAATGGGTAAATTATTAAGGTAAAATGGGCATGTTTCTTAGTTGTTTCTTGCCTAAAAGACCTTTTCCAAGAGTTGTAGGGCTTCCCATGCAATCTTTGCGTATTTGTCTTCCTCCAGCTACTGTCAGAGGTCATTTTTATTGTCTTTCTCAGTCATTCAGTGAATGAATTCGGAGAGATCAGTTACCTGCTCAACCACCAACTCTTCATTCATTCTCCTTTCCCATAGAAAAACCATGTTGTTAGGATTGACCTCACCCAACATCCAAGGTTGGATCCCGATTGGTTTCAAACAGTAAGTGCTTACTATTGTTCCCAAAAATATTCATAATTGCAGAGTCCTAACCTTGTGTACCTTCCCTGAGATCTCATGGAAAACCTTACCTGCACTCTAGCACAGAAATTTAAAACATGATCCACCAAAAGGAGCAATTTTCAGCCCCCGCCCCCACAATCAGCACTTACAGCTGGAATTTCTCTTAATCCTATCTAATAAAAGACAAAAAGGTTAATTGACTGTACCTTTGCTATGCTTCCCATTGGCTAATCAGCGCCATATGCAAATTAGCCGCCATATTTGATGGCGGCTAATTTGCATACTGCAGGCAGGGCTGGCCAGCGCCAGACACCATCCGGGTCCCGGGTGTGGCCCTGGGCGGCCGGGCTTAGGCAGCGTGATCGCATCACCTAAGCCCCGCCCCAGCCGGGACCCCCGTGTGCTGTCTAAGCCCCGCTGCCAGCTGGGACCCCATGGCAATCCCAGAGCAGGCAAGTGCGGAGGGCAGGTGGCCCCCAGGTGGGCCTGCTCCTGGGATTGCCTTGGCGATCCCAGAGCAGGAAAGTTCCCCACAGGCAGCACCCAGCAGGGCCTGCCCCCAGTCTCTGCAGTGATCCGGTGATCCATGAGCAGGAAAGCACAGCCTGCAGGCAGCACCCCACCCTGGCCACAGCTCAAGGGAGAGAAAAACACGCAGTGGAGGCCAGGAGCCTGAGAGATCAACACAGAGGGGCGCCTGCTCCAAGCCTCCATGTTGTGGCTGAGGGCAGGCCCCCAGCAGACACACACACTCACACACACACACACACACACACACACACACACACAGTGCCAGCTCTGAGCCTCCAATGTGGCTGGGGGTACGCCCCCAGCGGACACATACACGCACATGCACACACACACACACACACACACACACACACACACAGGACGCCTGCTCCGAGCCTCTGCTGCCAGACTGTGGCCGTCAGTAGGACATCCACTGAGGGCTCCCGGACTGTGAGAGGGGCAGGCTGGGCTGAGGGAACCCCACCCCCCAGTGCATGAATTTTGTGCACCCGGCCTCTAGTATGGAATAAATCCCCATTTGTTTAGTGCTCCCTTTTTCTTTTAGTCAGTTTATGAATGAGTAGCTCTCTTCTTCCTTTGCTTGGTTCTCTGGAACTGGCCTGCTGGATTCAGCACATGGGTTTGTTATGGTGCAAGACCTGAGTCAGCCCAATAAAGACCAGCAGTTATCTCTTCTTGGATGTTGAGTAAATGAGGAAGCTTGTAGCCCTAGACACTCCTGGAAGCCATCTCCAGGGCAAGAGGAATCTAGCATAATATACACTTGCATTTATATTATGCTTAAAACTATCTGTAGACAAGAAGATGGAAAGATATACAAAATAAAAACAATTGTTAATTGCTCAGCTATGAGGATAATTTTTCTTAAACATTTATAAAAATTCTATAATTTTGCTTATTCAGTATTCTTATACCAAACCAACAAACGTAAGAAGTTTGTTTTTACGTTTGTTTTTTTTCTTTCTCCTTTTCTGCTGGAGACAGATAAAGTAAAAGGAGGTTAATGTTTGTTGTGAAGGTAACAATTTACAATGGAATCCTCCAGGGTCAGAGGCAAGGATCCAAAAATAAATAAAATTATAACATTTTAAGTTTATTTAGTGAAGCAAGCAAGGATGCCATACCTCCCACTCCTTTTTAAAGCCACTGTGGCTGTTTGTTGAATTTATGTTTGCAATTTGATATGAGCCATATTAATAAAGGAATAGTTTTTAAAAAGAGGAACCACACACAAGAGAAAAACCTCAGCCAATTTTTGGAACAAACCTAATTACATATTCATGGAAATCTCGAGAAGAAGTAGCTCACGGTGTCCTGCACCATGCAGCTTACTGACTGGAACCCTTCTGAGAGAATTATTTGGTTTGTTTTAATATATAGGATGCCCCCCCCCCCCCAATGTATACACACACTTTGAATAATTGTAAAGGCAGTGCTTTTTAAAATACATTACTTTTCAAAATTGAGCTATTAGCTATTAAAGTGTGTATACATTTCTTTTGCACATCCTGCATTTTCATTCCTTGGATTTATGCAGGTTCATTTTTTAGGTGCAGGGATGCGTGACCTTCACTGCCTTCTGTTGTCGGGAAACTCTTAAAATCTGAGTTGACAGGGTCGGCATTTTATCCTTGTTGTTTGTCCCAGTCATTTAATTGTGTGATTGATGCTGGTGTATTACAGCAGTTCCTAATGGATACCGGCTTTTATCTTAGGATGCAGATTTTCAGATAAAGAACAGCCTAGGGTTATTGGACAAAAAAGGTCAACAGCAAACCCAATTTCAAATAATAACCTTGAAACATTGCTGTCATGTGGAATGACAGGATAAGATACATTTTATTTTAGCTTCTTTGGCAATTTATGAAAATTAACATTAATATTAAAAAAACTAGCTTAAACATAAGAATAAGAGTTTTACACATATGAGAAAATTACATTTACCTATATATGTGAGCTTTAATCATATATATTTACTGCTATGTTATTTATTATCTTTGTCAGTTTTTTATTACTCCAAAATAATCTTTTGTATTAAATGTCCTATTAACTTTTATTAATATTGCTATTCCTACATGTTTTTCCTCTTATTTACCTGATAAATTACTGCCCATCCCTTTATTGTCAACCCATGTATATAGTTCCCATTTCAACATTTCCACAGCTCCCACCACACAGAACTTAGAATTATGCTGATCTGGTTCCTGACTCCCTCTTGACCGTACTTGCTCCAGAGCAAGCAGGGGGTTGTACCGTCAGCCAGAGGGAAACTTCCAGCCTCGCACGATGGAAAACACTGATGCTGCCGAATCCCACGATTTTCTGTGCTTCAGTGATGCACTTACGTGTCAGGCTATAGAAGAACTCAGTAAGTGTGTATTCTTTCCAGCTGAATCCTTTGCAATGCTTGGTGCTGCTAAAGAGAAAGAAGATTCTGTCTGATCATGTGACACAGAAACTTCATTCTGAATCAACGTGTCGGGCGGACCAGGGCGGGTGCGGATCCAGGTCCACCCACACTAGTCCTACTTGCTTCTAGCTCTGTGGTGATGGCCTCCAGAAATGAGCAGAGCTCCCCGGTCCTGCAAATCCTTCTGAACAGCTCCCTTTGTGTCCAGAATGCACCAGATAGGATGTTCTCTATCAGCAAACAGCCCATGTCCTTGAGGAAGGAGCTGGAAGTTCCAACATAACGCTCTTTATCTCTAACACACATTCCTGAGGCTGGGACTTGAAGACAGTGGCAAGTGTTTGGTTAATTTAATATTAGGTAATGAATTGGAGGGGCCTTTCCTGGTCCCACCCAAAGGTCCACCCCCTCTGGTTGGACTGGTTGCCGCACTCTCATCTGTCATCTTGCTCAATTGTCACCTACACAAAGCCTTTCTTTCTACTCCAGGGCAGTGCCAATGGCTTCCTCCTCTGAGTCCCCCAGGCCTTTGTGTGTGCTATATTTAGAACTAAACACATTGTTCTGTGATGACTTGCTTGGATATCTGCCTCCCCCAGGAGGTGATGAGTTCCTCGGAGCCAGGGACTATGTCCTCATCATTTTTATACACCCATCTCCTTCTGCAGAATAAGTCTTTGAGTCTGTTTTCAAATCTCTGAATTCCTCCCTGTGGTCCCCATTGTCATCGGCATAAACTCCTGTCTTCACTCTGCTTAGCACCTCAGCACCATCAAAGTGGACATCCCAGCTTCCCTGAGCGCACTGGGCGCTCACTCCCCTCTCTTTATCCATAATGTCCCCTCTGGTGGAAGGTATCTTGGGCTAACTCTTCCTCTTTTTCATGATCAGTTAGGAACGCACCCTGGGTGTTCCTATAACATTCTGTGCTTTTCCCAACACGTGATTTTACACATGCTATTGTGATCTCCTGCCTGGTGTCTACTTTACCCCCTAGAGTGAAAGATCCTTGAGCCCATGCTCAGTAAATATTTGTGGATTATATTCCTTACCAAGTCTGTGTAATGTATCATGGAACTCTGTAATAAAATAGAACAAGTGTGTAATCAGTAAAAAACTTGAATTCTTATCTAGGTTCTGCTACTTATAGCGGGGAGGAAAATAAACTAATAAAAGCTTGCCCAATTGTAAGAGTGCTTTAGCAAAAAGTAGACATAAGCAAAGAAAAACAACCCCTGCCAGTAAGTAGGACCAAAGTACAAGGACAGGGAGGAAACAGACAAGTCAGCTTAACAGCACCTAGGGCCAGTGAGGTCCAGTAGAAAGGGAACAGCAACTCTTTATTTTAGATAATTTATTTGTTGATTGATTTGAGAGAGAGAGAGAGAGGAAATTGATTTGTTGTTCCACTTATTTATGCATTTATTGGCTGATTTTTGTATGTGCCCTGACTGGGAATCAAACCCACAACCTTGGCGTATCCGAATGACACTGTAACCAACTGAGCTACTTGGCCAGGGCTGTAACAACAACTCAATGGCCCGACAATGCAATGCCCAGGTGGAGTGGCACCAAGACTGTCCAAGGGATAAAAGGAAAGAACCAGTTGTTGGTTCTGTATAAAAATAGGACATTGAGCCTGAGGTTTATTTATTGGTATGCATGTCTCGCACGCATACCCCTGGTGGAGCCGCTGGGACAAATCTGTCAGCTGTGGGGCTTTGCTGCATGTGTGGATCTGGTGGAGCTCATGCTTCTGCCAGGCCGGTGACATGATCGAAAGGTGACAGCTGCTTGGGCGGCTTGCCCTGGGTATTGTCAACATGGACCACCTGAGTGAGAGCTGGCAGGTTCTGCAAAGCATGGGCCTGAGCATCTTTCTGGGTAAAAATGAGGATGTAGACTTACATTATAAATCTTAGACAATAATTAGCCTTGCAAATTTCATATATATATATTTGTTTATTCTTTCTGTCCATGGCCACTCATGGCATTGACTATAGTTCTAGGGGTACAGATATGTGTCTTGTGTTCTCTGTACCACTACTGGCTATTGTCCCAGCTGTTACACACAGTGGCTGTTGTAAAATGTAACTCACTCCAATACACGTAGAGCCATTTCTCTTTAAATCTCTCGCTCTGGTGGGTGAGACCCATCGAGACTGTGTTTGCACAGCTTTCTTCCTTTTTAGCATATTCATTGAACAGTTTTCTGTCCCTCACCTGCGTCAGCACCCAGCACCGAGGACGGTGAGTCAAAGTAGAATGCTGCCTGAACACAGGAAAGAGTGAGGGGTCTCGCTCACAGAATGATGATTAAGGGGGACTTATTGCAGTTGAGAGGGATCAGCATATTTGAGGGCATGGCATTCAGGAGGCAGAGTGGTGGTGACTGACTGACATCACACGCACTGGCTCTGGGTTCCGGTGCCTGCTCACCATTTGTGTGATTTGGAGCAAGTTGCTTACTTCTCCAAACCTCAGTCTCCTGACCATGGGCTGAGAATAAAGGTGCCTGCCTCCAGGTCGATGTAAGTGTTACGTCGGCATCAGTAAATGAAGATTAAACTTTTCATTAAGAGCTGATTTGGGTTTTGACGCAGTTTTGTCAGATACCCAAAAAGGGGCTCTTTTTACACTGCCATGCTGAATTAGAGATGTCCTTAGACTTAGGGAAAGGGGGTCTTTTGGAAGAGCCACTGCTACAGCCTGTCTTCATGCTGAGTCTTCTTTTGGGTAGCTCTGTCAAGACTGAGTTCCGCTGTCACTGACAGCAAGCACAACTTAGCAATTCCTTGAACGAGAACACCTTCCCGTGGACACAGACAGGCTCATCCAGGGCTCTATGGAGGCTCCGTGCCATCATCGGAGACCCAGCCTCGTGTTGTTTGTTACTCACACCCCCGCAGCTTCTGTTTGTGGATATACGGGGGCTCCAGCTCCAGCTGCAGATGCTTGGGAAGGACAGAGCAGGAAAGACCACCTTCTCTCTCCCAGAACCAGCACAGCCCACTTATGCTCACACCCCTGGGCTAGCTGACACTTAGCCAAAGGGTCATGCTTACTGTAAGAAAGGTCGCAAAAACAGAGTTTTTATTCTGGATGGCTGTGCACCCAGCTAAAATCTGAGGGCTGCATTTCTGAGGAAGAAGTGGGAAATAAGGAACAAGTAGCAGTCTTGGTTATGATAGCATTTACATTTCAAAAAAGAACAGCCCTTGTACATCTCTTGTTATGTTTATCACCAGTTGTTTCATCATTTTGGAATTACAGAAATGGGTCTTCTTATCCATCATATTCTCTGACTTGGTGATTGATTTTTGTTTATTAGTTCCATGTATTTTTTATTGCTTCTAGTAATTTTTCATGAATTCTGTTCTGTTTTCTCTGTATACAAGTCCATCATCAGACATTGATTCCAAATATTATTTGTTATTTTATAATTTTGTATCTTTTCTTCCTTGGCCTGCCTTATTTCATTGGCTAATACTGCCAGTACAATTATTTTTTTCTTTATTTTTAAATGTTTTTATTGATTTTAGAGAGAGAGGAAGGTAGAGGGATAGAAACATCGATCGGCTGCCTCCTACCACTGGGGACCAAGCCCGCATGTGCCCTGACGGGAATCAATCCAGTGACCTCTTGGTTCACGAGTAGATGCTCAACCACAACCACACTGGCCGGGATCCAGAATAATTTTAATAATAATTGTGATGCTGATATCCTTATTTTTCATTTAAAAGGAATATATCTAGCCCAGCTGGTATGGCTCAGTGGTTGAGTGTCAACCCATGAACTAAGGGGTTGCTGGTTTGATTCCAGGTCAAGGCACATACTCAGGTTGTGGGCTCAGTCACCTGTAAGGGGTATGCAGGAGGCAGCCAATGGATATTTCTCATCCATGTTTCTATCACTCCATCACTTTCCCTTCCTTTCTCTCTAAAAAGTCAATAAACTCATTTTTTTTCTCAAAGGAATGCATCTAGTATTTTTTTATTAATGTGTGTACACTTACATATCTTTGAGATTTTTAAAATGTAGGAATGTTAACCCATGGACACAGACAATAGTGTGGTGAAGGCCTGGGGAGTAGGTGGGAGCAGGGTGGAGGGGGTCAATGGGGGGGAAAGGGGGACATCTGTAATACTTTTAACAATGAAGATAAATTGAAAAAATAAAAAGGTAAGAATGTTGAATATTACCAAATGCATAATAGCATCTACAGAGATGGTTATATGATTTTTCTCTTAATATGGCAAACTGTATTAATATCCTAATAGTAAACCATTTCCTCATTGAACTATGAATTTTAGTTCATCCAGATATATTATTCTTTCAATGTGTTGCTGGATTCTGTTTACTAATTATTTAGGTTTTTGCACTCAATAGAATAGAAGTTTATCTGTAACATGTACATATGAGTTTTGTTTTTGTCAGATCATTGGAATCAAGAATTTAGTCTTCCTGAAAATAACTTTTGACTTTTCTTTGTGTTTAAAGTTGTTTATCAGCTTAAATAGCATTGGAGTTATCTTTTCCTTACAGGTTTGGTAAACATTTCCTTTGAAAATGTCCAGATCTGGTAGGATTTTGGGGGGATAATAGGTAAGTAGTTGTTCTATTTCAATTTTGTGTCTCTTCTGAGATCCAGTTTGGTAATTTGTATTTACATTTTGATAATTTACATTTATTATTTTTCGAAAGTCAACCCTTCTACCTAGATATTCAATTTTTTGGCTAGAGTTTAGCAGGGAGTCCCTTCTGATGATATATTTTTGAAAAATATATGAAATATTATCAGGAAACACTGATGGTCTACACCATGATAGACCCCCTCCTGAATCCTGTCCTTACCCTTTTTTGAAAAATTACATTTCATTCACATCTTCAGTTAGTTGTTAATTCTAGCAACTTTAATAATATCATATTGGTCTATATTTGAATCTCAATTTTGCTTTGTTTCTGGTGATCTATATTTATAATTCCTCTACCCTGGATGACTTCATCCTTTAAGTATTTATGCTGTCTACTGCAGATGTCTACCCTACTTAGTTAATGTTTACCTAAGTTAGACCTATTTAATTATTCAATCCAAAATAGACTTTGGTCCTAGTTATGTTAGCATTTTGATATTTCTCTCCATATTATCTTGGACTTTTAGTCCTTGGAGAAAATTGCAATTAAAAAGTTGGGAAGAAATATCAGGGGAGCACATATGTCTTTGTATGTGGAGAACAGTGGGTGGAGGTGAATGTCAGGACATAGGGCCCCTGCTTCAGGATTCTGTCCCAGCCCATACACTTAAGTTCATCAGAGCAATCACATACTGTGCTTCAGTAAAATTGTAAAGTAAGTGATTGTCTTACACTATGCTGTACACTTGAAACTAATGCAAAATAAAAATGTCAACTGTAATTGGAAAAAAATTGTGAACACCAGTTCTCCATAAAGTAATAATAGCTATTAGTAAAAAACTACCAGTAGATTCAGCTACCAAGTCCCTTTGAGCAAGATGACAGAGAAGAATGACAGGACTGTGACTTACTGACCCCTAACAGCATGAGGGGTTGGGGGAGAAGTCCCAGCCTAGGCTCAGAAAGGTCCTCATTTATAAGGAAGAGGTTGAAAATCTGAGTGAGAAAGAAACCCAAAACAATTTATCTGTATCATTGAATTAAAAAAAATCAATAGGACAGATCAGGTTTCATGATCATTTAAAATATACTAAAAATCAAATGTAATTAATTATGCTTTAAATTATTAATTGTGATGGAGAAAAACCTGAAACAAAAATATAAATACTAAGCAATTAACATCATGTAATCAAATAAGCTTTAAAATTGTAAACTGATGTTCATGTAGTAACATTCTAAATTGCCCATCAGGGGTGGGTATTAGGCATACATGAGAAACAGTTCGCATAAGTGATGGGAGGTATCTGAGTGGCAGGTACGTGCAATGCTGGGGGGTGGTTGGGAGAAGCTATCACCTGACTTTTAAACTACATCACATTTCATGTCTTAGAATGTGTCAGGATCTGACCTATGCCCTGGGGATGACACAGATTAAAAATGAACAGTTACAGCATAAGTTAGTATCGATAGTTGGGCATATCTGCTTCCTGAACTTAAGGTCAAAGAAAGAATGTGCTAGAAACAAAAGTGATGAGGTCAAGGAAACTGAGGCACAGAGATGTTAAGAACTTTCCTGAGGTCACACATCGAGTGAAGGAGCGCTTAGATTTGAGTGCACATTCCTGCTTAATGCTGACTCTCCTCGCCTTGCTACAAAGATGCCGAGTGTAAAGGCGTATGCTAAGTACTCATCAATTCTAACTGCCATTTTTATAACCTTGATCTTAAGAAGTATTTCCTTGATGTACAAACAGTGTGAGTTTCTCTTCATAGTTATAAGAATTATCTTTACAAAGGAACCCACTGTGCTTCTCAGATATCTATCCCTTGAGTTTGCCTGTATCTGAAGCAGCAGGTGGTCCAGACCCTCAGTATTTCTGACCAGGGTTACTGCAGCTGCCTCTGGCTCTTCTTCCTGCCCAGTCTTTCCCCGATCCCACCCTTTCCTACAGGGCAATCAGTCATTGTGCTAAAAGCCAACCTGATTTCATTTGTTGAATTCATCCATCACCAGCAGTCCATCAGTATTATGGAATGAATGAGTGAATGAAGGAATGGAATGAGTTAAATAGAAGACTTTCATTAGCTATAATTCTCTCTCCGTTAGGTAGTACTTAGATAAACACTACCACATCGGACTTTCTCTTTTGTTTCTAGCTTTTTTTTACTAACAATCTCCTCTTCCAGGGAATTAATTCTTTCACTATTTCATTTAGTCATCAAGTGATATTCTGGGACTTAACAAGTAAAGTAAACAGTAGTGTTAGTGTGGTTTACACCCTACGGGCACTTTGTACTCTTCATTTTCAAATTGCTCTCCAATTTTCAGTAAATGATTATAATGAATGCTGGTCTCAGTCTCACATGGCTAGATCTCAGATATGTTTTTCTCCTAATTTTGTTGCTTATCTAATACCCATAAATTTTCACCACACCCATGCCTTTCACCATAGCCATCATCGTCATCATCCTTTTTATTAGTCAGCCATCATGTAACTCTTGAACCCTCACCACGCTGACCCTTCACTCACCATTATGAACTGAAGTGTGCCCCATTTCCCCAAGTCATATATGTTGAATCCTTAACCCCCATGACTGTATTTGGAGTTAAGGCCTTGAGGAAGGTGATTAAGGTTAACTGAGGTCATAAGGGTGGGCCCTAATCTGATATGACTGATAAGAAGAAAAAGACACCCCAGAGCTCGCTCTCCATGTGAACCCAGAGGAGAGGCCACATGAGGACCAGTGAGAAGGCAGCTGTTTACAAGCTTCAGCAGTAACCAACCCTGGCACCTTGATCTGGGACTTGTAGCCCCTGGAACTGTGAGAAAATAAATCTGCTATTTAGATCCACAGTCTGTGGACTTCTGTTATGGTGGCCTGAGCTAAGGCACTCACATTGCCATGAGAATCAGTAATCCAGCACCTCCCACTTTCTTCTCTTCTTCCTAGAACACCCAGGTGGGGTTGTGTTTCACCTGGAGCCCAGCATCTTCATCACTGGACTTGAAGGGAAGAGAGTGGGTGAGAGATGGGTGAGGACAAGAGAGAATAAGGACTCTTGGGTGTCCAGCACCTGGAAGTCTTGGGATTTCCAAGAATGAAGAGGGAATGAGGGTAGGCTAATGGAGAAGGTGAAGGAAGGCATTCATTGTGTGGTGTGGACATCTGGGCAAGAAGCCCCCCATTCATGGGCCACCTGCTCTGACATAGGCTTCCTGAGACAATGGGCTCAGCGTTTGTGGTATGGGGAGGTCTTGTGAGTGAAGCAGCGGTAGCTGCTCTTCTTTCTGGGTAGTCTTGATTACCTAAAACACATGGATTTACCTTCAGTTTTGAGCCTAAGAAAATATCAGCAATAACCTTTCTTTAACAGTATCTGGCTTATAATTTTATAACTTAGAGGCAAACTCACCAATAAGTTTCATTCATGAACACAAAATATGTCTCCCCAGAAAGGGGTTGAGAAAATGGGAAGTCACTGGGTGAAGACGAAGGAGATGATGCTAATGAAATAGAAAAGGGAACAGAAAGTGGAGAACAGTGGGTGGAGGTGAATGTCAGGACAGAGGGCCCCTGCTTCAGGATTCTGTCCCAGCCCATACACTTAAGTTCATCAGAGCACAATGAAATAAAAATGGCATAATAATCATTTCCCGTGCGTTTTGGTCAATTATGACCTTAGCAAGTACTGCAGTAACGAGGTGGGGGAATTAAAACTAAGTGGCCATGTTTCATTCATTCTTCACCTTCTCCCAGATTTGGTCGGTGGTTTTTCCAGACACGCAGTCCAGATGGACAGCAGTGTGGGTTCCCATTCGGTGTGTCGAGACCATGCTCGCTTCCACCTTCAGCCCCCCTAACCTCCAAGACAGCTCCAGGCTGTCTGTTGGACCAGATAATGTTGTCATGACTATGTTTGGTGTCCGGGTGTGGGGACTAGAATTATGGGGAGCTCACTTCCTAAGTTATATAAATGTCTGACCACTGTGCTGTACACCTGAAACTATGTAATAGTGAATGTCCACTGTAATGGAAAACAAAACAATACTCCTAAATCATTACCTAAAAGGATACAAGCCCTGATAGTTGCTGCATCATTCATGCTTTGGTGGACAGGCTAGGCCAGGGGTCCTCAAACTACGGCCCGTGGGCCACATGCAAATACAAATATTGTATTTGTTCCCGTTTTGTTTTTTTACTTCAAAATAAGATATGTACAGTGTGCATAGGAATTTGTTCATAGTTTTTTTTTTTTAAACTATAGTCCGGCCCTTTAAACAGTGAACTGGCCCCCTGTTTAAAAAGTTTGAGGACCCCTGGGCTAGGCCATGGGAGCTTGTCAACGCAAGGTGGGTGAGGGGATCTGTGGGCACTCTAAATGTTGTTGGGTAAAGAGTTCATTATTATTCCTTCTCAGAGCTCTAGGTGCTTAGGGGTGTTTCTGGTTTTTTATACCCAAAGCCATCAGGGGCTTGAGTCCATCACCATGGGCTGTGGTTGTTCAGCATTAGATGATTTAGAGATGGGGGAGCCAAGGAACGTTCTAGAGCCTAGGACACCGAGTGTCTCCCCTCGACTCTGCTTCGGGTTATCTTCAGTCCAGTTGGATGGCCCCCAGGCTTGAGCGCAGCTTGGATGGCAAGGTGTGGATGTAACGGTGTGGGTGGGGTGGCTGCTGCCTAGCCTCCCCTGGCTGATTTCCCCCCCAGGGATACTAAGTGGGTGCCACTGATGGAACCATGCGGCGTTGCCCTCCCAGACCTCTTCAGGGCTGCAAGAGCTTTTCATCTCAGTCACCAGAAAACAAATTCAGCTCTTTCCCCCCTTCTCTGGACACAATTTCCCAATCAGGTTTAGCTTATATGTGATCCCAAGTTTTGAATAAAAATAGCTCACTTGCTAGGGCTCAGCCAACTCTTTAACACAGCAATCAACCAGGCTCAGGAGGTGAGCTCTTTAATGTCTCCCCAGGGGGCAGGGCACCTCCAGGGGTGGCAGTGGGCAAAATGTGGTGGTAGCGAGTCACTTGAGATGTGCTCCAATTCACTCCAGACCTGACTGCACTGCACTGCTCATGGCAGTGGACTTAGGGTGTAAGGTGTCTATGGTCAGGGTTGCTAGGGCACCAAATGCCCTCAGGGAGATGAGAAAGGAGCAAATGTTGCTGCTGGAGTGGACAAAGGCAGCGGGGAGGAGGGGGCTCTGTGTGTAACCATGACAACACAGTGATGGGCAGGCCTTTCTACAGTGTTCCTGGTGCTGAGAGACAGATGTTACTTACTTCCTGATTCTTTTCTTCAATCAAAATTTTATTAGTGCATGATATCAGGTTTAGGCAGAAAATGTATATATGTAATACACATTCACTGAGAGATTGTCAAAGAGCTCACTTTCTATAGAACAAAAATGAGCAAGTTTTCAATCTGTGAAGGTTACTCTTCCTGATTGTGAAAAAAAAATACATACCTCGAAAAGTATATTCACTCTGTAAAGAATTCAGACAATTAAAAATATAGAAAATAGCAAAGTGAACTACCCCATAATCCCTCCCTTCAGATATAGCCACAGTTAACAGGCTATAGCTTTCAAAAATCTCCTTAATATAGTTAGGAGTTTCTGAAAAACTTAAGAGAATATTAAAAAATCAGAGGACATGAAAGTATTGATCTCCCAGTTAAACAAAACTATCTCCAAACCCTTCCCCAATTCTATTGTAATATGTCATAGACATGATCTATTTTGCTAGAAGGATGTTATTGGTTAATTCATAGATGAGACTTGTATAGATAGCAGCCCCAGAGGGAGCAGGCATGGATCCTCATGGAGTCTGCTTGTCTGAGCTGTGTCCACGGAGCCTATGTCTGAATCACTCATCTTTGTGATTGTCATTCAGGTAACGCCACACAGTACAATATATCTTCTGAAACACAACTCTCTCAAGATCTTCAAGCTTGAAATTGAGGCACTAATTGCCATTGACCCATAAAGCACACACTCGATGTGGTGGCATCTTGTTTTCTGAAGGTCTGAGAGATGGCTAGCGAGGCTGACTCTAAGTGGTGACACACTTATCGGGAGAGGCAGCAGGTTCCCTCCTCCATGGAGCTGGACAAAAAGGATGTAAGGACGCCATGGTGTGTTCAGGGACTTTCCTCCTCTGAAGATGTCATGTAAATAATTATGGGCGGGACATTTAAGCAGAGATCATATTTGGAAGAATTTTGTAAACCATCGTAAGAAATGCCTTTGCTCTCTCTGTTCCATCTTCCCAGAATGCTTTCCCTCTGAATTTGCCTGTCTAAATGTTAATCCATTCTTTATAGCTGAATTTAAATCTCAGATTCGGTGCAAGGTCTTTGGTAAGAATATTTTCCCCATTGTTCTTTTTTACTTATACTTTTTAAAATGCAAGCTTTGCTTTAATTATAGTGAATTGTCATTAGCCATTTCCTTCACTTGATAGCAAACTTCTTAAAAGCAACAATTATTGATCTGTATAGAAACTAAGTTAGTTCAGTGAGGTATAAGTAGATATTCAGTTCATATATATTGAATGAACTTACATAGCAGTCCATACTGGAATGTGAGGATAATTACATTGTTTGACGACAACACTGGACCCTTCCACAGGGGACTCTTTACAGTGCTAGAGCCTCTGGAAATTAGGAAAAAACTGGTCCACATCCTCTAAGGTTGGCTGCCTTCATTTCCACCTGCCTCTGCTGAGTCATGGAGCCAATCTTTTCTACTTTATTACCGTTCTTACCTTTCTCAGGACTAACAATCCACTGGCCAAGATATATGTCAGTTGCCTTCGTTTTTGTTCTTTTTCTTCACCTTCTAATTGTACCATCTAGCGCTCCAGTGTTGGCTTGCTTAGGCACAATTAACACCGTGACTGTAGGTCATTCCCTCCCCCACTTTGTACAAATGCTTCTTTGAGCAAGGATCACACTTCTTTGTAGCTTTGTTACACTTTAGTAACAACACCTGGGTGTTGGCTGTCCTTCTTGGAAGAACAGCATGGTCAAAGCATTCATTAATATATATATAATACATTATTGATTTCAGAGAGGAAGAGAAAGGGAGAGAGAGATAGAAATATCCATGATAAGGGGGAATCACGAATCGACTGCTTCCTGCACACCCCACACTGGTCATGTGCCCTGACCGGGAATCGAACCATGACCTCCTGGTTCATAGGTCAACGCTCAACCACTGAGCCACGCCTGTCAGGCCAAACATTTAGTTTTGAGCTCCATATTTAATGACCAAAGAAGATATTTATTTTAAATATCACCTGTTCCAAATATGACATTTTACTACATGAGGAACCCGAGAGTTGACCTGAGATGAAAGGACAGACAGCCAATCTGCAGTGCAGGCCAGCAAAGCACCTTCTCTCCAGGTGCAAAGTTCTCCCTTCGGAAGATAATCAAGTGGGTGTATTTCCGTCTTCCACTCTTTACTCCAATTTGCTTATCAGGCAACCATCAGTTTTATCATTGTTTCTTCATTTGGAGACAGACCTAGCAAGTCTTGGTCAAGCCCTGTGATTCATTTCCTTACTTTCAAGCAAAGGTCAGACAGCTCCCCGTTCAGAGTTCTGCCAAGTGCTCCCCTTGGGGGAGGGGTGCAGCCTGTGTCCTCTTGACCTAAAAGGGCTCTGGTGGGACCATGAGTCATTAGTTCCCTAACGTCTTTTCCAAGCACAGATAAAACCCACAGTCGATTCAACTATGGGGCAAGGTATGGGATGAAGGTTGGCACTGCTCTCGGAAAAAAAGTACATTTCCTTTTCCAAAGTAAAATATTTATTTTTATTGGCTCACAAATAAATAGAAGGGGTAATAGTAACTAACAAAAAGGGAAGTGCACTTTGGAGAACTGGCCTTGTCTAAAAACGAAGAAAAAGTACCGAGTGGTGGGAAATTTTTACATCAGTCCTCTTGTGACTTAGAACCATTTTATAGGCTTATACAATTTTCTGGAATGAGTAGCTCCATAGAGTAATTTAGAATTATAGGGATTCAGAGTGGAGGGAGGGGTACTTTACAAACTAGCTGATTCAACCCCCTTATAGTGCTGATGGCGGTGGGGGGGAGGGGAAGGGCCACATGTTCAGAAACAGGACCAGTTTCCAACTTCTTGTGTACCTCCAATCAAGAAGTTCGCATCACCTCTCCTGTGACCAAGGTTTGACCCAGGTTCCCAGGGCATCCAGGCTGGGTTAGAGGGCGTCCCTCCGAGATACTCTATGCTCTGAGGCCCATCGGGTTTGTCAGGACTTCTGGGTGGGTGGGGGTTCAGACTCCCTAGACCTCTGTGTGTCTCAAATGTTCAGGTTGGTCGTAGGCTTCCCAGGGCTCTGGAGCCACTCTGAGAGTTTGGAACATGGAAGGTGATGGCTAGGATGTATACTTCTACACATTAATACGTTACTCCTCTGCTTAGAAATCTTTAAATGCCTTCATTGCTAACACTGAAGTTTTACAATGTAGGTTTCATTATTATTCAGGCCTGGTGATCAGCAGCAATTGCCATTGAAAAGCTGTTGTGTTACTCACAGTTCCCAGAAGAGGGGACACTCCGCGCAGGGCCACATCAGCAGCCCGGGTGGGTCAGGAACCCTGGGAGCCAGGGCAGTAACCTTTCCTGTGGTTTCCTCCGGAAAAGCAAGGCCAGTCCGGGCGAGCGGGCTCAGAACTAGCTTGTTTTAATATATTCAGGGGCCTCTGGGGGGCAGAGGCTGCCTCTTGTTGTCTGGTGCGGACCCTGGATGATTAGGGCCTGGAAATACCTTGTTGCCTCCTGGGGTATGGCCTCTGGCTGGGGTCATTTGTGTAGGAAAGGTGGACAGTCTGCTGCTGTGTTTCAGAATCGGCCAGCCCTGGAGGTCAGCAAGGCCCCTGATGCCAGAGCATCAAGAATTCAGATAATGCAGTTCATGCACTTGGCATTTGCAGAAGGGAGCACTCCAGACAGTTTTCTTGAGAGATGAGGGTCCTGTCGCCCATGCGGGGGGTGGGGGGGGGGTGGGGTGGGGGGGAGGGCTGCTGTGCATTGCACCTCATTGGCAGACCATAGAGTAAGCATGACTCTCAGGGGGAATGCTGCTGTAAAGAAACCCATTAGTCTTTACTGAACACTGTTCTGCAAGCTGGTTTAACCATAAAACCCTTTTGAAAAACATACAATGCAGTTTGAAAGATGTCCCAGCCTGGCCAGCATGGTTCAGTGGTTGAGCATCAACCTATGAACCAAGAGATCATGGTTGGATTCCCGGTCAGGGCACAGGCCCGAGTTGTGGGCTCGATCCCCAGTGTGGGGCATGCAGGAGGCAGCCGATCAATCGGTGATTCTCTCTCATCATTGATGCTTCTATCTGTCCTTCTCCATTCCTCTCTGAAATCAGTAAAAATATATTAAAAAAATAAAGATATCCCAAATGTGAGGTTTTAGACATAGAATCTAGACTTTGCTTTGAGCGCAATCTGGAGCTCAGACCCTGTCCTAGTTTGTTTGTAAGAACCAGGCATGGCAGGCAGGCTGGCTTAATTTGGGCCGACATAGCAGCTTTCCCCATGCCTGCCTCTAAGCTATCTCCGAACTGGGTTTCCCCCTGCCCAGAACTGTGTCCCGTGCTTTGTACCCAATCCAAGTCATTCCCGCACCACCTCTTCTGGGAAGTCCTCGCCAGCCTCCCATGCTTCCTACCATGTGTTGGACAGTCTTCTAAGCATGCCATAGCATCACAACAGTCCTACAGGCAAGCTCTGTTTGCATCCCTATTTTATAGATGAGGGACTTGAGATGCAGAGGTGCTGAGTGACTTGTCCAAGGCCACGAAGCTAAAAGATGTATGTCCCAGTTATCATCGCCAATTAATGCTATTTGAAAAAATGAAATGGGAGTCCGGTAGGTACCTTCTAACAGATAGATGGTGTTAATATGTGCTTTAAATCAGAAGGAATCTCTCTCTCTCTCTCTCTCTCTCTCTCTCTCTCTCTCTCTCTCTCCTTTCCCCCAACATTCTAGAACTTTATTAAGACTCTACACATTCAAAATTCGTTCAGAATAATTCAAATGGAATTTTAAAGTTTACTTTGGCTTAGCATGGTATCTGTTAAGTTCTTCCTCTGAGAGAGAGTATACATTTATCAGTAAACAAGAATGCAGGGAAAATTTTAAATCACTTTGTTGTATACTTCGTAGCACTAGCTTCTATATATGCACAGTATACTACTGTTAATTCATTCTTACACATTAATTACAAAGAACATTTTCAGAACTGTGTCAGTCAGGGTTCAGCCAGGAAAGCAGAAACAGCAGGAGATAAATATTAAGGGATTTATTGCAAGAAATTGTCTAATCGAGTCTGAAGTCCCCGGGGCGGCCTGGGATTCTGGAACGGGCTGAAGCTACTGTCCCCGGCCAGAATTTATCTTCAGGGAGGCCTCAGTCCTGCTCCTAACATCTTTCAACAGACTGGACCAGACTCACCCAGAGTGAGCGGGATCACCTCCCCTAACTAAACTCAACTGATCGTGGACTTGATTCCCCATGTACAAATTACCTTCATAGCATCACCCAGATGAGTGTTTGATTGAATCCTGGGGCTGTAGCCCCACCAAGTTCACACAAGAACTAGAACTACAACAAGAACATTTACTAAGCATCATGTTATTAATCTCTTATGTTTCTATTTGTATATAAAAAGAAAAATGTTATTTGTTTAGACATATTCCATTTAATACATGTTTTAATCATTTCAATGGGCTTTCCTTCAATTGGTCTGAAACCATGTGACACCATACATTGGTATTTCCTTGCTTCTCTGTCGTCTTCTGATCCCTTCCTGTTTACACTTGCCTCTTTCTACCTTTGTGGTCCTGGTGTGTGTGTCGATAGCTTCGATTAACCACGAGCCTCAGCCACCTTTTCTGAAAAAGCATGGTTATAGTACTGACCTCCTAAGCTCATTGGAGGATTTACTGATCAGTGTCTGGCTCACAATAAGCAATATACTCTCGTAGTTGCTGTCACTGTTATTGCCCTCTGGTTAATTTCCTTTGGCTGAGAACTTGCCCCCGAGTGACAGGTACCCTGCAGGAGCCATCTGGAAGTTCTGATGTCACATTTAGAAGAATGAAAAAGTTGGCATTTATCGATTAGTTCCAGACCCCCAATTCTATCCTTTTCTTTTTAAAATTTAATTTATTTTATTATTTATCTATTTATTTTTAAAATCTATTTTTATTGATTTCAGAGAGGAAGGGAGAGGGAGAGAGAGAGAGAGAAACATCAATGATAAGAGAGAATCATTGATAGGCTGCCTCCTACATGCTCCCTATTGGGGATTGAGCCCACAATCCAGGCATGTGCCCTTGACTGGAATCGAACCAGGGATCCTTCAGTCCTCAGGCTGATGCTCTATCTACTGAGCCAAACTGGCTAGGGCTCCTTTTATTTTAAAATTTTATTCAGTTTTATTGAGAGATAGCATTGTGTTCATTTTATTTTTATTTATTTATTTTAAATAAAATAAATATTATTTTTAATGATTTCAGAGAGGAAGGGAGAGGGGGAGAGAGACAGAAACATCAATACTGAAAGAGAATCATTGATTGGCTGCTTCCTGCACGCCCCCAACTGGGGATGGAGCCCACAACCCGGGCATGTGCCCTGACCTGACTGGGAATAGCACGGTGACCTCCTGGTTCCTAGGTCACCGCTCAAGCACTGAGCCACACCAGCCGGCAACACTGTGTTCATTTTAAATGGACAACATCGGGATTTGTTATCTCGTGAAATGATCATTTTCAAAGACCTGTTTTCCATCACCACCTTTCCAGGGCCATCTGCCAGGCTGGCTTTCCACAATGCCCTGCGGCTTTGCTGCCAGGCCAGGGGATGGCCTTTCACAGGGAGGGGCCTTCAGCTAGAGGCGAGGCGGTCGCACTGCTCATGAACACCGAGTGTGCTCCAAGGCCTTTCGACGCAAGAAGCCAGTTTTCTAGGCGGCTGCCCTCGGATGCCAACAAGTGGGTTTTCTTATCCTAATTGTGGAGGAAGGCACCCAGAGGAGGGAAGAGGTTTCCCCAGCTTCCCTCCGGAATCCGTGATGAGGTGTCCCGATGCCCAGGCCCCCATCTGCCGGTCTCTGGACACATATGGTCACTATGCTCACTCGTCTTGACCGATGGGCTCCAACACCAGTGAGGTGAGGTGCTTGGGAAAATCTCTGATTTTCTTCCCTAATTCTTTCTCCCTGGTGCTCCTGGTAGTGGCAGGAAAACAAATTCATTTGCCAGCATCGATATTTTCTTCATTTGCTTTGACAAGAGGACAGCAAACTGTCTCCTGGGGAAGAGCTGACAGTTGCTGCCTGTAAACCCGAGACAAGGGCGTCACCAGGGTAACCTCCTTGCAGAGGGGCCTGAGCTGCTGTGAGGCGTGGGGAGGAGGAGTGGCGAGCGGTGGGGAGGATGTTTTCTTTACACGCTGGCCATGGCCATCTGGTAGCGACTGCCTGCCGTTGTCCCACCCACAGGAAAATTATGTCTTATGTTAGGAAGTATCAATGAAGAACTCCCATTTCAGCGTGATGTCGGTGCACACGTACTTTGTCTGTGACCTTTCCCCCAGCTCACTCAACACTGAATCCCCATTCTTAGTCCTACCTACTAGACCAGTGGTCACCTGTGTGCCTCACCTGTGCGACTGTGGAGTCCTCCAAGGGGACAGGTCTTGCCCCATGTGCATCTCCCTTCCTGGAAGAGAGCTCAGGACGTAACAGGTGCTCAGCAGATACTGGTTCCATAAGTGAATTAATGGATGTTCTGAAGGTTTCATAGGTGGCCCAAAGGGATAGATAGTTCCTTAGGACCCAAAACTACTAGGAATAAGAATTCAGAAGTGGTTGTCTCAGGTGAAATGTCCAATAATGTGGGACATTTCTGACTTCCATGAAAGAATTCTGATGTGGACCATGTACCTCGGAATAATATCTGTGTTATACTAGTAAGAGGAAGCCACTTCTCTTTTGGCGAGTGGGATTGTATGGACTTTGGTACCATTACAGCAGAATGGTTTATATATTGGGAGAATATATACCCCTTCTTTTCCTTTAAAGGGTGTTACTTAGGCTATTGAAAATCTCAGTCTAGTACAGTGGTTCTCAACCTGTGGGTCGCGACCCCTTTGGCGGTCGAACGACCCTTTCACAGGGGTTGCCTAAGACCATCTTGCATATCAGATATTTAAATTACGATTCATAACAGTAGCAACATTACAGTTATGAAGTAGCAACGAAAATAATTTTATGGTTGGATCACAACATGAGGAACTGTATTTAAAGGGCCAGAAGGTTGAGAACCACTGGTCTAGTAGGTAGGACTAAGAATGGGGATTCAGTGTTGAGTAAATGTTGAGAAAAGAGTTGAGGGAAGGTGCCATGAGGAATAATTGTGAGGTTGAATCAATCAAAGCTACTCTGTTTAATTCCAATCTGAACAATCAATGTGTTAAGTCATCTCAACAATTTATTCAAATCAATACTCATACAAATAAGGTTGAGTTCACATATGTTAGACCGGTTCCATTCAGGGGGTTTCATATATGCGCTTATGGTCAGAGTTGGGCAGATAGAGGAGATATTTTGCCTTCCTCAGCACCTTTATCTTGAACGGGACTGCAGGTATGTGGCTGATGTCCAAATGTCAAAGTGAAACTCTCTTGCCTGTGGCCATTTAGTTCCTAAATTGTAAGAGAAACTGTTATTTTTTTTTATTGATGCTTAGAACAACCCTGACAGATTAAATACTCAATAAGCCTTATCTAGTATCAACTGTGCATGTGTTCACGTCATTGGCTAAACTAATATTTACTGCTCACTTCTCTTAGCACGGCACCTGTATTGACTTATTTCATTCTTGAAACACTGTGAAGAAGTTATTGTCATTCTCTCATTTTAAGATAAGGACATGGAAGTGCATGAGGGCGGTTGATCACACACCTCCTGAGTGACCAAGCCAGGGTGCCCAGGTAACCGACCCTGTGTCCACACTTCACTGCTGAGCTCTGCAGCCTGGGATTCACATAGGGCCCCTGGTTAGAGTCCACATCTGTCGTATCTAAATATGTTCTTTCAGGGAAATTATGGAAGGAAGTCAGTGTTAGATAACATTCGGATATTGACAGGATATCATCCACAAGCACAGAATTGGGGCATGCTGGTCTTACTTCAGCTTTTGAAACCTACCTACATTTCAAAATGTGGGGTGGCTTCTGAAACAAACCTCTAAAACCAGAGAAGTGGGATTTGCTGCACTTTGGGGACAAATGAACCTCGATGATACTGAGGGTTGGGGACCCAGGCTGTCCCAGATCCCCGGCTGCAGCCTAACTTTCTCCCTCCCCTGACTTACAGTGAAATGCTTGCCTCTAGTTGGGATGCAAGCATTTTGGAGTCTTTTGATATTCGTTCAAATTCAGCCAGATACCACAATACTCTTTTATTTGTTTTAACACTGGGTTGTGTTCCAAATGAGAAGGCTCAGTGTGTTTTTGTTTTTGCTTTTTTTATTTCCATTTCTGTCACCCAACACTATTTAGATGAATAAATGTGGAATAAAGAGATGAGAGACTATGAAATCTAGAAAAAAGCGTGGATGTATTAATGATGCCCAAGTTAACAAACTGGGCACCCAGAGAGTCCCTCCTGTGTTCTCATGGGTCTCTGTCACGTTCTCACAGTGCAGACCCTGCATAGAAATTGTTGTTTTTTTTTGTCTTGAAAAACAGTAAACCAAGGGTGTTAAATAATAGTGATGAATATAAATATAAGAACAGCTTCTAAAATAAGGGTTGGGGAATACTATGTTGGGTGAGAGTTCTGGCAAATCCAGATATCAGGCCACAAGAATTCTTTATCAATTTAGAAATGCAGTCCTGCCAGCTCTCTTTGTTGAGGAGGGTCCCACAGCAACACCCGAGTAGATCTAAAGATGCAAAGGACACCTAATGTAAGAGGAAGAATCATCTTAAGAATGTCCATCACTCAAAACCAATCAGCAGTCTCACCACCTGCTATCAAATGATCTCACGGCAGCTTTCTCAGAATGCCACCATGCAGGGGCAGTGTAGGCCTTTAATAATGTCGTGACTATGAGACTGAAGAAGAGTCAAGTTCAGAGATTTCCCTAAGAGTGAAGGTTTCTCCCACAGAGTCTCATTGTCAAGGTTGCTGACATCATTGCATATTCAACAAGAGTCCACTAATCATAGACATGCTTGCACATGGGTGGCTGACAATAGTATAAAAACATGTTCGCCCTTGATAGAAACCAAAGACTGGCAAATGAAAATGGAAAGGAATTTTCCATTTGGCAGAGATGATAAAAGAAAGACAATGGTCGCTGTCTGTGAGGGCATCAGGAAATGTTGGCTCAAACCCACGTGAAGGGAGTGTACACTGCTATGAAACTCATTCATTGCTTTTTCAGAAATCTATATATATATAAGCCTAAGCGACTGTTACAACAGAACAACCAGAATGACCGGTTGCTATGATGTGCACTGACCACCAGGGGGCAGGCACTCAACGCAGGAGCTGCCCACAGCCCACAGGCCCCAATCGCTGATGGAGCCTGTCAGCCAACCTCCCGGTCCTTCCACCCAGTTGGCAGGCCCCAATTGCCCAATTGAGGCCGGGCCTCTGGGCTGGGAGGGGACCTGGGGGTAGGTGTCGGTGGATGTGGGCAGCAAGGGAAGGAGGAGGGGTGGAGGTGGAGAGGCAGGGAACCGGGCAGTGGTGGCATGCGGGTGGCTAGGGAAGGAGGAGGCAGGGAACCCGATCTGCCCTGATCACCAGCCAGGCCAAGGAACCCCACCTGTGCATGAATTTTGTGCACCGGGCCTCTAGTATTAATATAAAAATATATTTCATTGTTCAGGAACTACAAATGATAGCAACTTAAATATCTTCATGGTAGGAAAATGGTACAATGATTTATGGCATATCCGTATAATAAAATACACTGTATCAATTAAAAAGGAACGCACAAAGAGAGTATTTAAGGACTAGAAGGATACTTGGAATATGTTTATGGAAGGCAGGATAGTGTTCCCTCCCCGAAAGGTGTCCATACCTGTTCCTGGAAACTGTGAATATGTTCTGTTGCATGGTAAAGGGGGAATTAAGGTTGAAGGTGGAACTGAGGTTGCCAGTGAGTTGACCATGAGATGGGAGATTATCCTGGCTATCTGAATGGAACCAATGGAATCACAGGTTCTTATGCACGAAAGAGAGAGGCAGGAGAGTCCAAATGTGGTGATGCAATATAAGAAAGACTCCGGTGACCATTGCTGGTGTTGAAGATGGAAGGGCGGTCAAGATCCAAGGGGGTGTAGCAGCTTCCAGAAGCTGGAAAAGGCAAGAAAATGGATTTTCTCCTAGAGCTTCCAGAGAGGAACATGACATACCGAGTGATGTCAGGCCAGTGAGATCCATTTCTGACTTTTGTCCTCCAGAACTGCTAACATAATACATTTGTGCTGTTTGAAGTCATCAAATGTATGCTAATTTGTTTCAGCAACAATAAGAAATCAAAACAACATTTACATGAAAAATGTCTAGCTTTGTAACATGAACTTTGATTCGCCTTTGGTATTTGGAGAGCATGTCGTCTTTATTGGAGCAGTAGCGTTGTTAATAAGAAAAAAAACATCTAATGTGAACACATGGCAGGAAGGAAAGGCTGTACATTTCAGGGGGTGAGTTAGGTAGGCGAGGAAGAGCTGACTGCTGTCTTGAAGAAGGCTGAACATGGTAATGAGTTATATGAAAGATATTTAATAGCAGCTGGTGGGCAAGGGCGAGGACTTGTCAAGTACTGCGACAGAGCCAAGGGAGAGAACATCTTTGTGTTGCTCAATTTTTAAGAATTATAAAATATGTCACAATTATAGAAAATTACAGAGAAAAACACCACCAACATGTGCACTTACCACTCATCTCTCTCATAGCTCATCCTCTGGCGATATTTGCTGCAGATGGATTAACATGAGGATGCCTTACAGATAGATATATTTGATCCCCCTCTGTGAGGTCTTCCTCTCCTGCATTCCTCCCCCACTCCATTCCAGAGAAGGGTGTGGCTTTCATCATTCCCAGGCATGATTTTTTTTTTTAAAGTCACGTTCCCACTTTGGCACTTACCTCTGAATTACTGATAATATCTGATAAGGTTGAATGGTGGACCCCAAAGAGATGTCTACCTCCTAACTCCCAGACCTGTGAATGCGACCTTACTTGGGAAAAGGGTCTTTGTGGATATAATTATGTTGCAGCTCTAGCTGAGATGATTCTGGATTTATCCAGCAGGTCCCAAATTTCATGGCAAGTGTCTTAAGAGGGACAAGAGCGGCCATGTGCAGATGGAGTCAGATATTGAAGTGATGCAGTTACAAGCCAAGGAACTGCTGGAGCCACCAGAAGCTGGAAGGAGCCAAGAAGGGTTGTTCCCTAGAGTCTTTGGAGAGAGCATCTTGATTTCAGACTTCTGGCCTCCAGGACTGTGAGAGAGTGTTTGTTGTAAGCCACCCAGTGTGTGCTGATTGTTATGGCAGCCCCAGGAAACTGATACAGTGTTGTTTTGCATCTTTCAAGCTTCTATGATAGTAACTTGGTGTACAAAACATCCTACAATCCGCTTTTTCTCCCTGTTTGACATCTATTCAGGATGCTATGCGCATTTTAATTTTATTCATTTTCTTTGCTCTGTAGAGTTCCACTGTATGACTTACTATCTAGCTGTGTGATATTGGCCTGACTTCTCCTGTGTCTCAATCCCCTCACCTAGAAAATGGAAAAAAGTTGTCACCATAAAGAGTGGAGTTGCCGAAACCGGTTTGGCTCAGTGGATAGAGCGTCGGCCTGCCGACTGAAAGGTCCCAGGTTCGATTCCGGTCAAGGGCATGTACCTGGGTTGCGGGCATATCCCCAGTAGGAGATGTGCAGGAGGCAGCTGATCGATGTTTCTCTCTCATCGATGTTTCTAACTCTCTATCTCTCTCCCTTCCTCTCTGTAAAAAAATCAATAAAAAAAAAAAAAAGAGTGGAGTTACCAAAAATCAGAAAAGCCTACCTACTTCATGGGGTTGTTTTGAGAAATAAATGTGGTCATATTTGTAAAGTCTTTCCAATAGAATACCTTGTAAACATAGGAATTGCTCACATGTTAATTAAAGAATACATTTATTCGTTCAGTTGCTGAAGGACTTGTAGGACGATTCAACTTTGTCATTGTTCTCAACGAAGGGGCTTTGACTATTCCTGCACGTGGCTCTTGGTTCACAGGTGGAAGAGTTTCTCCGTGGTCCATACCTAGACGTGGAATTGTTGAGTCTTGGGTAGGCACACCTTTCATTTTTCTGGATCTTGCCCAATTCTCCTTTAGAGTATTTGTAACAATTTAGTTTCCCACCAGCTATAAATGAACTCGTTTTTCCATGTCTTTGTCAACTCTTGTTATTATCAGAGTGTAAAATTATTGCTTGTGAAATTGTTTAATTTCATTAAATGATTTACTTTTTGTTTACTTGTTACTTTTCAGATTACTAGTAAGATTGAGCATCTTGTGACATGTTTGCTGACTATTTCTGCTGCTTCTGTGGACTGCATGTTCATGTCCTCTGTCTCTCTTTCTATCAGGTAGTTTACCTTTTTGAAAATGTATTTATCACTTTCTGTGGATGCTGGATGCTTGCACTTTCTTTGTATGAAGTATTGCAAGTATTGTTTACCAGTTTGTGTCTTATCTCTTCACTTTGTTTATGGTGTCTTTTGTTTAATGAAACTTAAAAGTATCAAGTAGTCAAATATACCTATCTTTTTCTTTATGATTTGTTCTTTTAAATGACTCTTGTTTAGGAAAACCTTTCCTAACGTAAAGTGGTGCAATCTTGTTTTTATATTTCTCTTAAATGTTTTAATGGATTTGACTTTCATGCTAAGGTTTTTAATAGACTTTGGGTTATTCCTGTATATGATGAAAGTGAGGAATATAATATTTTCCATGTTGATGACCAATTGTCTCATATGTATTGAAAAGACCAGGGTGCCTCTGGGCTCTCCGGGGTACTGGTCTGCTTCCCTAATCTTGCAACCAGATCCATTCCTCTAATTGACTATGGTCTTGTAATAGATATTACTGGACAGGCGAGTTCTCATTCTCCTCTCAGCTTGTCTTCTTCAGAACTGCCTCTGCTATTATTGGCTTCTATATGAATTTGAGACTATATGTGTCTACTTATAAGAAAAACCCCTGTTGATTTTTAAATGAAATTTCCTTTTTAAGGTAAATTTCAATATATTTATGAATCTTTCCATCTATTCAAAATGTTTTTGTGTCCTTCAATGATGTTCATCATCTTCTCCATAAAGACCTTGCCCATATTTTTAAATATTTATTTCTTTGCATCTTGTCATTTATGCTACTACATTTTTTGGCCTCACTTTTATTTTATATTAAATTCTGTACAAGGTCATTGTTTGTTTATTCCAAAGCTATTGCTGAATTCTTTAATCGTTTTGTTTGCATTTTGTTTAGCTTTTAACAATTGTTTTATTTTTTCCATCACCATTTATCCTCTCTATGCTTTCTTCCACCTCCAACCATCCCCTCCAACCCCCACCCATTGTGCTTGCATTTTTAATGGTCACACATTTTCTACAAATTAGGAATTTTGTAGAAATGTTACCTCTATGATTCTGCCAATACTCATCTCTCCCTTCATTGTCTATAGCAGAGCATGTATTTTTTATTTTTGTATTTTTCACCAAGAGGTGTCATGAGTGTGTGTCTGAACTCTTTAGTTACAGAGTAATTAAAGACATGTTTTTTCCCTCCTGTTGGTACTGAATTGAACACACACACACACACACACACACACACACACATACACACACACACACGCATGCACACACATGTATGTCAGGGAGGAAGAATGTAATATATATATATATTCCACCCCCTCCTCAGTTTCTCTAACTGCTTTTGAATGAGGAAGATCCAAATTCATTCTTGCATGAAATATATATTTTTAACAAGTTGGTATTTTATGGTGTGCTCTAACCATCTGTCACTAGGTCTAAATATCAGATATATCAAAACTAACTTTTTTTTTAAAGAAAAAAATGAAATTTCTTTAGGACCTTTATATCCCCAAAGGGATTTAGGGTAATTTTGCTTTGAGGCAACACTGACCTCCTGTGGCCAGAGAGTCTCAAAAAATTATTCTTTTCCTTTTTACTAAAGAGTTTTCTTTCTAATAATTTATCTGTCATACAAATGGTTATTTTCAGTCCACAAAATTTACTTTTACTTAACGACGTGGATATAGTTAACCTATAACTCTCTGTCACCAAGGTCACATGTAAGAAAGAACCCTCTGCTCCTTGTTGAATGTTCGGGAACCCTCCGGGCGGGCGTGTGGGAGCCTCACAGAGCAGGAGGTGCCACATTTGCCCTCTGGGCCTCTGAGTCTGTGGCTCTTTCCTGCATTTATTGCACTTCCCCTTTTCCTTTCATTTCTGTCAATGAATCCATTTTATTAACCGAGTCTCAGGGAGGCCTTGGAGTCAGCTATTCCTTATTTACTGATACCTCCCTATTCTTCTCACATCAATTTACTTTCCAACATAACTGTGTCCCATTCTCTTCCCCATTCACCACCATTATCTTCAGCTTCTTTGAAGATGACAGTATTCCCGGGTGCCTTCTCTGGTTTCACTCCTCTCTTTTTTTAAATTGAGGTATGACTGACATATGACATTACATCAGTTGCAGGTGTACAACACATTGATGCAGTATTTGAATATAATTTGAAATGATCACCACAATAAATCTAGTTAAGATGCATCACTACATAGTTATGGAATTTTTATTCTTGTGTTGAGAAATCTGAAGATCTACTCTGTCAGCAACTTTCCAGCACACAATAGGGTATTGTTACCAGCACAAAAAGGAAGCTGCAGGTATTAGCAGGATGAGACAGGCTTGGATGGGAGAACTCCTAGCACTCTACATCACAGCACAGAGGAAGCTGGTTGACAGCTATAGACAAAGCCATTTTTGTGTGTAAGCAATGGGAAGGGTGTTCCCACTGACAAAAAACGGAGCCATGGTAGAAGTACCCGGAGAGAATGAATAATTATTTAGCTTTCTAACCCCATGCTCACTGCCACCCCTTTAATTTTATTTAATTGATGCTTTGTCCACTGAAGTTCAGAACAGCAGGGGGGAGGGGGAAATGAAGTATCTAAAAAAGCTGATTTCAGTTGATTTGGGGATAGTACGTTAGGTTAACATGATCAAATGAAACAATTTTTGTGGCATGTTCTGAAAATGATTCTTGAAACATAATCTAAAATATCACAGATTTTACTAATCAAATACATGCTTTTATTAAAAAGACACAGGACTAGCCCTGGGAGAGAAGCTATGCTGTCACTCATGGGAAAGTTTTGCAGCAAAATAATAAAACTGCTGGTAATAGTCAGGCGTCAAGTTTCAGTTTTTCTTCCAAGATTGTGGCATTCATTCTGAGCCCAGCAGAGCCTAACTCTGAATTTCAGGACTCAATTTCAGACACTCAGGAGTTAGGGCTTTTTTGTTTGTTTGCTTTTGTTGTTCACTTGGCCCTTGAGAATGTAACGGAAAAGACAGCACTTTGAACTGGAATGATAGGAAGAGTAGTCGGGAGGCTAGATGGCAGGTGGTGGTGGGAAGCATAAAAGACTCCCCGCCCCTCCGCCCGCCCCCACACACACCTAAGGGTACTCAGCTTTGAGATGTTTTATAAGCAGATTGTTTCCCAAAGAGAATGAATTGTAAATATATCTCCAGTTTAATGCTCTGTTGAAAAGAAGCAAAGACTGTCACTAGGAAATAAGATAAGGGAAGTAAGGGCCTGCTACTCCCTTGTGTTTGCCTTTCGATACCGGTTTTTATGTTTGTCGCTCTATTTCTGGATATATGTTTTTGAATACATTCCTATTTTAAAACCTCTCCCCTTCTTTTGTGAATTGTTCGAGTTTATCTCCATCTTCCAGTAGGGTGGAAATAGGGAAATTATTTAGTTGTGTTTTATCCCTGTGGTTAAGGAAGGGCTCTGGTTGGTTTATCAGCAGCGCCCCCTTGTGGCATTTATACGCATTTCTTAATTCTAAATAGTGGGGAAAATGTCAAGGACAAGGAGAGGCTAAATTTGATTTATAAACATTATTTTATTTTTTCAGGCTGTTAATTTTTCTTTTCTCTTGCTGTATATGTTAGCTCAGCCTAAAATTCGTTCTTATGGCATGGGTAACTGGTCTACTGATATTAAATTTAGGAGTGAGCCTAAGTGAAGACATTTTGATCACAGTGACCAGTAAGTCAGTGACAAAAAGCCCTGTTAGATTCTTGCTCTTGACTTGTTTTTTAACACTTGAATACTTTAATTTTAAAATATACTTTTCTCAAGATTAAAGTTTTTTTGTTATTGTTATTTCATGGTATCATATTCCTTTTATTTTTATTTGAACTTAGGATATAAATTCTCAAAACTTTTTCATTAACTACTAAAATATATATTTTGTGCAACACCTTATAAGCTCATATTAAAATTCTGTGTGAAATTATTTGGAAATTGTTTGAATAAAAATTTCATATGTGAGAGGTATAGACTCAGCAAATTAGGGCTAACATAGACTTTAACTTTTTAAAAGAAAAAGTCTCCATGATTCAAATTATAGGATTAAAACTCAGAATTAATGCATTTCACATGAGCTGAATATCTTGCTATGAGCTTTGCTCTAATTCTAGAGTTAAAACCAATGTTAAAATTGCTTCTTTTATTGTTGTTGACTCTATTACAGATGTCCCCCGGTCCCCCCGCCGCCCCCGCCCCCCCCCCCCAACCTGGCCTGCACTTTGCCACCTCTACCCAGCCCCCACTCCTCTCTCTGGCCTTCACCACACTCTTGTCTGTGTCCATGGGTTATGCATATTTGTTATTTGGCTAATCTCTTCACCTTCATTCATTCAGCCCTCCCCCACCCATCCCTTTTGACATTTGTCAGTCTGTTTCCATGCCCCTTGACAACTTTTTGTTGTTGTTTGTTTGTTTTGTGCTTGTTACAGTTTTTTTATTGCTCTAACTGCTTTTCCCTCTGTCCATCCAGTTTTGGTCTTGTTGGAATAATTTAGATTAGGAGGTCATTCAGGGATCATTGAAAATACCCTAAGCTGTGGAGGTGAGCTGTGGGCAGGAGCCAAGGCCATGGGTAGAACACAGTCCAGGAGTAGAACACAGTCCATGTCCCTCCCCCCACCCTCACCCCCCACCTCCACCCGGCAGTTGTAAGGAGCCCTCTGCCTGGGAAGTTGTTCTTCAAAGGGGCTGGGTCCAGAGTGATCACAATCAAGTCAGTGCCCCACCTCACTGCCTGGTGGCAGGGCCCTCACTTAGGGGAGAGGAGCCATGCCCCCACATTTCCAATCCCTCCAACAGATCTGTTACTATTTTTCACCAATGAAGATTGTCTACACTAGTGGGGGGAGGCGGGAATCAAGAGTTTAGATTTCTTTTCAATTGCCATCCTGTGGTACTTCCTTAGAATAGATTAGTAATAAATAAAAATAATCTTGAAATAATCTGGCAAAAGGATAACTGTGATAGCAGTTCACAGACAAGGGCAGCCTTTAAACATAGGATCAAACCAGAGAGCAAATATGGTCAAAGGCTTAGAAGAAAACACTGTCAATAGTTCTCAGCGAATGAACAAGAACTGTGACTTCTAGATCAGAAGCCTGACTTTCCAAGAATACAGAAGGTAATTGGAAAACTCTTCTATGGTTTTCATGTTGCTCCATAAGACAGGCTTTCCCAGAACTGGAGGAATTTCCATAGGACCGACAGAACATGTCCCAGATGCTTAGACAGATCACCCTGTGCTGGAGACCTCTACACATGCGCTGACTATAGAAAGTGCTGGTTACTCCTGAAACTAAACAGATCATTCCTCTCTGTAGTGAAGAACTGAAATAGCCTAGAAAAGGAAAATTATTTTCCCTCCTTATATACTAGTAGATGTCATTCCTTTTCTTACAGGACAATTGCACCCAGATTAGGAGCCACTATGTATCGTGTTCATTATGCCAAGGGCTCATGCAAATAGAATTATTATTTTTTTTAATCATCAGGTTCGGTCAAAATTTAGGGACCATCTGCAACAGAATGCCACCCGACATTTGAGATTAAGGGAGGGGACAAATAGGTTTGTCTTTCTGTTTTGTTTTAAAGTCCTCACAGCACAGCAAAAACATCACAGAGGCATCCGCGGTGACTGATTTGACAGGTAAGCTTACAAGAGCAGCTCAAATTAAAAAATCCCAGCCTCTGCAAAACCAGGCTCTTCTTTTTCATCTTTTGACATTTCACTCCTAAAATTAGCTTTTTGATGAGAAAATTGCAGGGTGTCATACCAAAGCTAGTAAAGGTGAGGCAAATGCCCGAGATTGAAATTGAGTTGTTTCTGCTGTGCTGGTGATACCTGGTAATTGGACATTGGACTTAGGGCCACTGTGACCTTTCAGAATGAGGAGGGAAAAAAGCTCTATTCATTTTGCTGGAATTCTTTCTATATTTAAAGCCACTTTTTTTTGAATGAAGTAATTCACTCTTCTTTTTAAATTAGCAATACCTAGCAGCCTGTTTTTCATGTCACTCTGTGCATTTATTCAATAATTCTAGTTTGTAAATCAGTAAAAGCCGGTCTGCTTCTCATGTTCTTATCACCTTTACCTCCACTCCCAACTCTCCACCCCCTCCTGTTCCCACACTCACTGCTGGTGGAAGTGACTAGTGTGACTTACCTTCCCTCCCACTGCTGACTTTCTGCCACAGCACACCTCCACAAGCTTAGGGTATGTTGTTAGGGTGATGGGGAAAATGAGACATTTTGGGGGAGCTAGCAATCTGAATCTGTGCCAGTAACCTAATGCACATTCTTATTAGCCTATAGTCTAGTTACTGCCCCTTCTTTAATTATCTGGTCCTGCAAGACCTGTTTAGCTAAGTACTACTCCCATTTTAGAGAGGCCATAAACCATGAACAATACATAACCCCCAGACAGGGTTATCAGTGCTAGCTCCATGCCAGGCAGCCTGTGGAAGGTCCGGAAGTCCCATCCCATATTTGGGGGACAAAGAAACCAAAGGGTATAAAGGGAAAGCTTCCTCCATGTTGGCTTGCTCAGGATTTGGAGAGGAACAGTCTCCCCTGAGTGCTGTACTAGTACATGTGAAACACCTGAAAATAAATGGTTTTTTCCTGTGCCTCTGGTACTCCTGCATATTTTTTGGTCGCCTGGTAAATTCTGTAACAAGGGCACTGGGCTAGACCGCTGGTATCTGCCTCATGCCTCAGCTTCCCTCCTCCCAGCGGTGAGCCATGTTGGCCCACAGGGCCCTGACACAGCGTGAATAGCTCCCATACATTCCACATTTTAGCCAATGCATGGCTGCAGGCCCTTGGCGCCTGACCCAATCCTTGCGGGCAGCCCTCACCAAAAAAAACAAACAAATAAAAATTCTTTCAAGGCCAGAAATCAACCCAAGATAATGGGCATCGATGCCACCATCCAAGCATGCTTTGTCTCATGAAGGCAATCGACCACAATATGACCAGCCCCTGTACCCCACAGTCATGCTGGCCCAAAAGCCAGACGCAGGATCAGAAGGAGCCATACACCAAGAAGCCTCATGTGGCCTTAAGCCCACCGGGCCTTGCTTGGGGTCACGTAATACAGCGGCAGGCACGACCCTGTTGGGCTCTGGAGTGCCAGTGCGGCCATGCCTTGCCCAAGTAGCTCATGAGACCCAAGGCGCATTTGTTTCCAGGTTGCACTATTGGATGCGGAGGGGGAGGCGAGGGGGGAGGGTACAAGGAGTGCGCGGCAGGGAGTGGGGGGAGGGCGCTGGGGCGGGGCAGGAGGAGGGGCGGTGACTGAGGTGCGCAGGTGCTCCCGGACCCTGGGAAGTCCCGCCCAGGAACCCCGGGGCTGCCTTTGGGCGGAAGGCCCGAGACCCTGCGTGGACCAGCTCCGGCCAAGGAGCAGCGGGATCCCCTGGAAGGAGTCCACGTTGAACTTCAACAGGCGCCTCCCCAGGCCACAGCCTGGAGCGCCACTCTTGCTGGACAGTGAGAGTGAGATGAGGCTCCCGTGGGCCGCGTCCTGCACAGTCACCAGCGTCCGCACGGTGGCCTCCTGCGTGTCGGCGGCGGGAACCAGGCCCAGTGCCCACCTGCGGCAGGAAGTCCAGCCTGCGCACAGCACCTCCTTCAGGGTCAGCTGGAGGGACGCTGGCTGCGCACGCCCACACAGCGTGTGATTTTTACCAGCATTTGAGAAATCTGACAATCGTAAGACTTTTTTGGCAAAGTTTTCTCTTTATGAAGGTGAACCCTAAGCCCAGGACGTGGTCAGCGGAGCTCTCCTTGATCTCTCTCGGAAGATTCCTGCTCTTTTCTAAGGTAGGTATCTGCACGTGGATGCGCACGTGCAGGTGTTGTGTGCGCACGTGCAGGTGTGTGTGCGTGCGCAGGTGTGTGTGTATGTGTGTGCGCACGTGCAGGTGTGTGTGCGTGCGCAGGTGTGTGTGTGTATGTGTGTGCGCACGTGCAGGTGTGTGTGCGTGCGCAGGTGTGTGTGTATATGTGTGTGCGCACGTGCAGGTGTGTGTGCGTGCGCAGGTGTGTGTGTATATGTGTGTGCGCACGTGCAGGTGTGTGTGCCTTCTGATTTGGGAGGTGGGTGGTGTGCGGAGGGAGAGCTCCAGGGCATGCTGCCCTCCAGGGTTCTGGGGAGTGGCCCAGGCTTGCTGGGCCAAGGGTTCACCATAGTTCTTGATTCTTTGTTAGTATAAAAGTACAAAGTTAAAGTCCACGAACTATTTCATTCCTTTGAGGAAAAGAGAAGCAGCCCTCTATTAGAGACTTGGCTTTGATTTTGGCAGCAAAAATAAAAGGAAAAGATTCTAGCCTTTCCTGAAGAGGTCAAACTTACATCTTAAAAATACCCCACAAAACCAAAACTTTGCCAGCAGACTTCTGATCGTTCAGATGTTTTCTTACAGGGTTGGGGCTATTTAGTTTTGGAATGAAAGATTATATACCCTTCTCCCCAGTTGTTCCCTGGAACCCTTCATCATCACACACAATGACATGGTGAGAAATGAATGCCAGTCATTCTGTTGCCAGTTCAGAATGCTGTAGGATAAAGTGTCAGTTAGAGAGCTATTCCTCATGGAAGGAAATCTGGAAGAATATTACACAATCTCACCAATATTTTATCCAAAATTCATCTGTTTTTCATAAATTCAAGGATACTTTGAATTAGAAAGGGAATAAAAAATATGAGTAATATACCAGAGGATTGAAAAATGAAACAAAAAATTGGGAAAGGATTTGACACAAATTTGATAGACCAAGTGCGGATTTCCTCGATGTGGAAGAACTCATAAACATGAGCTGAAATTTTGCTTTGGTTTTGCTTTTAATTCTTTGTAAAATAATAAAATCCCATAATTGCATCCAGTAGTCAATTTTCTCCCCTGCATGGTTTTATAGATGAATAAACTCTAATAATCTAAGACCCAGAGGGCTTCACACACCATTGCCGAGTTGGTTCGTGGCCATTTAGAGTGACCTCAGACAGGTGGCTACATGGAGTTGTTGCCACCTGAGCATTGTGACTCCTCCCTGCACCTGACTGAAGGTTAATTTTATGTGTCCCCTTGACTGGGCTGAAGGATGGATAGTTGGCAAAACATTATTTCTGGGTGTGTCTGAAGGGTATCTCCAGAAGAGATTAGCAGGTGGCCTTCGTGCAGTCCTGGGGGACCTGGATAGAGCAGAAAGGCAGTAGAATGGCGCACCCCCCTGCTTGAGCCATCTATGCTTCTGGTTCTCGGGCCTTGGGTTCAGGCAGGGATTACACCACCAGCTTCCCTGGGTCTCCAGCTTGCAGGTGGCCAGAAGTGGGACTTTTTGGCCTCCCAAACTTCCCAAGCCTATCCCTGAAACAGCGGTCCTCTTACATAGATCTGTATAGATCTGTTGGTTCTATTTCCCTGCAGAACCCTGACATATACCAGTAGTCCTCTCCTGCTCACGACGGAAATTCCTGTCATCACCCACTGTGCTATGCCCCTTCTGTGCAATGCAGTGCCTGGGCTGCCCAAAGCATTTTCAGAGGGTCTGTATCAATGAGTTGCTGAGACCACGACAGCTAGAAAATACTAGAAGTAGTGGCTAGACATGAACAAAGGGAAGAACAATGGAAAAGATTTGGGAATGCAAAAGAACAAAAGCTGCAATTCATAATTTTCACCATACACAGGCCTTACACTATTGATTTAAGTGACAAGTCATGTTTAAAGTGTCAGAATTTCTCACGGTGGAAAAAGGCAGGGATAGTTATTTTTTTTTGTTTTTGGCGAAGTTAAAAATGTGACTGATGGAGGCAGATTGATTGCAGTATTTTCAATCTCCTATTAATTTAAAATCATGACTCCTTACCATGGTAGTGTGAAATACCCATTTAATAAACGGAAGGATTAGGGTAGCTTGTTTTCAGCATATTATTACTAGTTAACAAATGAGGTGATCCCACACATAGTAACACTTGAACTTCATCCTAATGAATTTTCAGACAGTAACCTAATGGCACCGAGAACTTACAAATGGTTAAAGAACTCTCAGCTTGTTGTCTTGGAACATTTTATTTTAATGAGTGCACACAGTTCAGTGTCTATTATTAGCATGCAAATGCTGCCAGCTTCTTTATGAAAATGCCGCCGTTTTCAAAAGTGTAATTTGAAAATTTCACATTAAATCTTCATCAGCATTAAGAAATCATCATTAGATCTATTAATACTAGGTGAGGCATTGAAGAGATGCAGCAAATATGAGTTCAAGATATTTCTTCTTTTTGTTCTTTTGGAGAATTCCTGTAAAAAAAAACATTCAAAATAACATGTTACACCTCTGTGGGGCACCTTTTAGTAACCCATGTTTGTGTTACATGGTGGGTCAAAAGTAGACTTACAGGTGTTCATATGGAAAATAGCACAATAATGACTAAATAATGATACAAGAATAAACTGTGTCTCACGTATTCACAACTATAAACCTACTTTTGCCCACCCTGTACATTATATCACTTAACCCTAAGGACAACATATGTTTGGGACTGAGAGCATTTATGCCTTTTCACAGAGAAAGGAATTCAGATGGAAAAGCCTCATGATTTGATCCAGGGCATGTGATCAGGACGTGGAAATGCAGAATTTGCATCAAGGTTTTTATAATCCTGGTTCAGCTTCCTCTCCATTACATTATGGTGATGCTTTTCCACTTTGAACCATAAACTTTCTATTGTTTTGATATGGCCATTCCAGTGGACAGTGGTTCTCACTGGGGTTTTAATGACATGGAGCAGCTTTCCATGTGCTCATTAACCATTCGCGTAGCCTCTGTAGTGAAATGTCTGTTCACATCTCTTGCCCATTTGAAACTTTGAATCATCTTCTCACTATTGAATTATGAGCTCTTCATTCTGGATGCGATCCCTGTATCAGATATGCGATTTGGAAGTTGTTTCTTTACCAGTTTGCTGCTTGGCTTTTCATTTTCTTAGTGACATCTCTTGAAGTACAAAATTTTTTAATTTCAATGAAGTAAAATGTATTATTTTTATGTTATTTTATGGATTGTGTTTCTCGTATTGTGTTTATCCATATAGAAATTCTGTGTATGGTGGGGTGACAAAGGTTTCTTTACTTTTTTGATCTTTTTCTTTTTCTTTTTGCATGTGGCTATTCAAGCATCCCAGCACTATTTGTTGAAATGTCTTAGCACCTTTGTCAAAAATCAACTGCCCAGTAATGTAAAGGTTTATGTGGGGACTTTCAATTCTGTTCCACCAATCCATGTGCCTGTCCTTATGCCATTGCCACCCTGTCTTGCTTACTGTGACTGTAGTCATTGTGGGATGGGTAATGTAAGCACTCCCACTGTGTTCTTATTTTATAAAATCGTTTTTGGCAGATTTTGGTCCTTTTCATTATAAACACATACCTTTTAGAATCAGCTTATGAGTTTCTACAACAAAGCCTGCTTTGATTTTGGTAGGGGTCTCATTAAGTTTGCTTATTTATTGTGTCAGAGCACTTTCACATGTTTTTATCATTCTGATACTCTTACCTGGGATAGTTTTGGGGCTATTTCTGATGGGAAGAAGGGAGTTGGGCTAGATTACCTTTCAATTTCCCTTTTCATCATAGAATCCACTCAGTGTTTCCCCCATGACACACATCCTGTATAATAAAAGGCCAGCAACCATAAGCGTAACGACTGGAACGACTGCTCGACCAGTCATGAGGTGCACTGACCACCTCAGGGTCCCTCCCTCCCCCACAGCAAACTGAAGTGAGTGGTGGTGGGGCGGGACTGGCGAGTGGGTGGAATGGCGGACCTCTTGGTCTCTCCCCCCGGCCTGCAGGCTCCAGGGAACCGGAGCCACGCTGCGATTGGGGAACCACGCGAACCAGGGGGTGGCGGCGGGGCAGGACTGGGGACTGGCGAGCGGGCAGAAGATGGCCCTGATTGCAGGCTAGGTCTAGACCAGTGATGGCGAACCTTTTGAGCTCGGCGTGTCAGCATTTTGAAAAACCCTAACTTAACTCTGGCGCCATGTCACATATAGAAATTTTTTGATATTTGCAACCATAGTAAAACAAAGACTTATATTTTTGATATTTATTTTATATATTTAAATACCATTGAACAAAGAAAAATCAACCAAAAAAATGAGTTCACGTGTCACCTCTGACACGCGTGTCATAGGTTCCCCATCACTGCTCTAAGGACCCTACCTGCACACGATTTCGTGCGTGGGTCTAGTATTTGTATAAGAGAGGATGGGTCTTTACAGTGGGGAGGCTTGTGGCTGTCCATTTGTCACTGAGCATCTTCTGAGTTGTCCCTGGCAGGTCCAGAGGTGCCCTATGGGGGAACGAGTGGCTGGGGCAGTCCTGGAGGTTGGCAATCACCCTGATGGGCAAGCAGTCACTCCTCATGCGACAAAGAGTGTAGGTAGCCAAAAGAACTCTAGAGATGGCACAGACACATGCCTATTACTAGGCGGCAGGCAGGCAGCATCTTCCCGCTGTTTCCTGACACAGAGCTACGCTCCGTGGGAGGCAGCACCGCACCGAACCCCCAGCCGAGCAGTCACTCTCTGGTTTCTTCTGGACCATGTGCTACACGGTGGGATTTGCAGCCCTCACTGCTGATGTTACAAGGTCAGAGGCAGTGACCTTGAGAGAATTCACACTCAATTCGATTTTTATTGCTTCATGAATGGGAATTGTTTTCTGCCAGTCACAAAAGCAGCCGGGTCCCGCTGTGCAAGGGGTGCAGATAGGCCGTTGCTGTCTGTTACAGCTCTGACCTGCTGGCAGCCTGATCAGTGGGGGTTTCCCAACGATGGGACTTTGCCAGCCTCTGGGCTCCTTTTTCACCTGGTGCTGTTACACGGAACGGGTTATGGCCACTTCAGAAGGAGAGGAAATTTCCAAGTCTCTGAAGTTTAAAATGCACCAAAGAGGGAAGGAGCTGAGAGAACCTGGGGTCTGAGCACTCAGGCAGTTGGGTGGAAGCATGTCTGAAATGCGAGCCAAGCAATCAAATATTCCAGGACATCATGCCACAGCCGCCCTGGCAGGTAAGGGAAACATTATTGAGCAAAGCACCAAATCACTGAAAAGAAGCATGTGCTGAAGGCAGAAATTCTCATTAGTCTAAGGATGGAAAATCATCCATCATTTTCCCTGCATGTTATGAAAAACACCACAAAGCATCCTCAATATTCTCAATTCCCAGCTGCCTGTCCAAATTGAGCAGAAGTCTTATTGGAGCTTATATGAAAGAGCGGGCCATGAAAGAGAACATCACTTGGCCGTGGAGAGCCATAGGAACCTCCTCATTATGCTAGTGTAGCATCACCTGGACGGGATTTTGTATTTTTGATCAGGGGCCAACTCAATGCAGAGATGGCGGCTAAGAGGGGCAGGGAGAAGGTGAGAGTCCCAGGCCTGTTAAATAGAGGAAACACAAAACTCCCAGAATTGCTTCTTCAAAGGTGATGTGGGACATCAAGTAAGAGTGTGGGTAACGAAGTCTGGTAATGGGAATGGATGTGTGTGTGTGTGTGTGTGTGTGTGTGTGTGTGTGTGTGTGAGAGAGAGAGAGAGAGAGAGAGAGAGAGAGAGAGAGAGAGAGAGAGAAAGAGAGAGAGAGAAGTTGAGATTCTTCAATTCTTAGCTCATATTTTATTAGGTAATGATGGTTATAATAGGTCCTTTTGTTTTTATAATGTTTCAGAGTTTAAAAACATGCTAACATAAACATCTGTATAGCTAGTTTGGGGGGACCAGGCTGGCCAGTTACTGATGGGCCCACCTGGAAGACAAGGTCACCCCATGGAAATTCCCATCCTTTCCCCCCACCCAACCAGCCCTTTCCTGCACTCCCAACCCCTCCTGTTCTTATTCTACTTTTTGCTTCTTCCATAGCATGTATCACCTTCTAGTATGTGGTTTAATTTACTTATTTATTATGTCTGCCTATCTCTTTTTTGCTAGAATGTAGGGGGCAGGAGTCTTGCTTTGTTTTATTCACCAATGTATCTCAGGCAGTGCCTGGCACATGGCACTCAATAAATACATCACTGAGTGAATGAATCAAGACCTAATGGGGGAAGAAAAGGAGGATTCTTAGCCAAATAGGGAAGTGAAGAGTTATAACTTATAGAGGAATTGAGAGTTCTTTTAACAGTCCACAGATCGCTGCTAAAATTGTCTTTTCTGCATTGGTCCAGAGAGAACATCTTTCCAAACAGTGTGTCTTAGTTGTTCAGCTGCAACAGTGCAGACTTGGAACAAGTCCTGTGCAGCTCTGTAAGTTGGTGAGCAGTCCCGAGTTTTTTTTTTTGTTTTTTTGTTTTTTTGTTTTTTGTTTTGTTTTTAAGAGCATACAGACTTTGAAGGATGAAGGAGGGGGATCCAAGCAGAAGTAATCCACCCTCCTTTTAAAATACGCATATTGTGAAAACTCCATCACCATGCTAATATAAAACATACTATTTGTCCTTGTTTTCAAACCACTGCATTAAAAGGAAGTTCAGTTTGCTGGATCTATATTAAAACCCATAAGCTTTGTCTAATTTAAGTAAAGTAAAAAAAGTGGCAAATGCAGAGTAGGTCTACACACCAAAAGGGGTTGTTTCTGGCGAGCTCTCAGCAATCCAAGCAGGTTTGTTAATAATAGATTCATTTTACTGGTAAACTAAGCACCAGAGACAGCTGCTAATTTCCTCCAAGGCACACCATTACTCTGACATTGAACTTCTAGTTCAGTGGGTTTTCCAAAGAAGTTTGGGTCACAGGAGAAGTCAGTATTCAGATCCCATTGAGTGTGTGAATGAAAGGAGCCAGATGAACAATTGATGCAGTTTCCTCATTTTACAAATTAGGATGCGGGCTCATCAATTAGTCAGGGTTCTCCAGAGAAACAGACCAATATATATGACATTTCTGCAGTGTCATATATAGAATTTTTTTCCTCAAATACATATATGTACACATATAATATCTATACTAATAAAAGGGTCGTATGCTAATTAGACCAGAAGACCTTCCAGGAGACCTTCTGGACATCCCTCCAGACAAAGCCATGGTGGCCGGGCCGAGGCAGAGGTGGTTAGGGGCAATCAGGCCAGGAGGGGAGGGCAGTTGGGGTTGATCAGGCCAGAGGCAGGGGGTGGGGTGGGGAGGGCAGTTGGGGGCAAGCAGGCCAGCAAGAGGGGGCAGTTGAGGGCAAGCAGGCCATCAAGGAGGGGGTGGCAGTTGGGGGCAAGCAGGCCAGCAAGGGGGGCAGTTGGGGGTGAGCAGGCTGGGTCGGGCCTAAACCAGCAATTGGACATCCCCCAAGGTGTTCCATATTGGAGAGGGTGCAGGCCAGGCTGAGGAACACCCCCTGCCCCCTGTGCACAAATTTCATGCACTAGGCCACTAGTGTATTATACTAACTTCTATAACAAGTAACTTGGTATTATAATATACTATTATTAGTTGTCTATTGATTACAATGTGTTTATTGTAATGCAAGCTGGAGAGTGAGGCCAGCAGGTGGGCAGCTGCTGTCTGAGCCCACAGGCCTGGGAACCTAGGGACCGGGTGGTTTACATTCCAGGCTATTTGAGACCCAAGACAGGACAGGTCCAATGTCCCAGGTCAAACACAGCTGGAGAGAGAGGCTTCCCCTTCCCCAGCCTTTTGTTCTGTTCAGGCCCTGGATGGGCTGGATGAGGCCACTCACGCTGGGAGGTGATCTGCTCTCCTGAGTCCACAGATTCAAATGCCAGTTTCATCCAGGGAAACCCTCCCAGAGTCATGTGTGGCCAAATATCTGGGCACCCTGGGGCCCAATCAGGCCCCCACACAAAATTAGTTCCCACACAGTCCCCAGTGAGCCAGGTCAGAGCTGTTAATGAGTTCCCATTCCCCGTGAATCTCTTCTTGACCCCACATCTTCAGATCTATGTGGGGGAAAGTGTGTATTTCCAACATCTCCATTATTAACTTATAATTCCCATACATCTCACTAGCTCTAGTGTATGCATATTTGAATAACTAATTTCTAACATTTCTGCAGTGTCATGTATAGAATTTTTTCTCAAATGCTTAGGAAGAAGATATTTAATTACATATTCAGAAGAATACTTGAACTACAAATTAGACTTTTTCCTAATATAAGTAAGTGGTTCATTACTGAAATGGAAGTTTCTTGTCCGTGTGATGTCTGTGATATGATACGAAAGGTGATACAGGTGTTGTAGAGGGGATTTTGCCTGAGGCAATTTAGAAAGGAAGAATGAAATATTTCCTAGATTGAGAAGAGGCAAGAAAACTAGGGTGTTTTGTTTTTTTTTGTGTGTGTTTTTTTTTGGTGCTTTAATCTTGCATTACTTTTGTGAGAAAGAAGGGGGACTTTATTCTCCTCTCTGAGCATCCACTTTTGTCCCCATCAGGGGTCCCGCTGTCCAGGACCACATTCCTTGACTCCTGAGTGTCCACTGGAAAGAGACTCTTGACCTTTCCCCGTCTTGACCCTCCCCCCATCTGTCCCACCTGAGGACTGTTAACTGGAGGTGAGAATCTCTGTCTCATCACCTTCCTCACAGTTTCCAGGATTGTGACAGACTGTCTTGGTCCTTGGGCTGCATCTCTGGATAAGAGTCTCTGTTATTTTCTCTCCCTCCCTGTCACCTTCCTGCCTGAGTCAAAATCTTCTACAAGCTTCATTTTCTGACCCTTACCTTCAGTGAGTCCTGCATAACCATAAATAATCACTCGCCTGCTCTCAATCGGTAGACTTGGCTGCCTTTAAAAGGTGATTTTCCTCTTAGGCTTCTTAACCTGTTTAAATCTTGCTCTTCCAAGATGAGGTGGTGATTTCTTTTTCCATCCTGATGATCCATATTTGCTCACCGGGTAAGCCTTAGTTTACAAACCCCAAGTCCTAACACCAAACTTAAAGTCCCAAATTGGAAAGAAATTCTCCTCATTGATTTTGTATTTTTCAATTTCAATCATACATCTTCCTGATGATAACTTTAAAGATGAAGAATACGAAAATAAATAAATAAAGTCCATTCTTTCTTATCTTACTCTGCGCCCCAAATGCGATCATCTTTAGAAGTTTGATGTCTATTCTTCAAAACATATTCTATGCATATTGAAATATGTCAGTGAATAGATATTTACAAGCATGAAGCCCTATTGGTTTTCCTAGTGCATATTAAGGGTGAGACAAAAGTAGGTTTACAATTGTGAATATGTGAAACAGTTCTTGTAGTATTTTTTATTAGTTACTGCATTATTTTCCATACAAACAACTGTAGACCTACTTTTGCCCCACCCTGTATTTTACTTCATTTAATTGAAATAGTCATCCTTAATTTTTGTATATCTAATGGCTCCGGCAGAGTAAACTCTTAATAAAAGCTGTTCCTTATTATCATTATTTAAGTGTTTACATGAAGAAATGTATTGTGGTATATATAAGTTGCTAAAATCAAAGGGTTAAAAACTAGTTAAGGAAGGTTCTTCTAAACTGGTGGCCATGACCGTGGTTGCACATAAGGACTCACCCGGGAGGTTTGATAGCTATGAATGCCTGGGTTTCACCTTCGGCATCTGACTGAATTGGTCTGGCATGTGGCCAGGCCATAGGGTGTGTTCAATGCTCCCCAGGTGATCCCAAGATTGAGAACCACTCTTCTAAACAAATTTAAGGATCATCAAAGTTAAAATGCAGAATATAATTAGGGGAAGCCCCTTAGAGAATGACTCCTTTTCTTAAAGACTTTTGATGTTCACAGGACTCACATTATTAGCATGAGGTTTTCTCAAAACACAAAGCAAGAAAACCACCAGCCAGAAGGAAACATGCTGCTACTCAGCTCAGTAGTCCTTCCGAAGGTGTCACGTAGGTTGGGGACGGAGCGGGACTTCACCTGCAGGTCTGACACCACACCTGTGCCTTTTCTGCTTGTCTGGGCTGTCAGGACATGTGTGTCTCTGTCCCCATTCCAAGGCCTAAAGGGAAGGTGAGGGAGGATCCCAGAGAAGGCAGGGAGTGACCCCTCTGTGAAGGTTAAATGTCAAAGGGTGTAGATCAGGAACAGGAAAGGAAAGTTAGGGCTGTGATGAATCCGGGGGAACCAGAGATATGATGCCAGTTCCAGCTTCCAAGCCAAGATCTCGTGGAGGCCTATGCTCAAGTGGGCTGCGTGAGGGTCCAGCCCCTCCCCCTCCTCCCCCCAGTTAGGAGTGATCTGAGCGACTGCCTGGCACACAAGCTCCAAGGTGATGGGGACTCTCAGGAATGACTCCCTCAGGTTTGACATTGGGGTTGGGTAGGGGACGAAGAAACTCCCAGGTCCTCAGATAGGGCAGCTCTCTGAGAGCCTCCAGTGGTTCCCAGTCTGATGGCCTCAGGTGCAGTACAGATGCAATTAATTGTACAATTAGCCAAAACGTTTAAAGAGACTGGGGTTTGCCCATAGCAGGTAAGAGGTAGAACTTTCTTGCAAAGGATCAAGCATCTAGTCGTACATTTACAGTGAACTATTTGGAATTTGCACAGAGAAGGTGAGTGTGTTTCTTCTGAATACGGTGCCCATAGAGGGCCACTGCTCGCTGAAATTTGCTCTTGGGCACTTTGGGGACAAGACCCTCTTCCCCAGAGCTCTCCAACTGGCCAGAAAGATGTCATCTTTAATCATTCCTTAGTAGTTATAAAAAGAAGGACTCTTTGTTCTTTAAAAGAGTCAGGATAAAGTAAAACGATGGAGATTCAAAACTCAGATCTTGTGTGCATACATCCACGTGCATTACTATGTGGGGTGGATACTTTGCTTAAAACCTGTTTTACAGATTGAGCCCTTTTCTCTTGTTCCTTAAGAATCTGCATGGAAATTTGGTCTAAACGACATGGAATAAAAACATTATTTCCCTTTTCTGTCCAGTGGGTTCTTGTGGAGGTGCCCATGGGTGTACACCTGGCTGCGACTCCCCCTGGGTGTCATAGAAGGTGTGCTTAGCCTGGGTCGACCACCTTTCATAGGATAGGTTTTCTGTGATGACAATTACACTATCATAAAAGTTAGCAACAATGAAGGACTGGTCAGTTCAGTGAGAGGTCCTGCACGTGAAAAAGAATCCACTTCCCTGAAGGTCCGGTTGTGAGATGCAGATGGCGTTTGGCCTGACTCCAGGTGTAATTACAAGACTTGATTCGATGGCAGACCTGAAGGAAGGAGAAGGTCAAGCTTGCCTGCAGTCCAGAGTCAACACCGCGAACTCCCTGCTGCTCAGATTCAGTTACGGAGCGAGCCCCCTGCCAGGCGCCCTTCTCTGACTGCCCTTTGAGATTCCCCACCTCCAGCAGAGGCCTGTGGGCACTTCACGGCTGATAACGGCGTGGGAGTTTCCTGTTCTGGACGGAGCACAGGCTTCTGCTGAGACCCGCGTTGGCAGGTGCGGCTTCAAAGCTACGGCACAGTGCTGGAGGTTACCTGGCAGTAACTTATGATGAGTGGGGCCGGAGCCACTCTGAAACCCCGGTCTTGCTCTTTTTGGACTGATTCAGGAGACTCCAGGGATCCTGGTGTGACCTTAAGATGGTAGGCATCCTTGGGAAAAATCTCTTTGGCATGTAAAACATGGGCAGGTAGGAGACGGGCTGGCTGTTTAGATGCAGCTCACACGCACTGATATGGATTTGAAAATAAAAACAGGATTATCGCTTTCAGGATTAATATAGGATTAATCTATTTCTTCAATACCCAAAACACAAATGTCCTGAAGGAGAAATTGATGCTCTCTTTAAGAAAAAATACGGCTAATGATTCTATAGAATTATGATTCTCCTTAGGCAATCCTCTTTTGTGAGCAAGATGATTTAGAAGAAATTCATCCCTGATCAGTTTATGTTCATGATTAATGCACATACTGTTTTATTTTATTTTATTGCCATTAATGGCAACTGGGCGTTGCTAATTTTAGGAGTGCTGAATTGTGGTTGATGAGTTAGTATCAGAGCTTGGGAAGTGAGTTTCATGTTTACAGCTTAGTGATACCAGTGAAATACCAGCTTGGAACTGTTCCTGGTTATTAACCTTTGAAGAAAGGGAGCTCATCAACATTTTATTAAGCCTATTTTCTTTAATGTGGCCTTTTTATTTACTAATCACCACCGGCTGACGCATCTCACTGTAGGCAGAAGTTTCAGACCACTTTGTGTGTCTTTTCCATCTTGATGTGCAATCATCATTGGTATTTAAGATGTTAATATCTATAGAGACAGAAGGAAAAGAGAATGCCCTTGTCCAATATCTCTACTATTTTTGGAACAAACCTTTGGATGAATAAGCCTCTGGATGAATTAATGGTATTAATTTAGGGACCTTTCTTGACAAAGATTCTACCTGCAGAAGTTCAGGATCCTGAACCTTGAACTCTGTAGCCGATAATGATTTGGCAGGAAGGGGGAGGGAACACATTTGTGGGGCAAACTGAAGACAGCACTTCTGAATGGAGTCATGGGGGGCCACTGGCAATATAAATTCATGCTGGAGATTCTGAACCTTGGAACCAGACCGACTTGATTTAAATTCTGTTGCTGCTGTGCATTGGCTGTGAGATGTCACTAAGCCTCAGCTTCCTCATCCTTACAGTGGGGCCAGTAAAAGTGCCAGTCTCCTGGCCCTTTAGGGGGAGGGAGACTAACTATACGTAGAAGTCCATTACCCCGAAGACCATTCGGCTCTGAACTGTGCGACCTCCAGCTTCCCCCATGTAGTCAGCGGCTGAATCAGTCATTATCATACAACATGCATTTGAGCTCATGAAGTCAACAGTGCACCGTAGACTGTGCGTTGTACCCAGCCTTGGGCAGAGGCACGAGGCAGTGCACAAACTGATGTGGTCTTGTGCTCTGGGATGTATAACTTGGTAGGGGACACAAACTGTGAACTAGTTCACAAGAAAAAATTATAACCTGTCGCAAATACCACTGAGGAAAAGAGGTAGATACAGTGATGCCGGAACAGAAGGGAACACACCCTACTTGAGCGGTCAGGGGGCCTCTCCTGACTGGGCTGAAGGAGGAGACAGCCAGCTTTCCAAAGAGGTGGGAGCACGTGAGGGGTCAGAAGTGCCCCTGCTCACATACCTGTGTGTGGGGGGGTGGCCCATGTGCCGGGAGGGGCAGGCCAAGATGGAGGAGGAGGACTTACTCCAGTCTGTCGTCCAGGCCCCGAGCCATGGGGAGGAGTAGGAGTTGACTTCCAGTGAAATGGGAAGTCACGCAGCTGTTTTCAGCAGGTGAGCAAGTGTTATGGGTATTTGCACACATATGTAACACAGGCTATGAGAGTTTTTGTTCATTGCATTCACAACTACTTTGTGAGCTCTGATGAACCTGGGGCAGCATCATGGAGACTAACTTCAATTTTTAAGGGAGTAGAAATGCGTCCAGTGAACAAGATGTAAACGTAAGGAGAGGACACCCACAGGGCAGCCTTTATTCAAAGAGAAAAGTAGTGGTCAACAGCAGGGCTCTCCATTTTTACCTACTCTTGAAGGAAATTGTCAATGAGATGTAATCATTGCCATGGAGTGTGTGTGTGTGTGTGTGTGTGTGTGTGTGTGTGTGTGTTTTAACAATAGTTTGAAGAAACAGGCTTTGAAACTACATTTTATTAACATCAAAATACATTGTCAGCTGATGGGAAAGTTATCCACATAAATTTTCACGGAGGTAAAACCTTATTCATGTTATTTATAAAGACAGTACAGATGGTTCTCTGATATCAAGTGGTTTAAGGGAATAATTTCTGGGCTAGCCTGAATCTGTCATCTTCAACTGAATGATCACCATTTTTATTGTAGAGAATATAATATTAGGATTTATTCCAGATCCCAGACTCCACTACACAAATAACAGGCTCTGAGAGCTTGACGCTTTCCCAGTCCTTGATAATTTTCTCCTCTACTCAGAGAAAGAAATCAATGAGGGCTTATTGGGAATATTTATAAGGCACGTCCTAATGCTGCCACAGAACATGACGAAATACTTTCTGGAGCTAAGTCCATCAAAGAGAGGATTAGGAATCTATTTGCTGCAATGTCCTAAATTTATGTAATTCAAACTTCTGGCTCTTGAGTAGGAAAGACCTTCGACGTAGTCTCTCTCCAGTCCTGTAAGTGATTTGTAGTCAGAACTTTTTCATAATTCCTGAAGCCATGAGCAAGCCAGAGGTATAGAACCAGCTGGCAATCCTAAACACTGGCTGTCTTGGCAGAAGACCATGGATGTTGTGTTTGTTAGAAGTAGATGAACCTATTATCCTGTGCGTCAGGCAACCTATTGAGCAAGGTGTCATCCTTTGACAGGAAAGAGGAATCACTTCACATTTATTGCTGATTTTATTTTTTAAAAATTGTTATGACTTAAAGAAATTTTACTAAAGTCAATGGCCCCCCTCTGTACCCCAAACCCATTAATGGTATGTGGATGCCATCATTTGAGAAGCATCGTGTAGATTCTCCACCTGGTTTCCAAATGGTGAACATGAAAATAGCAAAACTGCCATTCATCTTTTTTTAAAAAAATGTATATTTTTTATTGATTTCAGAGAGGAAGGGAGAGGGAGAGAGAGAGAGATAGAAACATTAATGATGAGAGAGAATCATTGATCGGCTGCCTTCTGCACACCTCCTACTGGGGATCGAGCTGGCAAACCGGGCATGTGCTCTTGACTGGAATCGAACCCGGGACCCTTCAGTCTGTCAGCGGATGCTCTATCCAGTGAGCCGAACCAGCTAGGGCCCCTTCATCTTTAGAGTCCATCTTAAACTTTAATAATTTCTGTTTGTGTAGGTTTAATAATGTGCATAATATCAAGTACAGTGATAAGTATATATACTTACGTGAATATATGTAGAGTGCAGAAACATACTCAATTTTTTTTAATGGATAGGGACCCTCAATCAAAAAGTTTGAAAATAGTTGACAGACTCATTAGGAATCATTCATATACATACTGTCAGAATTGTTCGCGTCTTTTAAGTCATTTAAAAGTATCTAAATCACATCATCTTTGCAAACCATGAAACTTGTGTTTTGCCCGGATGGCAATGACCATAGAGAGAACTCACACACTAATGGTCAAAGGTGCCCACCAGCAGGAGGCTGCTCCCCAGCCTCCGAGGGTCTGTGCAGGCCACCTCAGCCTCCTGTGCCTGTCCTCGAGCTGTGCTGGAGCCTCACGGGCCTCATTCTCCATAGAACCAGGGAATTTTTTTGAGTTGAAGATGGCTGCCCCAGAGCAGTTTCGTCTACTACAGTCAAAGGCCCCTCAGCACCACGGGAGCCCAGAGCCTCAGGCCAGTGCTTGCAAAAGACCATGGACAAACCTACTCTGCAGAATACCATGCAACTCTCCACTCTGAGTAACAGGGATTGTGGGGGACTGAGCAGCCGGCCTCGGTTCCTACCTCCTGTTCTCATTCTCACCTCTTCCCAGGACACTCTGTGCCTATCTTCTCAGTCTCACCGTCCTTGCTCCCCGTGTGCCGAGTGTCTCAAAGGAGAAGCTATGACAGAATGACTTCACTGTCACTGTGCGTATGCAGTATGTAAAAGCAGAATTGCTGGAGATAGTTCTTTTTTATTTTTTAACATGTTTTTAACAATTTTATTTTAAAAAAAGAATAATTTAAGAAAAAGGTCAAAAATGACAGACAGGCTTAGCCAGAGTTGGAGCATCGTCTTATGCAACAAATTGAGTATGTTTCTGCACTCTACATATATTCACATAAGTATACATACTTATCCCTGTACTTGATATTATGCACATTATTAAACTGACACAAACAGAAATTATTAAAGTTTAAGATGGACTCTAAAGATGAATGGGCCCTAGCTGGTTCGGCTCAGTGGATAGAGAGTCCGCCTGCAATTGAAAGGTTGCCAATTCAATTCCTAGTCAGAGCACATACCTGGGTTGCTGGTTCAATCCCCATATGGGGCACATATGGAAGGCAACAGATTGAAGTTTCTCTCTCACATCGATGTCTTTCTCTCTCTCTCTCTCTCTCTCTCTCTCTCTCTCTCTCTCTCTCTCTCTCTCTCTCTTCATCTCCCTAAGCATGTCCTTGAGTGAGGATGAAAAACATAAATAAAAAACTTAAAAATTAAAAACACCAGACAGTACCAGAGCAAGAAAATTCTAGCTCTCCCAGGTCTCTCCTCCCCAGCCCAACTTCCCAGGGTTATTCCAGATACTTCCAGAGAGATGCTGTTCTAAACAATCATGTACATCTGTTTTTTAAACACAAAATGATATTCTTTATTCTGCACATTTTCCCAATGAACAGTGTCTCAGAAACCTTTTCATATTAGTGTGTCTTAATTCTACCCCCATTCCAAATGTCAGTAAAGAATTCTAATGTATATATGTACCAAGATTTTCATTTTGGCCTCTTCTGGTGGACATTTGGGTTGTTTCCAGTTTTTCTTTCTTTTTTTTTTTTGCTATTCCATCTTATGATGCCATGACTATCCTTGTATCAGTGTGAATCATAAATGCCTAGTTATATGTGGGCATATTTGTAAGGTTGATTATAATAAATATGGCCAAGTTATAGAAATTTATTTTCCCCCAGCTGTGTACTTAGAGAGGTCATTTGCCCATATCTGCTTTAATACACAGGATTACAAAATGTTTTTATTTTTATCAATTGGATAGTTGTTAGATTAACAGTGTATCTTATTTGCATATCATTAATTGTTAGTGAGGTGGAGCATATTTACAAATGTTTAAAGACAATCTGCATTTCCTTTCTCTGAAAATTGCTCATGTGTGTCTCATTTGGTGGCTGGAATTTTCTTTCTGATTTGCAGCAGCACTGTTTAATTAGTAAGGACTTTAGCCTTTTCATATATGTTGCAAGAACTTTCCCAGTTTGTCACTAGTGTTTTGACATTTGGGTAATAGTGTTTCGCACAGTGGATACTTGTTATGTTATGTAGTCAAATCACACAATTTTATCTTTATGATTTATAACTTTTGTTTTATACTCAGCAGACCTCCTGGTATGTTGTTTAAATAGCCATCAGCAAAGATTTGGTGAATTTTTCTGTCTTCCTGATCCTCCTGTTGCAGCTCACAGGGTGTGAGTCTCAAGAATTTATTTCTCTATTTTTAATTAACATTTACTTTTTTGTTCTCTCTCAAAAATCATCTCTTTTCCTAAACGAACAGTTTATTTGCGAATTTTGTTCACATTTTTTTTTTAGTTTTTTAAAATTTATTTTTCAAGATGTCGACACATAATACTAGTTTCAGGAATACAACATAATGATTCGCTATGTTTATACTAGTGGCCCGGTGCATGGATTCATGCACATTGAAAGGAAATTAATTAGAAGAAATATTTTAATATCACTATTCACCCTTTCTCTATAATAGAAGTGTCAACCAAATTCACGATCCACAGTGACAGATGGAAACATGCAATTGGCGCCAGCGAGAGCTTTATATGTATCATACTTGTGCGAGTCAACGTTTATTTTTAAATTGCCAGTGTGCGTCATATGTACTGGTTGGTTGGATGGTCAAATGGATGTATGGTCGGTCACTTAGCCTTTTATATCTATAGTTATTGCAAAATGATCACCATAATGTGTCATTAACACCCATCACCACACAGTTACAATATTTTTTTTCTTGTGATGATCTTTTAAGTTCTATTCTCTTAGCAACTTTCAAATATATGGTATAATACAGTATTATTAACTACAGTCACTATGCTGTACATTACATCCCCATGACTTATTTGTTTTACAACTGAAAGCTTATACTGTTTGCCCCCTTCACCATTTCACCCAGTCCTGCCTCTAGCAAACTGTTCACTGCATACAGTATTTGTCTTCTCTTTCTGATTTATTTCATGTAGCATAATGCCCTCCTTATTGGCACAAATGGCAAGATTTCCTTCTTTTTATGGTTGTATAATATTCATATATATATATATTTGTATCTATCTATCTATCTATATATATATATATATATATATCTCATATTTTCTTTATTCATTTGTCTGTCATGGACACTTGGGTTATTTACATAGCTTGGCTACTATGAACAATGCTGCAGTGAATGTGGGAGTGAATCCAGGATTTGTGAAAGTGACTTCTTTTGTTTTACTCCAGATAAAATCAAGTCCAGAATGCTCTCTCCCTTGTCCCAGAAGCCTGCCTCCCCCTCCTATGTTTCCCAGAGGTCTGCCTCCACCTCCTTCAGGGCTCTGCCCTGTCTTGCCCCAGAAGAGCGCCTTGCCCTCCTTCCTTCAGCCTCTTTACTGGCCTCTGGACCAAAGAATCTGGCCTGGCCCTCACCTGGGATTCTCAGGCAGGAACCTGTTAAGTCTAGCACAGTGTTATGCTTATTTTCTTTCCTGAAATTATTGAATACACAACCAGAGGCTAGTGTGCTGCACATACTGTGTGCTTTGTCACCTCTTATGATTAAAGAGCACCTGCCTCTTGGCTCAGGACAACTTTCTATAGTCATCGCCAGGAAGCTTAGTGCAGCACTGCATTCTGGCCCTATGGTTTATTCTGCAGCTTTTGAAAAAGTAGGCATTTACTGAATGTTTATAATATTCGAGGTTTCAAAGATTGGCCACTTGAGCCCATGCCGTGGGTGAGCTCACAGTTCCAACGGAGAAGATACAAGCTGAGAGATTGCAGTACAAGTGGTTCGTGCCACCGCGGAGAGGCTATGTAAAACACCGAGGAAGTACACTGAGAAGGAGGGTGCAGGTGATGTGACTTTGACCTGAAGTGGACATATGAAGTCGAAGTCTTTAAATATGTCCTATTTTTTTTTTTGCAGTGGATATTTCTTTGTGCACAAGGCCTGTTTTGTTGAGTAAAGGCAAACCTTTGTGTAGTAAAGGAATTGCAGCAATGAAGAGAGACTTTCTGGAATTATAACTCTAATACCAAAAAAATCTTAGTGGGCTTTGTCTTTATACTGTAACTTGAACACTCTGGGACTTCAATGCAGTGTTTAATAAATTGGCCAGCAGAGGGCGCTGCCCACTGACAGTGCCTCCACACAGGCTGCTCAAGGTATCACAGCATTTCAGGTGTGTTTGCAAGCTGTTTCAGATGAAAATACATGCCAGAAATTAAAAGGACTGTGCAAGAAGGAACCAGATAAATCATATAATTTTTTCTTATTTGTGAACAAAGAGAAAAAAATGTATGTCTGTGCATCCACGTATATGATTATGAATGTACCTATATGTTTAGAGAAGGTGATATGAATCATTAGTTTTCTGATAAATAGCACTGCTTCTAAATTCACTTGACAATGGTTTTTATTCCGTTATGTGATTTAATTCTCAATCTTACACTAAAGATAAAAGACCAATTCCTAATCCTATATAATAAAAGCCCAGTGATTGAATGGCACAATGACCAGAACAACTGGTCAACCAGTCGCTATGATGTGCGCTGACCACCAGGGGACAGATGCTCAATGCAGGAGCTGCTTCCTGGTGGTCAGTGTGCTCCCACAGTGCGAGTGCGGCTCGGCTGACTGGGGTGAGCAGCTGCTCCCAGTCAGTGTGCTCCCACAGTGGGAGCAGCTGCTCAGAGGGCGTGTCCACAGCTGCTCGGCTGACTGGGATGAGTGGAGCTCCTACAGTGGGCCGATCCCTGCAGGCCATGCCCCCCACCAGTGCATGAATCCCATGCACCGGGCCTCTAGTATATTATATTATTGTAAACTTTGAGGTGGATATTGCTTGAGTAGTAGCATATTGTTTGAATAGTAAGAAAATATTGTGGCTCTGCAAAAAATTCTTATCTGTTTGCAAATATATTTTAATTGGTTCCCCCCCTATGAATCTATGGATTCTAAAACATTTTTAAGAGTATAATTTCCTTCCCTCCATCTTCTGCTGAAAACGTTTTAAAGGCATCATGTTTTTGCACTTGGTGGCACTTGGCAACCTGGAGAGCCCTTTGCTAGCAAGGCTGGCACTTTAAGTCAATGCATGCATTTGAGTTTTTCATTTAAATTGCAAGTTGAACTGGCCCCATGAATGCCACTGCCCTGATTTGCTGAAGCTCGTCTATTTGATGTAAATACGGATTTCATCACATGTGCAGACTGAAGACAGCCTCCAGGCACCAAGGCCTGAGTCATAAACACTGTCGAGAACCTACTTCAAATTTCTCATGTTAGGAGAGTATTCATATTTCCAAAGACATAAGCTCTATGGTCTGATGATTTCTTACTAATTTATCAAGATATGTTTAATGACAGTTTGTAGCAAGTTCCTACCCTGATAGCTGTTGTGTGGAATCAAAACCCTTCTGATGCTTTAATCCACACTCAGTGTCATTACTAATTTTACTTAAGTTTATGGCTTGGCACAATAGAAGTTTTAACCAGATAAATATTTTATGCTTTACCCCCTCCCCCACCCCCCCCCCCAATAAAAAAAGATATTGCCAAACTCAGACCATTAAATATTACTGGGGAACCTTTTAAGGGAAATACTTCTAATTTGGAATAATGCCAAGTAGCAGTTATGCAGTGTGTGTTGAGATTTTGATAAAAATTAAACTACTACTTTAGACCAAATCATGATTTGTCTTAAATTGGAAGCAAATGACAGCCTCAGAGGTGTTATAGCAAGAGGTCTGAAGATTAGCTTTGAGTCACTGGCTTTAGCCCCTTTGCCCTGAACGGTTGCTGGGGTACCTGTGGCCATCTTTGGCATGCATCTTTGTGCAGACATAATCCTTCCGTACTGCTAGGTGGTTGGCATCTTAAGTTCATTTTGGATTGGTGAGGCTACTGGAATAGAATTACTTGGGGCTGATTCATTATGTAGAGGTCAGATATTGGTACAGGCTCCACTGGGAAGAGTAATGACAGCCTTGGGGGTGTTATAGCAGAGGGTCTGAAGATTAGCTTTGAGTCATTGAATTTGTACAATCCTTTATTTAAAGTGATCATTGCTTGTAAATTATTGTTATCTTAAGAAAACCTTTTCTCTCTTTGTCCAGATCAACAATGACTGGTAATGGATTCGGTATAGTGGGTCATTGCTTCGTAATTACCTGTAAATGTTCAGCTCAGGCCTGATCTATTTTATCCTGGGGAGTGAATACTGTGGACTCTAGCTGTCTGGCTAGGCCAGTGGTCGGCAAACTGCGGCCCCTTGAGTGTGGCTCTTCCACAAAATACCACGTGCGGGTGCGCACGTACAGTGCGATTGAAACTTCGTGGCCACAATCAAGGGGCCAAAGAGCTGCATGTGGCTCGCGAGCTGCAGTTTGCCGACCACTGGGCTAGGCGTCCAGTCCTCTTTGTCTAAATAACATTAGTGCCCCTAACACAGCAAGAATTCAAGGCTTCCACCCTTCCCAAAGCAGGGTGAGTCTTTCCTCCTTTGATAGCATTTATGTGGCATTCCCTAGGGAAAAGGTGCTTAGAGTGTTGCGAGGACCTAGGTTCTGGAATAAAAAAGACTCTGGCCTACCAATAACAAACTTTATAGATTTAGGCAAACAATTTAACTTCACCACCTCAGTTTCACCATCTGTAAAATGGGCGTAGTGACAGGCTGCTGTGAGGATTAAGTGCCAGTATGTATGTAAAACATTGAGCAGTCATTATTGGTTAATTGTTAACATCAGAATTGGTGCTCAAACTGGACTTTCCTATATACTTTAAAAAATTTAAATTAATATTCTTTTTTAGAACAGTTTTAGGTTTACAGAAAAATTGAACAAATAGTACATATATTTCCCAGATACTCTTTTACATTACACATAGTTCTCCTATCATCAACAAACATCTCCCACTGGGATGGCCCATTTGTTACAGTGGATGAGCCAATATTGATACGTTATCATGAACTAAAGTCTATGGCAGGGGTCCTCAAACTACGGCCCGTGGGCCACATGCAAATACAAATATTGTATTTGTTCCCGTTTTGTTTTTTTACTTCAAAATAAGATATGTGCAGTGTGCATAGGAATTTGTTCATAGTTTTTTTTTATACTATAGTCCGGCCCTCCAACGGTCAAAGGGACAGTGAACTGGCCCCCTGTTTAAAAAGTTTGAGGACCCCCGGTCTGTGGTTTACCTTAAGGTTCACCCTGGCTGTTGTACATTCTGTGAGTTTTGATGAATGCATCATGTCATGTATCCACCGTTATAGCATCATACAGAAGAGTCTCAGGGCCATAAACATCCTCTGTGCTCCACATCTTCATCCCTCCCTCCCCCAACCCCAGGTAACCACTGATCTTTTCACTATCTCCGTAGTTCTGCCCTTTTCACCTTTCCAGAATGTCAAGTAGTTGGAATCGTAGCGGATGTAGCCTTTTCAGACTGGCTCCTTTCACTTAGTAATTTAAGGGTCCTCCATGCCATTCTGTGGCCCTATAGCTCCTTTCTTCTTATTTGTGAACTAGAGGCCTGGATTTGTGCACTGGTGGGGTCCCTCAGCCTGGCCTGTGCCCTCTCGCAATCCGGGACCCCTCAGGGGATGTTGTAGTGTGCAGCGGCAGGTGGCTGGGGAGGAGCCCGAGCCGGGCGCTGCACCGCTCCCGCTCATCCTGGCCCCACTGCGCCTGCCGCCCTGCTCGGTAGCACTGCCGTGGAGGTGGGAGAGGCTCATGCCACCGCAGCTGCGCTTGCCAGCCGTGAGCCTGGCATCTGGCTTCCATTGGTCAGCTGAGCAGCACTCCCGCTGTGGGAGTGCATTGAACCCCAGGGGGCAGCTCCTGCGTTGAGCTTCTGCCCCCTGGTGGTCAGTGTGCATCATAGTGACCAGTTGAATGGTGGTTCGGTCGTTCAGTCGCTTAGGCTTTTATATCTTCTATATATATAAAAGTCTAATATACAAAGTGTCCCTCCAGGAGTTTGACCAGGAGACCGTGAGTTCTGTCGCTCGCTATGATGTGCACTGACCACCAGGGGGCAGCGTGGAATGAAGGGAGGCCCCAGCCAGCAGCCGGAAAGCCCCAATCGGCCCTGATCGCTGGCCAGGCCTAGGGACCCTACCCATGCATGAATTTCATGCACTGGGCCTCTAGTATATAGATAATATTCCATTGTGTGGCTGTTTCACACTGTTTATCCATCCATCTCCTGTTTCCTGTAGAATCTTAACTGCTTCTTTTGCTGTGTCGCCCATGACTATGAGCCAAAGAAGAACAGTACCACACAACACGGTAGCCTTGGGATCTGGGACAGTGCTTGCTAAATAGCAGGTCTGCAATACATGTTTGTTTAAATACGAGGAGTAGAAAGAAAGGGCTCTTAAGTCAGCTTTGGTAGGATTCACTGTGGTAAGAGCTGCTATGAATGGATTTTAGTCACTCACTTGTTTTCATCTTGGGAACCCAGAGGGTTTGGTGGTCTTGGGAACTGTTGAGTCTGCACGGACCCCAGGACATGGGTCAGCTGGACATATTTCCAGACGTTTCCAGTGTTGGGAGGACCCTTGACCTTCCTGGAAGATGGCTTGGTGGTGATTGTCACACCTCAGAGAAGATTGAGTGTGGTTGGGGGTTATGGAGACAAACTGGCACATGATGTGATAAATTATAGTTCCCTGGGGATCCTTATAAATACATCTCTAAACCCTGGAGTGTCTAGGCTAAAAGTGTCACGCTAAAGCATTCATTATTTAATGGCTGTGGCAGAAGTTTTAGAATGTTCATAGTTAAGGTAAGGAAGACATAATTTATGTTGTAGGTGGGAAGTTGCTATTAACATCAACATTATGCACATGAAAGAAGAGAAAGGAAGAGTAGATGAGTATAGATTTATACTCATTCTTATTATCAATTATGAAATGTGTTATTTTAATCACCTCCTTGTTCCTCTGTTGGTGAGGGACAGAGTCGCTCCCTAGGGAGTGGGGATGGCTGAATGCACAGCACTGGGCTGTGGACAGATGGTATGGACAGAGGTATGTCATTGCCCAGAGGAGACATGCATGCTGCCAGACCACCTGGGGTGCACTCAGGGGCGGGGAGCCAGTGGGGCGGGGGGACCAATGGGATGTAGAAGGCAGGCTTTGTAGTAACACGAGGGGAGGTGGTCCCTGGTTTCCATGGGAGGAATGTGATTGGCTTGTTTGAACAATGTTACAGACTGGCTAGAAATGGAAACACAGGTGGAATAAGCAGCGGCTGTACCTGGTCCATGTAAGGGACATTTGCAAGGGGTTCTTTTCTTTTGGGGCAGAGTAGAGATAGGAAGTTGAGGTTAGACTCTTGGTTTCACTGGATGTCAAGCCAGCACATAATACTGAGTCTTTTTTTTTTTTAATCTTTATTGTAAAGACTATTACAGATGTCCCTCTTTTTTCCCCTCATTGCCTCCCTTCACCCGGTTCCTGCCCCGCCCTAGGCCTTCACCACCCTATTGTCTGTGCCCATAGATAATGCATCTATGCCGGGGTTCTTGTCCCAGCATCAAGAAGGGTTCAGGAATCTGGAGAAGGGGCTGTGCATAGAAGACATAGGAATCCAGAGACTGATAAAGAATCCGGAGATGAAATATAATTTTGAAAGGCATTGGGGGTCAGAGGAGCTTAGCTAAAGGAGCTAAGATCCAAGATCTTAAGTCTAAGTAAGGTCTTAGGTTCTCTCTGTCCCCAGGACCCCATGCTTTTTATTAACACAATTTGTCCTGAGGCAAGGCAGAGATATACACTTCAAAGGGTCAGGGTTTGGTACAGAGTCCATTGTCAGAATGGGGGAATTAGCCTACGGCTGTTTAGGTGTTTGGCCAATAAGAGGCAATAACATGTAGATTAAGATGCCTTTTAGCTGTCTGGCAGCAAGCAATAATCCCTTTTTGGGCTTGGGGAAATGCCTTTAGCCATTCCCAACAGGTGACTACATGTGTGACTCAACCCTGTTGAGTCCCCAAGTCTCATCAACCTTTTGATGAAACTCTTGAAATTATGACATGCTAGAATTGGTTTACGGCCCATATACACACATAAGATCTTTGTTTAATCTCTTCCTGTCCTCCCCATCCCCCTTCCCTCTGAGAATTGTTAGTCTGTTCCATTTCCATGCCTCTGATCCTGTTCCATTCACCAGTTTATTCTGTTATTCAGATTTCTTATTTATTTTGATTTTTAGATTCAATTATTGATAGGTATGTATTTGTTGCCATTTTGTTGTTCATATTTTTTATCTTTTTCTTCTTCTTCCTCTTCTTAAAGAATATCCTTCAACATTTCATATAATACTGGTTTGGTGGTGATGAACTCCTATAGCTTTTTCTTGTCTGTGAAGTCTTTATCTGACCTTCAATTTTAAATGATAGCTTTGCTGAGTAAAGTAATCTTGGTTATAGATCCTTGCTATTCATCACTTTGAATATTTTTTGCCACTCCCTTCTGGCCTGCATAGTTTCTGTTGAGAAATCAGCTGACAGTCATATGGGCATTCCCTTGAAGGTAACTAACTGCTTTTCTCTTGCTGCTTTTAAGATTCTCTCTTTGTCTCTTTGCCCTTAGCATTTTAATTATGATGTGTCTTGGTGTGGTCCTCTTTGGGTTCCTCTTGTTTGGGGTCCTCTGTGCTTCCTGGAGTTGTAAGTCTATTTCTTTCACCAGGTAGGGGAAGTTTTCTGTCATTATTTCTTCAAATAGGTTTTCAATATCTTGCTCTCTCTCTTCTTCTGGCACCCCCATAATGCAAATGTTGGTATGCTTGAAGTTGTTCCCAGGCTCCTTACACTGTCTTCATATTTTTGGATTCTTTTTTCTTTTTGCTCTTCTGGTTGGGTGTTTTTTGCTTTCTCATATTCCTATGTATTATTTTTTTATTTCAGTTAGTGTATGCTTAATTTCTGACTGGTCCTCTTCCATTTTTTTGGAGGTTTGCAGAAGATTCTTGAGTAACCTTATAACTGTGATTTTGAACTCTATATCCAGTAGTTTGCTTTCTTCCATTTCTTTCATTTGTGACTTATTTCTTTTTTCCTGCATTTTGGCTGCTTCCCTATGTTTTTTTCTATGTATTGGGTAGAGCTGCTATGTCTCCTTGAGTTGGTAGAGTGGCCTTATGTAGTAGGCGTCCTATAGGGCCCAGTGGCTCATCCTCCCCAGTCACCTGAACTGTGAGCTCTAGGTGCACCCCTTTGTAGGCTGTGAGCATAGTCTTGTTGTAGTTGAGACTTGATTGCTGTTGGTGTCACCAGAAGGAATTGCCCTCCAGGCCAATTGACTATGAGGATCAGCTGCGACTACAGTGGGAGAGCTGCTGTGCAAGAGACACCCCTGTGGAGCAGGACTTGCTTCAGTGGGGCTTTGGTGCTCACTGAGTCTGCCCCTTGAGTGTGTTGCTTATGGATGTGAAGAGTTGTAATCTGGTATGGTCTCACACTGACCACTGGGTACACTGGCTCTTAGGTCTCCAGGGAGGTGTAAAGTCAGCCACAGCCTAGAATTACCCAGCAGGAGCTACAGAGAGATCTGCAGTTTCCTCCTCTTTGAATTGGGTTTGAAAGTGCCCAGATGAGACCCAAGCTGTGAAGCGAGGCAGGCTGGTGCCAGTGCTGGGTCTTGGGCCTTTTATTGATAGATTTGGGGCTTCCTGACCCAGCTGCAGCTTATTTGATAGGTTTTTAGCTTGGGAAAAGACAGGCCATTCATATGCAAAAGCCGCTGCACACAGCTTGGGTGGGGTTGTAAATTGGATGAGGCGGGTCTTAGGGAATCACCAGGGCGGAGCAAACAAATGGCTGTCAGCCCTGCAACTGAGGAGGTCCCAGCATAGGAACAATGATCCCTGTGAGCACCTCCATCTGGGAGAAAGCTGCTCCCGAGTTCCTGCGCCAGTGCCAGATAATCCAGGTCCTCCTTGTATGTGTCCGTGTTCCCCAAAGCCTCTCCCTGGTGCTGGAGCTCAGAGGAAGCAGGACCTTGTAAGTTCAATTCGTGGTGCCAGGCTTTTAAGAGGAACAGCTGGGTCTCCAGCAGCGTCTGTGTCACTGAGTCCCAATCTGCACTGGTTTTTATAGCCTGTAGTTCTTTTTTTTTTTTTAAATGTATTTTATTGATTTTTTACAGAGAGGAAGGGAGAGAGATAGAGAGTTAGAAACATCGATGAGAGAGAATCATCGATCAGCTGCCTCCTGCACATCTCCTACTGGGGATATGCCCGCAACCAAGGTACATGCCCCTGACCGGAATCGAACCTGGGACCTCTCAGTCCGCAGGCCGACCCTCTATCCACTGAGCCAAACCGGTTTTGGCTATAGCCTGTAGTTCTTACTGCCCATGGGGACTTCTTTTCCCAGCTCTTGGACCCTGGGCTAGGGATCTAGTGTGGGGCTTGGACTCCTTGCTCCTCTGGATGGCCTCCACAGAGATGATCTCCCTCCCGAGTGAAAAAGCAGCACATGTAGGTGCTGGACCAGCCTGTTCTGCGCCTCAGCACCTCCTACTCTGTGCTTTCGTCTTTACTTCTCTAATTGTAGGACTTCCATCAGCCTGCTTTCCAGTGGTTCTGGATGTTGGTTGTTCTGTATTTTAGTTGTAATTTTGATGTGGTTGTGGGAGGCGGTGAGTAAAGGCATTTACTCATGCTGCCATCTTCATGCTATTACTGAATCTTTAAAAAAATGGTTTTTATTGATTTTAGAGAGAAAGGAAGGGAGAGGGAGAGAGAGAGGTAGAAACATTGATCAGCTGTCTCCTGTATGCCCTCCATGAGGACTGAACCTGCAACCCGGGCATGTTCCCAGATCCAGAATCAAACCTGTGACCTCTTGGTGCATGGGACAACACTCAACAACTGGGCCACACCTGCCAGGGCCCTGAGTCTTAATTTTATCTCTTCTGCCACATGTGTGTTGGTTAGAAGTGATAAAGGGAGAGTGGCAGGCCTGTGACAGTTAATTAAAATAATTAAATCGCCAGCTAGTCTAACAAGCTTACCATTTCCCCTTTACACATGGTCACTCATGTTTCAGGTTTGGCTCCATCCTGTTCTCTGAATCACTTTCTCTGAGTGTCATACAGAGAATTCATAAAAGGCACAAGCCTCATGTACTAGAGCAAATGAAGAGAGAAGTACCAAAGAGACACCAAACACCTGTTGAGGATGATTCCTGAGCTGACCGTTTGGACCGGATGTGAAATCAAAGTTCAGTTTTATACAGGGGTGCTGAACACCCACATGTGAAAGCAGGTGCGTGCGCCTGGCCAAAGAAGCACAGAGTAGCTTCTGCCTGCAGACGTGGGATTGTCCTTTATTTTTAATAACGTTTTGTCTTTTGGTGGGATTTTCCATATACCAACAGATATCGTTTAAAGGCACACACACAGCACAAGGTTTACATGTCATTGGCAGGTAGAGAGGGTTGGTTATGTCATTCATTGGACATCGGGTGGCTGATTTGCTCTGTCAGGTTGAAGGGCGGGCACTGTTGATTGGAAGTGACATTTATCGTGTGAGTGCGTTTTAGATTAGCATGGGGTCACCAACCTCTACATCTTTTTTGTTTCTCAACTTGTACATCTTGATGTCAACTTTAATGTTTATTCTTAGGCATTGCTGTATTATTTCACAGATACACCTAAAGAGATATGGGTGGCAATGCTGGGTCTGAGTTCTCAGGTTTTGCTAAAGGGTGTTACTTTCTAGATTTTTCTTTACAGAAGCACTAAGAATATAGCTCTGGCTCCCAAACTGGGGTACTTGTTCCTATTTGACCCCACTGAGGGCTTCTCTGTTCACTGAGAATAAATAGTAAAGCCCCTCGCTTGTTTCTGTCTTTGCTGGGGGGCGGGTGTTGTGCATGGGGAGGTCTGGTGCAGGGGTCACAGGGAAGGAGAGGCCAGCTCCCCTATGTGGGATTCGCAGGTGCTTCCCCAGGGTCCAGGCTGCTGTTAGGAATTTTGTGGCCCTGCCCAGGCCTGCCTTGGCATCACGGTGAGGGTGAGGGTTTTAGCCCAGTATGGGCAAAGGCAAGACCGTGCCCAATTGTTAGAGCCCTGATGAGAGTTAATGCACTGAACAGGGATTTATTCTAGCTCAAGAGTCATTAAAAACGAGTGCCATGCTGAGCTGTTTTATCTTGGCTGTGGATTTGGGAAAAGCCTCTGAGTGAAAGCATCTAAGAAAGTCTATGAATAGCTCGAAAGTCCCTTCATATTCATAATAGTTTTGCTGTAGCAAAGAATTTCCAATGTCCAGCAGTAATCAGCGACCCACAGTCAGCCCCTGGGGAGGGAACTATTCCTCCAGGTGACCTCTCAGGCACATGTCTCACCTGGGAGAGCAGAAAATGAGAATGTTTTATGTCAGGAAATGAAATCTGTCCCAGGCAGATCAGCCGAGGGTGGCTGATGACAAGCGTTATCGGTGCTTGCTGTCAGTAATAATACTGTAAGTGTGTAGTTGGATGGCGGAGCTGCGATGTGCGTCAGTATCTCCATAATAGACTTTTCTCCAGATGTGAGTATCCAGAGATGTGCTTGGCAGATAATTGGCTCAGTTTTATGAGCTTTATTGTTATCTTGGTGATGTGATGGTGCCTGAGATCTCAGCCTCAGCAGAGCAGTTGCAACTGGGATTGCCTAAAGCTATAGATTGCTAACTGTAATTATTCAGCCACTGTTGCAATGGCAGGTGACTTCAGAAACATGGATATTCCAATCCTGGCTCTGCAATGTTTGGTGACGATTGTCGCTTGAATAAATTAAATACTATATTTATACTGGTACCACGTGAATGGTCTTCTAAGAAATAGCCCTGCTAATGGAGAGAAAGCGTGTCACATTAAAGATCAGATGTGTTACTTTGAAAATATCTGAGACAAGAGAAGAATCATTTGACAAGAATTTATTGAGAGCCTTTTTTGGGTGTTGCATTAGGTTACTGGGGAGCGTGCAATAATTGAAACCCCACTTTCTGATTTCACAGGCTTTAATGAAATTACTGAAATAACACATGTGAACAAAGACGCATGTGGCCCATGTAAAATAAATCTTATGTAAACAAAGAGTGTTAGTTTAGGAAATTAGAAATCAATGTACAGATTCTATACTATTTTATTTATTTAATAAATTTTTATTGTTCAGATTATTACAGTTGTTCCTCTTTTCCTCCCCATAGCTCCCCTCTACCCGGTTCCCACCCCACCCCATGCCCTTACCTCCCACCCCCTCATTGTTCCTCGTCCATAGGTGTTTGATTTTTGTCCAGTCTCTTCCCACACCCCCAACACCCCCTTCCTCCTGAGAATAGTCAGTCCACTCCCTTTCTATGCCCTGATTCTATTATATTCACCAGTTTATTTTGCTCATCAGATTTTTTATTCACTTGATTTTTAGATTCACTTCTTGATAGATATGTATTTGTTGTCACTCTGTTGTTCATAATTTGTATCTTTACCTTTTTCTTCTTCTTCCTCTTCTTAAAGGTTACCTTTCAGCATTTCATATAATACTGGTTTGGGATGAACTCCTTTAGCTTGTTCTTATCTGTGAAGCTCTTTGTCTGACCTTCAATTCTGAATGATAGCTTTGCTGGGTAGAGTAATCTTGGTTGTAGGTTCTTGCTATTCATCACTTGGAATATTTCTTGCCACTCCTTTCTGGCCTGTATAGTTTCTGTTGAGAAATCAGCTGACAGTCGTATGAGTACTCCCTTGTAGGTAACTAACTGTTTTTCTCTTGCTGCTTTTAAGATTCTCCCTTTGTCTTTTTGCCCTTGGCATTTTAATTATGTGTCTTGGTGTGGTCCTCTTTGGATTCCTTTTGTGCGCTTCCTGGAGTTGTAAGTCTATTTCTTTCACCAGGTAGGGGAAGTTTTCTGTCATTATTTCTTAAAATAGGTTTTCAGTATCTTGCTCTCTCTCTTCTTCTGGCACCTCCATAATTCAGATGTTGGTACGCTTGAAATTGTTCCAGAGGCTCCTTACACAATCTTCATATTTTTGTATTCTTTTTTCCTTTTGCTTTTCTGGTTGGGTGTTTTTTGCTTCTTCGTACTTCAAATCTTTGACTTGATTCTTGGGATCCTCTAGTCTGCTGTTGGATCTCTGTATATTTTTCTTTATTTCAGTCAGTGTATGCTTAATTTCTAATTGTTCCTTTTTCATATCCTTGAGGGTCTCACTAACTTTCTCAGAGGTTTCTAGAAGATTTTTGAGTAACCTTATAACCGTGGTTTTGAACTCTATATCCAGTAGTTTGCTTTCCTTCATTTCTTTTGTTTGTGACATGTTTCTTTGTCTCCACATTTTGGCTGCTTCCTTGTGTTGATAAAGTGGCTTTGTGTGCTAGATGTCCTATAGTGTCCAGTGGCTCAGCCTCCCTAATTACCTGAGGTGGACACTCTTGGCGCACCCCTTTGTGGACTGTGTGCGCAGTCTTGTTGTAGTTAAGCCTTGATTGCAGTTGGTATCACTGGGAGGAATTGACTTCCAGGCCAATTGGCTGTGAGTACCAGTTGTGTCTGCTGTGCTGGAGACACCCTTATGGGCCAGGATTTGCTTCAGTGGGGCTTTGGTGCTCACTGAGTCTGCCCCCTGAGTGTGTCTCTTATGGATATGAAGAGTTGTAATCTGGTATGGTCTTACTCTGACCACTGGGTACACTGTCTCTTGGGTCTCCAAGGAGGTGCAAAGTCAGCTACTGCCTGATGCCACCCAGTAGGAGCTACAGAGAGATATGTAGATTCCTCCTCTTTCTTTGGGGTTTGGAAGTGCCCAGATGAGGCCCAGCTGTAAAGCAATGCAGACTGCTGTTGAGCCTTGGGCCTTCTTTTGGAAGGTCTGGGGCTCTCTGATCCAGCTGCAGTTTGTTAGGTTTTAGATTGCAAAAGGCCAGGCCATTCATATGCAAAAGCCTCTGCGAACAACTTGGGCGGGGTTGTAAATTGGGTGGGGCGGGGTCTCTGGGAATCACCAGGGCAGAGCAAACAGCAATAGCTGCCCATCAGCCCTTCCCTGATGAGGCCCTTGGGTCTCTGTGTCCCGCAGCCCCGTGCAGGAACAATGATCGCTGCAGGCACCTCTGAGAGAAAGCTGTCCTCGTGTTCTGGCCCCATGCCAGACGGTCTAGTTTCTCCCCGTATGAGTCTGGGTCCCCACAGTTTCACCTGGAACTGGAGTTCAGAGCAGTTGCGAGCTTGTATCTCCCTCCTGATTGAAGGAGATCACAGTGTACCCAGTTGCCAGCCCATTTCGAGTGCCTCTGTACCTCCGCTCTTCCACACCTCCTACCAGTCTCAGTGTGCTTTTCTCTTTCCTTCTAGTTGTCGAACTTCCACTCAGTCAGCCTTCCTGTGGTTCTGGATGATATCCATTTTGTCTTTTAGTTGTAGTTTTGATGTAGTTGTGCGAGGCAGCAAGTTCAGGTGTTTACCTATGCTGCCATCTTGGTTGCTCCTACAGGTTCTATTTTAAATCCTGGGGTTCTCCAGAGGGAGCCAAACTTCGGCAAATGAATCCAGCACTGGGGTATCCAGCCCGTTGCAACCTTGCCTTCCAATTACCTGTGTGTCTCAGCTGGATAGATAATGGGGGAGCACCTGCTGGGGGTAGAGATGGAGGCTCAAAATATGCCCAACACATTAAAATATTCATTAGGGTTTTTGTAATTTGAAATCTCTCTGCTCTCCTAATAGGATTGCTAGATTGAGCAGGTGAAAATACAGGACACCTGTTATAATTGAATTTCAGATCACCAACAATAATTTTTTTCACTTTTAATAGACTAATTTTTCCAAAGAGCAGTTGTAGGTTCACAGAAAAATGAAGCAGAAAGTATAGAGATTTTCCACAGACCCTGCCCTCACTCATGCACAGCCTCCCCATTAGCACCATCCCCCACAGAGAGAGATGTGTATTTTTCATAATCAATGAGCCTACATTGACTTCATTATCACCCCAAATTCATAGTTTACCTGAAGGTTCACTCTTGGTGTTGCACATTCTGTGGGTTTTGACAAATGTACAACAACATGGATCCAAAATTTTGGGATCATCCAGTGTATTTCACTGTCTTAACTCTTCCTATTTGTCTTCCCCCAAATCAACCCCTGGCTACCATTGATCTTTTTATTGTCTCCATAGTTTTGCCTTTTCCAGAATGTCATATAGTTGGAATCTTATGGTATGTAGCCTATTCAGATTGGCTGCTTTCACTTAGCAGTGTGCAAGTAAAGTTCTTTCATGTCTTTTCCTGGCTTGATAGCTCATTTCTTTTCATGATTGAATAATATTCCATTGTTTGAATACACCACAGTTTATTTACCTGCTCACCCGCAGAAGGGAATCTCGGTTCTTCAAGTTCTGACCAGTATGAACAAAACTGCTATAAGCCTCCATGTGCAGGTTTTGTGTGGTCCTGTTTCTAACTGCTTTGGTTAAGTATCAATAATGGGATGCTATGGCAAGAGTCCGTTTAGTTTTGTAGAAATAGTGTTGTTTTCATATAAGTGTGTTCCCTGTGTGTCAATGATCATGCATGCTGATGATCAAACACCTGAGGATCACATAAAATCAAGTGGATCTTATTCATGAAGTCTGTCTGTCTGCTGTAAGAAAAATGCCACGGCCTGCGGGACTTAAACAACAGACTTGTACTTCTCACAGCTCTGGAGGCTGGAAACCCAAGATCCAGGCACCTGCAGATTCTATGTCTGGTGAGGATTTGCCTCCTGGTTCCTGGCTGTCTTCTTGCCATGACCTTACCTGGGGGAAGGAGCAAGAGAGAGCTCTCCATGGTAATGAATATGGATTGTACCTTATGTAGTGACTTGCACTTCTATGAACACATATATCTTAATTTTTATATTGTATTCCTTCAAGACCTGAAAGGGAATAATTTGAAAATGGCATTTAATATGCTGGGGGCTGCCATGGAAGATTTGAGGTGGACTTAATTTGATTTATTTTAATAAATAAATGGCCCAGTCACTTCCCAAAGGCCCCATCTCCCAATACCATCACACTGAGGACGAGGTTTTAACATATGAGTTGTTTTTTTTTTTTTGGAGGGGGGGACACAAATATCCATTTCATAGCAACACATAGATACAATACAGAAAGACTAGGAAAACACTGTTATGGACCTGGATTCAATTTGGTACAACAGCCATTGGTTGGAGTCCTACTGTGTGTCAGGTACAGGGACTTGTTATTGGATCAACACGAGTGAATAAATGTCCTTCTCTGTAAGGTGGTTAGAGGGGAAATGGATGACTTACCAATAATTTTAATGAACTGATCAAAGGCAATTTCAATTTTATGTAAAGTTTGCCTATAATTTAATTATAAATGCCTGCTTTTATTTTAAAGCTTTTCAATGGTAATGAATGTGGATGCTGAATTGACATTTCAATAGTAATAAGGATCACAGAACTTGGCATTGCATTAATGCCAGGAAAGAATCGGCTGTGCCAGAAAGAAGCCACGGAGGTGTCTAACCCTAAACATAGGTTAGAAGAGACTGCTTCTTAATGCGTCATAATCTTATTTTATCAACAAAATTGAAAGTACATTATGTAGTGACTTGTACTTCTATGAACACATATATCTTAATTTTTATATTGTGTTCCTTTAAGACCTGAAAGGGAATAATTTAAAAATGGTATTTAATATGCCATGGGCTGCCATGAAGATTTGAGGTGGACTTAATTTGATTTATTTTAATACATCTTTCATCTTTAATTTTTATTATAAAGAACTAGAGGCCCGGTGCACAAAAATTTGTGCACTGGGGGCGGGGGGGGGGTGCTCTCAGCCCGGCCTGTGCCCTCTTGCAGTCTGGGACCCCTCGGGAGATAACGACCTGCTGGCTTAGGCCTGCTCCCGGGTGGCAGAGGGCAGGCCCAATCCCTAGGTGCAGCCCCTGGTCGGGCTCAGAGCAGGGCCAATTGGGGAGTTGGGGCACCACCCCCTGTCATGCACAGAGCAGGGAGGATCGGGAGGTTGCCATGCCACCCTCAGTCACGCTCAGGGTAGGGCTGATTGGGGGGTTGGGGCACCGCCCCCTGTCACACTCAAGCCAGGGTGGATGGGGAGATTGTGGCGCCACCCCCTGTCACGCACAGAGCAGGGTCAATCAGGGGGTTGGGGCGCTGCCACTGTCACACTCAGGGCAGGGCCGATGGGGAGGTTATGGCTCTACCCCATCACACACAGAGCAGGGCCCGTGGGGTGGGGGTTGGGGCGCCGCCTTCTATCACCCACAGAGCAGGGCCGATCAGGGGGTCGGGGCGCCACCACTCTCACACTCAGGGCAGGGCTGATGGGGAGGTTATGGCCCTACCCCATCACACACAGAGCAGGGCCGATCAGGGGGTTGGGGTGCCACACCCTGTCACACACAGAGCCGCAAGGCGATCATGGGGTTGGGGAGCTCCCCCATCAGGCACAGAGCAGGGCTGATCAGGGGGTTGGGGCACCTTCCCCTGTCATGAACAGAGCAGGGTGGATAGGGAGGTTGTGGCCCCGCCCCCTGTCACACACAGAGCCGCAGGGCGATCAGGGGGTTTGGGCGCTGCCCCCTGTCACACTGATCCGGGTGCCGGGAGACCTCTCGGCTCCGCTGATCCCAGTGCTGGGAGGCATATTAACCTTTTACTATATAGGATAGAGGCCTGGTGCACGGGTTGGGGCCGGCTAGTTTGCCCTGAAGGCTGTCCTGGATCAGGGTCGGGGTCCCCACTGGGGTGCCTGGCAGCGTGGGTGAGGGGATCATGGCTGTTTGCAGCTGGTCACACACCCTTCAGGGTGGGGGTCCCCACTGGGGTGCCTGGCCAGTCTGAGTGAGGGGCTGAGGGCTGTTTTCAGGCTGGCAAGTGACTGAAGCTCCCAACCGCTCCTTTTTTTCTTTTTTTTTTTTTATTCTGGGCCAGCTTTAGCTTTGAGGCTTGGCTCCAGCACTTAGGCCTCCGCTGCTAAAAGCAGGTTTCTGGCCTTTGTTTACCTTCTGTATTTGAAACAATGTTGCAATCCTGCTGGCTGAAGCCCAACAGACTAAAGCAGGTTTCTGGGGTTTTGTTTAGCTTCTGTATTTGTAACATAGTTGCTTAGAGTTGCAGCTCAGAGGCCTGCAGCGGCAGGCGGGGAACGTTGGAGCCCTCCGTCACTGAAGGAAGCAAGCCTCATGTTCACTTTAAGCTGCCTGGCTGCCGGCCGCCATCTTGGCTGGCAGTTAATTTGCATATCGCCCTGATTAGCCAATGGGAAGGGTAGTGGTCGTACGCTAATTACCATGTTTCTCTTTTATTAGATAGGATATCTCAGAACTTTCTGCTCTTCCAAAAGAGGAGAAAGAGGAATTTTCAGAACTTGGAGCTACAGAAATACACACACTTGCATTCACCTTTGTTACGAAATTTCAACCAGATAGCTTTGTTGCAAATAAATCTTCTAAAATGAGAACAGCTAAAAAAAATTGCCAATGGATGTGAACCAAATGTTTTTCTAACAGGTAGCTAACCTGGATTACATAAATCAAATATAATGATGGTTTTCAAATTCCCATTTTCTCCAGGTCCATTTCATTTTATGGTTCTGCTGTCAGGGATCTTTAGTGGCACCTAGACCTCTCTCTCTCTCTCTCTCTCTCTCTCTCCCCCCCCCTTTTTTTTCTGTATTCCTTTCATTTCATAACTGCTTTCTTCTTTAATTTGAACTTGAATCACAGTCAGTCATCCTTGTCATCTGTTCTTTCCTTTTTCTCCTTTTAGTTTTGCTTTTAGTTCTTTCAATTCTGCCTCTTAGTTCTAAACTATTTTATGCACAAATAGCTTTTATCCCAAGTTCTGAGAACTTTTCTAACTTAAAGGTTTTCTTTAGAACCGGATCCAAAATGTATCTAGTGGAATGGGATCACTGGATTAAAAGTCTGTGATTAAATATGTTCAATTTGATTTGTGAAAATGTTATTCACAAATAACATTTGTGAGGGAGAAATTTAGTCTGTTTTGGTTAATTAATGGTTTTTTTGCTGGTTTATTTTTTAAAATCTTTATTGTTGAAAATATTACATATGTCCCCTTTTTCTCCCACTGAACCCTTATAGCCCACCTGTGCTGCCCCCCTCACCCTAGGCCTTCGCCATCCTATTGTCTGTGTCCATGGATTATGCATATATGTATACAAGTTCTTTGTTTGAGCTCTTCCCACCCACCCACCCTCTCCTTCCCTCTGAGATTCGAGTCTATTCCAGTATTCGGCAAACTCATTAGTCAACAGAGCCAAATATTAACAGTACTTCTTCAAAATTGACTCGCCCAGGCCGAAAAACGACTTCTGCACATGTGCCACGAAGTTTCAATCACACTGTACGTGCGCACCCGCACGTGTATTCTGTGGAAGAGCCACACTCAAGGGGCCAAAGAGCCGCATGTGGCTCACGAGCTGCAGTTTCCCGACCACGGGTCTATTCCATGCTTCTATGTATCTGGATCTATTTTGTTTAACATTTTATTTTGTTCATTAGATTCCACATATGAGTAAGATCATGCAATACTTGTCTTTCTCTAACTGGCTTATTTCACTGAGCATAATACTCTCCAGGTCCCTCCATGCTGTCTCAAAGGGTAAGAGAGCCTTTTTTTTTTTTTACTGCTGCATAGTATTCCATGGTGTAGATGTACCACAGCTTCTTTATCCACTCATTTACTGTTGGGCACTTGGGCTGTTTCCGGATCTTAGCTATTGTAAATTTTTTTGCTGGTGTATTTTGTGTGGATGTGGTGTTAAGGAACATCAGAGAAGTAAATATTGTCATGCTTCTGATGCTGTATATGCATTTATTTAGAATTTTAATCAACTTCTGATATGTTTCAGAAGCTTTCTGATATGTGACGCTTTTCTTCTACCTAGATGACACACTTGCCCTTTCCATCGTCCTCTTTGTTACTTAGACAATTTCTCTATTCTTTGAGCTTCAGCCCAGGTACATGTACTCCATGTCGCTGGTTCCTGCCTGCTGTTCCCATGCGAGGCTCACCCTCCCTTGGCCTGGAAGAGCCTCCCACTCTGCTGTGTGGTGGGCATGCTGCTCACACTGCCCATACCCACCTTGCACCTCCGTATAATACCACAAGTTCCTTGAAGGCAATGCAACATCATATCCTATTTATCTTTAGACCCTAGCATCACACCTGAGGAGTGTAGTCATTTGACTGACTCATTTTTTATATTAATTGCTAACATGGTGCTAATGGCCTAGGATGTAGGTGTTTAATATCCAAGTGTGTTTGTGGTGCTATTCTCTTAATTATGAGAGGTTGAGGAAAAGGACTTACCTTTTTTGTTTTTAATATACACTTGGAGCCAATAAAAATATGGATAAAATACCTGGCCAGGTAACTCAGTTGGTTAGAGCATCATTCCGATACACCAAGGTTGTGGGTTAGATCCCGGGTCAGGGAACATACCAGAATTAACTAATGAATGCATAAATAAATGGAACAACGAATTAATGTCTCTCTCTCACCCCTCCTCTCTCTAAAATCAATCAATCAATCAATCAATCAATCAAAATGTGGATAAATACCAGAAATTCATAACTGATACATTACGTTAATCTCCATCTATGTATTTACCAAAAAAGATTGAGCTTTTATCACGATAGCTACCTTGGTCTATACACTTTGTCTGGCTTGGAGTTAGAACACTCAAAGTGTATTTTGTGTCTGAGTGAGGCTGTACTTGGCAAGTATGGCATTGGCCTGAGAGGTGGCTGCAGTTTCAGAGCGTGGCAGGATGGTATCATCCCCGCACCAGGGGTTCGCATGTCTGTGAAGCGCGTGTCAACCGAGAGAGCACATGTGGATAAACCACCCTCTTTGTGAGAGCAGGAAAGAGGCGAACCGTGGAGTGTTTTCTTTACCATGACTCACGCAGAGACCAATCCAATAGCAGAACAGCCAGGGAGTTACCTGCCTTTCCAGGGAGAGGAAGGAAAGGAAGACCCAGAGCCTTGGATCAGCATGATAAATGCTGTGGGAGGGTTACATGTCATGGCCCGAGGACATGTTTCTAAGCCCTGTCAGTCAGTGGGTCTCTGACTTATTTTATGTCTGTCACTCTGGGAGACTGTTTTACATGGGAGATTGTCTAGGTCAGCACTGTCCAGTAGAGCCTGGGCTGCTGAGGCCAAGTGAATGGAACAGCTTGGAGCCTGTAGACAGAGCTTTAGGACAGGGGCCTGCTGGAGGGAGGGACAGCTGTCAGACATTGTGCCTCCACCTCAGCCCATCTCAGGGCAGCACAGGGTCTTCCTTCTCCGGCCTGACGGGGCATCTGGAGGCCTGTCCTGGGTCACTGCCCGTCATGATCCTCCACAAAAGATAGCGACTGCATGATGCCCCCTTGTCATCATCTTGGAAGGAGATGGGGTGGACCAGGCCCAAACCTCTCTGGACCCCTGAGGACACACTGGACTCTTGGATACATAGGCGAATTTTTGGCAGGTGTTGCTGTAGGACAGGGACAGCACACTTTTCTGAACCGAGATATGTGTTCATTTTCTAGGGCTGCCTTACCAAAATTCTGCAGACTAGGGCAGTGATCGCCAACCTTTCGGACCTCACGGACCACCAGTGGTCCACGAACCACCGGTTGGCGACCGCTGGACTAGGGGACTTGAACACCGTTTGTTTCTCCCCAGTTCTGGAGGCTGAAAGTTCAAGATCAAGGTGCCCACCGGTTCAGTTCCTATGAGGCTTCTCTCCTGGGCTTGCAGACGCCACCTTCTCGCCGTGTCCTCACCTCTCCAGGGCTTTCTCACGTGCCCATGCGTGTCCCTTGTGTCTCTGTGTGTCCAAATCTCCTCTTATAAGAACACAGTGATGTTGGGTCAGAGCCTATCCTAACAGCCTTGTTTAACTTAATCACCCCTGTATAATGGCCTTTCTCCAAAGACAGTCACATTCTGATGTCCTGGGGGTTAGGCTTCAGCGTATGACTTTTTGGGGAATACAATTCAGTCTGGAACAGGAAAGATAACAAATATTTCAAGCTTTTGCAGCCACTCATCACTGTCTCCGTAGTGTGAAGGCTGTCTCGGGCAGGAGGAAAATGCATGAGCGTGGCTCTGTTCCAATAAAGCTTTATTTATGGATGCTGGAATTTAAATTTCATACTGTTTCACACATCAGAAATATTTTTTCTTTTTCTTTTTTCCAACCCTTTAAAAATGTAAAATCCGTTCTCCGCTTGAATGCTGCCTGAGAGCCGGCGGTGGGCCCGCGGGGGCCTTGGGTCGTCACTTGCTGAGCCCGGGAGTAGGAGGGACGTCCGCAGTGCTGTCAGACGCAGCCCCGAGGGGTGCAGCAGGTCCTCACAGTCTCTCTCCAGAGTCGCTGGGACTTGTGTGGGAAGCTGATGTCCTGACAGGTATATTCACAGAGGACTCAGCCTGCTATGAAGACGTTTTGCTCTTGGCTGAGATACCTTTGGACATGGTAAATAGAGCCGTCATCCCCATGAGAGCGCCGACAAAGCCCGCCCTGCCTAGTGCCACGGTGGGAACATATGTCACACACGTTCCAGTGGGTGCGGGTGAATGACCTCTAGTAAGTGCCCATCTGAGCACGTCTCTTCAGGGTGTGGGGACACAGGTGTTGCATTCAGTTTTAACATCCTTTCCCAGTGGGGCACATTTTTTGAGGGAGTTACTCGTAAGTTCTATAGTTTTAAAAATTGTATGGCTCTTATGAATGGAACTTTTTTGTTGTATTGTTCACTTGTTTAGTGTAAGTATAGGGGCAAGTTATTGATTTTTTTTCTCTGTTCATTTTGTACTCAATTATTTTTTGTGGTTTCTGTCTTACTCATGTTATTCTCCTTCAGAGCCTAAATGTTTCCCTGCCTCTTCTCTCTCTCTCTCTCACTTCTCCTTCCAGGGTCAGCTGAAACCCTAGCTTCCCTCCTAAAAGTCTTCCTGAAAACTCCTTTCCCTTCTCTCCAAAAAGACGTTCAGTCCCCTAACACAATTAAGCTACTCCACACGATCTTTGTTGTTTCATAAATGGTTTGTTTTCTTTCCAAATTATAAACTGCATGGTGACCGTGACCAGATTTCAGAATTATTCTCTTTACACAAACAATTTAGTGATGCAATCATGAGTGTCAGTAAACAGTCCATCTAGTACCCACTCCTATATACATAAAGCTGGTGTTATTTTAGCATGTTAACTATCACATTAGCTGGTCATTATAATTCTAAAAATATTTATAAAGAACACGTGCTTTCAGAAGAATTTGCCTTTTCCAGGTTTTGCTTCATCCCTCAATGATAAGAGCTAATTATTCCCCAGGGTAGATAGTCGCTTCTCTGGAAAGAATTTGAAATGCAAACAAAATTTGGAGAAGGCAGCCTTCTGATCACCCGGCACCGAATGACCAAGAGTCCTGGCTTGGAAGTTGTTCAGTTCCGCATGCAGTTTCACTGGCGGTTTCCCAGGTGGAATGTACCCTGGGGCATTTGTCATCATAAGCAGACAACGTTTATGAGCCTGGGGCCCAGGAGGTCAGCCGTGGTGCACGCTACTGCCCATTACTGTTATTGATATTCACCCTGGAACCGAATTCGGGATCCTGTTTCCTTCATTTAATAATGTTTACATTGTGGAATACGCAGGCCATAACATTTCTTGGCCATTGTTACCCTATTCAGTGAAGCCTGCTTTCCCTGGAAATACAGCGGCTGCGTGGGTGCCTGTGTGACCTCCGTGGCCCCTCTCCTCACCCTGCCCCTCAGCCCCACACCCCAGTCAGGTTCTGGGAGCCAATCTGTTGGCCCACGTCACCTGCTCAGCCACCGCTGCAGGAGCCTGGGTGTTAGCTCAGCTTCATATTACACTGGGAGGATTAATTAAAAGTCCAAACCTGTAACGAATCTGGGAGAGTCTAAAATGCTTCCGTGCAGGCTCAGTGGAGGGGAAGTTGCACCAAGTCCTCGGCTCTAAAACGGTGGGGTCAGAAATCACACCTTACACACAACTGTAGGTGATGCAGCCTCTTTATTTTTTCGTTGTGGGGATTATGACTGTCTCATTTCGGTTAACGGGCGGGAGGAATATATAATTAAATCCTTCAACTTATGATGCATGTGCATATGTAAATGTATCATCTTAAACAAGGTTCGTGCCCGAATTTTTATAGTTTGGAAGCTCTTTCCTTAGTATGAGCATAAACTCATAGCAAGACCCCTGGGAGTGGGTTAGTCTAAGGGCCAGAAGAAGCATCCCGGAGGGAACCTGTCATGTCCTTCCCCGAAGTCTTGAAAAATAGGGGAGGTTGTCATTGGTCCAGAAAGAGGAAAATGAAATAAAAATCTCCTGATTACGTCTCCCAACCCTATGCTAATGATTAGGGAACCGTCACTTAGGCAATCTCTATAGATATATCCCCAAAGCAGTTGTGGGTAATCAAAGTATTTTGCATAATATTTTCATTTTAGAATCTGATTCTGGTGTGAATTTTATGTCCTTGCCTGACAGGCACACAGGAGCTCGGGCCTGAAATTTGCATATTCTCGAATGCTCATGCTGGGCCTCGTAACCAAGATTTACAAGCATTTCCTTTTCACGAGGCAGCCAGAAGTATATGCCCCTGGAAGTTTACTTTTGGGCGGGGGGAGGGAGGGGGGATCCTACAGGGCACGTGATGAGAAGGCCTAACAGTTTTCTTCAGCTGCCACACCACACAAGGACGTTTGCATCCCAGTCAGGGTAGATGGAAACCAGCACAAATGCATGAGCCCAGCCTTGGGTCAGAACCCCTGTGTCCGCAGACCCCTGCACTGAGTCCCATGCGCCTGTGCCGAGTCACTCTTCCTCTTAACGGTCACAGCGTGTTTGTTTGAAGATGGGTTCGACCACAGTGGCCTTGGGCTTGTTCTCTGCTAGCCCTGCCGGGGGGCTGCTCCAGCGGGGACCTCAAGGAGAGGTGGAGACATGGGGATGCGGACACAGTCCCCAGTGGGTGGCGTAACCAAGGTGGGCGTGCAGGAAGGAGAGCAGGTCCTACACTGGAAACTCTCCATCTCCGCGCATTCAAGCAGGTGTGGAAACACCGGGACCACGTCCCAGACAGGGACAGTCCCCGCAGGCTCTCACTGACTTCCGAGTCAGCAGAGGAAAGAAAGGGGACAGCCAGCGCTCTCCATCAGTCAGGGAGACGTTCCAGATGCAGGGGGCCTCCCTCCTGCTGCTTTAAGCTGTGCCGAGCTTTGCCAGGGCCCTGCTGTGGAGGTTTTGTTACAGCCCAGAGGAGAGCCCCGTGCTTCTCTGCGATCAAAAGGAAACTGCCCGTAAGGGACACAGAGCTCTGGGTTTCCATCACAGACCTGACCAGGCGCGTCTTCTCCGCTCAGCCCTGTGACTGCTTGTCCCAGAGACCAGAACCGCTCTGATCGGTCCTCAGTGGCAATGCCACACTCCTTTAATTTTCCTCACCCACATGTCCCCGTGGGAGCTGTGGGAACCTGAGGAAGAACCCACGCTGTCCCTATTAGACATAAAATACCCCTGCTGCCTTGTACTGAGTGTACCATGTGAGAGCCAGCGGCGATGCTCACTGAAGCAGATGATGGGATTATACCATCCTGGGGGTGTCCTCTCTGTACCGGACTGTCAGGACCTCTGTTGGTGTCACAGCTTATCTGTCTGTGTTCTCCCAGCGCCTCGCACACAGCAAGCCCTCGGATAAAAAGGCAGTAATTATTTTATGTTAAGGACAAAGCCCCTCTAAGTGTGATTTGAACAGAACATAGGTAGCAAAACTTAGAAGTTGAAGCCTTATGCTGTTAGGAATAATAAAATAGAAAATAAAGTGAACATTTTAGGTTTGGCATCCTACATAAAGGTTACGTTTTACCAGGGTTTTTGAAAGTTAAGTTGGCTATTATAAACACAGATGTCCTAAGAAAGAACAAGGCTATTTCTTCAGAGCTTCCTCTAGCAAGTGGGTGGGCCGCCGTCACATGGGTTTGGCAGAGACTCAGAGGCAGGCAGGAGAGTGGGAAGCTGTATCATGACAAAAGGGAGGCTCCAGGTGTGCCTGCTGCAGGTGTGGGGAAGCTGCAGGTGGGCTGACTAGGAGCGGGGCATCCTTTTTGATTGGTTCGAGGGGCCTGTTGGCTTTCTCCTGGTGATCCTAAGTTGGATGTGGGGACATAAACTAGTTATTAGTTATTATTCACGTCCTGGCTGCTTAGGGCCAATTGTTTGGCTCTCTGGACTGGTTGCTAGAGACAATGGTCTGACTTTGCACATAGTAGGTTAGTTTCCTGGGCTGGTTACTGAAGGCAATGGGTTGGGTTCCTGGACTTGTTGCTGCAAAATGTGGGTCAGAGTTCAAGTTTGACCTTTGGTCTTGCCCTTGTCTCAGAGTTTTGAGACTCAGAGCAGTGATGAGAATCAAAATGTTTGAAAATGTACAGAAAAGCCTTCACATTATGAGTAAACTCAGGCACACATTTCTCTCTATACAATGAAAATTTTCCTGCTCACAGTGCTCTGAAACACTTTCGAAATAGAGTGATTCTGACCTTAATTTTTAGGAACTCTCTAGGCCATAATTAGACATGTTCAACTGAGAGATAATTTTCCAAAGTGACAGTGGCAGAGCCCAATTTATTTTCTTTGCAATTAGAACAAATGTGATTCCTTAGGACAACAATGCTGATAAATTGTTCTGGAGAAAAATGGAGGGGGGAAGATGAGGGGGGAGAAAACATTCCAGAAAGAAAAGTTGGGAGAAGTGCAGGCGCCCAGAGGTTCCTGCAAAAGGAATGAATGCCTCCCAGATCAGGCGTGCCGTCGCAAAGTGGAATTACAGGAGCCCAGTGGAAATCCTGGCTGCCTGAAGAATGATTACAAGACCCGCAGTGATCAGATTAAAAGTGTGGAACAAGAAAATAGCTTGAAATCTGAGGCAAATCCTAAACAGATACTCTATCGAGGAAAATGCTACAATGATACATGCTTTGTAGGAAGTACAGGTTGAGTCTGGTAGTTTGAAGATTGAGTACTTCTCATTATGAGAGAGAGAGAGAGGGAGAGAGGAAGAGAGAGAGAGAGTTGTTGTTCCTCTTATTTATGCATTCATTGATTGATTTTTCCATGTGCCCTGACGGGGCATGGAACCCACAGCATTGGCGTATTGGAACAATGCTCTAACCAACTGAGCTACCAGGCCAGATGCTGTGGTTTTAAAAAGAAATTCTTGCCATTAAAACCTGTGGCCCATCTGCTTTGTTTGGATTGACCTTGCCTGGTGTGTGGCGACTCTTCGTGAATAGTGCCCGGGAAGCCTGGGCTGTGTGCCTTCACATGTTCCCACTGCATTTATTTATACTTTTCTCCGCATCATAAAGATCTTACACCTTCTTTCCCCAAACACAAGCCTGGCTACTACCTCTTTTAGAGTACCTGCTATATGCCAGGGACACTGCTTTCTGTACATTATGGGTTCATTTTATGTTTGTCATTCAGATGCAATTTTCTGTAGCAGCCGTTTAGCTGTATACTATCTCCAGTGTCAATTTCAATGTTCTTTTCCATTTTGAAATTAATCTACAATTCTCCCTTATTCTATTCACCTTCCATCCTGTTGGCTATTTTCAATAGTGCCTCTTGCTTATTTTCCCCTTTTAACTTTGCACTCTTAGTTCATGAAGAAAGTGCATGCTTGAGTCCTTTTTTTTTCTATTGTGGTGAAATACACAAAATATAATCATTTAAAAATGCCCACCTAGGTTTTTTGAAGTCACCCAATTGTTTAAATGCTAAATAAGACCCAAGCAAAGCTAAACATAAAAAATGCTATGTATACCCAAGACTATCTGGCCCATAGGCTGAAGGGACAGCTGCCAAGTGTTAAGAAAGAGTGTTACCCACTTTGGGATGAGGAGTTTTTCTCTTAGCCTCAGTGCCTTGATTTGTGATGTGGCGTTCAATTTCTTTTACCACTATTTCATGTAATTTCAACAGTAAAAACAACAGAAAATGTCAAACATTTCTTCTTAAACCCATGAAAAAATATCCTTGTTTATCTCAGAACAAGTAAATAACATAAAATAATTGATAAGAGAAGCTTTATACTTAGGCTGAATGAGACATTCTGGTACTATTCAATATTCTTATCTCTCCCAGTAATGGTTTTCATGTCTAAAATGACTTGGATTCTGGCCTTGTCTGTGTACACCTGTGAGTTTTCACCCTCGTCGTGTGATTTTTCTGCTTTTCAGCAAGTGTGAAAGTCAGTGATCTGTATAACTGAGCCCACTCTTCAAATGTCTTCCTCTTCACATGAACAAGGTAGTCAAGTCTAGAGGTGAGCCCATGTCTTGCTCCGGGGTTACATCTAGGGTGTTTCTGCTTTACGTGCAAACAGAGCCGCAAAGAGCGTGGTTCCGCTTCTCACAGGAAAGTTCAAGGCTTTCCCTCTGTCCCCGCGGCTGGCCGTGTTGGCACCTGGATACGTCTGCCCAGGCTGCCATTGCAGAATGCCACAGTCTGGGGGCAACAGCAGACACAGCTTTTCTCACAGTTCTGGAGGCAGGAAGTCCAGGTTCAAGGTCCAGCAGGGTCAGTCGGTTTCTGATGAGCACCCCCCTTCTCTTCCTGGCTTGCATGAGGCCATCTCCTCCCTATAATGTCAGGTGCCGTTCCCCTGTGCATGCTGAGATGGCGGGTGTCTCTTCCTCTTCTTATAAGGACCCCGGGTCTATTGGATTAGGGGCCCACCTTGTGACCTCATTTAACCTTAATTACCTCTTGAAAGGCTCCATCTCCACATGCAGTCACATTGGGGGTTAGGGCTTCACCCCAGGAATATTGTGGGGACATAAATCAGTCCATAACAGTTCCTCTTCAGGGAACTTAATCTTTCTCTGCAGTGCAGCATAGCGTGGGAAGACCCACATAGTCTGATATAGAAATTGTATGCTGGGATCATATAAATGACGCCATAAATAGCACAGGTGCAGAAATTGGATATATTCTTACTTTTCCTTCTTCATACTGTTAAGAGAAACTTTTGAGTTTACTTGCTATGAAAACTTTTAAAATGACTTCTCAGGGCAGCCCCATTTGGTGCATGATGAATGATGAGGGACTTGACCCGTGTTCTAAGTGTGCGGCTAAAGCATACATGACATTGACTGACGGGGTTTGCATGTCTTCTGTGAAGTAAAAAGTAGAATGCAATTTACTGTCTCCTCTTTTCAGAGACCATTTAATATATTTAATACATAAGATTGCATCTAGATTACTAAAATTGTGTAATACAGATTATACCTTTTCCTTTCTTGGCCTGTGGCAAAATGAGAGGCAAACCACTCAGAGGCCCGTAGGCCCAAGAGAGGTGGGTGTGGTGGTAATTAACCAGACAGTTAGTCGTGCTGCTTCCTGAGATGAATGTTGTGGAAATGCTAAGAGGCCCGAACAATATTTTCCTCCAAGGCTGCAGGGTTTGGCAGCTATATTTGTCCATTGCTTTCCTTTCCAATAATATGTTCTGTATAGACCTTTCATTTTCTAACAAAAGGTGTGTTTGTGGCTAAATGGCATCATGTGTGACAGAGGTCAGAGGTGACAGCATGCAGGCGATTTCTTCACACTGGTATGTCCTTGGTATCTCAGGGATCCAGGGAGTGCGTCCCTGTGGATGCTTATTGTGCTGAAGGTGGTCCATGTGCAAATGACAGATGGTTTCTTTTTTTTCTGGAGTACTTCCTGCCTCCAGACCTATGAGGAAATGAGGATATGTTTTTATTGACTTTAGAAGGAGAGGAAGGAGAGAGAGAGAAAGAGAGAGAGAGAGAGAGAGAGAGAGAGAGAGAGAGAGAGAGAGAGAGAAAGAAGAAGAAGAAGAAGAAGAAGAAGAAGAAGAAGAAGAAGAAGAAGAAGAGAAGAGAGAGATAGAGAGAGAGGAGAGAGAGATAGAAAAGAGAAAAAACATTGATGTGAGAGAGAAACATCGATGGGTTACCTCCCGTACACACCTTAACCAGGGATGGAACCTGCAGCCTAGGAATGTGCCCTGATCAGAATCAAACCTGGAACTTTTTGGTGTATGGGACGATGCTCCAAAAAACGGAGTCACCTGGCCAGGGCGACAGATGGCTTCTTTAATAGATGTAAGATGAATCCTCTTCCTACAAGTCTAGGCTTCAAGTATTTGTCTCCTGTGACCCTCCAAAGTCACCTTGTCTTGTATTATTCCTTTAGGATGTCGCCTCAAGCTTTCCTGCAGCCCCACGATGGAATGGGTCTTTGGAGCCTTGCTGACCTGGTTCTCCTGTGGGTCTGTTCTCACCCTGGGATGGAGGAGGAGCATCGGAAAAGCAGTCTCTTTGTCTTTGCAGAGAGCCTCGGAATTTCGTGGCCACATCAGGTAAGTGTTTAGTGTGTCACCTGTCCTGAGAACTGTCAGCCCCTCGACATGGAGACTTGCTACCTAGACAGATGGTGTGCTCCTGGTCATGGCTGTGCACCTGCCCCGCTCACAGGACTGTGCACTGGGGTGTTCATGAGGAACAAGGAGCTTCAATGTGTGTGTGCATGTGGCTACTTCTAAACTAGAAGTCACAAACAGCTGCGGGTGGACAAAGCAGACAAATGCTCTGCGGCTGTGGGTGTGAGACTAGAGCTCATTTTAGAAATAGAGAGCTTCCAGATAGCAAAATAAGGGAGCAGAATTCTTAGGTACTCAATTGGCATATGTTATTATTCTCTCTGGGAAAGTTTGTGCCTGCTATTTACATGACTGTACATATTGCGGGTAGTAAGCTCATTATCTTTTTCACAGTTTTTTTTTTTTTTTTAGCCTTGTAATGTGTCCAAATTCTTTCTTTCTTCACTCTGTAACTACATAATCAGGAAAAGGAGGGCCATTATACTTGGAGGTGTTGCTAGGCACTTCTCTAGGTTATGCAAAAGTTGGCCGGGTAGTGGCCATTTTTTCTGGGATTTGGTACAACCAGTGTTTCTCAATACTCTTTCGGACTGTTATTTGTTGGGACCTTGAATGTGTGAAGCTGATTATTGGGGGGTGGGGGTGGGGGAAGTGGATCAATTTACATTAGGAACCCCACAATCTTTAGGAAGGTAAGATACCAACATTCTCCCTAGCCCAGCTGGGAGAGCTAGCCATGTGGTTTATGGTAGCATTGGTTGGGGTTTGGTGCCAGGGAAGGGAATGAAATCTCTTGAAATATAATTTCCTTGAGAAAAGTAGGAGTCTAAGCTTGTGACCCAGACTCGGGGCGTGGATCTAAGAGTTCAAGGAGTAAAATGGTTCAGATACAATAGATGTAGGCAGGTTGTCTCAATTCAGCAACCTCAGCACAGTGATTGAGCTGTGAGGAACACTAGCCGAATGTGAGAGTGCGAAGTCAAACTTCCACGTGGCTTGTCCTGGATCTTGTCCTTTCTGGAGGGCATCCTGGCACCAGTGGAAAAGCGTCTTCCATCAGATGGGATAGGATCACTCATGGCAGCCACTCTGTGGGGCAGAGGGAGTACCGGCAGCATTCAGATCACTGGGGACCAGATCCCTATATTGGTGCTGGCACACAGGACTGAGACCTGGAGGGCTGGATCTCAGGCAGTTTGTGTGAGAGGAGGGGCGGGTCCTGTGAGGATGATGGGAGTTCCTGTTAGGCAGTGGGGACTTATTTGTTTGGAGAGGCAAAGAGAGAAAGAAGAAGAGAGGAAGAGAAGAGAGAGGAGAGAGGAGAGAGGAGAGAGAGAGGATGAAACTCGTCCATTAAACTTTCTTAGTAAAATACGACTTTCTAGTTTCATAGACTGTGATTGTGCAGCAAAGAGTATTTCAAGTCAGGGTATGTGGTGATGTGACGGTATAATATTATCAACTCTTAGCCTATTTTTAAAAATCGGTATTTCCTGCCTCTTTATCTTTCTCCATTCAGGCTGCCATGAATTCATTCTATATTTATTTACTGCCTACTGAATAGTGGTGCCACAGAAATGTAAAGGGAAAGAAATTCTTAGCTTTTGAGTTTCAAAATAGAACTGGTAGTCCATAGCAGAAGTAATAGCCCTGAGAAAACACTTTGAGACCTGAGAGGGAGGGAGAGAGGTTTCGGAGAATAAAATACAGTTGCAGTCTACTCAGTGTTACACATTAAGGGGAAAACCAGGTCTGAGAAAGATAGTACTTGGACACCCTTACATTCCAAGGAATGAACATCAGTCAGAAAGCTCAGAACTCAAGACTGAATCTGGGTTTTGGCTGAGGTATCCATTCCACCAAGGCTGTGTTGATCAGGGTTTACTTTGAGGGGAGTGGGGATGGTAAAATGCATTCCAAGGCACACAAAGGAATTTTTCGGTCTGCTCCCCCTTGTTGAAAAGTTGTACTTTTTATGGATACAGACAGTAGATTGGTGGTTGTCAGAGGTCGAGGTGGTGGGGTGGTGGTGGACAAAATGGGTGAAAAGGGTTAGAAAGTACAAACTTCCACCTAGAAATGAATATGTCCTGGGGATGTAGTATACAGCATGGTGACTATAGTGAACAATATTGTATATTTCACAGTTGCTGAGAGAAAAGGCCTTAAAAGTTCTCATCACAAGAAAGAAGTTCTAACTAGGTGTGGTAACTTACTGTGGTGATCATCTCACAATATATACAAATATTGAATCATTACGTTGTGTACCTGAAACTAATATAATGTTATATGTCAATCAAATCTAAACAGAAAAGAGAAGATGGACTTGAATTTGCATATGTGACAAGCAGTACCCTGGGCTCCTCAGATTTCTGCACATGAGGGGTTTAAAACACCTCCAACCCGGGAGAGGGAGACAGAGTGTCAGGAGAGATTGAGATCATAAGATTTAAATATGAGGGGCTCAACCTTTCATGATGTGTTTAGGGTTCTCTTGGTTGTAGCTCAGAATTATGCTAGATGGTGCCAGAAATGCAAGTATGGCTCAAGAATTCTGTTCCTGAATCATTTCAGCATTGTGCCTCAGCAGAAGGATAGAAGTTGAGGCACTTTATGTGTAGAAACATAGGGATGAAGAAAGAGTCCTCAATCTTCCATGGCCATATACAGGAGGGTAAACTGGCTGGTGCAGGCACTCATGTTGTCATAATTTCTGCTTAGAAATACGTGGAGTGTTTAGTGAAGAAAAGGAGACTAATCACGATGTGGATATAAGAAGCCTAGTGAGATAGGATAAATTGTGGCTATTGGAAGGGCAGGGCATCAAGTATCTGACAGTTCTCTCTGATGATGTCACCCAGCTAATCCCCTTAAATCAGTTCATTACCCTGGGACTTCAAGGGAGCGTCCAAGTTCAATTGTAAAGTAAGTGGAAATGTTCACAGCCTACTTTATAGCCTGACAGTCACACCTGTGACAATAGTGTTGCATTTGTGGATGCTCCAGAACCCCTCACACATGTATATCAGCAAGTTCTGATTTAAACAGATGAATGCCACGAGTGCTGAGAGATATATTCATGTGGAGTTCGGAGCTCAAGTTCAGGGGGAAGTCCGTGGGTATCTGAGGAGGCAGATGAGCAGAACTAGCCCAGGTCATCAGATGCTATAGTCAGATGAATTTTATTCTAGCAGGTTAGCTTATAAAATGGGATGACATGCATATTTAGGAAGGGGCTTGGTGCCAGTTATTCTCACATTCATGGATGATTTCTTCTTTGGCTATTTCATTATATCTCTGAAAAATTTAATATTGAGGGCTAAATTTTTTATCTCTTTTGGCCCCCCCATTGTGAATCTATTTTATGCTTCAGAATTATTTCCTCAGTTAGGCCTCTGAATGCTAATATATTGCAGAGTTTAAACACAACCACATTAGGCATGTTCATGAAAAAACAGAGCTTTTAGTAGGATTCATAATGGATATTTTATATCTCCCTCTTGCTGAAGACCTAGGGAGTGGTTATATAAGATGTAAGTAATGTGTCTGCAAGAACAAAGCAATATGGTTTAAGCAGCTCAAAATCATCCTGTGAAAAGCTCCATTCTGTCTAATTCATACACACCTTAGCAGCATTGCTCTCTCTTTTCCCTGTGAAAATGTGAAATATAAACCCTATAGAATTGTAGCTGGGTAGGTAATCCTAATCTTTGTTGTCTATTTGCAAGAAATTAGAAGACAATGCACCCATCTAAGGGTTAGGAAGAGCAGAATTCTGGGCCCAATTCCTCTGTTTTTTCTTCAAGACAAGCCAACAACTTTTCTGAATCCAAATTTCCCTTTTTCCTGAAATGGGCAAACTAACATTTCCTCAACATTGTCCCGAGGTGTGAAAATTGAAGAAGATATTAGACGAGACTGTGTTTGAAAACTGTGGCCCACAAAATGAGTGAAGAGTTGATGAGAATCTGGAAAGTCATGTGAATTGTTTTATTTGGTAAACTGAATATGTTGTCTCAGTGGCTCATAGTAGGCCACACCCTCATCCCCAGACTGGGGCGGGGACTTTACAAACTTTAGCCTAAATGATTCTAATCTAAGCCCTACCTTTCAGAGGTTAGGGTTCTGGTGTGACAGTCATAGTTCACAAGACCCATCAGATAGAGCCTAATTGTTAAAACAACAACAGCAACAGCCCCTCCCCCAAGAGGTTGTTGGTAGCTGCTAACAATTGGAGGTCCACGGTTAGTACAGTTGTGTCCCTTCCTTCCTGTGTGAGTGTTTTGCTATATGCACGGTCCAGTGGGTTTTGGAGGTGAGTGTGATGAACCCATAGGTCTCTCCATCTACCTTGCTGGTAGAAGTCTCTCAAACCCATATGTTGCACAACTTTGTTTTGAATGTGAATATTTATTTTTGTAGCATTCTTTTTCATTGAAGGTTTTTTTCCCCCCTGCTTCTCTCAACAAAACCTTTTTAGAGTATTTTTTTAGTAAACAAGTCTTTACCTGACAAAGGAACTAGCTGGCGATACACCTTCACAACCCCTGCGATGCCCTGCTGACGTGGGCTGTCCCAGTTTTCTAAATGAGAAGCCTGCTCCTCTCCGCGCAGTCTCTGAGCACCGCCAGCTGTCTTCTCTTTCTAACGCTGCAGAGATGCTTTGAGGCTGCTTGTGTATTTTGTTGGCAACATTAGCACAGAAGGATGCGAAGACTATAATAGCTGGAAAAGGTCACACAGCCTCCCATAATTGACGCCGGCAATATAAAATATGGCCTGCTCCGTTTTGTAACAAGGTAGATATTGCTTTCTTGTGGATTTGAAGGGAAACAAATAAAGCAGATTGCCTTTGCTATTAAGTCTTCAGGTTAAAAGCTGCAAATCTGTGTGGTAAAGAGTGTCTTTCCTGGCTGTGAATAGTAAATTACCACCCCATCCTGCTGCCCGGACAATATGCTTCCAGCTTAATGAATGAGAGCTGTGTGCCTCCTCCAGCTATGTTTTGTAGCGTGAATGCACGCATAAAAAGAGGAATAGCATTGGGGACCCCAGTCATTTTAGTTTACTTGCCATCAAATATTTGTCAAGTAAAATAATTATGTGGAATTTAAAAAAAATCAAGACATAAAGGCCAAATTGTTTTTTATTATCATAAATAAAAATTCCAAATGAATGATAAATAGCCAGAAGTGGCTTTGCAATGCAACAGTCATTGTTAGTTTCGTGCCGGACCCGCCAGAGAGCTCTGGTCTGAGCAAATAGAGTAGGTCTTCTAGTGAAAAAAAAAAAGTTATCTCTTTCTGTTTTGATTGTATTATTTGAAATCAAAGGGCAAGTTAGGCTTAATCTTATTTTACTTTGTGTGGTTTCGGGTTTGTTCCTTTGCTTGAATGTGACAGGCATTTAGGAAAACCTTGGCAAAAGGACCGGACTCACTCTTTCCATATTCATCACTAAACCTTTACAAATGAATGTGACAAGACACTCTTCACCAACAATGCCATTACGGGAACTCCTCCGAGGCGCTCTTGAGAATTCAAACCATTTCCACAAGACAAAAACCACTAAGGAGCCCTTGGGAAACAGGTATCAGGGCTAAATAAAAATTCACCTCTATTTATATGTTAAACCAAGTTTCACAAAAATCACATTTATTCTGAGGAAGGAGATAAGCACCATACTAATGGCTACTGCCATGGTTTACAACGGGAAGAACAATAAAGAGACTACTTCCCAGGTATTTTAGAGGTAATAGAAATAAACCTCTAAAGAAGCATAAAATATTCATTGAGGAGTGCACTGTGCTCTCTAGAATTACACAGGGCTGGTGGCAGTGATGAAATGTGTTGCGGCTACATAGAGAGATGCTGAGGTTTTAATGTACAAGTTATTGATTACCTGACGCATCCCAACAGTTTGTTTCCTGCAGTTACTTGCAACATGGGGAGAAGTGAAAACAACACATCCGTTTCCTAGGCTCCATTGCATGCAAAATGGAGCATGACGAGCTTCCTTCTCCCATTCATAACTGTGAGAGTTGCCTCGAGAATTAGTCTGTTTGAAATCAGGAGGTATAACTATAGCACACAATTATTGAAAATACTCAGGTTTTCAGTTCCATTTTAAGACGGGCCCCTTCATTTGGTTCTCATCTAAAATCTCAACATGCGGTCGCATCCACTAGGATTTCTTTTCTAATGGCAGCATTAAAGTATATAAAATACGGGAACCTTAAGCAAGTCAGGGAAAAATAGGGGGAAATTGCACACTTTGAAATGATTTGATGGCATTTATGATTTCACTTTTTATGTAGATGGGCGCTATACAGATTTAAATTAAATTTTAGTTACTCTGAAGTCCACATCTTTTATTTTCTTTATTGCTGAACATCAAGCTTTAATTTTGAATATACTTACCCCCAAATAAGAAACTGGTTAAGAAGGATCACATTGGAAGGTATAAACATGTCGAATCACTGTATTATGCACTTGAAACGAATTTACGGGTAACCAATGTAAGATTATATACCTACTGGAGCTATTCTTAAATAGAAAAATAAACTAAAAAAAAAAAAAGAGAGAGAGATAGAAACACAGAATCAGGATGACTGGATGCAAATGAAAACGTGAACAGGAGGGAGAGTTAACAATCTGAAAGCCACTGAAACAACTTTCCTATCAAGTTCTTCCAGCCGACTCTGTCCTATGAGCTGGTATTTCCATCACATTCCTCAGTGACCACGCCCTCTCTTAACTTGTCACCTTCTCACAAGAGTTAAACCTGAAGGAAGGTGCAGCTACCTCAGCACCGTGTTGGTGACTTTTCTTCAGTGCCAAAGGTACTCTCAAAGTTGAATCCGAACATAAAATAAAACCTGAGCAGACAGTTCTTGGTAGTGCTGTTGTCTCTTTTAAAAGCTTCACTTTAATGGATGATGAAGCAAGAAGGTGAAGAGGCATTCAGGAGAGAGAGTTTATGGTTCATGGGCTTTCGATGAATTGTGTCCCAAATCCATCTAAATGGTGTTTGTCTCCTTGCATTTCTTGAGATAGGAATATCTTTATATATTTTTACAGATCATAACATCTATCTGTATTCATATACAAATAGATTTTAATCAAATCATTTGCGAGTTGTAATATATGAATCACATACTGTACTATATACTTGCAAGTACACCATACAGTAGATAATGGGAAGCCATGCTAATTTTTAGGGTGAAAGCAATGTGAACACTCTTTTGCGATTGACCTGCTAGGAATGGTAGGCTGCCATACGGAGGAGATTTATATAATATTATCCCAGTCCAAAATTTAAAGGCTTGAAATTACAAACACATTTAAGGTGTTTCAAATTGAAATGTAATATTTATCATAGGGGACCATGCTAGAGAAGAGATAATATTTATAAAAAAACTTTTATTAATAAAACTTGCAAACATCTATATAATTAGAGGTAATATTTGACTCCCTAAGTCCCATCACTCAGCTTCAGTGATTATGAGCATATGACTAATCTTGATTCATCTAAATCCCCAAACACATCCTTCCTGCTTTCCTCCTTCAGGGGATTATTTTGTGGCAAATCTCAGACATCATAGCATTTCCTTCTTAAATGCTTCAGTAGGTATCCCTAAAATCAAAGTTTTTTTTAAAAAAATTCTTTATTGATTAAGGTATTACATATGTGTCCTTATCCCCCCTTTGTTCCCCCCCCCCCAATCATGCCCTCGTCCCCCTGGTGTCTGTGTCCATTGATTAGGCTTATATGCATGCATACAAGTCCTTTGGTTGATCTCTCCCCTTACCCCCACCCTCCTCTACCTTACCTTTGAGGTTTGATGGTCTGATTAATACTTCTCTGTCTCTGGATCTGTTTTTGTTTTCAGTTTATGTTGTTCATTAAATTCCACAAATGAGTGAGATCATGTGATATTTATTTTTCTCTGACTGGCTTATTTCGCTTAGTATAATGGTCTCCAGTTCCATCCATGCTGTTGCAAATGGTAAGAATTCCTTCTTTTTTACCTCAGCATAGTATTCCATTGTGTAGATGCACCACTGTTTTTTAATCCACTCATCTGCTGATGGGCACTTAGGCTGTTTCCAAATCTTAGCTATGGTGAATTGTGCCTCTATGAACATAGGGGTATATATATCCTTTCTGATGGGTGTTTCTTGTTTCTTGGGATATATTTCTAGAAGTGGGATCACTGGGTCAAATGGGAGTTCCATTTTTAGTTTTTTGAGGAAACTCCATACTGTTCTCCACAGTGGCTGCACCAGTCTGCATTCCCACCAGCAGTGCACAAGGGTTCCTTTTTCTCTGCATCCTTGCCAGCACTTGTTGTTTGTTGATTTGTTGATGATAGCCAATCTGACAGGTGTGAGATGGTACCTCATTGTCATTTTGGTTTGCATCTCTCGGATAATTAGGGACCTTGAGCATGTTTTCATATGTCTCTTGGCCTTCCTTCTGTCTTTTTTCGAAAAGAATCTATTTAGGTCCGTTGCCCAGTTTTTGATTGGGTTGTTTATCTTCTTTTTGTTAAGTTGTATGAGTTCCCTATAAATGTTGGAGATTAAACCCTTATCAGTGATAACATTGGCAAATATGTTCTCCCATGCAGTGGGTTCTCTTGTTGTTTTGTTGATGGTTTCTTTTGCTGTGCAAAAGCTTTTTATTTTGATGTAGTCCCATTTGTTTATTTTCTCTTTAGTTTCCATTGCCCTCGGAGTGGTATCGGTGAAGAAATTGCTTCGGCATATGTCTGAGATTTTGCTGCCTGTGGATTCCTCTAGTATTTTTGTGGTTTCCCATCTTATGTTTAAGTCCTTTGTCAGTTTTGAGTTTATTTTTGTGTATGGTGTAAGTTGGTGGTCTAGTTTCATTTTTTTGCAAGTATCTGTCCAATTTTCCCAACACCATTTATTGAAGAGACTGTCTTGACTCCATTGTATGTTCATGCTTCCTTTGTCAAATATTAATTGAGCATAGTGGGTTGGGTTGATTTCTTGGTTCTCTATTCTATTCCATTGGTCTATATGTTTGTTCTTGTGCCAGTACCAGGCTGTTTTGAGAACAGTGGCTTTGTAATACAGCTTGATATCTGGTATTGAGATCCCACCTTCTTTGTTCTTCTTTCTCAGGATTGCTGCAGCTATTCGGGTTCTTTTTTTATTCCAGATGAATTTTTGGAAGGTTTGTTCTAGGTCTGTGAAATATGCCCTTGGTATTTTAATGGGGAATGCATTGAATCTATAGATTGCTTTGGGTACTATGGACATTTTAATGATGTTGATTCTACCAATCCATGAACACGATATGTTCTTCCATCTGTTTATGTCTTCCTCTATCTCTTTTTTCAGTGTCTTATAGTTTTCCATGTATAGGTCTTTTACTCCTTAATAAGTTAAGCTTATTCCTAGGTATCTTAATATTTTTGGTGCGTAAAAGTAAAGTTTTTTTTAAACAAAAAAATACTATACTATGATCACACCTAAAATGTTGCAACTATTCCTTAATGTCAGGAAACAACCAATCAGTATTCAGATTCTCCCCAATTGCCTTATACATGGTTTTTTGTTTTTGTTTGTTCTTTTTTTAGAGGTTGTTTGTTGGAATCAGGACTAAACAAGTTTACCTCTAGGGGAGCCCCCCCCCCCTTTTTTATAACTATAACTCTCAGGAAAGAATATGTCTTTAGGAGCCTAGAAATCCATTTCTACAACTACATCTGATGTCCCTGCCTTACCTTTATGATTTGGTTTTCTTTCTTGAGCACATAATCTTCCTCATAGGCATCTTCCTCTGAAGACTCATTCAGGCCAAGGAACCTTTTGAGGCACCCATTTTCTTTTATGGATCCTACAAAAGAAATGAAACTCTCCAATGTGAACAGTGACCCAAGAGGATGATGACATTTAATTGGGGCACTTAATGTTCACAGAGTGGCCACAACTACCTTGAATCTGAAGTGTGTTCTTTCATCTGTTTTATCTTGTCAAAAATTTCATGACCTTTTCTTCTCCCACAATCTATACATATATAGTAGAATTTAAAAAGTATTTTTGGCAATCAAGATTTTCTTCTGATCCTTGTGTGAAAAAGGAAACATTTATGATCTTGAAAAAAGCATATGTTAACATCCTTTGAATTCTTTAGATCAGCTAAAAGATGAATTTGCCATTTTAAGACTATAATATTGAAAAGGTCTGTCTTCAAAGTGAACCCATGCAGGAATACTTTTTTCTTAATCTTAGGGAATTTATATATTTTAAGGAAAACAGCAACCAAATTTGAAAATCAGTATGTACCCAATAGATCAGGCTTTTCAGAGAACCATGTCTCAAAAAAATAGAGCTTTTGATTTCTTAAAATGATCTCTGAAGTCCCATCTTGAAATACATAAATCAACAAATTGAATTTTAATGGAAAATCAAGGGTGCTTTTCATAAGGCTCTTGAAAGAAGCTTTGAAAAATACGAACACAGAGAATTATCAGCTTATTCTAACGGCATTGACTTGACTCCAACATTTTATTTTTAAGTAAGAAAGGATATAACATCAAGGACAGATAGGAAGGCAACTTGTTTAAAATCAGAGCTGGCACATCCCACCTTGTCCCTCTCCATGAACTTTCTCCTCAGCCCGCTGAACCACCTGGGTGAGCTCCAACCATTCAAACCATCTCACACACCGCAGCCCCTTCAATAGGGTTGTAGTTGCCTCTTTACAATGGCCATATAACCCTTTTATTTTTAATTATAAAACAGAAGATGAGGCCACTATGCTGTGAGACATTCAATAAAATGTTGCTGTAGAGTTCCTCCCACCCATTTAATAATATAATATTTAAAATATAAAAACAAGTGGGTTTCAGGTACATTAAATCTTTGCCCAGTGATGCTGTGAGACAGTACATTATTATTCCTACAGACATGTAGAGGACTTTTGGGGTTGGGTGAGCAGCCAGGGTTGCATGGTCAGTAGCTGATATCTGCTCCAATATGATGTGTTTGTTTAGGAGTTTGTTCAGCCAAACTCTCCTAATTTAAGCTGTCAGACAATCTATTTTAAGATGGGTGAACTTGGTCTATCACATGTAAACTGAAGGACAAAATGCCAAGTGTCAAGGCCAACCATGGTTTTGTTTTACATCTGGTAGAGTTTCCAGAATCAGTCTCTCAACGATTATTTGTAGAATGGGGATAGTTCTTGACCTACAGGAAAGGAAACCCAGAGAACTGCTTGTAACAACACCAAAAATTTTATTTCGCATGTTCAGGGTTTTAGATGAATGCCCATCTGTTCCCACCCCATGACCCATTATTAGGGGAATTTGCAGGAAAACAGTCATTGGTTATTCTACTTTTGGTCAAGCACTCAGACCCTGGGCTTTTTTTAAAAAAAATATTTTTATTGATTTCAGAGAGGAAGGGAGAGGGAGAGAGATAAACATCAATGATGAGCCCAGCTGGTTTGGTTCAGTCGATAGAGCATCCACCTGTGGACCAAAGGGTCCCAGGTTTGATTCCAATCAAGGGCATGTACCTTGGTTGCAGGCTCCTCCCTGGCCCGGGCCCTTGTCAGGACTCTTGCAAGAGACAACCAATCTATGTGTTTCTCTCACATCGATGTTTCACTCTGCCTTTCACTCTCTTCCACTCTCCCTAAAATCAAGGGAAAAATATTCTCGGGGCGAGGATTAAAAAAAAGACAAACAAACAAAATCATCAATGATGAGAGAGAATCATTGGTCGGCTGCCTCCTGCATGCCCCCTACTGGGGATTGAGCCTGAAATCTGGGAATATGTTCTGACCGGCAGTCGAACTATGACCTCCTGGTTCACAGGTCGATGCTCAACTGAGCTACACTGCCCAGGAATCATGGGCTCTTTTGATAAATATCTTTCTCCAAGAGTCTTGATAGAGTTTCCTGAAGACTGGTCATAATTTGTCTCAATATTTAAATTATTCTCGAATATGTAGATACCTGAGCACATTTGGATAATGTTTTAAACACTATTTCTTTATTATAGAGCTACTTAATAAAATTCCAGAGTGCTCAAATTGGCAGTGGTATTAACAATATGTTTTACTTTCAGTCTTTGAACAAGAGGAACCGGGCTTCCAACGGGCAGTTCCAGAATGCAAATACCAGCTGTAAATTTCTGTTCTTGGGGAAGTCTTCTCATTTTAGTTCTTAGCTGTTACATAGATCTAGGGGGAAGAAAAGCCTTTACTGGTCATCCAGTACTTCCCCCTGTCTTAGGGTGAAAGCCTACAAATAAATTGAGGAGGTTTTATACTTAAAAAGACTTTTACAGGCCGACCCACTAGAAAACCTTATAGATTTGTTTCTCCTCTGGAATCCTATTGATTATAAACCTATAAAACCTTGAAAATGATCAGTTTTCCAAGATGCTAAGATACAGAAACTGTATATTTACATTGGAGGAGTAAAATGGATGATAAAATTATTGTTTTAAAAAAGTTTCACTGAAGTTATTTTTAAAATTTAAGAATGTCTCTAAAGAAATGTAGAGTATAATCTTTAGGTTTGTTGAAAAGCTATTTTAAGAAAATAGATAGCCCTTGTTGGGTGGCTCAGTTGGTTGGCGCATCGTCCCATACATCAAAAGGTTGGGGGTTTGATTTCCGGTCAGGTTATGTATTCAATCCACTGTTGGGGCATACATGGGAGGCAAACAATTGCTGTTTCTCTCTCATATCAATGTTTCTCTCTCTCTCTCTCTCTCTCTCTCTCTCTCTCTCTCTCTCAAATAAATTAAAAGAATATCCTCAGGTGAGGATAAAAGAAATGAGATAAATGGTAGGAAAAATAATCAAAATTAAATATACTAGAACTTACAAAATTGTTTTGATAACTACCAGAGAAGTTCCCATCTGATGTTTTACTCTCTTGATAATTATCATGCAGAGCGAAGAGTGAATTACAATAACTGCTTCTTTTTAAAAAAATATATTTTATTGATTTTTTACAGAGAGGAAGGGAGAGGGATAGAGAGTTAGAAACATCGATGAGAGAGAAACATTGATCAGCTGCCTCCTGCACACTCCCCACTGGGGATGTGCTTGCAACCAAGGCACATGCCCTTGACTGGAATCGAACCTGGGACTCTTGAGTCCACAGGCCGATGCTCTATCCACTGAGCCAAACTGGTTAGGGCTGCTTCTTTTTTTTTTTTTTATAATTGCCTTAAAAAGAGTAAAATTGTGTGCTTCTGTTTTTTGACAATTTCAAAATTGTAATATGACTACTACAGTACTTTCAGCTGTTTCTAATTCTCTGTCTTGTCAAATTAAAGGTTTAGAAGGTAAAATGAGTTAAAAGATTCTATTGTAAGATCCAAGTACTATTAGGAGTTCTAACAGGATAACTGGCTTTTCTCTAAATTTATGCATGCATATGACAAGAGATACCTTGCCACTGAGTCTTGCAATCTGTTTAAGTATTGATTTCTTACATTTTATTTTATACTTTCGATAAAACCAATTTTCAAGAGCATATTATTCAACCATATTGGTTTTTTCAGTACTGCAGCAAGGATGAAGGTCAAATATAGTGTGTGTGTGTGTGTGTGTGTGTGTGTGTGTTTGTGAACATAAGCATGAGACAATTTATGTATATATCAATTTTCATAAAATTGGCATGGATTTTTGAGGAGTCTGAGATGTAGCCTAAAAATGAAGTCACCAGATAACCTTCTTTGGGTGATAAGTTTCTACCTTCGGAACTTTTCTTCATTATTTCTTATCCATAGAATGTCTCCGTCTCGGAAGCTGACTGTAGACTTAGTTGCTACCTAATGGGGATGTGGAGGAGGGTCGTCAAGTATCATAGGAGCCATTGAGTTAGTTGGATTACAAAAAAAATCCCTTTCTGCTTCTGGAACCATCACTTTATTAATTAGTGGAGGAAATTGATTGTATGCCATGTGACAAGTACTGAGCTTCTACAGGTGCTGAGCAGCTCAATTGTGACAGGTTAAAATGGGGACATTTCTTCTTGTACACAAATGGTTTATAAACATTTTCTTTTAACAACGAACACTGTTTAAGAACTAACTTTACTTAGAACCTCATCTCCAGTACATATCATCAATGAGGTGGGTTTGCTTAGGGCTGATGGCAGGCTGAACACCTATAGATATGGTGTCTGTGCTGATTGGGAGCACCTAGGGGACCCAATTGTAAATGTTTTGTCCATCACCCATGGAGTTCTTGGGTAGAGCGAGAGAGGGAGGGTCCTGAAGCTCCATCTCCTAGCTTCCTCTTACCTGTATCCTCCTGGAGATTGTTGTTCCAGCTAATTCAGAAGAATCGGAGGGTTTCCTGAAATGCAGTTAGAAAGCTGCTCTTCTGCTTGGTGTTTCTGGAGTAAAAGTTACTTCTACAACATTTTAGGATACACTGATCTTTCTTCTTAAATTTGGAAACATAGCACTTATGGCTTCTCCTGATTTAAAATACTATGTAAAAAAAAAGCAGGAATCAACTATTTCTGGTATGGATGTGTAAAAATGTTCAGCAGAGGGGATTTGAGAAGTCAGACTGACCCTCTTATTGGGGTTTGTGAAATTACTTGAGGATTCTTTATTTAGGGTAGCTGGTGCTGAGGGGCCTGGAGCGATCTAGCTATTTGGGGGAGTGGGAGACTTTTTCAGCTATTATTTTCAGGGACAGCATTTCACTATTAAAGAAAGAGTTATGTCAGAAAGGGTAGGAAAGAGCCTGTGAAGAGGAATTCAGAATATGATGCTCCTTGTAGAAAAATAACTTTGGGTTTAAAGTCGTCCAGTTGCCGGCAATCCAAGAGTTTTGTAATTGATGCATTTTCTGAGCTTCAGCTGGAAGCGAAAGAGCTGATTCCTGGTAGAAATGATCATTGATCAGTGATCTTTCATCCATTTCCTCTGGAGAAGCTGCAACAAAGTTTTCAAAAGGGGTTTTTCCAATATCTGTGGTAGAAAGATAATGATCAAACTAAAATGTTGAGAGACTAATCGCTTGAGAATGGAATGGAAAGCTCATGGCCCCAAAACTTTCCCTTGACCTCTGTCAAGCCATTGCCACCCCAGTCAATATCCTGCCATCGCTAATGAGAAACTGTTTGTGACACAGCTGATTGGCCATCCTTCGAAACTCCTGCGGAGGGATGCCAGGGCGTTCAATGACACAGCTCAAAAGAGAACAAAAGTCCATTTTCAAAGGATCCAAAACACACTAAGTGGTGACCCTAGTTCTGCTCTCTCCATTATTGCTGTTAGGCTGGAACGCTAATTAAAAACCTCTGCCGGCCCAGATGTGTGTCTGGTGTTCTAAAATATGTCGTCTCTACAGGACGGACAAAAACAGCCTCAGCAAGCCTTTGACCAGACGCCTATCTTTATGTGTTTATTGATTCTCACCCCAAAAGGCTCAAGTTCTGTCCCTAACGGACCCAAATGTTGTGGGGGTAATTTTACTTTAGCCTGGCAAAGTTTCTAATGATGTGGACAAAGGCAGGGATGCGATTATTTCTAGTCTCATTAATCACCCTGGGTTAGTTGGTTACTTAATTATCTATTTTCAAATCCTGTTTTCCTCGGGCCTCAGCAGAAAACGCTTGAAGAATTTTATCTCTTGATGGATCATAAATGAAATTATGAAGGCTGGATATGGTGCAGTTGATTATATTTGATGGTGGCAGAGATGGGGCAGTTGGTAAAACACAACTAAAGTATGAAGTTACTTTCAAAAGTTCTGTTGTTCTGTGATGTAAATATAAATCACCAGTATGTGGCAAGGGGATGGTAAGTGCTGCTTTTAGAGAACTAATCACTATTTCTGTAGCCTTTCTTACAATGGCCTGATAAAAATTTGAGGCAAACATTCAAGGATTGTGTTAGATTATACATGGAAAACATAGCTTGAAATATCAATTATACTATGCAATTATATTTGGAGACCCTTGGTAATACTTGCAAACACTGTTGCTGCATTTAAAGATGCTAAAAATAGGAACGGTTAGGGCAGCTCCTGCAGAGTACAGTGTGGGAGCTGGGGAAGAAGCGGCTCCTGAGAACGTTTGGTAGATGGTTAGTGAGTCTTAGTTACACACCGACAAGAAAGTGATTTCTGAAGAGACGTGTAACTAATACATGCACAGAGGGTCTTTGGGAGAAATATCAGGCTTGTCCTTTCTATCTTCTTTGTAAGAAATAAGGAAAATAAATGAGGAGGATAACAAAATCATACTCACACTATTTAAACAGATGTGAAGATTGGAAATGGCTCTTCATAAAAACTTGAGCTGAAGTGAGTTAATGTGGCAAAGGGAGCTGGATAGACGTACTTGCAGGTGTGGGGTGTGGCTCTGTGCCTGCAGATGTGGGGTGTGGCTCTGTGCCTGCAGGTGTGGGGTGTGGCTCTGTGCCTGCAGGTGTGGGTTGTGGCTCTGTGCCTGCAGGTGTGGGGTGTGGCACTGTGCCTGCAGGTATGGGGTGTGGCTCTGTGCCTGCAGGTGTGGGGTGTGTCTCTGTGCCTGCAGGTGTGGGGTGTGGCACTGTGCCTGCAGGTGTGGGGTGTGGTTCTGTGCCTGCAGGTGTGGGGTGTGGCTCTGTCCCTGCAGGTGTGGGGTGTGGCTCTGTGCCTGCAGGTGGGGGTGTGGCTCTGTGCCTGCAGGTGGGGGTGTGGCTCTGTGCCTGCAGGTGTGGGGTGTGGCACTGTGCCTGCAGGTATGGGGTGTGAGGTGTGGCTGTGCAGTGGTGGGTGCTCTGGGCATGTGCACAGGAAAAGGCATGATCAAGAGAACAGGGTAGACTCCTCATGTTTTGAATAATTTTTATAGAATTCCTCCAAGATTACTACATAAAGAGGAACCAGTCACAGTTTAGCATTTAATTGTTTTTGTTTAGTGGAAATTAGGGAGTGTAGACTCCACTGTTGCATATCTTGTGTAGCTAAAGCCAGTGTCCTGTTCTGGGCCATGGTAGAGACCTCAGGTGTTACGGCCAAAGGGGCCTGCTCGGGCGCCACTTGTTACGGCCAAAGATGATCCTTAGTGCGGGTGGTGAAAGGATTGAGAAAAGACAGACAAGAGAATGAAAGCTGGGTCTCGGTGGGACGCTGCTCCCTGATGAGGAGACAGCACCAGCGCCCACAAGCCGTGTCTTTATTTTATAGCAGATGCCACGAGGCAAAGTAGGGGTGTGATCAAGTTGTTTACAGCATTCTCATGAGTTTCAACCTCACTCAACTACATGCACCTGAACTCCATCACAAGGCACGTGGGGCCACGTGTTCAGACCATAGGTTCAAGCTTACAACTATAGCTGTTGGCTATGATTGTGCTGGGAGGGCCCTGCCCTCCAGCTGGGACTTGCACATGGCAATGAGAGGACCCTGTCCTTTCATTAGTCCGAGGCTTGAACCTGGCCAAAACACTGTAGCCGCGCTCCACACTCAGGAATGAGCTAACTCAGCACACATCAGGACTGTCAGTGGAGGCCTGGGTGTGTGCCATCGCAATCACAAGTGACAGTCACACTCGTCACTGTGGGCACATTTCTAAGAACATCTGCCCTTTCCACTGGTTGGGTTGTTGGGAAGGTTAACTTCATTATGTTGTATTTCTGACATTGAACCTTTATGCTCATATTTTCTGTAACATATATAGGAGGTCCTAGAATATCTATGCAAATGTGTAAGTGATTGGGTATTTTTATGTGTAAATCTTAGTTTCTGTGGGTGACCTTGCCAACTATGTTACTGGGAAAATGAAGGTGATCTGAAGAGAGTTTCCATAGTTGGCATGTGCAGCCACACCCCCCCCCCCTATAACCGTGCACACTAGACCCCTCTCTCCGCTCGAGGACATCAGTCTAGTAAGTCCCCATCTCTCCTTCCCTTCAGTGGCTCATCCCATAGCTGTCTGACCTCCTGCACCAGCACCCGCCCCCATGCGTCCCAAGGCCGCGTTGGGGAATCCTTTCGGTGGCCCGTCTTGCTGTTGAACCTGTCCTTCTGAATCTGCATGTGGAGGTTGTGGGGCCTAAGGTGGCGGGCTGCCTTGCACTCCACCGCGGCTGATTTCCGCTCCGTCAGGCGAATTCTGAACGAGGGCTCGGATTGCATTGGGCCATCCCCATGGGGGTTAAGGGAAGGCCAGCACGTCCAACCAGTAATGCCTAAGCCATCCACCACAACATTCAGCAGTCTTCTATAGCCCTGATCTAGCTGCCACAAACCCAAAATGTGTCTGTATGGGTGGAACAGCTCCGTATAGACTTCTCAATAAGACATACCGATCATCTCTAGGTTCGGCAAGGTTTCACGAACGCCATACTCTGCCCGGCAGCGCCGTCTCCAGATGCTGTCGATGGGCAGGATGTGGTAGAATTTGGTGCAGGCCAGGGCCAGGCTGGGCAGGTCGGTGCCGGGGAGCGAGGCGAAGATCTCCACCAGCAGCTCCACCGGCAGGTTCTGCAGAGAGCAGCACGGGGGCGGCATGGGGCTCGCAATTCCTCCACTCCCCGCACAGCACTGCGCTGCCGTGTTCACCTCGAGGTGCTTTTCTGTCGGGGCCGGCTTGCTGTGGGCCGCTGCCTTCTCAGCTGGGCCCTGGCGCTCCTGACGACACCGACATCCCCGCGAAGAGCCCACGCCGCCACAGAGGCAAGCACACTCCTCCAGGCCTCCACGCTTAACAGCCACCACCTGGCTTTTATTATATAGGACTGGGACCTCCCCCAACTCTCTATATTACATGGCTGGTTCTTTTCCCTTTGCCTGCTTAATTTTAATCCATAGCCATGATCATAATCTCTCATGTTAGGTATCTGATTTATTTTGCTTCTTTTATTGCAACCTCCCTCAACACCCATGCAGCTACACACCCGTGACTCTCACAGGCACCTGTAACACTATCCAGCACATAGGAGGCGTCAGTCAGCGAATCACACATTAGAGAAAAACCACTCTTGCCATTTGCGTATTTGGTGTATTTTATGTTCTCTGTTTTGTTTCAGAGCTATGAATAACTTGGTCCTTCTCCACTGGTTCTTAAAAGACAGAATCATAAGCTCATTAAGTAAAATAAAGGGAAAGACCTGCATATTGATTACATATTATTTGTTTCATATGTTTATTATTATTAAATATGTTTTTATTGATTTCAGAGAGGAAGGGAGAGGGAGAGATAAAAACATCAATGATGAGAGGGAATCATTGATCTACTGCCTCTCCCACACCCCAGGCCCGAAACCCAGGCATGTATCCCAACTGGGAATCCATCCATGACCTCTGGGTTCATAGGTCAACATTCAACCACCAAGCCACACTGGCTGGGCTCATATGTTTATTATTTAGGACACATTTATATCCTAAAGAGGTTGTGTTTTCTTGAAGTAATTACTAAGCATTTTAGACAGTTTTTCTTTTCTGCAAAATATAAATCCCCTAAGAAGCAACAACAATAAAGACACAACACAAACGGAAGAGAAGCCAGGAGTCAAAAAGAGCTTAGTTAGTAATCCTGAGCAATTAGTGAGCCTCGTGCTTTGGAATCCAAATGACTCCCTGCCAGAGCCTGGTGCTGATGGACTGACACGGTCCCCGCGAGCGCCTGGCTGCTTCTCTTCAGTACAGCAGGGCGCGTCCAGGGAAAGTGAGAACAGAGGCATTTATCTAGGTTACTCAAGTAAACTCAACCCCAACTACCTTCCACCAGGCTCGCTTCTCTCCCCAGGGTGCCACCAGAGTGCTGGAGTTATTAACAACAGAGCGGATTCTGTGTAAACAAACAAAAGCAGCAGCAAAAAACCGCAGAGCAGCGTCTTCTTACTTCCTCTCCTCTACAGGAGGTTCAGGAAGGGTGCCTTTAATTTTAAGATGGAGACAGCTTTTGATAATAATGAGAAAAAGAGCAGACACTTACTTCTATGTTGCTCCCACATGCCCAGTCTAGATCTAAGGCTTTTACACTTTTGATAGTCATGACAACGCTGTGTGTGTTTGTAGGGGTGCCTTTAGAATGCCCTTTTAACAGAGAGGAAAACGGAGGCACAGAGAGGTTGAGAGGTTTGCTGTTGTTCCCACATCTAGTAAGCGGCGGAGGCGGCATTTGAACTGGGCAGCCTGGCCCTGGCATCCAGGCTCGGGACCTCTACAACAGGTGGCCTTCAGAGGGACACCGCCTGGCTCCCTGCTGTCTGGCAATGCCCACCGCCTCTGTGCGAGTCACGCCCCCAGTGCAGTGCTCCCTCAGCTCACCCTTCTCAGTGTGGGCTTCCTGGTCTTGATCATTCCCTTCTCCACCCCTCTCCTTTTCGCCTTGGTGTTAGGGGGTATTTATGATTCTCTTCCCTCCAGGAAGCAGGTGTCCTCACAGGGCCTTTTCCAGAGGTGCCTGCCTCTCCAGGAGGAGGTCTGGTGATTAAAGTTAAGATCTGGGGCCAGGACAGTGGTGTGTATGCTGCTTGCTGATGTCAAACCATCTTGACCTGACTATCAATATAAAGGCTCAGTTTCCAATTAATTCTCTTATCATCAGAATTTATCATCTTGTGTCTTCTTGGCTGTAGACACACAAACAGTTCTGGTGGTGTGCATTTTCAGGTGTGTGAATAACATGAAGATTCTGATGATGGTTAATTCTAAAAGTTTAGAGGAAATGTGTTGACATGACTCTTATGTGATAATAAATAAGATCCTAACCTTTATGTTTGAAAACAGAAGTTTGCCTTTCTTTTCACTGTATTTGAGGAATTTAGGGACTAAATTTAACCTGTTGGTTTGGCACTGGGAATATTATTTGTATATTGAAAGAAAAGTACAAGATGTTTCTCCAGGCCTGAAACATGGGTTTGGAGGAGACAGACCACAGAACCTATGGAATGAGTCCATCATGCTGTGCCACAGGTAGGACTCCTGGGGGCAGCAGGGTGCTGCTAAAATCTCAAACTTGATAATATATAAAACCATTCTTCACTGGGCCTCGGGCAGGTACTCGGTTACCTGGTGTGGTCGCCCAGGATGTTCCTTCTCTACCTCTGCAATCTCCCAATGGACAGGTGAACCCGGGAGCCTCTAACAAGGGACACCTGTCATCCTGGTACACCTGTCTGAATACAGAGGGGATTGTCCTCTATTTTAAAGTATTCTGTAAGGCGAGTGTCAAGATAAATTAAAATTCTGGGCCTATAAAGCACGTGGATATAGTCAGCTTTCTCACCCTCTTGTGACAATGAAGGAAGAGTTACTAACTGGAAATCACTCTCCATTGTTTTGCCTGATCTTTTGAATGCTCTGCTGTAATAATATGTTAAATTACAAAAATTGTGATCCTAAGTAAAAATTATGGATTTTACATGGATTCATCTGAACTGTAATTGATTGCCTAACATGGAAACCATGCCATGTGAATTATTTGGTGCAGTGCTAATATTGGCTAATTTAGAAGGTAATTATAATCAGCACGGATTCTCTCCGCTGCACTTATGAACCTAGCCACAGTGGGAGAGCGCACAGGGCTCCCCACCATGCAGAAACCACCCGGTTCTTTGGAAGACATATAGCCCCAGTTTTTAATTATATTCGGCTGGAGTTCTTTTTAATTTTATCTTACTAAAAGGGAAGGGGTTTTAATATGAGCAAGGTGAGGCTCGTGTTGTAAAGGGAGCACATTAAACAGTTGATAATACTTCCCACTGAGATGAGTTTCACATTTAACATGAGATAAAGGCTATTCTTTACATTAAAAATTTGATCAATTCCAGTGATAACCAGAATACAATTTAAATTGTATTCTGATAATACCAGCCTATTATATTTCGGATAGGTACCATCCTCACCTCTTCATACAGACTTTGTAGCCTCCAGAAGAATTTACTGGCTGGGAAAACGAGATGCAGATTGCCTACCCCATATCCTGAGAAGGTTCTTTAGTGTTCCATTACTTACCCAAATAATCCACATCAATGTGCCCTTCTCCAGTAGCAGTAGCAGGAAAATTCCCCTGGTCTTGTAGGACTGTTTTAGACATAGATATTTATAATATTCAGAAGCAGTTAATATTCAGAAACATAAATGCATTTTATCTTTCTGATATATGCAGTCTATTAATGACCAGAATTGACTTGCTAACAAAAAAATAAGCCATCTGCAAAATACCTCTGTGCTCAAGTATATATTTTTTTGTTTATAGCAATGAGAAACTTTGCTTTTTAGTATAAAATGGTATTTACATGAATGGATTTGGTCACTGCAAGAATATAGATTGGGAAGGCTAAGTTTTTATTTTTTGAGGCTTCAAGATTGCTCTTGAAGATGGTCAGAGGGGAGGTGGATTGAGCGCTGGTAGGCATGTACACAGGAAGTCTGTGGACAGGAGCCTGTGTCTGGGGGGGGGGTGACTCAGAACTGGGGGTGTTTTAGAAGCGTCCTGCATAACATTTCTCCCATCCTCTAGAACAGCAACTTTTAAACATCAGCATACACTAGAATACCTGGAAGGCATGTTAATACATGGGTTACTAGGCCCCATCCCTGGTTCTGATTCAGTTACTCTGGTACAGGGTCTGAGAAATTGGTTTTCTAATATGTATCCATGTGACACTTTTGCATTTGCTCTGGGGACCCTCCTTTGAGAACCACTTCTCTAGAGCCCTGGGGTATCTGATGTGCCTGAAACCTCCAGGGTGGGAAGGGAAGGCTCTGGGCAAGAGAATACTAGCTTTGGTGCTCAGGATCTACTGGTTGAGAATCATGGCAGTAGGCAGACCACCCAAACAGACATGTGGTATGTTTCCTCATCTATGGTCTCTGAGTATAGCTGCACCTGTACACACCTCATATCTCCAGGGCTAGACCAAGGCAGTGCCTGGCTGAGGCTACTGGTGCCCATATCTCTCAGCTTACTTAAGGACTTATCTCTGAAGTTATTGCTATTAATTTTTGCGTCATAACTTCCTTCTATAACATCATTATAATCAGCATTCAAACATGCTCTCTTTTCTTTTATCTTAAAAGAAAACACGATCCATAAGCCCACCAACTCTCCAAAGAGTGTTCCAGTTCTTTGCTAACATTCCTTCCAAAACTCTTTGAAACTGTTACATTAACTTTCTCCACTTCCTCATCTCCTACTTTTCTAACTTACTTTCGTTCAATAAATGTTTCATTTCCTCCACTCCACTGAAATAAATGGCCATTGTCAGTTTACCACTGACCTTCTGATTATGGCAAATTCTATAGTCAACATTCAGTTCTCATCTTTCCCGCCCTCACAGAAGAACTGGTGCAGTAGAGCATGCCATCCTTTTGGAAGTCCTTATGTCACTTGACTTCTGAATATTATGCTCTTCTGGCTTTCCATTTCTTCTTCTCCCTCTCCTTGGCTGGCCACTCCTCATCTCCCCAGGGATTAGTTCCAGACTGATTTTTCTTCCCTATCTACATGCACTCCCTAGGCGATCTCATTCACTTCCATGCTATTAAATCTGATTCAGACATGAATTCCATATGCATATCCCCAGCCCTGATCCCCTTCCCAAGCATCAGGCTCATGTATTTGACATTCTACCTAAAGCCTTCACAGGTATCTAATAGGCTTTTCAAACTTAATTTGACCAAAATGGAGCTCTTTCTTTACTTCCTTTCCCCTAGTTCTTCCTTTTTTATTGAAGGACATCAGCATCTACTTGGTTCTCAGGTGAAAATCCTAGAAGTCTTCCTTGACTATTCTCGTTTCCTTACATTTCACCTCCAATCCATCATGAAGCTCTGTGGCTCTATTTTAAAAATGTAGTCCAAATATGACTACTCATGGCCTTCAGGTCCACCACCCTTGCTGGGCTATCATCCCTTCTTCTGTGGATTACTTCAGTAGAATTTTACCTTATCTCCTTGCTTTCATGTGGTTGCAGACCCTTAGCAATGTATGAATGGATTACCCTGGCACATGTTTCTGTGAAAGAGAGGGATAAGGGGCTGCTTGGCTATAGGAACTAAACAGCTCCATTCGCCTGCCTCCTTAGGCTTTTATTGTAACAACAGCTTGAACTAAAATCAACCTCTAGATTCAATCAGCAGGGTAAGCATCCTTGAGAAAGCACATGCTTCTACAAGGTTGGGTCTAAACACTAAACATAGAGATTCCAGTAAAACACACGAGGGCTCGGACTTGTTTGGAAAAGTCAAGGCAAGGGTTGCTGTCTTCGGCAAGGTCCCCCTAGAGGCCCTCAACCTTTTGAAGAATCCTCCCTACAGACTTTCCAACCAAGTCCCATGCTTCTCCACAGTTGCTCTGTAGTTCATTCTTCATACAAAAGCCACAATACTCTTTTGAATCTAGAAATTAGATCACTTCCCTTACCTGTTCAAAATCCTTCAGTGGGTTATCATCACACATAATAAAAGTCATAGTCCTTACTTTAGCACAGAAGGTCTTACATGATATGGGCTCTGATGAAGTGGAAGATCTCATCTCCTGTAGCCTTACACCTTTCTTCCTGCTCCTGCTCCTGCTCCTGCTCCAAAAGCCTGCTCCTGCTCTAAAAGCCTGCTCCTGCTTCTCTCTCTCTCCCTCCCTCTCTCTCTCTCTTTCTCTCTCAACTGAACCTGAGACCTTTCAGTCCATAGGCCAATGCTCTATCCACTGAGTCAAACCAATCTGTGCTCTCCTCCTCTCTTTTTTTTTAGGGCATAAGGTAGAGGGTTTTAAAGCCGTACCAAACGGAGGAATAAAGAACTCTACTTCTCTACTTGGACACACAGCAGTCCAAGTAAGACCCCAGAGGCTTAAAACAGTGTACAAGTTGGGGAATTATGATGTGTTCCAACCATAAAGTGAAAGAAAGGATGGAAGGAGATGAGGTTGGAGACGGGTCCCAGGCTGCCCTCACATGGAAGTCATTACAAAGCCTCTCTTTCCCACACTCCCTCTTCACTCTCTCCCTCTCACCAGGTTCACCTATTTGCTTTAAAATAACCCCTCAATTGAAAATTGAAAACAATTCAGGCCTTAGTCAGGATTTTCACCTTTATCCTGAGAACAATAGGAAACCATTTGGCAGACTTAATTAAATGAGTGGTCAGAGCAGGTTTTCTTTTTAAGTTTATTCTTGTTGCTGCATTGAGAATGGTCTGAGAAGGAATGGACAAGGAAGATTTGGACAGAGCAGTCAGGTGGTGAAAGGTAAGAGAGATCATGGTGAACTGAAGTGGTGGCAGCAATAAGATAGAAGGAGTATTGGACAGGTGTGGAACGTATTTCTAAGGTAGAATTGATAGGTCTTGCTGATGGGTTGAATGATCTTTTACCCTCTCTGCATCCACCCCTTTGGGCATTTAACTTTGAAGTGTCCTCTGCCTCTGTCTCTGGACTTGACCATGTGCCTGGCTTTGGGTAATAGAATGAAGCAGAAGTGCAAGTACGGTGCTTCTAAGTCTACAACTCGAGAGGGATAGTTAGAAACATCAATGGGAAAGAAACATCAATCAGCTGCCTCCTGCACACCCACCACTGGGGATGTGCCCACAACCAAGATACATGCCCTTGACTGGAATTCAACCTGGGACCCTTCAGTCCGCAGGCTGACGCTCCATCCACTGAGCCAAACCTGTTGGGGCTATTTATTTATCTTAAATATACAACAGCATACCTTTCCCAGTACTGTTTCCTCTGCTCTGAGAGGAGAGAAACATCTTAGTTCCTCATTATTTTTTAAAAATATATATTTTATTGATTTTTTACAGAGAAGAAGAGAAAGGGATAGAGAGTTAGAAACATCGATGAGAGGGAAACATCCATCAGTTGCCTCCTGCACACCTCCTACTGGGGATGTGCCTGCAATCAAGGTACATGCCCTTGACCAGAATCAAACCTGGGACCTTCAGTCCGCGGGCCGACGCTCTAGCCACTGAGCCAAACCAGTTAGGGCAGTTCCTCATTATTTCAAATCCAATTTAAAATGTGCCTTTTGTGCTAATTCATGTATTTGTATTTTCTGTATCAACCCTGCCTTTCTATGTAAGACGTGAAGTCCTGAAAGATGTGAATTATAGCCATAAGGACCCAAGGTTCCCTTCGTATTTACTGAGTGCTTCGTAAATGTTACTGTTCAGCTGACTCCTAAGTAATAAAATTTAATTAATGGGAAATGGAAAAATACCTCCCCATTAGTGGAATGTGGCTTTTAAATGATTTTGACCTCTGAAGAAAGGAAGAATTAGAGTTGTTTGTCTTCTTCTTGACTCTTCTGATCCCAGTAGAGTCACACCCATCAGACTTTATGAGACTAGGAAATTTCACTGCCCACTGAGCTTCTGAACTACAGCTGTGGCCCCCATGGAATCTTTCTATGGTTGTGCTTCCCTATGGAACAACCTATTAAAACAGTCAAAGCAGTTCACAAAAGCCTTATTATTCCCAGGGAATATATGTGTCCCACATTGCAAACTTCTAAAGACAAATCAAGCTCTGTAGTATTGTGGACTAAGGTAATATAAAACTCATCTCTAATAGCACATAAATACCAGACTATATATACATATACATACACATACACATACACATACACATACACATACACATAACTGATTAAAAAAATAAGTAAGTAGCTATACTTAAAAACAAACAGAAAAAAATAACCTCCCCTAAATAAAAACCTGAATTTCAGAAGAGCCATTCAGGGGTGAATGACAGCTTACTCTTCATTAACGGGACTAGAAGCCCGGTGCATGAATTAGTGCATGGGTGGGGTCCCTCGGCCTGGCTAGCGATCAAGTCCTATTGGGGGGCTGGCCAGCCAGGGGGAGGGACTGTCGGAGGTTGGCCGGCTGCGGGGAGGGGCTTTGGGAGATTGGCTGTGGGAGCACACTGACCACCAGGGGGTATCTCCTGCATTGAGCATCTGCCCCCTGGTGGTCAGTGTGCGTCATAGTGACTGGTCGACCGGTCATTCTGGTCATTCCAGTCGTTTGGTCGTAAGGGTCACTTAGGCTTTTATATCTATACTAATAATAGAGGAATATACAAATTGTCCAGGACACCATCACAGTAACAGTAACAACTGAACAGCAGGCTGCGTGGGGTGACAAGGCCAGCGGGGGGGTTAGTGAGGGACAGCCAAACGACTGAGCAGCAGGCTGTGTGGGGTCACCAGGCCGGGGGTGGGGGTTGGGGGTGACCAGGCTAGCAGGGGGGGGGCAGTTAGGGGCAACCAGGTCAGCAGAGGGGGGCAGTTGGGGGTGACCAGGCTGGCGGGGGGGGCAGTAAGGGGTGACCAGGCTGGCTGGGGGGCTAGTTGGGGGTGGCCAGGCCAGCGGAGGGGGCAGTTGGGGGTGACCAGGCCAGCAGGGGGTGCAGTTAGGGCCGATAATGCTTACCAGGCAGGCAGGTAAGCATTTAGGAGCCAGCGGTCCTGGATTGTGAGAGGGATGTCTTACTGCCTGTTTAGGCCCGATTCCGGGATCAGGCCTAAACCGGCAGTCAGACATCCCCCAAGGGGTCCTGGATTGGAGAGGGTGCAGGCTGGGCTGAGGGGACCTGTCCGTGCACAAATTTCATGCACTGGGCTCTATTATATAGATAAATGAGAAAAATCAGGTGATTTTAAAATGAATTCATAAAAAGCATTTGATGAAATCTATACTTCGATATGATAAAAAAATAATTAGTAAAGTGGGATAAGAAGGAAATTCATTTGGCTTAAAAGCAGCTATAAAAAACTACAGCTAACATCATAATTAATGTTGCAATATTGATCACTTTCCACTAAGATACGAGGCATGGATGTTTACTTTCATCTCTTGTGTTTAACATTGTCCTGGAGATCCTAGCCAGTGAAATTAAGAAAGAAGAAATAAAAAGGCATTCATATCAGAAAGGAGAAGGTAAAAATATTTTTATTTGCTGATGACATGATTGTGTCCATAAGAAATCCAAAGAAATTGTTAAAAGTCTCATAGAGCTATCAAGTGAATTAAATAAGGTTAGAATAAAAGTGAAATTTGAAAAATAATTTTGCTGTATCTAAAGAAGGAAATTAAAACATACTAGTTACATTAGAATGAAAAAAAAAACAAACCCAAAGATACTGAAGAGTAATTCTAATAAAATATGTCTGTGACCTTGGCAACAGGCTTTTGTTTTGGGGGTAGAAAATGATTGATTCTGAAATATTTAAGGAAATGCAAAAGAATCAGAAGAAACAAGATGATCAAAAACTAGGAAAAATAAGGGAAGAAAAATTGCTAAATTATACTTCATCAAAACTGCACATTTCTGCTCATTAAAAATTATAATTAAGAGAGTGGATATAAGAATACAAGCTAGGGGAAAAGTTTTGCAATGTATAAGTAATCATGTCAAACATGTACAAAGAACCTCTACTGATAAAAATAGGAACCTAATTAAAAACCAGAAAAATTTAAACAGTTTACAAAGGAAGTTATACAAATGGTCAATGAATACATAAAACGATACTCAAATCATTAATCATCATTAAATGCAAATTCAAACCACAATGTATCTTTATATTCCCACCAGAAATGGCTAAAATTAAAAAGACTGACAAGAGCCAATGCTGGCAAGAATGTGAAACAACTATAACTCTCTTGCTTTGCAGGCCATGGTACAAGGTGGTGTAACTTTTTTAGAATACTGTTTGACAGTTTCTTATAAAATTAAACATTTCTCTATCCTACAATCCAGCCATTTCATTTCTGGATATTTACACAAGGAAAACTGGAACATACGTTCATATAGAAAGAATTGAATAAGAATGCTTAAGCAGCTGCATTTATAAGAGCCAACAAATGGAAACAGCTCAAAAGCCCATCCACATGGATACACAAAGGATGGCATATTTATATGATGGATGAGTAGTCAGCAATAAAAAGCAGTGGGCCACCGATAAACATAAAACAGGGATGCATGTCCAAAAATTATTTTGAGCAAAAAAAGCCAGTCACAAAGGTGTATAAACTGCATGATTCCCTTTATAAACATTTTAGGGCAAGCAGTACTCATCTGTGGTGACTGGCATCACTGTGGCTGGGTAGGGGACAGTTTGACTGGAGGGGAGCACAGTGGAACTTTCTATGGTGACAGATTTGTTCTTTATCATGAGTAGACGGCGGGTCTTCCATGTGCCAGAACTCAGCAAACTTCCTGAGGTCTGTACATTTTGTTACAAGTACAAAAATAAAATAACAAATTGTTTTCTGAACCCAGAGCAGCATATATTAAACATGGATTCATGCTAGGCAAATCAAAGGAAAATCATAGAATGTTAAAGACAGAAAAATATTAAATAAGAGAAGAAACAGATAGCCTATAAAGAAAAATGATTAAAATAACAGCAGAGAAAACAACAATCACTCTAGAATTTTATTTCCTGAATAACTATGATTCAAAGTGAGGGCAGGTAGAGACACTTCTCAGAAATATTTCAGAACAATTCCTAATAAACTACTTTGAGTGAGGAACATTGCAAAAGAGATGAAACCTATGGGGAATGAATGGAATGTAGCAATGACAGACCTGTCCTTGGGTTCCTTAGAGTGTGGAGGGGGAACCACTGGGAACTCTGTGGTCCCCACAAGTCCAACCACCCCCGAATCAGTTGTAGAAATTACTGCTGTCCAGTGGTGCAGTTCTTCCCCAGGTGCTACCGCAGAGGTTGGTGTCCAGTGGCCTGTGTGGTGTGGATCCAGCCCAGGTTGCACCTGGTTGGGAGCAATAGGGAGGCACAGGCTGGAGGGGAGGAGATTTGAGTCACTACAACTTCTAGACACATCTCTGAACCTCTCTTTTCACCAATATCAGTTTCTCCCCTTGTTTATGGCGGAAGTACCTTTAATATTGGTATCTATGTTAGCCATTGAGTAACTGCTCTGATATTTGACGAGGATCCTGAAGATGAGGGCTTTGCTATTATTTTGAAATATTTGATGTGGAAGAGTTCAGTTAGATTTAAAATTGTTTTATATCTCAAGAAATTTCAATATGACATTTCTCAAAGAAAGAAATGGAAATGTTGTTAAATTTTTTAAAAGTAATTTCAACTACTGTACATTTTTGAGATGTTGGAAAAGTCACATTAGGTTTTACCAAAGCTGCTATCAAAAGTAATTATCAAAGGTGATTATCAAAAATTTGAAGAGACGTTAAAAGGTCTTGTTCAGGAATTGCACACAGATATTTCAAGCATTTATCCTGATATTGAAAGTGAAATATATATCTAAAGTAGCCTCAAGATTCTCATTTATCTATTTGAATAATATTTGGAAATTTTATGCATATTTAATATGTAACATCTATCCTAGTATTTCCGAATACTTATTTTTCCTGTTATAACTTTGTAATGTTAAAAAAAGTAAAGTGTTTTTTTTTCCACTGAGCACCATATGAATGTCCCTGACTGCCTTATTTACCCCAGTGTACCAAATAAATATTTCCTTTTTCTGTATAGATAATAATGTAAACATGTGTGGAAGCATAATGTTAGAATATATGGATACATAGACTATTTTCAAGTACATATTGAATGTTTAAAACCTGTCTACTTAATGGAAAAAAATAGGAAGAAAATAACTATAAGAATAGATATTAACAGAAAGTGCAGATACAGTATCAATGAGTGTGGTAGCCTGCATGGTCCCCCAAACCCCCAAAGTGTCCATGCCCTAAACACTGGAATATACCATACATAGCAACAGAGACTTTGCAGATGTAATTAAGATGATAGACTTTAAGGTAGTGAGATGATTCTGGATTATCTGGGTGGGTCCAGTCTAATCACTTGAGCCCTTAAAGGTGAAAAAATTTTTCCAACTGGAGTCAAAGAGATGAGTAGAAGGAGAAGTCAGAGTGGTTTGAATCGTGAGACCGGCCTGACCTGCTCTTGCTGGATGGGGACTGCATGGAGAATGTGGGCAGGCTCTAGGAACAGAGACTACCCTACCTGACAGCCAACAAGAAAACAGGCACCTCGGCCCTACAACTGCAAGGGGCTGAGTTCTGCCAACAAACATGATCTTGGAAATGCATTCTTCCCTAAAGCCTCCAGAAATCTATGCAACCCTGCCTACACCTTGATTTGGATACCCGTTTTTCCAATGATCTGGTTGGTTGAGTGGTTCATCTTTTCTTTAGTGATCTAGTGATTTACCTAATTCTGAGCTTGCCCACCAGTCCAGTGTGTGGCTTGAATTCAGGTTGCTTAATATCCTCAGGCTCTCCAGCATCTGGACAACATGGTAGAATTGTAGTTTCCGGTCCTTGTGGTGGAAGGAGAGCATGTGGTTAATTTGGTCCAATGAAGTATGAGCAAAAGTGGTCATTTAACTGCAGTAAGTGAGGAACCATCCAGGACCAATGATGTCCCAGATGGTGGTGTCCACAGAGACACAGAGAAGGATGTGCAGCTTCTGCAAGAAATAAAACCTCTGAGATTTGGGGGTTATTACCATTCTGTACTTTTCTGGATGTTTGAAATATTTCATAATTAAATTTTAAGACAAAAGGCCTTTATGTAGAGAATATATGGAAAGGACAATGTTGATACCCAACCATCCACTTGCATGGTCACCAGGTTTGCAGATGTCATGATGGAGCTGAACTCAGCATCAGGCAACATGAAAAAGCCTGATGGGCAGGCAGTTGATGCCAAAAATGCCAGCAATCCCCAGGGAGCTCTATTGCACAAGAAGATCACATGCCTGGAGACCATGACATCAAACATCAAACTCAGAAGGCTGAGCAGAATCAGAGGGAGTGATCAGCACCTGCTCTTGGTCCAAAATACTGAGGCCCAGGAGTTCTGCTTTAGTTTCTCAGAGAATTAGACCAAATTTGTCTAAAGAAACCAGACTAGAAATTAGCATCCAAAGAAATGAGACAAGGAGCCTATTAGCAGAGTGGGTGGCCAAGCAAATCTGGGACACCAGCAAAATGGCAGTGACCTGGGGATTGGTTGGAGAGTGTTTACCTCAAATTCTTATCCACTTAGAACCTCACCATGTGATCTTGTTTGGAAATAGGGTCTTCACAGATATAATTAGTCAAGATGGTATCATACACAATAAGGGCATGTCCTAAATCCAGCGACTCCTGTCCTCTTAAGAAGGACATGTGATGACACAGCGGAGCACGCGGGGAAGTCAGCTCCGTGGAAACAGAGGCGGAGATTGGCATCTACAAGCCTAGGAGTACCAAAGATTTAAGCAATCACCACATCCGGAAGACACAAGGAGGATTCTTTCCTAGAGCCTTCCAAGGGAGTGAGGCCCTACCCATATCTTGGCTTTGGATTTCAGGCTTCTAGAACCATGAGAGAATACATTTCTGTGGTTTCAGTAGGCCCAGCTGTGGATGTTGCCAGAATTTGGGCTCAAGGAATGGGGTCGGTTCTATTCCAGCGCTCTTGTCTGCAGCCACATTGATCTGCCGAGGAGGACACTGCACAATTGACTGTTACTGTCATTGGTGTGCACCCACACATGCTTTCCACCTCTGTTCTTAGCACCTTGAAGAGTTGACCACACTTACATAGCTTTCCCCCTATTCTGCACTAACTAGAAATTTCTTAACCATCCTAAGTGTTACAAGAATCTGCAGTTTCCTTTAAGCAACTGATTGTGAAAATTATAGTTTGTTCTACTTCTATACCTCTAGGAACCCCTAATGGCACTCTGAATGTCATTAATATAAAATGCAAATGATGTGTTTGCCTCCTCTTCTCAGTTCAGGGTAACCTTGTCAATCGGGCTGTTTGCACTAATGAGCTGTCTGATGAAAGCTAGCCCAGTGCTGAGAAGGTTACCGAGAACCTCGACCTCCCTTTCCCCATTCAGGCCTACATGGCAGTGTTTGATGGAGGAGGAAAGAGCTCTGACTGGCATTCATCCGAAGTCACTTGAGTGTTCATTAAGGGCTGTGGGCAGATCTTCATTGGACTATCTCCTCAAACACAAGTAAAGAGCAGCCATACTTTTCAAATGAGCTCTCTGAATATTTAAAGATTATTATGTAGATAAGATTTCAGAATTTCCTGGGAATGCGGAGGAACTAGGTCATACACTTTTGTAAAACCACATTTATTTAATCTTTAAGAACATTATTTCAGCATGATATGAAGCATTACTGTATGACCGCATTTTGAAAACGAATGTTCTGTTAATACCTTTGTGCCCAGAGACACTTTCAATCTGTTTAGGTAAAAAGGAAATGGGTCATCATATCTACCTAACTAGGTGGAGAGTCAGGAAAACTTCCTCCCAATGTCAGTGAAGAATTCCTAAGGGTAGAAATGAGAGAAATATAAAGGAGTATTTGGGAAGCAGCTGGATAAAAGTTTGTTAGTCATTTTTAAAGGGCTGTTTTTCTTTTCTGGGTAGGAAATTTCCCAAGAAAGGAACCTTTGTTGTGAGACAGAATGAAGGGCGACCTTGGCTATCTCATGGGAATAAAGCGCACTAACAGTGGCTGTGCGTGAAAGAAAAATAAATAGAGGATGCAGTCTCTGTCTGGTGTGGTGTACAAGGTCGGGTGTGTATATCCGTCTGTTTGGCACATTTGACTTCATGTTTTTAGGTGGTCACAAAAGTCCCGTCTAAGCCGTGGGCTTGGGTTGAGAATGTTCTAGTCCATCACCCAGTAGGCAGGACTGATATAGGCCGTCCCATCTGCATCTCCATCGATTTACTGTATTGTGTTCACGCAGGGTTAGACACAGGCGATGGGTTGAAATGTGGAGCCTTTCCAATCTGATTGTTTGAGGGGGATCTTCGCTTTCGTACCCACCAGAAGACCCATCGTAACAATCAGGGTATGCTGCTGTCCAGGCCCGGTGGAGGGAAGTAGTCTTGATTTTTGGATGAGGGCATTGAGGTCCAGAGAGAGCACTCAGCTCTTAGCGGGTAGGACATCTCAGTGGTTTGCTTGTAACCACTGTACCATGTCAGACAGAAAGGTGTAAGGTGCTGGTTTAGAGTAGTGTGGGGGGAACTTGAGTATCTCCCTCAGGAAGATGCAGCTTTTTTCTTCTATATCTTTCTCTAACTACCTCTGCAAAAGTGACCATGATTAAAATGTTCCTTTGCAGCTCTTCTTGGACCTTAACTTTATTGGGTCCTCACCAACTTGAGACAGGTACCAACTGGTGTCTGGATTAGTGTGCTGCCCAGGATACTCCCTGTTTCACCCCACTCCTCATCGTCCTTTCACACACACATACACACACACACACACACACACACATTCTGGGCAAAATGGTATGGGGGCACCCATCCGAATCATACTAGTGCACATCAGAAGGAGGACCACGGCCCGGAAATCCTGTCCAGCTTCCTCCCGGGGTCCTGCTGACCTCCGCTCTCCCCCTGCTTCTGCTCTGTGAGGACTGTTATGCCAACACTGACCTTAGGTTGAGTATCTCGAACATTCAAGGACCTAAAGCAAATGGCTCTTAAATATATGATTTAATTAAAAATTCTATCATTTTTCTGTATCATTGATTTCTTATTCATATGTGAAATGGTACATCTCCCAGCAGCTGCCCATGTGATCATAATGAGCAGCCTAGTCTGAGAGATGATTCCACAGCACATGTTAAGTAAGTAAACCTGAAACCCATTGAGCATCAGCTGCAGGTTTGTGTATTTAGGAGGCAAACAGAGGACTTCACCTCTGCGCCACTGGTTCAGATCCCACACTGGTCAGAGTGATTTCAGGGATTCTTACGGTCATGATAAACCAGTGGGTCTCTAAATAGGAGGGATCGGGCGGGCAGTGAAGGGAACCTTTTTATATTTCTTTTTCTAGCTCTTTCATTCTAATTTCAAATGTCAGTGTAAAACACATGAAATGCCATTCTGAAATATTTATTAGATTCTTAAGGTGAAACACTAGTTCTGCATCCGAAGAAAGTTTCATAAAATCTTTTCAACACCACTAAAATAATCCTGCCCTTTGGGGCCTTCTGAAAATGTAAACCTTGCCTTTAAAATGGAAGAACACTAATTGACATATTAAATATATGTATCAAAATTATTTGCCAAATGGACAGTTATAGCAGGAATATGTGTGTTCAAGTGAGAGGCAGGCCAGGCTCTGACTCAGCTGTTAGCCTTGTGAGGGGCCTGGATCTCCCAGCACTCCCCAATCTGAGGGCTTGGACCAGAGCACCAACCTCTGCTGGTTGTATTAACGGGTAGGAAATGGAAGTCGTTCCCCAGGAGGCTTCTCTGTTTTGGCCACAGTTGGCGCTCTTCACATTCATTCAGTACTAAGAACCGAGCATTAAAAATGTGCCGAGGATGCACAGATAAACAGTAAAGTCCTTGTCCTCAGTTTCCCCTGTCAGAGTCAATGTTTTGAAATAATTCTTGATTTCAAGGTCAGAAGAGGAGATAGGGAGTTTAGGGCCTATGGCCCATCTATGAAATTTCATAGAAACTGGAATATGTCTGCCACTAAGGAACCTTAGTGATTTTTAAAAAATATGTTTTTATTGACTTCAGAGAGGAAGGGAGAGGAAAAGAGAGATTGGAGCATCACCGATGAGAGAGAATCATTGATTGGGTGCCTCTTGCATGCCCTCCTCCCACCAGGGGTTGAGCCCACAACCTGAGCATGTTCCCTGACCGGGAATCGAACCATGACCTCCTGGTTCATAGGTCAGTGCTCAACCACTGACCTTAATGATTTTGATTAAAAATCATTAAGGCAATAACCTTAATGATCTTGATTAAAAATCATTAAGGCAATAACCTTAATGATTTTGATTAAAAAATAGACCTAGTGAATGCTAAGAAAAATATAGTCTAATCACTTATAAAAACTGGCATTTCATTGCTTTAGTTTTTGACTAATCTTCTAGTCATTACTATTTTCCTGGAGGGCCCTAGCAAAATAACACATTTGGGAAGCTAATCATTTGAGTATGTAGCTCTGTTAAAAATGACAACCTCATTCTTTTTTTCTAGAAAATCTATGTGATAGAATGATAAAGATACAGTCTTAGAATTGGATGAAGAATGAGTTGTCAAGAAAGATTTGATTTTCAGATGCACAGAGGTGGTAACAGGCTAAATCAAGGATGGATTTTCTTAGAGTCATGACAGAGGAGTGGTGGATGGCTGATTGCATTTGGGGGATGTGCATGGACAGGTCTGAGAGCAGGAGGGAAGTCGATGTGTACCTGTTGGGGGAGGGAGCAGCTGGAATTGTCTTAGCGGCAGGAAGACTAGTAAGCCAAAGGAAGCAGTTCTGCAAGGTAAAGAGTGTAATGTGTCAAAAATGTCAAGGAGACTGAGGCTGGAAGAAACATTATTTGATTTGGGCAGAAGGAGGTCCTTTCTCAGTTCCCAGGGCATGGGGGTGGTCCAGTTGCTCCCTCTGCTCTCCAGGTAAGCACGGAGGGCAGCTATGATTTAACCTGACTTTTCCAGGCCACTTCTAAAAATAGAAGACATATGATTTGTCTTTGGTCTGCAATGAACAGTGAAGTACATAAGCATGTTGTAATCAGCAAAGTAGCCCTGTGCTTTCATATTAGGGATTCAATGCTTTTCTCGTCTAAAGAAGGGGCGAAATGAATTAACTTAAGAAAGTCATTTTTTAGACTTCTATAAACAGTCCCACTAGAAGAAGAGGATTGGATACAAATATGGTGGCGCTAGTTTTAATTTTGGAGATAGACCACACACCAAGCATATTTATACACTGATTGTACTTGCACGTAGAAGAGGCCCCGGCACCCTAGGGGAGAATTTTGCCATCAAAACAGACACACTCTCTCTCTCACACACACACATACCTCAGAGTGCTTTGTCCCCAAAGGAGTTTGAATTTTGAAAATATCTTTTAATAAATAAATGTTTTCAGTCCACATCACATTAAAAAGCATATTTTTGCTTCTTTAAAGTAATAAAAGCAGGTCGCGTGCTCCCGAGTGTTCACAGCTAATGAGCAGCTGGGGGCCTTGCTAAAACTTAATAAACTCATTGTCACGGGGGAGGTGTGGGCTGCTCCTCACTGTGACTGACCTGGGTATTCAGATGTGAATCATTCTTCTGTGTTCATACCAGTATTGCTGGGGATTGCTTATCCTGTGGGCCTTACCCACGTCATCCAGTTCCCAATTTATATCAAATGCATTTGGCTTTCCTTGTACGTGAATTAAAGCTATAAGCACTTTACATTTTTGCCCCTTAAAAAGGTATGGTTGTTATTAATAATGAATACTTTAATTCTACATAATCAAAATCACCTCGGTGGATGTCACACGAGACAATAAAAAGCGAAGAGAAATTTTCTTGAAAGGAGAAACTAGATAATCCCATAGAATTATTATTAAAGAAATAATTGGATTAGCAATTCTGAATAGCAAATAATTGTCCTATGAAAAAGCACAGTTGGCTGCAGACAAAAAAGAGAACAATGTAAGGGATTCATGTGAAAATTAACGGTGCATATTGAATTTCCTGGGTTTTATTTGAAATTGCCAGACGTGCTGTTTTCTTTTGGTCTCCTGATTTCCCTCCTGGGGTTGGTCTTTTCACTGTGATGCTTGGTCATTCTCTCTTTATCTTGCAGTGAGTCAATTCTATGGCAGTTTGAGTTCTGTGATTATTATAGAGTGGGACAAAATTCAAAAGTAGGCCAAAAATGAGAACATTTTTAATGTTTTTGTAATCGTCTGCTACAGTCTCTCCTTGCCCCCAATAAATGTATGTCCTTCCGAGCCATGCACCTCACCAGAACCCATTGTCCCCACTGATCTGTGCTTTTCACTGTTGCATCCTGACTTCTGAAGGTTGACAGACAAGCTGTCTCCTGTACACAAATATCTGTTCAGATCCTGCTTTGCTAGTGATGGCAGGTCAATACCTTTTAATATGGTCCTGCGGAATCGTCCCAGGTCACACATATACCCATTCTAGAAAATTATGCCTATGTTAAAGGAATTATTTTAGTCCAAGGATCTCAGGCCTCTTAGCCATGGGAAAAAAAAACTAAATCTTATAAATAAACAAGACTCCAAATCATAGCACATTACATTTATTTTCCAGTGGTTGCCACACTGGGAAAGCCTTTGTGGAGAAATGGAGAGTTTATATAAGACAAGTTGCTTAGCCTTTTCTTTTTTTGTGACCCCTAAGTGGAATATAATAGCATTTTAGCTCATATGACTGGCAAAACAGTAAATGTTTGCTCCAGGAAGTTGATAAACACGGCAACATTTGAATTGTAAGTTGGTAGCCTGCCTGGCCTGGTTGACAGAGCCAGCTGGCTTATCTTGAACCCATGACATTTGATTGTGCCTTGCCTTCCTTTGAGCAAGTTATCGCTTATCTGTCTGTCTTACTAAGTGAGAATAAATAGCGATGCTTCTATCTTGCATTGTAACGTATGGTTTTTCTCAGTCGGCACGAAACTCGTGAATGCTGCGAGGATAAACATGCCATTAAGCACAGGGCATCATTTTTGATAGGACCTTCTCAGATGTTAAACTCAAAGGTGATTTGCCAAGGCTGAATTGTACATTGTATTAACTTTTAATTTTCAGCCCCTTAACTATCCTCTTGGCTAGCAAGTGAAGTGGTTCCTGTTCATTGCACTTTTCCTCCATAGCCCCAGAGCTTGCTTTGAAGGAGAAAGAGCCCGTGTGGACAGGCGAAGATGAATAACAAGGCAGGGAAGACATTGAAATGGGATACTTCCTTGCGATTCTCATTTACTTGTAAAGTTGTTCTCACCAAAGATAGAACAGAAGTGAATTCCTTTGTCATATAAGTGAGCTTGAGTTTCATGTTTAAGGTATGAAACAAAAGATATATGTCCCTGAAATCAGTTCCTTGTGATTATTTTTATGTTTTAATGACTAGTGAAAGGAAAAGGTCAACTAACATAAAGAATGTAGCATAATGGTTCCCTCAGGGGCCAGGCACTGATGAAGTCTACATTATTGCTGTTTGATTTTCCACTTATCCTATTCTGAATACGAATAAAATATACTTTGAGATATAGTTTCAAATTAAGGAAAATTAATGATCCTTTTGGATAATTAGACTCTGTTATGCTATATTAGTCTTTAAGAAATCTAGGAAACCATTCAAACTTCAATTCTTTCTCTCTTTCTCACTCTTGAGTTGTTTAGATCTTTCAAGGGGAAAAACACCCTGACTTACCTGAGCTGTTGAGTTTGCAGTAGAGACTGTAGATATTTATAAGCCAGTGGTGGATACAGAACTGAGACAGGTGCATTTCAATTCTCTAATTTCATGTGGAGTGTTGACCTTGCTATGTGGACCATAAAAGGTCAAAACTCAGATAAGAGGAGATCTCATGTATGCTGGGTGAATCCTTCTGTAATTTGAAGTTATTTAATTATTTTTCAAATTAGTAGCAACTTGAGTGGTTCTCTAACCACTGTTTTTGTGGACTGTTGCACCTACAACAAAATGATATCTTTTGTATGTGCATGAGATCATAATTGAATGGATGGTTAGTAGATATAAACTTGCATTTACATTTTCAGGTATTTAAAAATTCTACAGATTATAAGCCAGGGAAATTTGTATTTCTTTGCAATGGTGAGGAATTATAGTGAGTCAGCCTCTTGTGAATAATGTTATGAATGTGCCATGTAATTGATCAAGGAGAAGGGCATAGTGACTGTGGAGTGTATAACAGTCAAGCATGGTATTCTAATACTGTGACTTGATTGGCTGTGCAGGAGATTAGGATGATTAACTCAGCTCTGTGTTTGAATCATAGGAGATGTCAGTTAGGGAAGGACCAGCAGGAAAGAGCAATGTGGCCTCATTGACTTGTGCCAAACAGGCCTGGTTTCGTCACTGATGACCATGAACTTGGAGGAAGAGCATTTGTAGTGTCCAAGTGCTGGATATAAAAACCTGGCCTCTGTCATTTACAACAGGGTGACCAAAGATGGCACTACACCTCAGATGTTGTCATTAGTAGGGATACTAACATGCACCTTACCTAGGTCTAAATAATGATACTAACATGTGGTGAGTGTGAGGATGAATGAACAGGCATGGGAGATAGCTGTATAACTAGAAAGCACTGCATACAGGTGGTTGTTTTAATTAATCATTTCATAATACCACTGACAATAGAGAGGGTAGTGATGTTTCTCTACCCTGGTTCATTTCTCCTCATTGGCACCCACACAAGGAGCAAAGTTCTAAGTTGGTAAAGTCTTCCCTGTGCTTCTCACCTGGATTTTGTAGAACCTGAAGTATAGAAACACTGTTTAGAAATGAGTAATTCCTTTTGGTCTAATAAATTTCCTCAAATGAGTGTAGTTAAATCACTGGAGGGAAGAGATTTCCTGTCCTGAACATTCTAGAAAAAAGGTTAGTAAAAACTCAGTGATTAAGAAAGTTTAGAAAACCTTTTCCTCTAGTCAAATTAGATGACTCACTGTTTTCTAAACTGTAACAGATGTCATTTCTATTTCTGAAACTTAGAAAGAGTATGGCTTCTTAGAACCCTGTCAAAAATAGCCATTGCTTATGGCTATTGTCTTTTCTTCCTTTTTACAACAGTCTTCTCTTTATTTTAGACCCCAATTAAGTGCCACTTTTTATAAAAAGAAACTTCCTTGGTGACCTCAGTTATACAGTAGACACTGTCTTTAGACAGTGGTTCTCAACCTTCCTAATGCCGCTACCCTTTAATACAGTTCCTCATGTTGCGGTGACCCCCAATTTCATTGTTACAAATTGAATATAATTAAAGCATAGTGATTAATCACAAAAACAATATGTAATTATATATGTGTTTTCTGATGGTCTTAGGCGACCCCTGTGAAAGGGTCTTTTAACCCCTAAAGGGGTTGCGACCCACAGGTTGAGAACCGCTGCCTTAGAAGGTCTTTGCTGAATGAGTGATTTCTGGTTTTATTATTTTTCTATATACTATGTATATATGAATATCTCTTGAAATGAATTGTAAGTTATTTGTAGGAAGGAATATTCATTGTCTTTCAACTTAGAAAATGATACTGGGAATTTATGATGACAAGTTTTGAATGAACTAAAAAAGGCTCTAGAGGCTTTGCTAGAAATAAATGGTAAAGATTTATTCAAGGGCCTTAGGGTTTGCAAACCCGAAACATGAGTCAAGACCCAGAGTGTTCTGAAGAAGGAAGAAAAGCTAAGAGTTCTTATACTAAAAAGTATATTCTTGAAAAGACTCAATACTGCATTTTTAGCCTGTGGGTTTGTCTGAGGTGGTGGTCCTCTAAATGACTGGTGGTCTGGATAATGAATGTCAGGCTATCTGGATACATGAACATTCTTGTTTTAATCCTTTGGGATAGCCAGGGGGTTATCTGCAGGTTTGATGGATATCCAGGCATTGAGGCAGGACTGGAAAGTTCAAAAGTTTAAGTTCTCAGGCTCCTTAAAACAAGAATAGAATGGTTTCCTCATACTTTAACCTACATAATTTTAGTAATTTAGCAGCTTGACTATGGTGACTCCATTTTATTTCTTCACTCTGCTCATCACAAGGATGGTTAAACATGTAAAAAGGGCTGCTCCTGTAGGAACTATTTGAAAGTAAAAAAGTTAATTGGTCAGAAAAAGAAAGAGCTCAAAGAACATTTATTTGATGGAAAAAGTTTTGAAGATCCATTTAAAGTTTGGTAAATTTGAGTTTAAGAGGGCAAAGTATTGACTGGAAACTATTGATGTATGACCAAGAGTTTTTAGAAGAAGAATTAGAAATTTAAGTTACATATTTAGAAAAAGAAAAATTGAGGATAAAATTAGACTCATTAAGGGATCTCTTTTAGTTGCCTTGCCTTCTGTGTTCCATGCTACATACTGGTGATGTTTGAATTTTTTATATTAGAAAACTACTGTATAATCGGCCCCTTGCAAGCCACATACTGATCTTCCCTTAAAAAGGACTTTTTTTTTTTTTTAGATGACTGCAGCACTGAAGTGACTGTGTGGGGTCCCAGCAATGAAAGGAATGCACAATGGTTGCATTATTTAATTTCATATTTAAATGGGTAGTCTTCTTCTTCTCATTGTCTTACCCCTTCTAACCAAAGTCCAAATAATGCAGACCTTGAAAATAGTAGATGATATTAGGATCAGCAGCACCTTTCCTGAATGTCCTTGATGGGACTAACTTTTGCTTAGAATGTATCTCTTTTATTCTAAGTTTTTCAGACAATACTAAGACAATGTAATTTGCTTTTTCATGCCCTCGTGCCTTGGCAGTAATAGGAAGTTAGTGTGTTAGGGACAGCAGAATCACTCCCCAGAAACTCAGCACAACAGTGTCTAGTCCTCACCAGCTTCCAGAGCTCCAAGAATCCCAGGGTGGTGCTCCATGGGCTATGTTTATGGCCAGAAACCAGTAGAGATCTTTTTCAGAAAAAGCCTCAGAGCACATTTCAGGTGTCAACTTATAAAATAACATTTCTGAAGGCCAGTCTTATTGTCTGCTGCTTTGGCTACAGAAGTTTATTTTTCTTTTATAAAAATAACAAAACACATACCCTCCAATGACATAGATTTTAGGTTATTTATCTTGTTACCTTTGATTCTTGATATGTGACAGTGACAGAGGCCAAAGGACTCTGGCAGTTGTAGCAGATGCAAGAATCAGTCCTGTTCACACAGAAGGAGCAGAGCTTGCGTTTTTACCTCGCCTGATGCTAGGAAGCATGGACCCAGTTTTATGATAAGCTCAGGGAGAGGTATGTGGGGAGCCTATGTGGATCCCAACTCTTCTTAACTTGGGCTCCATGTTAGGTAGGCACCAATATCTACTTCCCACAGCACACAGAGTGAGGGCATCTGTCCTTAGACAGGTGGGACTGTTCTTCATAGGTGATAGATAATTGCCCTCCCTTCTTTTTTTGTCTTACTTCTTGATGGCACATGACTGCTCTGGACACTGAATGCCCCGCTGCTCTTGAGAATAAAAAGGAATATAAGGCATGACTTTAAAAAACTGGGCGTGGCCTCAGTAGTTGGTGAGCAGTCTCCTCTTAGCAAGAATGGCTGAAGATCAATCACTGAGAACACCTACTCATTACTTTTGGCAGACATTCTCCAAATGTAATTGCCTTGTAGCAAAAATCCTATTGAACTCATTTAGTTACTTGGGATTTAATTTTTTACCCAATTTATTTTGGAGGTACACCAAGTTATCTTCCTTATAATTAGAGGTCCTTTAGGTGCAATACTGAAAAAATTTTAAGTGGTTTAAATAGGTAATTTGCACAGCTGCTTTAAAAATTCTCCAGGATAGAATACTTATTTCTAAGCTGTATAGTGCAGAACTTTGAGACCTACTGCTTGAGTGGACCTGTGTCTTGTTTGCCGAGAAAATTGACCATATCTGCCAAACTCCCCTTTGCCCATCTCTATATGTAAGTTGCAGAATTTTCTACTCAAGCATGAGGATTAAAATCCTACTCTTTTTCATTGTTTATGCTCAAAATCAATCAATCTATTAATTGGCAGCATAGATTATCTGAAATATTTTTCCAAAGAGCTTTTAACTTGTAAGGTATAGGAACTCAGCCTAGATATCAATCTAGAACATTCTACAAGATTCCTGGAAATATATGCAATAATCTGTTCTAAATTTTCCTCTTGGATCAAGTCAGACCACCAGAGAACACACATTTAGACAATCAGGCAATAGCTTTGGCCTTTTAAAAAACTACATTTATATTTACAATTTTCCTTGCTTTTATGCTCATGCCCACATCAAGGGATGTGGTCAGAGGAATGCTGTTCAGACATTTACTGTCTGGCTGATGTGGGAGATGCTGACCTCCACGTAGGCAGCTCGAACTTCACAGGCAGCACAGAAATCCTTCAGGACTTGGTACCAGAGAGAAACTGACTTTTCCTGAACATTTTTTCCTCTTCACCATTGTAATTAGTCCTTTAAGTCATTATATCTCAGACTATTAATGCAGAACCCTTTTCAGAGCCAGGCCTGTAGGTGGTGCGTGAAGGAAGCTTCTGTGCCTCACTGGAGCTTCCTCTCAGAAGTGGGTCAGCACGCTGATGGCCGTGTACAGCTCTGCAGTTAAGAAGCAAATGTTAGCTTGGTTTCAATCCCAAACGTCCCAGTGTGTGTGTGTGTGTGTGTGTGTGTGTGTGTGTCTGTGTGTGTGTGTGTGTGTGACATTTCAATTATTATCTAACAGAACAGCATTAAGCAGGGACCAGTTGTGGAATATGACTTTCTTCTCTACTTTGGTTTGATTGCCAAGAGGTTTAGGATGAAGTTTGCAAAAGTTTAAACTGAAATCCCCCCAGCTCTTAACTGGACAAGGTGGCCTTGGGCATCTTGGTAAAGCTTCAGATCCCACTTTGTCCCATTCACCTTGAGAACTGCGGGCCTGTTCTTGTTGACCTCCCTGACCCCACAATCACCCAGAACTCTGCTTCCTCTTTCTCAGCAGCCTTAGGCTATGCCTTATTTTCTTATTTATTTTAACTACTTTATCTCTTTAGATACTAGGTTTTTAACTGACTTAGGCTTTACTTTCAGTTCAGTCTTCTAAAGATCCATAGTGAAGGCAGATACACAGACTTATCAATTCACCTACTGTTTTCTCATTTCTGTAGCTTTAATACCCCAGCCCTTGGAATGAGCCCTACACACCTGGTCGTCATCACAGACTCACCTTAGAGCATGCATCTTTTTTATGACCTTTATTCCTGTCCTTTTCTTTCCCCTCTTCATTTCTCTTTGCTTTAAATTCCCAACTTATCATCCTGTTTTCTCATATAAATGTCAGAGCACTGGCTCAGCCCCTTACACAAGGAGAGGATGGTATAAATAGCTACATGATTATTTTTAGTAATTTATTAAAAATGAATAGATGTTTTCACTCTAATACTTGAGGAATATCATCACACAGGAGCATTGGCAAGTCACTTTGGATACAGGAGGTGTTAGGCAAAGCTGGGTAAGAACGAGGCTCTTGGAGAGACACTCAACAGGATGGAATAGTGTACTCCATGAAATTTCAGCTCTGCCTCTGCCTGGTTGTATATCTGAGTCAGGGGCACCAGAGGTGTTCCTTGGCCATGCTGCCTCTGGCATCTTAGTGTAAATTACCTGCATTTTCCACAACACGTGGACTCGGCATCCTGATCTGTAGAAGTTTGCAGCCCATCTGTCTCCCTTCCAAGCACCCTGGCCCTGCTGTGCTCACAGCACTGACTCCATACTTCATTGATAAAAATTCTTCTAATGGAAATCACATGACCTGCCTACATCTTGGATATTCCAGAATGACACCATGGAGTGATGACACATTGAGAACAAAGGTTTAATGATTGAAAAGGGACCTGCCTCTGAAGCTTTTTTTTTTTTTTTTTTAAATATATTTTATTGATTTTTTACAGAGAGGAAGGGAGAGGGATAGAGAGTTAGAAACATCGATGAGCGAGAAACATCGATCAGCTGCCTCCTGCACACCTCCCACTGGGTATGTGCCCGCAACCCAGGTACATGCCCTCGACCGGAATCGAACCCGGGACCCTTCAGTCCGCAGGCCGACGCTCTATCCATTGAGCCAAACCAGTTTCGGCTCTGAAGCTTTTGATGAAGAGAAATGCCACACATACATCTGACCCTGATGCCACAGCCTTTCCTCTATGCCTTGATTCATCAACATTACTTTGTCTTTTTCAAAACCGAAGTGGAGACTTTCATAACATTTTACTTGTCTTGTGTTAAGAGTGAAGACACCTCATTTATTTGACTGAGGTTTTGTCCTGTTCCCTCCCTGATTTATCCAAACATCACTACCAATTAAATATTTTTGGAACATCTTTTTCATCATATGAGTCACAGCATAAAACCCCACTGACTTTTGTTATCTATAGGTTAGAATCTAAACATGTCAGGTTTATTTTTTAATTTCTAAGCCTCCACACTCCATATTTGATCTCCAGTTGCCGCATGTTTTCTGTGGGTCTTCCTTTTCACAAACCAGTTGCTGCCGTCATGCTAGGTTTTTAAGTTTCAGCTTTACGATTTTGCTTTTAACTTTTCCCAATACACTTTCCCAACATGCATAGTCATAATAATAGTCACAGCAGTGCTGATAGTATTATAAGTAGTGAAAATAATGGTAATCACACCAAAGTGTTTGAATCATGTACCTTTTTATTTTTATCTTCCAAATCTTCGTGTTTTGACTTCTTTCCACACCTTTTATCACCTATCCTAATACTTCGAGGCTCACTCAGATTCCTTCTCTCGGGTAAGCCTTTGAACCTAAAATAAGCTAGAAATAAGCTCTCTTGTCTGAGCTACTGTTATTCTTAAGTCTGGCCATTCATAGTGCACCTTTGTGACTTCTGCAACTCGCTACGTTTTTGTGTTTAGAAAGTTCTTAGGGTGTGGGGGTGACTTACATACAGTAGTGTGGGAATGGCACCTACTTCAAATCCTCTGTGGGATATTGATTATATAGAGAAAATGGAAGTTTTGGTATATTCAAACGTATATGCAGACAGACAGACACACACACACACACACACACACACACACGCGTGCGCGCGAATGAATAGGAACAGTGAACCAGAGGAGCAAGAACACCAAGTGGCAAGTGGTGATTCTTCACCTTCTGTAACGGAAGCCACTCAGACTTCTCCTTCCTCTCTCCTTCCTTTCTCCTCTCATGCGGACCCCCAGGGTGATGGGTTGTCCTGACTGGACACAGTGAAATGGGGCTGTGAACTGAGTTGTACTAATCCAATTATGATTGAAAATTGTCCTACTTAGCATTTAATTCATATGTAATCTTAATTTACAAGAGGCAGTATTTGTGCTGTTGATAATTTACGTGAGGTTTAAATTTTAGAGGATATACATACTTAACCTTAAACTTTCTTTTTTTTTAATTCTCATCTGAGGATATGTTTTTAATGATATTTTTAAAGAGAGAGGAAAAGGGGTGGGTAGAGAGAGAGAGAGAGAGAGAGAGAGAGAGAGAGAGAGAGAAACACCAATGTGAGAGGGAAATATCAATTGGCTGCCCACATATATCCCCTGACCAGGGATTGAACTTGCAACTTAGGTATGTGCCCTGACCGGGAATTGAACCCACAAACTTTTGGTGTACGGGACGATGTTCCAACAAACTGAGCCATCCGGCCATGGCTCTTATGCTTTTTGGATATATTCTGGTGCAGTCCTGTGAGCATTATATTAATGATGATAATAAAATCAATGATGATGAAATAGGGATGCAAACATGATGATTTTATAGACCAGTGATGGCGAACCTATGACGCGTGTCAGAGGTGACACGCAAACTCATTTTTTTGGTTGATTTTCTTTGTTAAATGGCATTTAAATTTATAAAATATCAAAAATATAAGTCTTTGTTTTACTATGGTTGCAAATATCAAAAAGTTTCTATATGTGACGTGGCACCAGAGTTAAATTAGGGTTTTTCAAAATGCTGACACGCCAAGCTCAAAAGGTTCGCCATCACTGTTATAGACAATACTGGTGGCCCAGTGCATGGATACATGCACATTGAAAGAAAATTAATTAGAAGAAGTATTTTAATATTGCTATTCTCTTTATTGAAGTGTCAGAGATGAAAAAAATTAGTAAAATGTATATGAAAATAATATTAAATTGATTAATAAATAAATAACAACATGATATAATAACAAAGATATATAAAAACAACAAAATCATGATATAAAAACAACATTGATAAAAACAATGACTGATAAATTGATTAAACTTATCCTAACATCTCCCTGTATACCATATTAAGAGTAAAAACACTTTCAGAGTGCTTGACTAATTTCCTTTGTGATGAAGTATTTACAACTTTAACTTTAATGTCACATGCTCTTTGAACTCGAGAGAAAGCAACATATAACTGACCATGTCTGAAAATGGGTTCAGGTAGGAATATTCCTACTCTGTCTAGATTTGTCCTTGTGATTTATTAATAGTCATTGCAAATGCAGGCATCACGGGAAACTGTCTTTGAATTAATTTAAATGGGAGGCCAGTGTCAGACAGGGACAAATCATTTCTTGGAATCAGAACAACCTCTCCTTCCACAGATCCTGTCAAAACTTCAGCTTCGATTATGTTAGGTTGAAATCTTTTGGTAATAAATCTAGTACCATTACAAAGACCCCATTTACTGTTAAGATTTCTCAGTAGTGCAATGATTTCACCCACTTTCAATTTTAATTTATGACATGGCATTCCCGAAGGAGTAATGCTATTAAGAAATTTGATGGGAAAATTTTTCTTTTCAGCATCATCCATTGAATTGATGGAATCATCACTCAAGTAGGTGTGAAAATCTCCACTGGGTATATCCAAAATGTCTTCATTTAATTTATGAACGTGCGAGAGCTTTGTATGTATCACACATGTGCAAGTCAACGTTTATTTTTTTTTTAATTTTTTAAAATATATTTTATTGATTTTTTACAGAGAGAAAGGGAGAGAGATAGAGAGTTAGAAACATCGATGAGAGAGAAACATCGATCAGCTGTCTCCTGCACATCCCCTACTGGGGATGTGCCCGCAACCCAGGTACATGCCCTTGACCGGAATCGAACCTGGGACCTTTCAGTCCGCAGGCCGACGCTCTGTCCACTGAGCCAAACCGGTTTCGGCTCAACGTTTATTTTTAAATCGCCAGTGCGTGTCATATGTACCAGCCGGTTGGTCGGTCTGCGAGCTGGTCAGATGGACGGATGGACAGTTGGTCATTTAGCCCTTTATATATATACTAGAGGCCCAGTGCACAAAAATTTGTGCACTTGGGGGGGGGGAAGAGGGGTCCCTCAGCCTGGCCTGTGCCCTCTCGCAGTCTGGGACCCCTCGGGAGATAACGCCCTGCTGGCTTAGGCCTGCTCCCAGGTGGCAGAGGGCAGGCCCAATCCCTAGGTACAGCCCCTGGTTGGGCTCAGAACAGGGCCGATTGGAGAGTTGGGGCGCCGCCCCCTGTCATGCACAGAGCAGGGCAGATTGGGAGGTTGTAATGCCACCCTCAGTCACGCTCAGGGTAGGGCCGATTAGGGGGTTGGGGCACCACCCCCTGTCACACTCAAGGCAGGGTGGATGGGGAGGTTGCGGTGCCACCCCCTGTCATGCACAGAGCAGGGCCAATCAGGGCGTTGGGGTGCTGCCCCCTGTCACGCACAGAGCAGGGCCCATCAGGGGGGTTGGGGCTCCTTACCCCGTCATGCACAGAGCAGGGTCAATCAGGGGGTTGGGGAGCTCCCCCCCTCAGGCACAGAGCAGGGCCCATCAGGGGGGTTAGGGAGCTCCCCCCTGTCATGCACAGAGCAGGGCCCATCAGGAGGTTGAGGAGCTCCCACCTGTCACTCACAGAGTAGGGCCGATAGGGGAGTTGGGGCACCACCCCGTCACACACAGAGCAGGGCGGATCAGGGGGTTGAGGCGCCGCCCTCTATCACCCACAGGGGGTTGGGGCGCCGCCACTGTCACACTCAGGGCCGATGGGGAAGTTATGGCTCTACCCCATCACACACAGAGCAGGGCCTGTGGGGGCGGGGTTAGGGCGCCACCCTCTATCACCCACAGAGCAGGGCCGATCAGGGGGTTGGGGCGCCACCACTCTCACAGTCAGGGTAGGGCTGATGGGGAGGTTATGGCTCTACCCTGTCACAGAGCAGGGCCCGTGGGGTGTGGGGGTTGAGGCGCCACACCCTGTCACACACAGAGCAGGGCCAATCAGGGGGTTGGGGCGCCTTCCCCTCTGTCATGAACAGAGCAGGGCAGATAGGGAGGTTGTGGCCCCGCCCCCTGTCACACACAGAGCCGCAGGGCGATCAGGGGGTTTGGGCGCTGCCCCCTGTCATGCTGATCCCGGCTGTTTTCAGGCTGGTGGTTGATTGAAGTTCCCAACTGCTCCTTTTTTTCTTTTTTTTTTTTCTATTCTGAGCCAGCTTTAGCTCTGGCTCCAGCTCTGAGTCCTCTGCTGCTGAAAGCAAGTATCTGGTTTGTTTGGTTTCTATAATCGAAACAATGTATAACTCCAGCTCTGAGATCCCAGCGGGCTGAAAGCAGGTTTCTGGGGTTTTGTTTAGTTTCTATATTTGTTACAATGTTTCAAACTGCAGGCTCAGAGGCCGGCAAGGCAGGTGGGGAACGTTGGTTTCCTCCGTCACTGAAGCAAGCAAGCCTCATGTTAGTTTCAAGCTGCCTCGCTGCCGGCCGCCATCTTGGCTGGCAGTTAATTTGCATATCGCCCTGATTAGCCAATGGGAAGGGTAGCGGTCGTATGCTAATTGCCATGTTTCTCTTTTATTAGATAGGATATACATGATAATTTACACTCACATTGCAGTAAAATGAAGAGAAATTCGCTCTCTTTTAATTTTAATTGCTTGGCTCCTATTTTCTTTGAAAAGATCTTATTGCAAGGGCAGCTGAGGATTTCTGGGACTGGTGTGGAAGAATTACCTGGCATGGAGTGGAGTGTGACCCTCCAGGGGAGCTGGCTGCATCAGCAAGATGCCTTCTCCCTCGGGCTGCAGCTACACCTGTGCATCAGCAGTTTGGGAGAAATGTGAATTTCACCTACTTTTGGTTATGGAAAATTTTCAAATGGAATTATTAAGTAAGTGTTGCTAACTTATAAAAAAATATATTTATTTTCCTTAACCACATTGGGTTTGGACTTGTTTTTAATTGTTAAAATGTTATTATTTAGAGAAGAATGATTGGTTGTTTCTATAGGTCTTGTGTGGTGTGTTCAATACTGACTGAGCTAAAGGGTATTTGCATAAGTCCATCAGCTACTGATGAAATGCAATTCTGCATAGAAACTAATCAATGCTTTTGCAAGGGTCCCATTTTCTGTAGAGAGGATGGTTGACTCAGGGCTCATGATGCTCTAGTGTTTTTCTGAATTTACCATCTGTGGCTGGTCTCTGTGCACCTGAAACCTTCAGGGGCAATGATTTCTGTGTGATGCTCTGTGCCCTGGGTTCATGCCATGCCATTGTTTTTCATCTCCAGGAAAAATCAGTGGGGTTTAGGCATTGGTTCAGTGTAGCCCTGGGATGTGGAGGAGGGAGCTGGAAAAGAATGTGCATGCCATCTCTGCTTATTATTTTCTAATCGTGTAATTATTGCTCTTTTTCATTGAAGTCTTTCATTAAGTGCATTTTATGGAGATGAATGGTACTGAATGTTTAGACCTTTTTTCAAGTGAGTGGAAGGGTTTCTTTTTCTTTTTTTGGCTTTTCTTTTCTGGGCTTCCTGATGAGCCTAAAAGCAATAGAGGAGAAGTCAGTTCCAGAATTCTTAAAATAACTGTCATGGAGAATAAATGCAAGATCAATTGAATATCCCTGCATACTCTACATACCATAATAACTTTTCTTATTTTTCCCCCCTTTGAGAAATATTTTTATTTTCTTTGAATCCCTGAACAGACTTGCTCGTGTCTTTTAAAGAGCTTAACACATTCTGACTTCTAGTATGAAATCTAGTGTGAGATATTCATAATGATTATAAAATAAAATTAGGAATAAGAAAAGGAAGGAGATAGATTGTAGAGTAAAACACACATGCACCTCCCCCCCCACATGCACACACCTGCATGCACACACCTGCACAGACATGCACAGACATGCATACCCTACACATGCACACCCACATGCACATGCACACACATATGCACATGCACATGCACACATACACAGCCTTGAGAGAAAGAAGGATGATCCCATCTTCTGCTGGCTTTGACATGAGATTCGGAGAGAGAACTGTCCATGGGGAAATAGCTGGGAGACAGTCCTGCAGGTACACTGAATTTCCTTCCTTAGACAAGCATGGGAATTTTAATTTGGTTTACTTAAAGCTTTCTCTGTCTTATGTATCAGGTAAGTGGGCATAATTAGCGCGGGAATAGAGAGGCTAGAGGAAGTATGCATTTCTTCTTTCAAGAAGAATCCACAAAACTGAATCTTGCTTCTCAAAATGTTTCAATGCACATCCAGGCACCTGTTTCTTTGGGGCTGTTTTCTTATTAAGTCACCTGTGACTATTACACTTTCTAAGGACAGCAGGCTAGAAATGAGTTTTTTTCCTTCTCTTTACAAGAAATGTCAAGGATATACTTATTTTGCACTATTTTATAGAGTCATATTTACAAACCACCAGCATTTTCTGAATTGTGTCTGACAGGCTACACCACCTGCTTCATGATCCAAATATAGTCTATTTAATAGGCAGCCCTGTCTTACACAATCACTATTGAATCACAGGCCCTGGGGGGAAGAAGGGCTCAGGGGAAGTGCTGTCTCATACCAGTCAAAAAACAGCTGGGACACAACCTTTGACTTCCTACTTCTGTTATATTTGTGGATTTTTCAAAGATTCAAACTCAAAATCTTTTATGTTTCTCCATTTTATACTCCTTAATACAGTCTATTATAGCTAGTTGCATGTAACTGTAAATCCCTAGAATATCTTCATCAAAAATAATTATCAGCAAGCAACATGTCTACCACTCAGGCTATGTTGGAGAGACCTGGATGGTGGCTTCAAAAGGATTCTAATCACTTATTTAAAATTTGCTGTAGACCTACTGCCTTTTCATTCTATTTTGATGATACTTTGTATATGATGTTTCTTCCTTGGATGTTAAATAGAACAGTGAAATAATGGTCTTTAAGAACTTAAAGAAGATGGGATTTCAGGGGGTTAAATCAAAACAATTTGAAAGACCAGTGCTGTTTATATTTTTATCCTCAAGTTAGACACAGTGTGTGGCCTCATGATTACCTCCATTTCTAAGGACTCACCAGGCTCTAGGTGCCAGGTGGTAAAAGCCTGGCAAGCTTTGCTCATTTACTTCTCACAGCAACCTGGAGTGCCAGGTGATAGGTTTACCCTATGTTTTTAAATGGAAGAAGAAAAAGATTCAATAAACAAATATGAATGCATGATCTCCCCAATAGAAAGAAAATGTATTAAACGTTTTGCTGTGCTATATCTATGAGATTTGGAGAGAAAACTTCACAAGGATTTTGGAAATCCCCAAATGTGCATCTGTATCTTCCCATACAGTATAGTCTTTCCATCAAGTATAGCTAAACACAGTGGTCTGCAGAGAACAGCACAGCTCATTTGGGAGGTATGGCTGGGAGTGGGCTGGGCTCACCCCCCATGTTCACATACCCACAGAGCCCCCATAGGTAGGTTCCAGGTAGGGCACCAGAAATGTGACAAGTTGGGGTTCTTCTTAGGGGTCTGTGGAGAGCCAAAATGATGCATATTAAATTTAAGAATGCACTCATATTCCTATAATTTCTTACTTGTTTTTATGCATTTGAATATATGAGTTTCCCATGTCATGAAAAGAATTAAAATTCTTCATAACATTGACTGGATATTTGAATATGTTAAGAAGTTATCAATTTTTTAAGTCTAGTAATGATGTTGTGATACCGTTGTAAAAGCTCTTGTCTTGGAAGCACACACATACTGAAGAATTTATGCATGAAATGATTTGATGTGAAAAATGTGCTTGTGACATGATGATTACTGGAATTAGTGGAGCGATCACAGTGCAAGTTATAAAAATGTTCAGTCATTATATTGTACACTCAAAATAATATGACCAACATAAGATGATATACCAACTATATTTAAATTTTAAAAAAAGAAAGAAGAATTTGTTGGAGGAGGGTGAAGTAAATGGGAATGTAAATGATGTAAACCAGGTAATATGCTGATAACTGATGGGAATTCAGGAATTCAGATACCATTATCTGTACTTTGTGCATGTTTAAACATTTCCATGAAAAAAATTAAGTTTTTTAGAAATATAAATGTTTTTGATTTTACAGTATGGGCACATTTCAATTTATTTAGTCATTTACTGTTTTGGGGCATTTTAAATGATCATATATGATTTTAGGGTTTTTTTTCATGATCATATATGGTCTAACAATCAACATTGTTTGCCCAACATTGCTTTGTGCATGAAATTTCATCCACATTTAACATTTTTTCTTTGGGAGAGATGTGGAAGTATAAGGTTGGTACTGCACCAATGAGTGGAATGATTTACATGTGGACATGCCAATTGCTTTCCAGGTAGACTGAATGTATTTGCCATTTGTATGGGAATGCCAGTCACCTAGTACTATGAACATTGCACACCACCCTTTAAAAATGTACCGCAAGTTAATATATCATTTTATTCAAAATATTGGAAGAATATATGTTTCTTGAAAGACAAGACATGTATGCTGATGGGAGACACTTGGGAAAGCACCAAAAAGTCAAAACTCTACAAGAAAAATCACTGTTGACATGCGGATGTTTCATAACAATCTTTTTTCAAAATATTTTGAAATATTCTCTGCTGTTCAATTATAATGATAGCTGGAGGCACTATACAACTTTATTTTGTAACATTTTTTTTAGCACACATGTGAAAAGTTTCACATCTATTATTTACTACTTCAGTGTCAAATAAAGTTAGTTAGGGAGAAGTTTTAGACAAAAGGGTCCATTTGAAGAGGACACAGTCACTGAGATGGAAAGTGACATGAGGAAATTTCCCCACATTGCAGCACGGAGACAGGCAATGTGGCACCAGGGCTTCTCAGTCAGCTCTCATGTGCATCTTCTCACTCTCTCTGTACTACAACCAAATGAAGACCTCATTTGAAATTTACAGGTGGGGCAGCCAGTGCTGCAGGGCAGACATTTGTGGGCACCTGGTCTCACTGCTGACTGAAGCTGGGTGAGAGAACGGATGGTGAGGAAAGGTGCTGGCTTTGCCCCTCGGAATTTCATGTGTTCAAATGACTGAGAGTTGGGTTGAGTTTAGGCTTTTGTTCAGCACATCCATATCATGGAGGAACCCCTCTCAACCTGAAGCTGAATTATACACTAATGACCACATCTATCCCTAATCATGTCTAGAATGGGTTTGTTCAATGCAGGCCTTCTGGGCTGGGATCCACTCTTCTCTGATTTTTAGTGGGATGTTTTAGTTTTTGAATAATTGGAGATGAGCTGTAGTTTTCCCGCTAAAACTCCAATCAACCAGGGCTGGGTGCCTCTGTCTTTGATCACACTGATTTATAACAAAATCCACACACAAAGCTCAGTATCCTGCATTTCTGTATTGCTGTCTTTGAAAGGTTGCAGTCACAAGACAGATTTAGAAAAGTGGATGGCACAAAAGTGGATGTCAGAAAACAGCACCCACACTGTGGTTAAGAGGGTGGCACGTGGTCATGGGCAAAGGGGATGGGTGCGGCCGACTCTTTTCCTGTAGGTTACAGATGTGTTGTTTCTGAGCTAGGTTAGTTACACCAACTGCTAAGAAGATGGCCATTCTGAGAACAAATTGGATATAGGTCAGTGATTATGTTGAAGATGGAAGCGGTATTTTCATTGTAGTTAGAAGAAATTCTCTGAGACTTGGCAAATCATTCCCGAATACCTTTCTTTTCCAAGCGATTCAGATTTTTTTTCTTGACAAAACAAAATCTTGCCCGGAAAGCAGAGTGTGGCCTAGCATAACTAGGCATGTTATTATGCATCTAATGTAAAGCTTCATTCTTGATAACTTTTGTCTTAGGCTCCATGCTGCCGTAATGAACACCACTTAATATCCCAGAAAGTAAATGAGCTGAAGTCAACACCCACAGCTAAGCATTATTAGCATATTCTTTAAGTGTTTAGAATCTTCAGATCAGCAGAATTTGGGTAGTTATTACTGACCTGGCAATCATTTTTAGCCTCCTTACTGGGTAGCTTTTGGTGTCTTGCTTTAAATGCTTTCAGGAATGAAAGTGGTGCAGACAGTGACACAGCTGTATCCTTTCTCAAATCTCTCTCTTGGTGGAGTGTCTTCCCCACATTCTAACTGGCTTCTAGTTTCCCCTACATTCTGTCATTCGTGTTTGCCATTTTCCACTTACCAACCTTAGGCAACATTATATTAGACTGAATCTTTGCCTGGTAGAGAGAAAACATGTCTGAATAAAGGTCTGGGGTGGTTTGAGAAATTTCACACAATTGGATAAATTCATATTGGATACATGTAAACTCCTATAAGATTTTGTAATGTAAATTAAAATAATGAGCACTAAATAAAGACAAAAGAAGTAACCCGTAGCAAAATTTTCATAGCAACTGGAAATATGCTGACTATCGAATGAGAATTTGATATAAATCCTATTGTTACAAAGAGTGTGCATTTTTATGAATTACAGATAATGTTCTTGTGAATATGTGATATGATAAATGTCTACTGACTTATGCGGGTAGATATGGTTGGCTGATGGGCCACTCAGCCAACATTCATGCCTCTATTCTTTCTTACCAACAAAACTCCAGTTTTGTTCACATGTCAGTCTTTAGCTTTGGGTGGACAAATCATAATTGGTCTCAGAATCATAGCAATTTTGTGTCTGATGAGCTTTTTAGGAAAATCTTGCTTCTTGAGAAGAAAGAGACTTGTAATGAGAAGAATTTTTTTTTCTGATAAACCCCTTGCTTCCCGTGTTGGGAATAATGCCTGGAGTCAAGGCAGCTGTCTTATGACAATAAAGTGACAAGCCTGAGTGAGGACAAACCCAGTGCCCTGAAGGGTGTTGAAGGAGCCTACGCTTGGTGGCCTCCTGAACCATTAAATCAACTCAGTTACTACCTAGCAACTGGCTTATTTTTAACAAATAATATTCTTCTGCACGGTCACTATTGATCGTTTTTGGCTATTTATGTAAAAATAAAATTTAAGTTTTCTACTCTAATTTGTACATGAAAAGCAACTACAAATGCTGAGAAATGTGCCAGCTTTCTTCTGTAGTTTCATCCTGGCTTTGCTAGCTAAGTATCAGAAGATTATCAGTGTAAAAAAATTATTCTTATTGTGAGCATAACCAGTTGCTGACTGATAGTAGACTGTAGATAGAGATATATACTGAAAATAAACACAAAGTTCCCTTTTCATTACTCAGTATAGAACATATGCTTGGAAGACTTCCACTATCACTGACAAAAACCAGCTGTCGGCTGATTGGATGAGGCCCACTCACATTATGGAGGGTGATCTGCTTTACTCAGAATCTACTGATTTAAATGTTAATGTCATCTAAAAAGTACCTTCACAGAAACATCTAGGATGACATTTGACAAATATCTGGGAACCATGGTACAGCCAAGTTGATGCTTAAAACTATCACAGTAGTCAAGCACGGAATTAATAATTTAGTGTATTAAACTATAACATAGGCCAAGAATGACATCATTACTTTATGCTATTCATTGTGATGAATTTTACAGAGAAAAACAAGTTTTTCCCAGCTCTACTTTATGCATAGATGGCTAAAATACAAACTGAGGGAAAAATCTGTATGTTTGTCAAGCCCTGAAGATCACAATAAAAGCTGGTGATAGCCTTGCAGTTGAATAAAATCCTTTGATGCTTTGAATTAATTTAAGAAAATGATGTTTGTCATTTTAACTGATGAAATGCAAGCTTTGCTAGCTTTGTAATAGGGATTTTTGGTGGAAAGTCAAAGGAAATACACAGCTCTTCTTTCTGGAACACATTAGATTGGTCACTACCAAATAATAATTTTGAAAATCCTGTCTATGGATCCAAGTGAAGAGTTCACTCTTGCCATCTACGAGCTTAATTATGTGAAGTAGTTACATGCTCAAGTTGTAGTGGGAAGATTCTAAATGATGTTTATCATTCTGTTTCGACTTTACTTATTTTCCATAATGACATCCTTTAACATCTACCAGAATTTTTAAAATTCAGGTTATGGTTATCTTCCCTTTGGACTTGAAATTTTAAAAAAGAAGCTGTTTTGCCTCTGTGTTTGGGAATTTCTTCAGAAGACACTTTATTTTAGGGAGGAAAAACAATGAAGCCAAGGGCTTACTCATTTTTACAATTGATATAATGAATGTATTTTGTCCTAATGTGGTATAAATCAAAACACTTAAAATATTCTGAGTTATTCCACCTTTCTCTCTAAATAAGATAAAAGTTGGTCCAATGATACTTAGATCCTCTGTACTCTGCCAGAGTCATTGAAGAAAATCACTGATGCAATTTATTCCCCTTTGCTGTCTACTTTAATAGCTTGTTCAGAAACTGGTTTACTCTCTTGGACAGGCAGGAAGGACAGGCACTATTAAAAAAATTACAGCCCTACCACATCTACTGTGCTTGATATCACAATCTCTCATCAGCATGATGCACTGAGACACATTGCCCAGCCCCCAGGCTAGCTGGTGGGAGGGGGATGTGTGCCCAGGCGATACCTGTTCCAGGAGGAGCCATTATCACAGATTCTTCCAGAAGTATGTCCATCCAGGCTTGTGAGCACCCCTATCCTAGATGGATGATGGGGGAGCAGGTGATAGATGCCATTCTAAAACCTTTCCTTTTTGTCCATCCACCCAATGAACTGGCTTTTCTTGGGGGTAAACATTCAGTGTTAAAAAAATTTAAAAATGCCCTAGCTGGGTTGGCTCAGTAGATAGAGCATTGGTCTGCGGACTGAGGGGTCCTGGGTTCGATTCTGGTCAAGGGCACATGCCTGGGTTGCAGGCTCTATTCCCAGTAAGGTGCGTGCAGGAGGCAGCCAATCAATGAGTCTCATCATTGATGTTTCTATATATTCCTCTCTGAAATCAATAAAAATATATTTTAAAAAAGTTTAAAAATGTATAATTTGGTGGACCATGAAGGTGGACTCAAGAGACCTGGAAGAGGCTGCTTGTAAATTATTGAAGTGAGCCCGTGGAAAACATGCCACAGTCTTGTCAAAGGGAAATATGCTTGCCCAGACTTAGGACCTGAAGTGGCTCTGGTTTTGGAACATCAGGGGAAAATACCAAGTGCTTTAAACCTCAAAAAATGGTAATTTTCCAAAGAACTTAGCATATTTGGCAAATATATTTGAGCTTTGAATATGTTGATCTGAAACTGAGTGGAAAAATCCTACAGCATTTGTATGTAAGTTCCAGCCATAGATTTAAAAACATGCAGCAGCAAATGCCTGGTCCTTAATGAAGGTCTCAGAGGGCCCTGGTGTTGACAGTGATGGAGGGAGGAAAGCACATCTCATCTGGGAGGAACAGATCCGGACATGAGGCTGCAGTCTCTGATGCTTTGGCTGAGAGGGAGGCTTTGCAAAACCCAGCTCAGAAAGGTTCAGCTTTTGTCAAATGTCCAGAGAAAAATTTAAATTTTAAAAATTAATATTTGATTATTTTGCCATCATTAATTTCTGGAAAGTATATTTTAGAATTTGATTGTGAGGCTTTGACTAATATATTGTGGTTTGTTTTTTTTTTTCATCTGTATGTAGTCAGGCTGCTCTATGCCTCTTGTTGGCTATGGGAATAAGGCAGTATAAATGGGCTCATACTGAACTTGAGCTGCGTTTCTGTCTTTCATGATTCATAGAATAGAAAACTGTACCAGTAAGCAGATCATATGATTCAATTGTATGTATGTAATTTTAAAGCTATGCTCATTTGTTTCATTAATTTATTTTTGAAAGTTCAATTAAAATGAAAGGAAAGTAGGGAATGTTTCTGCTTATCTAAGGAGTCATGAGTTGCAAGTTGATAGTCCTAATTCTAAACTCTTTTGTCTTGGCGGCAAGCAACTTAGAAACACAATAACTCATTTTTTTATTGTCTAAAGTTTTACTTATGTCTCCTTTTCCCCAATTGCTGCCCCCCCAACCCCCAGCCATTCCCACCCTGGGCAAGCCCCCACCACCCCAGTGTCTGTGTCCATTGGTTATGCTTATATAACTCATTTCTTCCATCATTTTCTCTTCTCTGCACATACATTCTACCTGTAACCATATCACAATACAAACACACCATATTTTGTTCAATTTTTTGTCTTTGCATATTCTTTCCCTTAATATACCTCCACCCTCATATTTCTAATCAGAGAATTTCTATTTATCTTTAAGAATAAATTAAAATGAAACCTCCTCTAAGAGGGCTTCCATGATTGCACAAACACATTTAGTGGTCTCTTTATCTGTACTAATAGAACATTATACACCACTATTAGAGTGTTTGTGTTATTGTAAAGGTTTTGAAACATACACAACATTTACAAAAATAGATTCATCTTATAAAAGTTGAAGTATTATAGATGAGTATAAAATCTCTTTGACCATTACCCTCAATTCTTTCTTTCCACACTCCTTGGATATAACCACTCATCTCAGCGTGGGAGAATATTATATCTGGCCATTTCTATTTATACATTATGCATATCTATGTCCTTATATAAAACTGGATTGTCTTTGTGTGAGTTACCAAGAAAATGGCACAGCAGTGCATGCATTCTGCAAATTAATTATTTCTTTGCATCTCTGTCTCATTTATTAACTTGTAAGAGGTTTTCATTCATCTCATCAGACAGGGAAGTCCCTTGGTTCAAAGATGATCTGTGTGTATGTGTACATGTATGTGTATATGTGTGTACATGTTCATATGTGTGTTTTTTGTTGTCCTTGTACCTTCTTTGTTTGCTCCTCTCAACAGTGCCCAGTGACCATTTCATAGTTATCATTTTAATATATGTCTGTTGCCTAATTAGTATTATGTATCTGCATTGCTTCTTCATGATTATAGGAAGACTTGGTAGAATGAGAGCAAAGTTGAAGATTGGGTGCTGACCAACAAGATATTTAGTGTGTGTAATCCTTAGGCAAGTAGCATAAATACACTGGAATTTCAGCAGGTGACCTTCCTCTATTCATTTTCCTTTAAAAGAGTTTCTAATTAAGAGTGTACGGACCCACCACAAAGTGATAGAGAAGTCTATTTCATGTGTGTGTTTTCCTTAAGATAAGGAACATAAAATAATCTTTCCTCTTGAGGACTGTTAGGCAATTAAAGGAGGTTCATGGAAGAGAAGTTTATTGAGGCCAAATAAAAACAGCTTGGTGATATATATTTTTTATCTTATTTTTATAAAGCACATTGCTAGTTATACTGTAAAAATTAGTTCAAATTGTCCTGGGGCAGACAACTGTGCATAAATATTAACCACTCCAGTTTATATAAATGACAGTCTCTTCTCTCAAGTGGCAGAAATGCCTCTGGCAAAGAGAAAAAATGCCTGGGTGGCACATTTTCTATCAGTGTGTGTCTCTAACAGATGAGAAGACAAAGGAAAAACAAACTTGGTGACTAGTTCAGATGCCCCGTTACTTTATTGATTTCATGTATACTGAAGTCTGAAGGACCGTCTGCCATTTCTAGTCTAGATACAACAGGATTGATTAAAATCTAGTTTTCCTTAGTAGGGCTGCATCTCAGGCCAGTGAGAATCAAACAGCCCCTCATATTTTGCTGGGGGTGGGCTCCCTACAGAAAAGCATCTGATCTGAAATCAGACAACCTTATTTCAAGTCACAGTTCTGCCACTTGCCAGTCATATGAATTTTGGCCATTTATTTAACTTTTCTGGACCTCAGTCTTTTCCTCTGTAAAATTGGGATCCTAATTCCTCTGTAGACTATAAAGCACGTTGTTAATGTAAAGTTAGGCAGAGTAGCCCGTCTTGTGCCCATGTTCATGTGGTGGTCATTCTTGGCTGTGTTTTTGTTCTTCTCACTCCTTTCAAACCTGTTGGGGGAAGGGTCTCTGATGGTCAGGAGTGTTTACTGGGGGTTGACTTGGGTATTCTACACTTGCTCCTCCAGGTCTACATGCTCTTCACCCTTCTTTGTCATGTGCTGTCCTGGCAGAATTTGACCTTCAAGGGGATGCTGTTGCCTTCTGGCTTCTGGTTGGGCTTGGCCAGTGGGAGGTGTTGGCAGGTGCTGAGAACAGGAGGGTGAGGATTCCTTTATGCAGGAACAGATGGGGCCAGTGCCTGAGCTCCTGGCCACAGCTCTTCCTCAGGGGACCAGCGACATAGTTTTTTAATATATGTCTATTGCCTACTAAGTATTATGTATCTATGTTGCTCCTTCATGACTATGGGAAGACTTCATGGGATCAGATCAATATTTCAGATTAGATAATGACAAAAAGATTCTTAAGGTGTGTAATCCATCGGCAAACTGCCTAAATGTACTGGAATTCAGTAGGTGACCTTCCCAATAAGTTAGAGTAGAAAGAAGTTTCCCTATTGATGCTTCCAACCAAATTACTAGCAAATACCAATTATATTCATTTTCCTTCCAAAGAGTTTTCCTAATTAAGATTTTATGGCCTCATCACAGATGATGGATACAACATCTATACTAATAAAAGGGTAATATGCAAATTGGTTGGGACACCGTCACAGTAACGACCAGTGCGGGTGGGCAGGAACTTGCAGCATCGGGGATGGAGGCGGGGACTTGCAGCGTTGGGGACGTGATGGCGGCTGCTGCTTGCCCAGGGCCAGCCCTAGGCAAGCGGCAGCGGGGACGGGGGTCTGGGGAGGTGGGCCCAGTGGAGGGTGGCCTGTACTCCCCACATGGGGGCGGCGGCAGCTGTGAGTGATCCTGATGGCCTCTGCTGCTTGGCCAGGGCCGGCCCTAGGAAGGTGGCAGCAGGGATGGGGACGGGGAAGGCAGGCCCAGAGGAGGGCGGCCTGGACTCCCCACATGGCGGCAGCTGTGAGCACTCCTGATGGCCACTGCTGCTTGCCCAAAAGGACCACAGGTTCCTTCAGCCAAATGGCAGCAGAGCTGCTCTGCCGGTAAACCTCTGCACTGGCAGTGAAGGCAGGTGAGTGAGGGATAGCCCAGCAGCGAAGGCAGGTGAGGGAAAGTCTGAGCTCTACAGCTAAGAGCTCCTGGCCTGGTCACTCCCCACCTTGGCCTCCGGCACCATGGGTCAGGGGTTCTTAGAAAGGCAGCTCCTTCCTGTAGCTCCTCAAACTCCCAGGCCGCCTCCATCACCCTTCAATGCCCCTCGGGTGAGGGTCGGGAATTGGTGGAGGCCTCCAGGTGTCCGGGCAGCCAATGTAGAGAATTTCCTCTAGCAGCCAGACCCAGTGACCCAGGGCCAGAGGGAGACCTGCATTCTCCCCTGCAGCCAGGAGAACCCTGGAAGATGTGGCCTGCCCATCACTGGATGAGCGCACCCGATTGGTTAAGCACAGGGAAGCTCGTGGCCAAAGGCTGCTGCTGCTTGCCCAGGGATGACCACTGCGAGGGCTGAGGCTCAGGCAATGAGGGCCGGGCGAGGCTCAGGCAAGCTGCAGTGGCTGCAATGGCTGAGGCTCAGGCAACTTCATGGCCTGCAGTGGCAGCAGCAGAAGTGTGATGGGGGTGTCTCCTTCCCCTCATCGCAGGGTCGCCTCCCACAGAAGGAGGCCAGAGGCAGCAGCAACGAGGGGGTGATGGGGGCAGTGCCTTACCCTTATTGGCCGGTCGCCTCCCGCAGAAGGAGGCCAGACTGCGGCTTAGGCCTGCTCCCTGTGGAGCAGGCCTAAGCTGTCAGCAGGACATCCCCTGAAGGCTCCTGGACTGTGAGAAGGGGCAGGTTGGGCTGAGGGATCCCTCCCCCTCCAGTGCATGAATTTCATGCACTGGGCCTCTAGTGTATGCATAATACTTATTAGGCAATAGTCAGATATTAAAATATTATTCCTGCATAAAGGAATCCTATGACCTCATCATGAGCAGTTAATTTCATGTGTTTTCCTTAAGTAAGGAACATAGGGCTTCCTCCCTTACAAGCAGGCCTCCTCCTGGGGACAGGCAACCCATTCTTGCTTGCTGGGTCTCTCTGTTTTACAAACTCTCTCTTTGTGGGACTCTCCTGAGTTGCCTGTGACCATGTCCTGTCTTTCTGATGGAGCCCAGGTTCATTGAAATAAGGAGCAGGGAAAAAAAAGGAAAGAAAGAAAGAAATAAAGAGCAGGATGGTCTCCGACTAGCTCACCGTAACCACAGAAAGTCTGTTCTCATAGGGTTGATGGCACTTCTTTAAACATCATCAATATTCTAGCCCATTTTTCTCCAAAATATTTTCTCATAATCATTTTCTACTACTTCTATTAAAACTTTTCTGTACAGGTTTCCAAATAGATGTAAGAACACATGAATCTCTTGCAAGTTTAGTAGTTTTCAGAATTTAACAAAATACATATTTCAAAGCAGTAGTATGGTGAAAAGATCATGAGGTTTTAAGTGAGACAGATTCGTGTTAGAGTTGTTAAGTCTGTCTTTTACTAGGTTTGTGACTTGGGGGAAATTAGTTGCCCTTTTATAGATTTGCTTATCCCAAGATACATTGTAAGAATTAAATAAATAAAATTGTGTCAGTAACATGCTTGGCATGGGGCCTGGCACGTAGGACGCCTTCGTGTATAATCCCTCAAGTCTGCAGTTATCCATCTGCTAGATATCAGTCTGAGACCATGAATACGTTCATTGATGCAACTTTAACAAATGCTCAGTTTTTTATCCCCAAGTGGCCACGCACTCAAGTGTCCCTGTTCCATTAACTACTCCTGACAAATGCCCAGAAAGTGAGGCTATGTCGTCTCTGTTGTCTTGTCTTTATTGCTGTGAAAAAGAAAGGATGGAAATAATGGCCTCATTGGAACCATGGCTACAGAGAGCACTATCTCTGCTCAACTTACGATGTGGAGTTCACGGTATTGTTTATGAAGATGGAGAACAAACAAGATCAAGACTACTGCTAAGTCATCAATGCCACTCACAGAGCCTATTCTATTGAGGGAATTTTTAGGTCATGGAAAAGTTGCCTTCAACTCGGTACTTCTTGTATTAAGTAGAGCGCCTCTCTCTGGACATGTTCTAGAAGGGCAGAATTGCAATGACAGCAGATCCTTAAAGTTGTAGATGCTTTCAGCACCTTTCTGGTAAACCATGCTGGTGCCCATGGCTGCTCAGTTGAATCCAGGAGAATTTAGTCTCCATCTGAAACTCAGCCTCGCAGGAGCCAGCTGGGGCCTCAGCTGCACTGACAACCTGAGTCTTCCAGAGACCATTTGTATTACCAGGTGTCATTCTTTTATTGAAAAGTAAACAGGATGGTTCACATAGTTAAATGACTCCCTTCTCTTGGTCTGACTGCTCTGGGATTCAGCCTAGGTGATGGCTGGATCCACCATATCACGGACTCTCCCCCGGTGTCGAACTCTCAGGTGTTTCATTCAGACCCTGTACCAAGCTCATAGAGAAATTCCCAGAGTACTTTCTAATATTTTCATCTAGGATGTCCTTTTTCAGTGAGGTCATACCTTCCCTATTCATTGCTTAGCTCTAAAGTCATATGTAAAGGAGAGAGTTTAAAATCCTTAATTTAAAATAGTGATCTGGAAGAATCGATGCTTCCAAAATTTGTCCATGAATCACACCCTTTATCGTTCCTCCTGGCAGGTAATGGAAAGTGGAAAAAATATAAATAAACAAATTTCACACTGTGGTATTCCCCGTTGTGTTGTTGCTCCAATTTAAAGGACTTGATGTATGAGAGAAAGGAGAGCTAACGTTTCACTTATGCCTTTTCTCAGATTAGAGTCAACACAGAAAGAACATCATGGGAAGAATATCCATGAGAATGAATCTGACTTATTTTTTGAAATCTTAAAGAAATCTTTAATGCTCCAGGCAAATAGGGAGCCAGAAAAAGACAATGAGGTTTTGAAAAGAAAAAAATCAGTGGGCTCAATAAAAATATAAACAAAAAATAATGAACTATTCACTCATTTCTTTACATGGAGTATGTTTTTGTCTGATGTTTTATAACTTTACCCTTCTCAGTCCATCAGCAACAACATAGGCTATAAAAACGTCTAGTGTAGAGTGTGTGAGGAACCGCTAGGAAGGAAATGTAGAACTTTAGGTTTGCCTACCATGAATTTATTAAAGAACTGTCAAAAGCTGTACACAAGGGATCTCTTTGATAAAGTGAGACTTGGGGACTGTTTGTGATGAGGTTTCAGTGACTCTGTGGCCTCAGGCTTCTGTGCCCCAGAGTCGAAGGGGATCTATCTGACTTTACATAATGCCAGAACAGGACCTTTAGAAGAGGCAGGATCCATTTAGAACAGTGATGGCGAACCTTTTGAACTTGGCATGTCAGCATTTTGAAAAAACCCTAACTTAACTCTGGTGCGGTGTCACATATAGAAATTTTTTGATATTTGCCACTGTAGTAAAACAAAGACATATTTTTGATATTTATTTTATATATTTAAATGCCATTTAACAAAGAAAAATCAACCAAAAAAATGAGTTTGCGTGTCACCTCTGACACGCGTGTCATAGGTTCGCCATCACTGGTTTAGAATAACCCTGTGCAAATAGCCTAGTCTGCATTTTCAACCTGTGGGATGTCATACATATATGACAGGGCCTCCTCTTACATGCCACCAGCAAAAGCCCAACTCCTGTGCAGCCCACACCTGCACTGTCCGTGAACCTGAAGACTTGAGCAAGGGGCATGACAGCTCCACCCCAGTGGCTCTGTTGTCACCCACGAGTAGGAGGGGTGGTAACTCCTCCCTGGGCTTGAAGTTGATGCTGTCGGCACACAGTAATGGCAGTAAGGGCAGTGTGTCTGCTCCAACAGCTGGTTTGGCAGAATGGATTATTCTTGGGAAACATTTCTCCTTAAAAAAACTCAGCTGGCCTCACTGATTCTGATTTCAGGATATTTTCAGCATCTGCTACTGTATCACTGTATATAGCAGTACCTATAGGAAGCCCTCACCTGATGTCATCATAGGTTCTGCAACTTGAAGGGGAAGGATGAGTAGGAAAACCAGTGCTACCTTAGGCTACTTGATGTAAATGAGAGTCAAGTTCCTGTGGTGTCATTGACATTCTAATGAAAGGACATTGAATGAAATGTTATTCAAAGGCCAGCTGAACAGAACACATTCAATGAAGATGGTGCTGAACTTCATAAGGGTGATTTCATAAGTTTATGCATTTTTAAAAGCGAAGCTATGAAAGGAAATTCTGGTTCAGAAGGTTGTCTGTCAAGGGTGAAGGTCACTGCTGAGCCTCTGGTCCTCATCTTCAGCAATAACCACTCACCTGCACGGCTGTGATCTCCCACCAGAGCTGTGGTTCGCAATTGCTGATGTTCTGTCAATGGAAGGTGGACCCTGTCTCTCATGGGTGTGACCTTGAATTAGGTGGCCAAGTGCTAGGGAGCCCAAGCATAGGACACGAGTGAGTGCAGGACCACAGGAGAGATAGCCAAAACAACCCTTTTCCGTTTCCAAGCACAGGGTACCAATCAATGACTGTGGTGAATGCCCTTGAAAATCAAAGTTTATAATTCCGGGTGCTTCAGACATTGTCTTTGTTATAGAGGAAGATTGTGGGATTAGCAGGTTGGTAAAACCAGAGTGAGAAAACCCACATGTTCAGATCGTTTTTCCTAAGCCCAGAGAACCCCTCCAGGGAATAAATTTGGCTAACTTGTGATATACTGACAAGTCACCAGCAAACCAGTTTTAATTTTTTCAGTGGAATATTTGGGGTCATGTAAACAGAAGTGGGCAACCTTAGAAAGACAAATAATATTAGCCCCTCCTACTTTCTGTTCTGTTCTATTTGACTCTACAGTAGCCTTCAGAGGCGTGTTCCTAGACATGGGGTGTAGGACAAAGGTGGAACTGTGCAGTCTGGGCTTTTGATTCTCTACTTTCTAAGAAAACAATTTCTTCTACATTACTGATCTTCATTGATTTTTTTCAACTACGTTTCTTAGAATATAAATGTTATTTTGATCTGAGAGGGTCTTCTGCCCTCTCCTATTTGCATTGTTTTCCTTGGAGATTGTCCTTGGTCTTGTGCCCATGTGAGTGCTTCCTGAATGTATGCCTTGGCTCACTCCCTTCCCTCCCCCAGCCCCTAGGGCTACCTTCCATCACATCCTTCCATGGACCAGTCATACCCATCAATTGTTAGTCCATCATTTTTACATCTCTAGCCATGTTCATGATGCTCCCTTAGTCTTCAGTGATGTTTCCTGGTTTCTGCCTTGTTAGGTCCAGTAGTGTGATAGAAGCTTATCACCAGGTGTGAGACATGGGTGTCCATCAGTAGGCAGAACTCACACAAGCCTGTATGCTGCTGGGCAGCACTGTTGAATGTCAGCTCTATGTATCCTGCTCTCTGACATTTATGTTTATGAATCTATCTCCCTGACCACAGTTGTCATACTGAACGTTCTCAGATGTGTAGGCGTCTGTCACACTTTAAATCCCATCCTCTTAAAGTGCACAGGTATTTAAAATGCTTTTTGAATTCGAGTGAATGAATCATTTTTCTTGATTTGAGGGCTCTGTGTCCATTAAGCTAGCCTTATTTCACTTTTACTGACTTGATAGCATATCCCTTTGTTGACTTACGTTGGTCCTTTTCATATGGCTCGATGTCAAATTTATATCACCTTCTATTTTAGTAGCTGAATGTTAGAAATTTCAAGCTGTTATTCTAGATTAGAATGATAATATTGAATGATAATTACATCACCTGATAAATTAGCTACTCCTCTGAAATCTGTTACATTCCGATTCCAGAAAAAAGTAACCTTTATATCTCTCTGTTCAGTAGAAAAAGCCAAGAGTAGAACCCTGAAATATTTTAGAAATAATTTATCTCTTTTAAAAGATTTCTGCATCAACCCATTGACCAAAATACTTATGGTGGGCTATATACCCAGCTATGTGTATATTTAATGACACTGTTTTCTAGTGTGTATTAATCAGTACATTCCCAAAGACATTTTTAGCAGTCTTTTTTTTGTAATCAAGACACAGTGCATCTATAATATCATTTGTTCAAATCTTGAACCTCTAAGTTTAGTTGTCATAAAAATAGTAAAGACAGGATTCTGAAATAACTGGGTCCTCAGGGAGGTCTTTCCCACATGGGAACCAGGAACCATCTCTCATTTGAATCTACAACATATTACTGTGGGCCCTTTCGATACAGGACCACTGAGTCCAATGATCACAGTGATAGACATTTGATAGGGCAGACATGCAAATGGGTCGTCGCCGCCACGGGGGGTGGGGGGGGGCGGCGTGCGATCGGCCCCACCCGTGGTCACCATGGTAGGCACTGCGACTACCATCGAAAGTTGATAGGGCAGACGTGATAGACATTTGAAAATACCAATTGCCCAAGCAAAACACATGTACATACCATGTAAGGCTCAAGGATCAGTACCTGAGAAGATAAACACAAAGAATCAGTGCACCAGGGTTGTTTTCAGATGGCAAAAAATGGAGTGTGTAGGAGAGCAGCTCATTTTGCGGATACATTTTACTTATGAAAAGATCACATGAATAATCATCTTGTTCTTTCACTCCCGTCAACATACATGCCATACACATCCATGGCCTAACCTCTCTTTAATGGACAGTCTGTGATTATCCATTATCCATTTTGGCTGCAATTGAAAACTTATACATTTCTTTGTGAAATGGCTTCCTTATTAGAATCCTAAAGCACTTTCAATTCTTATACATCTTTTCACCCACACAATGAAAATGATGCCTATATAGCAAGTCCAGCTCTGGGCATCCTAAGGTCCCTCTGCACCCACAGAGTCCGGCCCATTCTTGCCTTCTGAGGCACCAGGCTGTTTCTCCCCCTCACATTTCACTGGAGTTACAGCATGCAGCATCCAACCCTGTTTAGGAAGTTGTAATGTGCTGCACAGAGTTTTCAGTTAGGTCCGATTTATTTGATTTTTATTTTCGATGCTAAAAGGGATCCTTAAACATGACCCTCAAAAAAGTGCCATAACCTCCAGAAAACATGTCTAGAAGCAGAGAAAATGAAGGCATTCTTGGGATTCCCTGGAGCAATGACAGAAGCCCGAACTATGAAGACTCTGACAGCTCTTTCTGGTTGCCATGGTGAGAGAGGCCTTGCTGTTTATAGGCCATTAACGAGATACTTAGGCTCCTCAAGGTTCTAAATTAATTGTGTGGTGCTCATCTTCCTCCTACATAGTGTGATAGTGTTGAACCAGTGGGTAAGCCTCACATAGAGACTGGTGGGCTGATTCTTAAAGCTGAGCAAGGATGCTCTTTCCACTTATCTAAATTCTGTGTGCGTAGTAAAAGCGCTATGCATCATTATTCCACCTCTCGTAGGTGTTTGCAACCACCTCCAACCCTTTCCAATATTTCCTTGTAAAATAATATGTATCCGGTGGCCTGACTCGCAATACAAACCTGGAGAATTAATGCCACCGACCGCGGAAGCCTTGCCCATGATGAATGGGGCACTTAGAGTTGATGTACCTTGTACCTTCATTTCAAAGCAATGCCTTTGTACCATAAAACACATTTACTATGCAAAACTAGTTTTTACATCCTGACTTTTCATTGCTGTTTGGGATGGCCTATGAGCATTAAACAATTCCTAGCTTTCCTCTTTCTCAGCTTCTGGTAATTATTCCGCCCTTTTTCCCTAAAGTTGATGGGAAAATCTTCTGAACTACTATATGGTATCACCTTTGCATGAGCACATGAAAAAAATCTCAAATGTATTCCACACTAATTTCCTTTATTCTGATGTGTTAAATGAGAAGTAATGAGAGAACATTAATAATAAGGGCAGTATTGAAATGAATTGTGCTGTGATCATATTGTGATCACATCACTTCTGTTTTCCCATTGGCATATATCATTCTTTTGTGGGAGTGAAAGAGCTAAAACTTCTATGGAAGGTACAGGTGTCTGTTACAACTTGTGGATTCCAAAGACTAGGATGACTAAACACATGATGATCTGCTCAGTTAATGAGAAAAATACCTAAAATTCACACCTGGAAATGCCTGAGCAGTTGGCCAAGTGCAGCAAAGAGTTCAGCTTTAATAGAAGTTGTCTAATAGAAGCAATTAAAGGAATTTTAACTGCCAAAACTTACCTTAATTTATGGTTCTTACTGACTAATAAACTTCTGTTACAGTGGAGTACCTTATAATTTCAAGGGGGTCTTTTTAACATCCATGCACCCGGTGAATTGTTTGGGGATGCATATACCTCCCTAATAAACATTTCTCATGTTCCCTATAATTATAGAACCTCTGGTTCTTAGCAGAGAAGAGTGAAAATGATATATTTTATACTCTCTTGTAAAGAAATGCAGCCATATTGTGGCCACGTGGGTTTGAGTGGAAGCAATGGGGCCCCTTTTCTTTCTTAAATGCAGATGTGAGGGTGTCTTCTTAGATCATGGGGATAAAGCAACCCTCTATGGATGACAGGCCAACAAGACCAAAGAATGCGCCTGTGTCCCTGACAACGTGGAGCCTCTGTATAGGCTGTGGATTCTTCCACCCAGAATATTAGGTGAATGAGAAAAAAGATTCAACCCCATATAAGCTGCTGTTATTTTAGTTCTCTGTTGCAGCAGCCAAATCGATGTTAACCAACACAAAAAGTTCCAAAAAATCTAAGAAAAAAAAAATAGCGGAAACATCATGTGTTTGATGTTCACAGTTGATGTTCAGGAAGAAAAAAAAAGCATTTGGTGAAAGAAAGCAAGTTGTGTTTTTCAGCCGTGTTTCCACCATGCCGAAGGCAGAACCTGGTAGAAAGTCGGTGCTCACTCATGTTTGCTGAGCTTCCATTCAGTGAATTAAGAAGATGTTAATATTCCCGTAGAGTGGAGATGCATAGGGAACAAAGGCTATTCTGCTCCCACAGGTCCTGCAGGAATACAGGTGCCAGTATTGCAAGAAAAAGCAAAGCTTTGTTGGGATGTTCTCCATTTTATTCAGATAACTTAACTCCAAAAATCGAACATTAAAACAATAGCAGCAGCAGCAGCAACAGGAAACACACTAACTCAACAAACCCGAAAGCGTACAGACTGCATTTGTTTCCCCAGAGAAGTTGAGTCAAAAGCTTCCCTTGTGGAACAGAAAGAGCAGAGTGATTGTTAATCTTGATCATCTGCTCAAAGGAAACTGGTCTTTGGAGACTAATATTTCAAAGGAAGGGAAAACAGGCTGCCAGGCGAGGGCAGAGGAAATCCCTCAGCAGGATATTTCATTTGGAGCACAATTTATGTAAAATATCTGATGATGGGTATGCTGTTTGAGTGACAGTCAGTGAATTTTAATTGGAGATGGAGCAATTACTTATAATCAACCAAGTCTATGATGCATTATCTACTAAGATATCAGAGAAATAATTTGATTTAACAAATACTTATTGAACAATCTGCTAAGATTTATGAACAGTCCAAATAAGGCAGCCTGTTGTCTCAGATCTTAAGCGACTTACTCTCTGAAGAAAGAGCCTTGTACTTGCAAAGGCAGTTCTTCCAAGAAACAGAAATGGAACTGGACAGGAAAGTCAGTCATTGTGCCTTCTGTGTGAGTTTGGACCTCTTCTCAATGGAGATCTATTCAATTGTATTGAGTATCCTTTGGGTAAGTGTGAACACAGGAAGCATTGATGCCTCGCTAATCACTCAGTTGCATGTACTAGTATTGTGATGTATTCAGTTGTCTGAGATAGAAAATTAACTCAGGCTTTCCTAGGCAAAAAGGATGTGAGCCTGATGGTTGCTGGAAGTAAAGTACATTATTTTTACAGCTTGAAGTTTTCAAGCAAAACAGGAGTATTGTTCTTCCCTTCTCTTCCATCCCCTCCCCCACCTCTCCTTGTTTTTTTCTGACTGCAAATTTCAGGGATGAATCTGCCTGTCTGGCCTTACTCCTGTATACAACCCTGATCTGGGGAAGGTGGAATACTTTCATCTTGCTCACTCCTGGGCCAGGTTGTTTCCAACCCAACCTCATTGACTGAGCAGTACATTTTCAAGTGAAAGAAAGGTGATTTCCCAAAGGAAGCAATTCTAGGTGGACACACACACACATGCCATACACAAAGGTTAGGTGACTACTCAGGAGAAAGGGAAGGGAAACCGTGGTGAGTTTCTTACGAAGTAGATTAGATGAACAGGAAACATAATATTTTCATTTCTTCTTATGGATCCAAGGTCATAACACTGAAGGCAAAGGGCAACTTGAAAACTGAGTATCTGATTACAGAGATGATTTTAAAGAATATAATTAAAAAAAATGTACACATACCAGTTATATGGCTTCGAGCAGTAATCCCTAAAGTGTGTTTCCCGTGTGATAGTATATCTCAAAGGGATTCCATGGGCTAATGCATATGGCAGACATTACATATTATATCCTCTATTCAAACTTTTCAGTACACATCAGTATACAGAAGACTGAAGTGTTTTAGGGTGAAGAAGCCCATTTACTATGTTTTAAAAACACCATTTATTCTATTTGAGCAGGGAGTTTTAGAAACATAAGAACTCTTAACAATTTCAAACACTAGTTTCAGGATGAAGAGGAATATTCTCTATCAAGAGAACTTGAAATGGAATTTTGAACAGAAATGAAAAGAGGTTAAAACTATTGTATAAAAATCAGGCACCATGAGGCATTCAAGGTATAATTTAGAAAGATTATTACCTGTCAGTAAGTGGCAATGAGGAATTAAAAGACACTCTCTTGGGAAGCTGTCAGATGTTCCTCCACCAATGAGTAAAATATGAATAATATTAACCATAGAGATGTAAATATGATCCTAAGAATAGTATTAAACATAGGATTTCTGTCAACTTCCTGGAAAAAAGATGACCATTCTGAAGCATGTTGGAACTATTAAATACTAGTCACTCTAAATTAAGCTTTTTTCCTATACAAATCAATAAAATATCATAAATACCATGTTGCCTGGATCTTATCAAAGGCTATATTATGAATTGTGTTTCCTCCTATAAAAATATGTTGAAGTCCTAACTGCCAGTACCTCAGAATGTGACCTTATTTAGAAACAGAGTCTTTGCAGGGGTCGTTAAATTAAAATGATGCTGTGATATCTGATGAGGAACAGTTGTTATCCATGATCATAGCTGGGAATATGTTTTCAGCTGAATCCTGAAATAAAGAAGCATGGTTTTTATAGAAATGGAGATAAAGTGCTAAATTTGCAGCAATTCTCTATTATCATTACCCAATCAATTCTGGCATTAATTTTTAATTCACAAAAAAGATTATAATATTCATATCATGATTCCAGAGAAAGCTCCCGGGATTTCAAGACTTACTAAAAAGTTGCAGCAATCAAAGTAAGAGTAGACATATAAATTAATAGAACAGGATAGAGAATCCAAAAATATACTCAAATATAGTCAATAAATTTTTGACAAAGTTGCCAAAGTAATTCAAGTAGGAAATAATAATTTCTACAAAGGGTGTTGCAACAACTAATTATACACGAGGCAAACATCAACCCTTACCTCATACCATAAACAAGATTTAATTTGAAATAATTATAGATCTAAACATAAAAGCTAAAACTATAAAGCGTCTACTAGAAAAGAGAAGATAAAATCTTTGCAAACTTGGATTAGGTAGTGATTTCTTAGAAAGCACGTTAAAAGTACTTAACCATAAAAGAAAATAAATGATATGTAAGTGTGATGGACAGAATAGCACCCCCACCTAAAGTTGTCCATATCTTAATCTCCAGAACCTCTAAATATGTTAGTTTACATAGCAAAGGGACAGTTTGAGATGTGATTATGCTAATAACTTGGAGATGGGGGAGGTAATCTTGGATTCTAGACTATATCTCTACTATCTATCTGTATCTGTGTCCATTTTACAATCCTAGATAATAAAAGAGTAACATGCTAAATGCCCAACTGATCAACCAGTCGCTATGATGTGCACTGACCACCAGGGGACAGATGCTCTGACAGGAAGGTTAGCTTGCTGCTTGGGTTCGGCCCATGGGGACTGGGTGAGAGGGCTGGACATGCCCTGGAGCCCTCCAGTGGTCCCTCCCTGGCCAGCTGGCCCCCATCAGTCCCTATTGGAACTGGGTGAGATCGCCCTGATTGCTGGCCAGGTGGAGGAACCCCACCTGTGCACAAATTCGTGTACCAGGCCTCTAGTTTGATAATAATATGAGAAAGAGTAGAACTGAAAATGAACAAAGGATTTGAACAGACAATTCACAAAGTAAGATGCATAGGTAGTCAGTAAGTACATGAAAAAATACTATCATTTGGTCATCGGGAAAATGAAAATAAAAACAATCTGAGATTACTATTTACTCACTTGGATAGCTCAGATTTTTCAATGAAAATCCAAGTTGTTGGTGAGGATGCAAAGCAAATGGAACTCTCATTTGTTGTTGTTTGGAATTTTAAACCATCCAATGTTCATAAGCCACTAAATGGATAAACAAATTTTGGTACATCCATAAACTGAAACACTACATCACAATAAAAAGGAACAAACCGCACAATGCAATATGGATGAATCCCAAAAACTATGCTAAAGGAGATTGATGCAAAAGAGTACACCCTGTGTGACTACACTGTATAGAAGTCTCAGAAGACAAATCAGGACAAAGAGCAGATCAATGTTTTCTTGGGGTCTAAGGAAGTGCTGTATTTTTATTTTGGTGGTGGTTAGATTTTAGTATGTGATTTCCAGTGGTTTATAGATATTTATTTCAGCCAAAATAAACAGTAAGCACACCACATAAAAATTGGGGGCAGTGATGAGTCTCTCTCTCTCTGTGTCTCCGTCCCCCGCATCACCCTCTCTCCCTTTCTCCTCCTTCCCTCCATTTCTCCCTTTAACTCTTTTGACATTCTTCATTGGGGATCTTAGTCTTCTTCCTACCAAAATTTACCTGGCAAAGAAAACCTGCATTGATTCAACAGATGTATGTTCTTTATAGAGAGACAAAAATCTTTTATCTTCTTTCCCAAAGAATGAATGTTTTAAAAATACACTGTGATGTGGACATTATAGATGATGATAATCATAGATATGACACAACTAACAAATACTGTCACAATAAACTGTGTCTTGGTGAAACTTGAATCCTTTTAGTATAGCTTTTCACTTGTTCTCATGGCCCTGACAATTTATCAATCCTAGAATTCATATTTGAATTGATGGTAGTTATAATAGTTTAAGGCACATAAATACTAATGAGAGGTTTCTAGTGAATCTCTCTTCATTTACTCTCCAGGACAAAGAACACATAATATCTTAGTTTACAAAGCAATCAGCTACTTCAAGCTCCCTGCACTTGCATTGAATATCTGACTTCATGGCAACTTCCCTCACTCTCAGGAGATAACTTGCCTTTGAGAAAAATCTGAAAATATCTACTTTCTGCCACTCAGTCAATGGACTGAGTTTCATCTCCACTCTTTCCTTCATGACTTCTACTGCAACACAGAAATGGCTTCCTTCTCCCATCTCACTGTAGTCACTGTCCCTAATCTCATCCCATCTCATCCTGACCCACAGAGAACTTGTTTGCAGTAATTACCCCTTTATTTATTTTCCTCATCATCTCCCCATCAACTTGCTCTTTCCAAAAAGCATTTAAGCCTGCTGAGATCTTTCCTTCTTTAATACACTTCCAGACTGTTGTCTACACGAATGTTCCATAAACCCAACTGCATATCAAGGCTAATTGAGGAGATTCTTCAAAATGCATTTTCTAGAACTCTATTATTAGAAACTCAGATCCAATATGTAGCCCATAAGTATGAGAAATCTACCTTTTATTAATAATCTATAATTCTAAATGCTATATATATGTATAATCTATATCTTTACTGTCTTTACTTCTCAACTCCCAGTTATTCCTCACTTACCTGCTCAAACTTGTGTCTCTTTAGGAATCAAGCAATTTTCTTGACACAGTAAACAATTTTATAGCCATTTATCATGTTATTTGGCAAATTTAAAAATGCATTAACATTAGAAAACTTGGAGATATTAACATTTTGAGAAAGTAGATCTTTTAAAAACTTAGAAATAGCCAGAAGAATAGGCAGTAAATATTTACTAAACTTTCTGTCACTTAACTACTCTAGAAATGGAACTTTAAAAGGCTATTGGAGACTTTAATGGCATGCTAAAGCACCTGTGGATTTTGAAATTTTAGTTATTTATACATTAAAGCCACACTGTGACAAAACCCTATGCATGCCATACATATGGCTGCAAGGCAGATTGATTTGCAACAATGAAAGAGCGGGTTCTTAATAGAGCAAAGCAGTTTTTCTATAGAGCTTCCAACACAGGTCTGACTTGTTGGCTGATAGCTTTTCAAGCTGGGATTCTCTTATTTTGGAGGACTTTATTTTATTCAGAGATGAACCATATGGTATTTCAAAAAGAAAAGGCTTCAACTGTAGAACAAGTGTAAGGTATACTAGTAAATGTAACAGCTGTCTTGCCTACACTGTTGGAGTCAGTGGTTAATTATTGCCTTTGACTAGACTTCTCACCATGTCTTTTATTGTTGCCTCTGGGTAGTTCTATGTAGGTGAACTCACAGCATTAACATGATATTCTTAGATTAGTTTAGCCAGCAGGTGAAGTTTGGGACTCTCGTTAATGATATCAATCCAGACTTAACAAAGGGGAAGGCTGTAACATTCCCTCTCTTAGTTTTGTCCAGATGCCTGGTGTGCTTCCCTGAAATCCTGACTGGCCTAGTTTATTGCCTGAATTTATGTTGAATGTTTCTCATGCATCCATGATTCCCATTGGGACTCACATTTCTTCATTCATTTGTTCAACAAATGTTGGTTGAGTGCTGGGATTCAGCAATGAACCAAACATGTCCTCATATGCCTTACATTTCATGTGATGGATGCTCTGGGCACCATCATAAAAGTTGAGCCTTGGTATATGATGACATGAAATTTGACCAATTCAGAAACTCCCTGTAATTTCATAATTATTGTTTCATAGCGTGGTAGTAAATTCCATATTTCTTTCCTGTCTTATATGTAATTGAAACTCCTCTGAGAGCATATGTTGGGTTTTGTCTTCATACTCAGCAAGCCTTTTATTTCTTGCTAATAATAACAAACACATAGTGCTAGATATTTATTAGACATTATTCTTTATAATATATATATATATATATATATATATATATACACACACACACACACACACATATATATGTATATAAATTCGCTTATTTAATCTTCAAAAGCATCATACGAGATGGATAGTATTAGTTCTGTTTTACAGAGGAGGAAACTGTGACACAGACAGGTCACTTACCTTGCCCAACATCAGCTAGCTAGTGGAGGAATAGGTCTTTACATCTCAACAATATGACTCTGGACACTGTGCTCATAACTGCTCCCAGAAACGTTCACGTTCAATGTCTTTTTGTACATCTTGTGTACACAGTTTTACTACTTTAATATATATATATAGTAACATATCATGCGACACATAGCAGTGTTTGTGCCAATCCTCAGCATAAGTATATTGCCATCAAATGGCATTCCGGATGTGACCTGTTAGGACCTTAAAAGTTTAATTTGGACCTTAAAATTTTAATTTTTAAAATTTTATTGTGCTAACTATACCATCTAAGACAGCAGTTCTCAACCTGTGGATCGCGACCCCTTTGGCGGTCAAACGACCCTTTCACAGGGGTCGCCTAAGACCATCCTGCATATCAGACATTACATTACGATTCATAACAGTAGCAACATTACAGTTACGGAGTAGCAACGAAAATAATTTTATGGTTGGGTCACAACATGAGGAACTGTATTTAAAGGGCCAGAAGGTTGAGAACCACTGATCTAAGAGAATGGATCAGGTTACAAGACCTAAAGAACAAATGTATACTTGTCTTGCTCTACATGTTTTTTATGCCCCAAACCTCCTTATCATTTAAAGGTATATTTCTAATGTTACTGAATTATGCAGGGCAAAAATATGTGGACTAGAATCAATAGTACTCTTAGTGGGACTCAAATTATATTTTTATCAGATTTAATTCAGCCAGGACCTATTACCAAATCATAAAATATCGTGTGTGTTTGTATATGCATGTATTTGTGTAGGTGTGTGTTTAGGAATAGAGAGTTTAGGTAGAGAAATCAATGGTATGTAAGAACGTAGCTTTGAAAATAGAAAGCAATCCCTAATAGGCTATTGAATTGATTTTATTATAAATGTCCCCTCTCAGCTTTCAGTATGTACAATGATGATATATGCAAAAATGTTTAGGAAACACATTAAAGAGATAAAGTTAACAAATGTATTTTTTAAATTTAAACTAAATTCTAAATGACTTTAATGACTAGTAACTAAAATGGAATGGAGAGTTGCATAGCAGGGGAAATTAAAGCCATTTTTCTTTTCTACTAGACTTCAGGCCATTAATCTGTCATCCTCTATTTTCACTGACTTGGTTTTTGTGTATTTTGCTTCACCCATAGAGGTGGTTATGTTTATTTCATATTTCCTATCTCTCATATGCCGTTCTCCACATAATCATGAGAATCTGCCTGGAAGCCTCAAAGCATTTAGACATGCTTTGAATTAAGGATCCAAAACATAGTAATAATCTACTCTCAGAAATTCTTAATGGTACCAGGATGATCTGATTCTGTTATGGGCAGCATGCTGGTTTTGTTTTCCAAGTATTTTGAATTCAAAGGGGAAAATGTTAACTTAAATAAAATGGTCATCAACTGCTCTTCTCATTTGAACATAGTTTGTCTTAATTTAAGAAACTTTATCACCATGGGTTTAGAATATTTCTTATTTAATGCCTTTAAATGCAGAATATTCAGGACACAGATGCTGTTTCTTTAGGGTAAGGGAAAATGAAGGATCATCAATCTATCTCTTAGTAAACATATTTTGATTACTCAGAGAAGACAGAACTGTAAAATGTGTAAAACTGTTGAACTGTTTAGTTTCATTATTTTTTATTGATTGACGAGAGAGAGAGAGAGAGAGAGAGAGAGAGAGAGAGAGAGAGAGAGAAGCATTGATTTGTTGTTCCACTTATTTATGCATTCATTGGTTACTTCTTGTATGTATCCTGACTAGAAATCAAACCCACAACCTTAGTATATTAAGACAACATTCTAAGCAACTGAGTTACCTGGCCAGGGCCTGTTGACCTTTATTTTAAAGCCAATGCTGCTCACAGATATGAATGTGGGGAGACCAACTGGACAGAAACATCTTCATGGTGGTCACACTGACCTTAGCTGCTGCTGATTCTATGGGTGGCTCCTGGGGACTTCATGTTGGTGGCAAAACAACCTCTTCCACTCATGGCCCTTTTATCTTTCTTGAATAGAGTAACTTCCTCCCTTAGATTTGAGTCTCATGGCAATTTCAGTACTTTCTGTTGGTACGTGATGTCCTTATGTGCCAATAGCTCTTAGTAATTACTGTTTTATTGATCTAATGACTTTAACTGTGCTATTTCTGGGTTTTGACAGTCTGTTTCAAATGTACATCTCATTAGGACACTTCTCAGCTTAAATCCACCAAGTTTCTCTTCAAAGTAAGAGCATAAATTTTAGGGCTGTTGGCATCAGGAAGGCCTTTGATTTAATCTTACTGAACCATCCAGTCTCCTCTCTGTAGGGACTCAGATATATCAACCTCTGGGAGCTCCTTGGCTGTATCTCTGTGACATGTGCAGTAGCTGCTCACCCTTTTCCTGTTCTTCACCCAACCCAGGTATCAGATCTGAGGACCTCCTAAGCACTTAATCTTTATTATCTCATTTTATCTTCATCGCTACCAGATGGGATAATTATCACTGTAATTTGCAACGTGTCATTGAGGAAACTGAGGCATAAACTTTTAAAACTTGCTTAGGGTCGTATCACATTCCTTCTTTGTTAGAGTTGAAAATTTGAAGGGAGAGACTGTGCCCTATTAGACTTTAATGATTAAACTGTATAGCTAAAATATTTGATGGATAAATGAGAAATCTTAGCCAGATATGTTGTCTGATAGCATTTTCACCTTCACAACTTTATATAAAGTCCATAAACATTGCACCTGTGTAAACTTTACACCTGATTTTGCCATAAAACACTAATTGGAAAAGATATACGCACCCCATATGTTCAATGTAGCATTATTTACAATAGTCAAACTATGGAAGCAACCTAAGTGTCTATCAATAGATGAATGGATAAAGAAGATAGGGTACATATATACAATGGTATACTACTCAGTCCTAAAAAAAGAATGAGATCTTGCCATTTGTAATAACATGAGCGGACCTAGAGGGTATTATGCTATGTGAAATAAGTCAGGCAGAGAAAGACAACTACCATATGATATTTTTAGATTACATGTGGAATCTAAAAACCAAAGCCAATGGACAAACAAAATAGAAACAAACTTATAGATACAGTGGGGCCTTGACTTACAAGTTTAATTCATTCTGAGACCGAGCTTGTTAAGGAGCTCATTAAGGAGCTCAGTTTCAGTTCTGAGTTTCATCCATGTGGGCTGGGTGTGGGATCTCACTGGGGTGGACTGATTGCTCCTGGTAGATATTCCCAACATGATTAATCCACACATATCAAAAAAGCAGGTCCCAGTATGTGAGCACTAAAGGCACAGCAGATTCCTTTGGTTAAAATGAACTAGATGCTGAGTTGAGAGGAATAGTTAGTGTTCAGCCATGCTTGATACTAACTTTATGACCTTTGTCTGACACTTGAGCCTCGATGTCATCATCTACACAGCAGGTCTAAGGTTCTTCTGCAATAACACTGCACAGTTTGGGGGAGATTCAATGAGATGCACTGGTGAGCTGGTCTTAGGATTTGGACATCAGCAAAGGTGGGAGGATCAGGAACACCTGACTTTCCAAAACTTGCCAAATGGCCAAAATCACCCAATTTACAATATTTTTTGATTTCACAAAAGGTTAATTTTAATAGTTCTGAGAGGACTGTTATCAACTTAAGAACAATCTTTTAACAACACTCTGTTAATAAGAGTGTTGGAGTTATTTACTAAATGTGGAATATACTTCTATTTATTCTTGGCAAATCAGTAAATTGGTGAGTTCAGCAAATTAGTGCTGCTGCTGAGAAAGCTTCTAACACCAGCAGGTTTGTGAGTGTAAGCTCCTGGAGGATGTGCGGCATGTGTATCTTGTTTAATGTTATTTTCTTAATGCTCAGCAGTGTGCCTAGGATGTAATTAATTGGATAAATCTTTATTGAATAAATTAATAAATGTGTCTGTATGTGAGACTGCTGGATGACTATCATGCAGAAACAGACTTGAAAGTAAGCATCCATGTGGCAATTCTCAAGCATGTGAAAATGTTGGTTAGCATTATCATTTATTATGTTATTTGTAAGACTGCATTAAACATCCTTGAATTAGGTGAAAGATTGTTCCTTGGAAGAGATAAGAAAATGTAAACATGGGTTTCTAAGTTGAAGTACATCGAGTGATGATGACTAGTAGATTACTTTAATAAATGTTTAATTCAGCCCTAGTATTTACTCAGAGAGCCAGTTCTAATGATTCTGAAATTAAAGAAAAATCATCCATTTCAGTGTGTATATTTAACCCACTCACTCAGGCAGCATAATGGTTGAGTCAGTAGGTGGCTGGATGTCAGGGAGACAAAGCAAATTTCACTAATGTGTTTCATCATTTGTCTTATTTCTATGTGAAGGACTGAATTATTGACTTGGAATCACCATAGTCAAATAATATCATTGTAATTAATGACACAATTAGCCTCATTACCAAGAAAAATTGTGATCTTCTGATACACTGCTTTATTTTAGATATTAGAGGGTTATTTCAGCCTATAGAAAGTCTCTGAATGATGAAACGCCAAGTTGACTTATTTTATGTAAGATCGAACTGAACTATGAGGAGATCATTTCCTATTTTTCAACCTCCAGTGAAGTCAAATCCACTATATCAAATTGCCTGGTTCAGACAATGAGATAGTTTATTATGACAACTAGGGACAGATGCATGGCTGTGGGACTGTTCTTACATACAGCTCTTGATACTTAATCAGAACCTGTCTCCTATTACTCAACCTGAATACATTGCTGGTTTTGATGTGTCATGAACAATTATTTCTTTGAAAATAGAGATAAGCCAAAGTTCATGAAAGACAATATATTTGGACTCTGAGTGAGGGGTATGATGATAAAAAATAGGAACTACCAGGGTCAGAAATACCAGGAAAAGCACAGTTATATTCTTTGTCACATAGGCCAATATTATTATTCATATTCATCTGTTCTGGTTCTGGTTTTCTTCATCAGTTTTAAAGAATGGTTAATTTTGAAGTTTTCATTGAAAAAGAAATCTTGCTCTTAGATATAAATAACCATATCTAAAATATCCATTGAAATTATGCCAATTCTATGAATTAACCATTGTATTTTTGGCACATCTTTACTGCTCATTTACTCAGACTGCATCTGTAATACACATACAACTACTTATAAATGTATAGAATCCTCCTCTATAATAAAAGGCTAATATGCAAATTGTCCCCTTGGGAGTTCGACCAGGAGACCAGGAGTTTGATTGCTTGGTATGATGTGCACTGACCACCAGAGGGCGGCACAGAACATGGCAGGTGACCAGCGGCAGTGGGGCCCTGAGGAAGTGAGGAAAGGAGGGGGTGGGGAATCTGATCTGCCCTGATCACTGACCAGGCATAGGGACCCTACCCGTGCAAGAATTTGGGGCACCGGGCCTCTAGTATACTATATGTGTAAGTATATATTATCTATAATAATAAAAGTGTAATATGCTAATTAGACTGGATGTCCTTCCAGACGAAGCGGGGGAGGAGGCTGTGAGGGAAGCCCAGGTCCTGGGAGCCAGAGGGAAGCCGTTGCCAGCAGCTGGGGGAAGGAAAGCCTACTCTTGCACGAATTTCATGCATTGGGCCTCTAGTATATTAATAATTATTAGAAAATTTATGTTATGTATAATCTGCTATTTTAATGGATATACGTTTAAAATCCCATAAATGCAACGTTAACCCAGACTTACCTGGAGCTCAGTGTACTGTCTGGAGCCTCACAGTTCATAAACTGCAAACCCTTTTGCCAGCCTCTGAGTTCTTTCTTTTGGTCTTTCCTTCGTATCCATGCTGCCTGATTCCAGCTCAAGGTCATCCCAACCCATTTCCTTCCATGCTCCTACTTTTCTCCAATTTAGACAATCAGCCACAAATTTATGGCCTCCGGTCCCCAACCAGATGCCAGGCTTAGTTGGTCTTTTAGTGTTTCTCGAAGACAGCTGTCTCTCATTTACGTAACTGCTGTTTCAAGATTTCATTATTCTCTCAGGCTGCTGCTTTCCCCCCAAACACCACACTCTCAAAAAATATGAGTATGCATAGTCCTGCTCTTACTAATAAGAAAATAATAATAGCAGGCAGAGAGCTCTGGTGGGGGGATGGTGTTGGGGGTGTGTGGAGGGATTGAGCAAAAAAGAAAAAAAAAAGAGAACTCGTGAACATGGGCAACAGTATGGTGATTTTGGGAGCGAGGAGGGGATGAGAAAGTTGGAAGAGGGGATAGAGGGCATAAATGATGGAAAAATTAGACTAAATGAAATTAAAAAATAATAGCAATAACGATGCTAATCAACATTTGAGAGCTCACTTAGTATGTGTAAGCACAATTTTACTGTATTACATGTAATCTCTAATTTTCACTATAAACCATTGGTATTGTTACTATTTGTATTTCTTTTTATAAGGAAGGAAAGGAAACCTCAGAAATCTTGTAGCGTGCATTACCACCACCATTATACATAGACCGTCATCTCTGGCCATCATTCCCTCAGGTTATTACCTTGATTGTGGTGATATGTCCAAACTCATCAAATTGTATAAATTAATTATGTGCAGTGTTTTGTATACCAATTACACACCAATAAAGCTGTCTTATTGGATGATGTCCCTTTTCCTGTGTCGAGTTAATTCTTCCACCTGTGTTCTGTATCTCAACTCCTCTGCGATATTCAAGGACATTGCCCCCTCTCTAATGTCTTTTCTCGATGTCTGTATATAGCTCACTTTAGAAATGAGTTTCTGCCAAATGTGCTTTGTGCTTCTTGGGTTCATTTCTAACTAAATCACTTTGTAATATGGTGTGTTTTTTTTTTCTTTCACTAAATTACTCATCTTAAATTTGCCAATCATCTTCAAATGGTCTTATGGAATGGACAGCTTTCTTTCTTATTTCACCTTTCAGAGCACCTGATGGTGCTGGACTCTCCATTTTATTTATTTATTTATTTATTTATTTATTTATTTATTTATTTATTTATTTTATTAGTTAAGGTATTACAAATGTGTCCTCGTTCCCTCCCCATAGGAATCTCCTCTTTCTTGAAGCACTTCCTCTAGTGGCTCTCAAGTCAGCACACTTCCTGGGAATGTTGCTCCTTCATTTCTTTTTTTAAAAAAATATATTTTATTGATTTTTTACAGAGAGGAAGAGAGAGGGACAGAAAGTTAGAAACATCGATGAGAGAGAAACATCGATCAGCTGCCTCTTGCACACCTCCTACTGGGTATGTGCCCGCAAGCAAGGTACATGCCCTTGGCCGGAATTGAACCTGGGACCTTTCAGTCCGCAGGCTGATGCTCTATTCAAACTACGGCCTGTGGGCCACATGCAAATACAAATATTGTATTTGCTCCCGTTTTGTTTTTTACTTCAAAATAAGATATATGCAGTGTGCATAGGAATTTGTTCATAGTTTTTTTTTTAAAAACTATAGTCCGGCCCTCCAATGGTCTGAGGGACAGTGAACTGGCCCCCTGTTTAAAAAGTTTGAGGACCCCTGCTCTATCCACTGAGCCAAACCAGTCAGGGCGCTCCTTCATTTGTTAGTATCTCTCCTTATGCACGTGGACTTCCTCAGATTGCTACTCAAGTGCTGATGTATTTTTTGAATTACTTCATTGGTTCTCTCTTTTAATTCTATGTGCTGTTCCTGAAAGATGTTAACTACTAAAGATGTAAAAGTTAATATTAAGCCATGAGTTTATTTTCATATTTAACTTATTTCAATATGTAACAGCTCCATGAAGATATCCTGAAAGAACTAGCTTCAACTCCTCCTCTCCTTTGCCAAATATGTCCCTGCCCTTGTGGGAAAGGATACTGTTGTCCTACTTGGGCTTAGGGATTGCCTCAGAGGTTCAGTAATTCACTGAGCACTCCTAACCTGCAGAGCTAAGACCTGCCCAGCCCAGTTGTTCTTTCAGCTGCGTTGCTTTTGAGGTAGAGTGCCTAAGGAGGGGCTGGGGCAGAGACATCTGTAACACCTGCTGGATGTTGGGGTGATGCTCTCCCTAGTTTACTGAAGAAACCGCGGGTAACATTTGCCTCTAGACACACAGTTAATATGCTTGTCCTTAGTCTCAGGATGTGTGCTTAATTCCACTTCGCTGTGCTGTTTAAGATGGTTCTGAACTTGAACCCAAGTGTAAATAAGGGTTGCTAGTTTCTCCTAAAACAAAACAATAAAACCAAACAAAAATTGATGCTATTTTCCTCCTGGTCACCATATCAGCAATATATATTACCAATTTTTTTTAACTCCAACAGGAACTGGTTATTAAGCTCTGTTAACTCTACTATCTGTCAATCTTTATTGATTTAACTCGGTTGAGACACATCTGGTCCTTATGTGATGATATCTGCCTATCTCTGTAGATCTGTTTCCCACCACACAGTGACATGCAAACTATGCCCCAGCTGAGCTCACTAAGGCCCAGTTTTCTGAGCATCATTTCTTATAACTATGCATTTAACTGTAATATGTTTCCCCTTTATTGTTTCTAATGACTTTTATTCATCTTTTGGGACAGTTCAGTGTTTTCTCATCTAAGACATTTCCCTGATTCCTGTCCACAGTTAAAAGCTCATCTCCCATGTTCCATGTCTCCCTGAGACCACCTCTAAGTGGAAAGTCTTCACACTTATTACTGTTAATGTACCTTTTGCTTTACTTGCCTGTTGCTCCCACTAAATTCTAAGACAGGGCAGGACTCTCTGGTTTATTTCTCTGCCTCTGGCACTTCTCACCATGTCATGTCAGGGCCAATGTTCAGTAAATGCTATTTCAACAATTGAATAAATTTCAAATGACCACTTAACCAAAGGGAAAATAACAGATTCAACGAATTTTCACTGCAACTATACAGTATTAAGTGGCAGGCCTCAGAATAAATTTTCTCAGCTATGAAACAGTGTTTGTATAAATACCTTATAGGTGTTCATCCTGAATCATGACAACATCAATTTTTTTCACCTTTAAACTTGTCTTGCTACTGAATTGGACTTTACATACACCAGAGTGGTGAAATTATATGGAAATAGGAGTTGAAAAAGGATGAGACTCTCTCAAATTCCTTAATAACCTTCCTGTAGCTTCAGGTGTTTTTTTTGTTTTGTTCTTTTGTTTTTGTTTTTTTTGTAGTTGGCATGTGTGCAGCTAATCTCAGTTATTGAATCAAAGTTGGAAGTCCCTTTAGGAATAATCTGCTCCAACACCATTATTTTGCATGTGAGGACACCGAGTCCCACAAAACCTACTTATTGGTTTCCTAGGGCTGCCATAACAAATGATCACAAACCGGATAGCTTACAGGCACAGAAATGTGTTCTCTTAGTTCTGGGGGTCCGAAGCCTGAGAGCAATATAGTATACCTGTGGGGCCAAGCTCCCTCCTAAGATTCTAGGGGAGAATATTTCCATGCCTCTTCCAGTTTCTCCCAGCTCCTAGCTTTCATTGGCTTATGGCATCATCACTCCAATCTCTGCCTCTATCACTACATAGTCTGTTTTTTTGTTTTTGTTTTTTTGCCTCTTCTGTCTCTTATAAGGACACATGCTATTGGATTTAAGACCCACTCTAAATACAGGATGATCTCATTAAAAGATCCTTCACTTAATTGCATCTGTAGCGAGTGACCCTTTTCCCAAATCAGGTCACATTCTAGGTAGAATATTTTTTGGGGTCCACATTCAACCCTTTATAATTAGGTAACAGCAGAGTTGAGCTGGGTCCCACCTCCTGTCCCCTCATTGGGCAGATGTCTTGCTCACTTCTCTGCAGAATGTGCTCTAAGGGAGGAGAGATGTATGGTTGAACACGTGTGGGCCAGGTCTCAGCTGTGATTCATTTTCTCCATTCACTGTTCTGTGGATTCAGAAACACACAAAACTGGAAAGATGTGTGTAATGAAAATTGTTGAGATTCCATTCTGAATGATGTTCCTAAATCTCATCTATACCATTTGGCCCAATTGTAGATATATCACTGTAGATATATTTTCCACTAGGAAAGGATCAATAGATGTTCTATCCTGTTTTAGTTTCTCCCCATATTAGATATATGTCTTCTTTCTACATATAAAAATAAAGTTGGGTTTTCCCAATTTTTTTTGATATGAATCAGAAGACCTTCCCCAATGTTTGCAAGCATTCTCAGCAGTAACACTAGTGTCCTGTTGGTAGTCCTGCATGACTGGTGAAGATGCTGGGATATGCAGAGTAGCTAGTATGTGTACATGAGGAGGTTTCCATATGCTCTTTCCAACCATCCAGGAAATTAAATTCAGAGAGTTCAGAGAGTTTACTGAGAAAATTAGTGTCTGGCCAAAGATTGGGGTCCTGACCAATGCTTGGCCAAAGCATATGGTATCTTCTAAACCTTCTTTGTGTCACTATCTCTTGATTTGGTAAAATCACACAACCAGAAGTAGAAATACTAGAATAGCAGGTCTGTATCTGGTGGCAACAGAAATCCATCAGAACTGTCAATAATTGTCATGTCAGCATTGATATAGGATCTGCACCTATCAACTTGTGGGGTCAGAGACTCTGAGTCAGAAAAACAACAGAAAAGGATTCAGCCAAGGACCATAGACAGCAGTCTGCAGCGACCAGGCTTAGCTGTGCACTCATCAAGGAGGAAGAATGGAAAGGACCTTTTCTATGTATTTGCCTGCTTAACTGAATAGCTAGTAAACAGATTATAACCTTTCTGTAATTCCATAAGTCTCAGTTCTTCTAAATAGCCATATTTTTGGCTTTAAAATACTTAAGCCATAAGAATTTGATGTTAAAAGGAGGCTTGTAAAAGGGGGAGGCAGTCAAAATCTTTCTTACTAGCCTGGGGTCTTGAATGGTCGATGAGGCGCAAAGTTCCCAAAGCAGCTGCTCTGCTGAGGATTTCATTCGTACCCCATTCTTATTGTTAAAATAATTAGGAGCAGCATTTTGTGTTTGTTTCATTCATCAAAATTACATAAGCCTTTAAATGTACAGTTTGTAAATGCCTATGAGCAAATTCAAATATACATCTCAGTCTATTAATAATTCTTTGATGCATTTATCATAATTCTATTGCTAAAAGAGGGAAATGGAAAAATAGCAGATACCATAATTAGGTTGAATTATTACAAAGGTTATTATGTCCTGTACTGCCTCTTTAATTGATATTAAATTGTGTAAGAAAATGGGTGTGTTCTTTGTTATGAGATTATCAACTCTTTGAGGACTGTGAATCTTTTGCCTCCTAGACAGGCCCTCAGTGACCATATGTTGAATTAATATTATAGTGAGTGGGGAAATAAGGTCATATGTGCTCCTGTATGTTAATGACATTTTAATATTGTTCCTTCTAAAGAGGAATGACATGGACAGTGGCATGTGTTGGCCGATGGTTGCTAGAGTGTCTGTCCGGATCTCATGTCTTCCATCTCCATATCTGGCCCTCTGACTTTCCTGCTGCCCAGTGTCACGTGTGGTTTAGAAATCAATCTCTAGCCATTAGCTCAGTATTTCATATCAGAATGGCTCTGCCATTAATCCTCCTCTAACCTTAAACCTCAGCTCTCAGTTTTTTTTATTGATTTGAGAGAGGAAGGGGAGAGGGAGAAAGAGAGTGAGAGAGAATGACCTGAGAGAGTAATATCGATCAGTTGTCTCCTGTGCATGTACTGATCTGGGGTCAAACCACAACCTTCAACCAGGTTATATGCCCGGACCAGGAATCGATCCCAATACCTTTTCCTATACAGGATGATGCTCTAACCAACTGAGCCACAATGGCCAAGGCTCTTTTTTTAATTCAATCAACACATATTTTTTAAGATTACAGTGTGACCCTTTTTGGCAAATGCTGGAGACACAAAACACATAACAGTTCCTCTTCTCATGGAGCTTCCACTTGTGTGGGGGAAGTCAGACACCAAATACATAGTGATAAGGATGACAAGTTTTACAGAAGTGGACATGCAGCATGCTATGGAGGTCAATCACAATAGCAGCTTGCCATACCTGAGGTTTTAGAGAAGCAATCCTGAGGGTGATGCATTCAAAGATTCTGAAGGATAGGAAATAGCTAAGTAAAGAGAAGGGTGAGAGTGCTTTGACTAGAACAGTGCATGGAGGCCCTGTGTTAGAGGGCTTGAGGAGCAGAAAGAAGACCAGATAATTGAAGGACAGAGACAAAGGGGCCACAGGATTTATAACTCAGAACAAGGGTTTTGATTTGGCAATGGGCAGTCATTTGGTGTTTTTAATGAGAGAAAAAAATCATGATCAGTGAGGCAGGCACTCTCCCATTGCTCTGCTCTAAGACCACAGGTAGCTGTGATGGATGGTTCCCAGCTTACTGGTGCCTGCCCATCTCCAGTACTCTCATTTATCAGCTTTTCTGCCTAGGAACTTCTTTGGTCCCATAGTATCTTGTCTAAATGACATGTGAGCCACCAAGAATTGGGCATTTCATGTCATCACAATCAGTCCTCGACAAAGAAGATGGTGAAGTTTTTCATCCTTTACAGGAGAAGTTAAAGCCCTAGAGAAGCGGTTCTCAACTTGTGGGTCGCGACCCTTTTGGTGGTCGAACGACCCTTTCACAGGGGTCGCCTAAGACCATCCTGCATATCAGATATTTACATTACGATTCATAACAGTAGCAACATTACAGTTATGAAGTAGCAACGCAAATAATTTTATGGTTGGGTCACAACATGAGGAACTGTATTTAAAGGGCCAGGAGGTTGAGAACCACTGCCCTAGAGGGACTGGGCTCCTGTTGCTCCTCAGAATCACCTGTTTATTAGCTCCCTGCTTCCTCTGGCACTTTCTCTACTGCTTCAACTATGTTTCCAGGATCACATCCTAAGTAGACTGCCTGCAAGGAAGCACTTAGCTCAAGGTTTCTATTTAAGGAACTCAAGCTAAAAGGGGTAGAATTAGGATTATAGTAAAAATCCAACTCTGTAAGAATAGCATTGTAGAAATTGGACTATCCCTTGGTCACATGGCATCAAGAACTATTGCTAATGGTGACTAGTGAGGTAGAGCTAATTTGTAGAGTGTTATAGCTTTTTAATTATTCAGTCTCCCTCTGTGGACTGAGTGGAGGTGCAGATTAAAGCGGAACCATTAACTCATGCAATGAATTTTGTAGTTGAACACAGGATAGGGGCAATGATGATTACATAGGTTGTAGAACTGTGAAAGTTTGTGAACTTTCCTAAAAGCCTAAAGAAAGAAACAGCTCAGATCAACAACTATCATTCAGGCACATTTCAAAAACTGGAAAGATTGTATGAAAAATCTGACAAAAGCTGATAGTCAAAAGGGGATAGAGCCCAGCTGGCATGGCTCAGTGGTTGAGCAATGACCTATGAACCAGGAGATCATGGTTCAATTCCAGGTCAGAGCATATGCCAGGGTTGTGGGCTTGGTCCAGAGTGTGGGGCTTGTAGTAGGCAACTGATCAGCGATTCTCTCTCATCATTGATGTTTCTATCTCTCTCTCCCCTTCCTTTTCTCTCTGATATCAATAAAATATATTTTTAGAAAGGGGGTAGAATACACAGCCTGGTGGGTCTCTTATGCAAATGTCAGGGTTCCTAATAATAAAGTAATAGGACTCAGAGATATGGGATGGGGACTTTGGGTGTACTCAAGATAACTTTGAAACCTCAATTTCTCTTGAACCTTTTAGGCTGGCAGAAGTGGCTCCCTAATACTTAGTAAAGGAGAGGAGCCTCCCAAAGTTGGATACCATGGCAAGGACCTATGGACCAACTCCTAAAACACTACTGGGTGGTCCTTTAAAGCTTTTATACAGTGATGGTCCACAATTACAGAAATGTCATGGAAGATTATTGCAGAATGGGTTGGAAGGCCCAGAGAAGTAGGTTTGTTAGATATATTACACTAATGACCTGGTGCACGGATTTGTGCACATTGAATGGAAATTAATTAGAAGGTGGCTAGCGGGGCAGGACTGGGCAAGAGGGCTGGACACACCCTGGAGCCAACCTCTCGTGGTCTCTCCCCAGTGTCTGCGGAGTGAGCGGAGTCCCTCAGGCAGGTGGGGTCCCTTGGCCTGGCCTGCAGATCAGGCTGAAACCAGCTCTCTGACATCCCCTGAGGAGTCCTGGAGTGGGAGAGGGCACTCTGCAAAGTTGCTGTCATGCAGGGTGTGGAACGCAAACGCAAGTGTGCAGTAAACCAGATTCGGGGCCGACAGTGCCCCGGCAACAACATAATCCATGGCTGAAGGTGGAATCACACGGCCCCGTGAGGAATCAGGCTCTCTCCTCTCTGGTTTTGCGGTGCATATCCAAGAACCCCACTGCCAAGTCACTGCAGCTTGGCAGCTCCTGTATTGAGCGTCTGCCCCCTGGTGGTCAGTTCGCATCATAGCAACTGGTCGGATGGTCAGACTCTTAGCATATTAGCTATATATATATATATATATATATATATATATATATATATATATATATAACCAAACCTGCCATCTGACTGTATTTTCTGGGACTACTTAGAAGGTACACCTTTCACTGGAGGAGTGAGGGATCACGTAGTGAGTGGGTTATCAGAAACATTGAGACATTCACTGATTGTTGTAGTTAAATAGGGCACGGATGGTTTTGAGTCCTCTAAGGAGTGAACTAGGGCCAATGATATTGATGTCCTTCCCCAAACCCCCCATATCTCAGTTCATCTGTAGTGCAGTGACTATTTCACTGGTCTTGCTGATAGCTTCTAATCTCTAGCCTCCTCATGTCTCTGTATGTCTGCCTTTCAGCTGCCTTCAGTGCCACAGGAGTTTACCAAACCCATAGATAGACTTGGAAATTGCTGGGATTTAATGTCCACTGGGTACCCCTCAACAAATGATGGCTCTCCCATATATCACTGGAACAATTATGCCTGGTTGCTCAGAAGTGCCCATCAGGATTGTGCAACATTGCCCACTACAGTATCCTGCTTGGGGCTATTACCATTTTCTCTCTCTTTCCCCCCCACTCCCTTACCCATGCTTCTGTGATCACCTCCCAGACAACTTACCTTCACCTAAGTCCTTATTTGAGGGTCTATTGTTTGAGCAATCTATGCTACCACAGAATTTTTTAAAATAATTTTGGTTGCAACATGGAAGGTCGATTGGAGGGGGTTGTGAAAGAATGTAGAGAAACCAATAAGGAAAATATATAAATCCAGTGGAAGATGTTAGTGATTAGACTAGGATTGTTACAAAGGTGTGCCCCAATTCTAGAGATTGAATCTACAGTACAAAATTGATTGGTTATGGAGAGAGGAATTATTTTGATTAATTTCCTACCAGTAATAATTGCCCTTTTTGCTACCTTGGGACCATGTTTGCTACTCCACTGATTCTTATCACTGCCTTTTCCAAGATTCTTTGGGGGAATGACATTTTCCTATAAACACAAATCCATTTGGGAGATTTTTCTATTGATTTCTAGATCCCTCTTGAAGTCAACTACCACGTATACTTGGATCTCCACCTATCATGTTCATTAGATTTTAGTTATGTTTCACTTGCTCTTTTAAACATATCCTAATTGCTTCCTGCTTAATTTATTCTTCTGTTCATCTCTAGTGGTTCTTGCTTCTTTGTCTGACTCTTTATGATCTTGCATCTCTAATCTAAATTAATCCTTGTTGTAACTGATCATAAATTATATTCCTACCAATCTAAATGAATTCCCCCATCAAGTTGCCTCAATTCATGCATTTATTCAGAGCTGCTGACATGTACTGGTATAAAGACATGTATCAGTATGAGACTTAAAATGGGGTGCTTTTGGGGGAGTATTGAGTGTTATTTTCTCTATGCATGAAAGAAAGACAGAGAGTGAGAGAGAGAGAGAGAGAAAGAGAGAGCGCTCGAGTCTTTTATAAGAACCAGTGTAAGTCTGCTCACCTCTTCCATTAAATTTTACCTCTCTGCTAGAGTGGGAAAGCCTTCTGTTTGGCTGTGAACACAATGCCCTATCTTTAACTTTCACAATGTCATGGCAACTCTGTCTGCTTACAGCTAGAGCATAAAAGATTAGTTCTGGCTCTTTAGCACTTAGAAACCCCTATTAGTGAATTCAGCCAGGGTCTGGCAAAATATCACCTAAGATTTCTAATAATTGCAGGGAACTGTGTATTTACGTAAATAAGCAATGGATATGTAAAATATTAAGTAGTAAAAATGTTCTAAATGGTAATTAAAGGAGAAACATTACCCATATCTAAAGAAGCAGCATTTACACCATTTCTGTGGCAGAGAAACCTAGCTTCTCAGAACCTAGCTTCTTCCACATAGACTGTAGTGTATAGTTTTCCCATGAAGTTAAGGATGTTCTCATCATTGAGTTCTAGCCAATAGAAGCATGAGTAAATATGTCCACTATCTCACATTCTGGCTTTATCTACTATTAGTGCATCTCTACCATCAGTCTCCTTCTTTGGGTTGAAATGGAGACCGCCACCAAGGTCACCTTGAAAACAATGTGCTGAAGATCTTTGTCTCTCTGGTCACTAAATGACAGCATTGAGGTGTCCTGTTTGTCACCTGCTCAGTACTGTTCCGTGAACAAGAAGTAAACTTTCCAGTTTAAGACATTGACATTGTTCTGGCTGGAAGGTTACCTGATTAAGACAGTGCCAATACTAATTAAAACTAAGAAAGTAAGAGTTTATTTTAGGCTGGATATTCTAAGGTTCACTTTTTGGAAATGTGGATTTTAACTGGATCCTAAAAGATGGTGTACGTAGGATTTGAATTGGTTGAAACAGAGGTAGATAGTCAAGATATATATACCAAGATATATAAAATTTCAAGAATGTTTTGTGCAAGGGGTTTGGAGGGGAAATGAACAAATCAATATGAGCAAAGCAGAGAGATTTTAAGAGCAGTTCAAAGCAAGGTTGGATAATAGTGTTGAGGCAGAGTGTGGAATACCTTTAACATCTGGATAAATTTTTTGATTTTATAAGTTCGGAAAAATATATATTTATATATACTATTAGCTTCCTGCTGCCTTTGGCTATTGGATTTTATCTGAATAGCAATAAAATGAGCTATTTCAAGAAGTCCAAATAAGAAGGTCCAGAAATAGTTTTATGTGTGTTACTAAGATGAAGAATGTTAGGAAGAAAGTAGAAATGGCTCTTCTAGTAAGGAAGATAACTCTTATTTTCCAGTGACACAAATTTAAATCTTGAGGATTTTCTTTTGTTTTATGAATAAAAATTAAAAGGCAGAAGCAATTAATTTGAACTGCTTCCTTGCATGACCCAGGCTTTGCCTAATTATTTTACGCAATAATGGATATGTAGTCTTTAGAACTAAGGTTGCTTGACTAGCATTTACAATGGTCCTTTTAATCCTAGAGCTCTCAGTCTGATGGGAAAGAATGACATTGTAAGAACAATTACTTAGTTACAGTTCTGTTTAAGGACTTACAAAAAGGCTTATAGGCATGACCATATAGAATGGGTCCGAATGTAATGGAAGGGGACAGTATGGTGTTCAGGGAGCTTCAGTTATGGGCAATAATGGAACATTGATTCTCTTAAGCCTCATGAATCTATAATAATGAAAGCATAATATGCTAATTAGGCTGGGTAGTCCAATGACCTTCTGGACATCATTCTAGATGTCCTTCTGGACAAAGCCGCCATGGCGTGGGCTGAGGCAGAGGTGGTTAGGGGTGATCAGGCAGGCAGGTGAGTGGTTAGGGGCAATCAGATAGGCAGGTGAGTGGTTAGGGGCAATCAGGCAGGCAGGTGAGCAGTTAGGGGTGATGAGGCAGGCAGGCAGAGGGGTTAGGGGCAATCAGGTAGGCAGGTGAGTGGTAAGGGGTGGTCAGGCAGGCAGGCAGAGGCAGTTAGGGATGATCAGGCAGGCATGCAGAGTGGTTAGGGGAGATCAGGCAGGCAAGCAGGTGAGTGGTTAGGAGCCAGTGGTCCTGGATTGTGAGAGGGTGAAGATGGGGCTGAGGGAACCCCCCCATCCCCCATGCACGAATTTCGTGCACTGGGCCTCTAGTTATTCTATAAGGTCACAAGGGTGAATAGGGCTATTAAAGATATAGACATACACAAAAAGGCAGGTGACACTATGGAGGAAGCATGAAACCACAGAGAAATCAGGAGGAAATGAGCAATCAATAACTTTATTGTGGAGAAAGACAGTGTAATATAAAGGGGTATGAACATAGGACCAGAAATTGTAAATCTAAGTTTCAGGTACATCTATTTAAATCCATTAGAGCTTCCCTATTTGGGAAACTGCTCAGACAGTGTGGGATAAATAGCACTACTATCTTCAGTGATGTACTTAGAGCCATTTAAAATGTTTATCAGGCTGCCTTTAAATTCTCTAGGAAAAAAACCAACAGCTCTTGTTCTAGACTAATGCATCTTACCTTAATTTCCTTCTAAATCCCTGCCTCTCTCTTTAGCTTAAGTCTCCATTTCCTAACTTTAATTCTCACATTACTCATACGTGATTCTCCTTAAAATAGGTTGTTTTTTAGCATGATAACCTGGAAACAATTTAAACAAAAAGCATTTGTACATAAGCCCAGCTCTGATTTCCAAAGACTTTCAAAGTGATCATTGATGGCTAGTTAAATATTGCAACAGCCAATAAGGACAAGTAAAGACACCAGAAAAGCAAATAAACATCAAATTCTCATGCTGATGACAAAGAAGGGCAGGGTCTGTATTTCAGTCTCCCCTACCCTTGTCCCCATAACAATTCAGAATCTTAGGTAACATACTAGGTGATTTATTTGTACACATCCCTTCAGTATCATTCATTGATTACGCAGGTCTAGTCTGTGCTTTGCTGAATGAATAAAGAGAATGACAGCCTTAGGATATGCCATCCTACATAATAAAACCCTAATGTGCAAATTGACCAAACCACTGAACAACTGGTCACTATGATGCACACTGCCCACCAGGGGGCCAACACTCAATGCAGGAGCTGCCCCTGGTGGTCAGTGCACTCCCACAGAGGGAGCACTGCTCATCCAGAAGTGGGGTTCATGGCTGGTGAGCGCAACAGTGGTGGCAGAGCCTCTCCCACCTCCAAGGCAGCACTAAGGACCCCTTGGGGGATGTCTGCCTGCCAGCTTAAGCCCACTGGCAGGCAGACATCTCCTGAGGGGTCCTGGACTGTGAGAGGGAGCAGTACGGGCTGAGGGACCACCCCTCTCCCCCAGTGCACAAATGTCATGCACCAGGCCACTAGTGTGTCATATTTATTGAATTGTGTATTAACTATGTTTGGAATACCTTCTTTGTGTCAGACATGAGATGGGTCTTGGGTGGAAAGATAGCCATAATCCCTTTTCTCAGGGAAGTTGTTAGAGTAAAGGAATGAATGCTGAAGACATGATCATAATAGACTAGGGTGTGTGTCATTAATGGGGATGCATAGGGGTGGCATGCAGGCATGCAAGGTGTCTATGCTAACCAACTGGCTAGAGATGTTCTCCCTGAGAAATTGGTGCTTACATGGAGACCTGGAGGAGAGATGGAATGAGCTAGAAGAACAACGTTCTTGGCAGAAAGATCATTGGTAAAGAACTTGATCTGTTTATTGAGATGGAGGAAGTGAGAATTTTCGGTGCATTCTGAGAATGAAAGTGTTAAAGTATCCAAAGACGAATCTGGAGGCACAGGCCATACAGTAAACCCAGGGTCTTAGGTTGGACTTTATCTGAATAGCAATGGCAGTCCATTAAAGAGTTTCCTGCAGGGAGTGGCACGATATGGTAGGGTGGAGAGGGGTTAAATTGGGAGATGAGACAACAGTTCTTCTGTCAACCTGTGGTAGGACAGATAGGAGATCAGGGGCATCAGCGCTGGAATGGTAACTGGTATAAAGGAGCAAAGAGTCTAATACCTACAGAAACATCCAGTTTTAGAGCTTATAAAGTTAATGGTGGCAGAACTAGATCCCTGCTCTGTTGAATCCTAAACTTTGATGCCAGAACTGATTCATGGTATGTTGTCATTTATCCACTAATGTCAGTATTTGCCACATGTGTGCAGTCATTGTGATATTGGTCTATTGGAAAACAAGGCTAGAGCGTGAAGCTCCTTGAAAAGTTTTTGCATCACCTGAATTATTAAGAGCACTCATTTACCTAGGCATTATTTTCAGCAACACCTTCAAACAACTTTCTTGTCTTTAAGGAAGTATGAATGTTTCCATAGAAGTTGAAGTGAACTAGCAGGTGAGAATGATAATATTTCAAATTTTTATATAACTTGTCACATTTTCCCCTGGGGCAGACTGCACTGAAGGAGACTTGAGAGAAGGAGAATAAAACATAATATTTTTCAGATGTGAATTTATTAGCACCTCCCTGGGGGTCAGAAGACATCCACAAAGCAGCCCTTTTATGCTGTGGGCTAAATTTTCTACTGTGTTTTTGGTATAGAAATATGCATATCTTTTGTCTTTTCAGGAGAAAGTTGTTGACCAGAGTGTTCCAAAGGCCTGGTTCTCGGTGTTATTTTTAAAAAAAACAATTTATCATAAAAAACAAGTGATCAAGTTAGCATTCAGATACTTTATCGATCTATTAAAAAAGACTAAGAAAAAAACATAAAATGAAGCCATTGCACACACACAAAAGGACTGACATCCCATCCACGTTAATTTTTATACTGTGAAAACGTTAATAAGAATAATTTACCTCTTTTCATTAAGTGCATTTAGCATCTTTTGAGTATTGCAGTGATTTCTGTGTTTTAAGTCTTGCTCTCTTATACTGACAGCATTAAAAAGGTCATCAGGGCCTGGCTGGTGGGGCTCAGTGGTTGAGCATCGACCCATGAACCAAGAGGTCATCCGTTTGATTCCTGGTCAGGGCACATGCCCAGGTTGCAGGCTTGATTCCCAATAGGGGCGGGAGGGGGGCATGCAGGAAGAGGCCAATCAATGTTTCTCTCTCATGGATATTTCTATCTCTCTATCCCTTTCCCTTCCTCTCTCTAAAGTCAATAAAAATATATTAAAAAAAACAAAGGCCACCAGGTTCTGCTTCTTGTTCAACCTGCCCCAGGGACCAGATTCACACGTTAGTGCCTGTGCAGGTCAGGGTCCATATGCGCCAAATGCCTCCTGATGAGTTCTGTGCTTAACTAAAGCTTGCCTAGGCATCTGTAAAAGAGGATCTTTAGGATGTGGGACCCAATGTAGTCAGAAGAACACTGGGAAGAGGTCAGTAAACACCATCTGTGAGAATAAGCCCAGGTACAAGTACCATTAGCATGCTTTCTTCTTATTTCTATATTGCTCTGCTATCCTAAGCTATGCATCAGTATATACAAATGTATATTTTTAAAAAAGATTCCTACATTCTGCCTTAATTTATTCCCTTGACACTCTTTGAGAACTAGATCGGCAGAAAGATAGATGGGTAGATAATTTCTGAGGCTAGTCCCATGTCCACCTTTTAAAATATTTTAGTATATATTTTTTCAGTTATAAGTCAATCTTTCTAATATCCAAGGTGAAATTTACAAAAGGGTAGATGAAATAGACAAAAGAACAGACCTTTTAAATGAAAGAAGATCCAGTATTGGGCTGCAGTGAATTAACATCATGGAGAGAATTCTACCATGAATGCAAAGCATATGCATTTTGCTTTATAATCAACACGTTGGTCTTTCCTGAGAAGTCAGGAATCTATTTTTTTAAAAATTATGATATTTAAACTTCAAGTTCAAATTTGAGAAATAACTTTAGCCTTGATCTATAGCTACGTTTTAGCTCATAAATTTAATACCTTGAGCCATGTTAAATTTCCTCTCAGGCTTCCTCAAAAACAATACTCTCAGCCAGCCTCCTCAAGAGACTGGCAGCGACTGGACAATGTCAGATTCCTTCTCCTGAGTTTTTTTCTGGGTCATCATCCTGGCTTTCTTCTGAGCTATGACTATTAGCACATGCCAAACAGAATTCTTGAATATCATAGCTTACATCTGTAATCCTTTATCTTTGGACTTTCTTGTTTTCTCAAATGTCACACCCAGTACATCAGCTAATACCAAAGACTCTATCTTATAATGACTTCTGAATTCAACTACTTCTACCCCCTTACAGCTACCATACTCTTGTAAACACCATCATCTAATGAATATACCTTCTAACTGGCCTCCCTGATTCTACCCTCATACCCTTCCAGAACCCACTGCCAATCTAATCTTGGCACAATAACAAGAGTCATTCTTTTATGGGAAAATTCTTATTTAAACTTCTCTAAGGAATTCCCATCCAAATTCCTTATTTTAGACTCTAAGGTATCTGCACAAGTAAAATGTCATGTCCAGAAGAGCAGAGGTGACCATTACTTGCTTATCACTGTGTCCTCAAAGTTTAGCACAATGCATAGCACATAGTAGGAACTCAAAAAATCCTGGTCGATTGAATGAATGTGTGAATGAATACATGAATGACTGTTACCACGGAGTCAAGATTCCAGACCCCTTTTCCAAAGGGAAACTGTATTCTGTTTCACTGTAATATCCAAGTAGTGTTAACTTTAATTAGCTTATCCATACAAATTTAAATCGTAGTTTTTCTCCCAGATGATCAGTCCTGTCTTTCACTTGCAGTTGAATGCGAGTCCCAGGAGAGCAGTGAGAGCAGCTCTGTGTGAAGTCCAGTTTCAAGGTGGGAGATGGAGGTTGTCCTGACTTGACAGGACTTCAAAGTGAAGACCAAAGAGAAGCTCTGTTCCTGTCCTCACACTGCCAGGGGACAGGGTTGGTCTAAGTGTCAGAGGAGCAGATAAAAAGGGAAGGACTGGAGGGAAAAAAGGAAAGAGTTCCAGAGAAAGCCGTTTTATAAGATGGAGTTTTTAAAGATTCAGAAATGGGAACTAGGGGCAAGAGAAGCCTTTTATGGACACAGGTGATGAGCCCTGGGTGATCCTTGAGGGTACAAGGCAGTCTCTGGTTTATGAAAAACTTGTCAGGATGCCAAAGAACAGTATAACCAAAACACGTCTTCAATAGAGATGAGGATTATAATAAGAAGGCACACCCATGCTGGTCCAAAATAGAAAAAAGGGTTGGGGGGAGAGAAAAATGTAGGAGCTTTCTCTTAAGTAAAATTCTAGTTTTCAATATTGTGATTTCAAGGGATCTAATAATATCACTAAATAAATGCTAGACCGTATCTCAACTATGCCTGCAATACTGCATCTTTCATAAGAGGTTTACTTGTCCGTATCCATATACTGCTTGGAAAGATATGATTAAATTTTCCTTTTTACTGGGCTGGCCAGATGTTTTATGATAAATAGCCATAGTTAGTTTCATAGTTACCCACTAAATACGGTCTTTAACAACCTGACAGTTGGCTCTAATCTTTAAAATATGATACTTGCAGAGAACAATTTCTAAGTTATTGGTGTTTCAGTTTTTACTTTCTCAGTGTTCTTTCTACACATCCATTAAAACTGACAGTCATCTTCCTTTGTCAAATAATAATTTGTATGAATTAAGTATTTTAATCATTGGCTCTATAAATACTGATAAAATAATCCCATGGATAGTTTAAGGTCTACTTCTAAGCAAGGATAAATTTAGATGGAAAGTACTTTCAGTTAAAATGTATGTATGCTGATATTTATAAATGTGAACAGAAAATGGCACCCCGGCCCTGATATGCTGTTAGGAAAGCATTTGTGCTGCCTTCTCTTTGAGAAGTATGGAAAGCATAAGGCAGGATTCTGTTTCGATTCTTCTCATTTCTGCTCTCCACCATGCTGTCCTTCTACTCTAGCTCTTCTTGATTTCTTGGCTGCCTACACTTAGCTCATCTTGAGGGTATGTTGGAACCCTCACACAAAAGGTGCCTGGGAGGGGCACTGTTGGTGGAGGCTGTTGGGTGTGTAGCTGTTCCATTGGCCTCTTCACTCTGTGGTGATGATGATGGACAGCTTGGCTCAGGGGCATGGCCTGGTGACTTTGAATGACCTCAGAGGAACAGAGTGGGGGTGGGCATCTTCCTTTGCCCTGGAGAACATCTTATTTACACACTCACACTCCAGAAGGGGATCTGAGTCGCACATTACATTTCTTAATCTACAGTTATACCTAGTTGAAACTCAAATTTAGAATAACTTGGCATTGCTGGTATTAGGAAGAATTTCATTTTGCTGAAAGCATGCAAGCTTCATGGAAAGACTGTGGGCTCTGCACTGAGGGAGGCCTGCTTCTGTTTCTGTGCATGGACACTAAGGGCAGAGGGCTTGGCTCCTGGGGCCCCGACTCCTGGGAGTGAGGAGGTTGAATCACCTGGTAGTTATCTGTCCACCAGAGCAGCCTTCTTGTTGGTCTGGATCATGTCCTGAGCCTCTGACACAAATTCAAGACATATTTACATGAAGGGAAAAGAGTGATTAAAATTTTGTGCTGAACTGATTTATTAGTATGGAGAGTGACTGTATCTATATTATCTCTTTAGGATTAAACTGACATATCTGTATATTTATGATTAATTGCTCTAAAATCTCCAAGGGAGAAAACTGCTGTAATTGTGAAAACAAAAACAAACCACCCTTTCTATATAGACACACTCAGGTGCCATTCATTCACCTGAGCACTGAGACAGGCTGGAGCAGTTACATTAAGCGTGTGTACGTTGGAACAGATACACCCAGTTCTGAATAGCAGTTCTGATTCACAATAGCTGAGGAGCAGTGAGTGTGCTGCCTGATCTCTCTGAGCACTAGTTTCTCATCTATCTATAAAGTAAGACAATAACAACATTCGACTCCATGTTCATAGGGTGCCCAGCACAGCATTTGACCCATGGAAGGCAATAAACATACAGTAACTAATGTCTTAAGAGCGTCTTCCTACTAGGATGAGCAATTTTTCTTATATTGCAAAATGTTCATTGCACAATTATGATAAGTATTTATCTTCTGTGTCAAGTGAAACCTTGAGCAAAAGATAAAACAAATTCTACGGCATTCACAGCTTATCAGATCACGTGCGTTTTGGGAAAAGATGAGAATGTACTTTGCCACATTTGGTGTGAGTTGTTTAGGACAGGGACTCTGTAAGCTGGATGCTAACAAACCTTTCCCCCCTGTTCTAGAAAAGAATTTATAGTGTTGTCATGGATCACAAGGACCCACACTACCTATTCCTGAATTCATTAGAGTGTGTGTGGAATAGTGTTTTTTTTAAATGCTGTCCTGATCCAGTTTTGAGGCCCTGGACAGAAGCTGTGAGCTCCCTTTCCTAGACATCCACCCCAACCACCTCCTGATGGCTCTCACACTCCAAGCCTAATGACTCTGGGCCTTTCTCAGTCGAGTAAGGACAGCCCCAGAGCCCACTGAAATTATTCGAACCAGCCAATCCTAAACCTATTCACCCTGCCTCACCCATTCCTTCCTGTGGAAACAACAGTCCCCACAGTCCCCTGACTGTGATTCCCTGGGGCCCCTCCAGGTGTGACAGAGCCTCTCTCTTGGGAGAATAAATTTTTTCAGTTTTTTTGAGGTATAATTGAAAAATAAAAATTACACACAGGTCAGGGGAGTGTGGAGGCCCATGTGCAGAGGTCGGGGGAGTGCGGAGGCGAAAGTGCTGAGGTCAGGGAGCGCGGAGGCCCTGTCCTGGATGGTGCAGCAGCAGCTCCCTCTGTTGTGGGCTCACAGCAGCCATGGCTTTGGACTGCCTCTGGGGTGAAAGCTGCCACCCCAGGGGTCCATGCTAACAGGCCATCTCCCCTGAAAGCTGTGGGGAGTCTTCGTCTGTCTGGCTTCCTTTGCAGAACAGGCCACTGGGGACCATGTGGGCATAGCAGATACTGATATGGATGTCCCACCCTACTCTGTCTCCAGACATCTTCCCAACAACACTTTCTGTGCACTTACTCTTTATTTTTTGCTCTACTCTGTTGCTACAGGTTCTTAATTGGACTCTTGAACCCTTTCAGGGCTATTTTCATTTGTTTCTGTGGGTGGATGAAAGCTGGTGTCTCCTATCGGCCGTCTTGCTGACATCACTCCTAAATGCTCTTTGCAATGTCAGTTACCTACCAATCTAATGGCTTGGCCATATCTCAGTGATAATAAACCTACTAAAATACCACGGTCTTATACAATCAATGCTCCAGCCAGTCTTTAGTCTTTTCATGGAATTTTGATACACAATATTATTTCCTATGTTCATAGATGCTGACAGGCAATATGTAAAGGAGATATACCCAGTGTGTGCTCAAAATGTCCCCTAGAGTGGGCATCAAACCAAGCTCTAGCACTTTATTTCCCTCTGTATTTCACAGCGATGTCGTTAGAAAACAGAGTTTACTTTGAAGTAAAAATAACAATTGAAAAATATAGGATCCTAGTGTTCTCTGTGCCCTTCTCTCTCTATAATAGGTGTTATATCACATCGGAGTCATTCCAGCACCGCCGAGAAATCTGGGCTCACCTGGAAAGCTGTGTGTGTGAAGAGGCCTAAATTCATATTTCTAAGGGGAGCGTAATTTTGAGCCTTTTCCTCTGTCTGAGTTTAAAATTTTAATTTTAATATGACAGTAAAATGAGTTGATATAGCTGCCTCAGATTAACAGAGGACCAATTCAAGAGATGAAAATCCTCCATGTGTGGGGCCACTGACATGGTGACTTTGTATTTCCATGGCTAAAAAGATTTTCCCCAAACCAAAGCTAGCCGGCTTTCCCACACTTGCATTATTCCTTTAGAGAACTGGAAATGGAATATTTCATAATGCAATCATTAGAACTCTGTGATGGTAGTAGGTTTTGAATTTGATATTTTCTCTGATATCAGTAACTGCTTTCTTCCTCAAGGTGTTTCTTAAAGTTAAGTTATAATGATATGTCTGTGTTGCTGTATGTATACATTTACTTTTGTGTTTAAAATTGTCCAAAAAGATTGGGTAATTGAAAACTTTTCAGGATTTTAATGTGATTCTTATCAGAAAAGTTGGATTTTTTTTCCTGGAAACGATGTTTCTTCCTTATCTAATGTCTGCAGGTTGTCTAGTGTTCTTTGCAGTGAGTGGGAACAGGTGGATTTTAGTTCATTTATAGCAAGAGATCTTAGCATGGCCGCACCCCAGCCACTGTGGCAAATAAGTAACTGAGAAGGACCCTGATTAACAGTGGGACAGCTGGGCCACACTGCTCAGGTTTTCATACTGGATCTAGAACTACTAGCTCTGAGGCCTTAAGGCAATATGCAAATCCGACTGTGCCTCGGTCTGCTCAATAAATAATAAAAACACAATGTATGTTCGTCCAGTTATTTTTCTAGAATGATGCAGTGTCTCATAAAAAACTTGGTAACTACTCACCGGTGGTTCAGTTGGTTGGAGTGTTGTCCCATGAACCCAAAGTTTATGGGTACAATTCCTGGTCAGGGCACATACCCAGGTTGCAAGTTCGATTCCTGGTCAGGGTGTGTACGGAGGGCAATTAATCAATGTTTCTCTCTCCCTGTCTTCCTTCCTGTATCTCAAAAATCAATGAAAGCCTATCCTCAGGTGGGGAAAATTATGCCTGCCTAGTAGTACTTCAAATACTATTTAATTATTATAGTGATGACATTTGAAGCCTATTAAAAATGTCTGCTACTTATTTTTCTTCATGATGTAGTATATCTTTATCGGACAGAGAGATTCTTATTTTTAAAGGAAAATGTCAGAATAAGATTACCTTGAAGTCAAATTATGCAGCATATTGAAAGCTAAATATAATAATATCCTGTTAAAATAAAAGTCAGTGTATAGTATAAAAATGATAACCACATTCATTGACCAGCCTTTACTTTCAGCACAGTTTACACACGATGGCATTGAGCACCCCACCAACTAAACAAGCCAAACTCTGACATTGGGCACATTTGCTAGAGGTGGTACTTGAGGTTCAGAGGGGTAGAAAAGTTTCCAAGACCACACCCAGAGTAGCCAGTGGAACCAGCTTTTAAACCCAGGTTTTCTAACTCCACCTTTGACCCACTAGAGAACTAACCATAACGCAATTCAGCAAATGCATATTGATGACAGGTTTTCCTCAAGATTCTGGAAATTCCCATTATGCCCCCAGATATAGGGGAGAAATAGAAGAGAATTGTAACACATAGATTTACCTTTAAGGTTCTTAAAGACTTTACAATATGACAAAACAATGTAGTTTTGTATTAGTAAAATAATACATGTTCTTTAGAAGATCTCAAGACATGATCTCCATGGGGGCTGGGGTGAGGGGGTGGAGGCTTATGGTTCAGTGCATAATAATAACATGAAAATACCTGATCATCACAGAAAGTAATTACAGACCAATAACAATTTAACTTGAAATAGTTAATTCAAATTGAGGGGTCTGTAACTTAAATTTGGGTAGCCTCTGTGGATTCTTAGTTATGAAGAGAATAGTGAAGGTGGCTGTGGAAGAACATAAGTGATGGTATTTTTGGTTGATCACAGCCAGTGTATTTATACTCTGGGGGACAGTAGGCACCTGGAACACCAAGCCCTTGAATGAGTAAGAGGGTGAGAGGGACAATAACAGAAATTTCCTTAGGCTTAGCACACTTCCTTTACTTTTATCAAAGTGTTCTAGGGCAGTGCCTCTCATTTAGATATTATAAAGTGAGACGAAAGGGCCATTACCATGGAGAGACAACTTTAAAATGTTGAAATTCTCAACAGATTACTGCCTCATTCTTCTTATAATTTTCTCAAGGGGTTTTGTATCCTTTTCAGTTAATAAAGTTGTTAAAATGTGCAACCTCCTAAGCCAGAACATGTGATGTTTTCTAAGAAAAGCTAAAAAGAAATGCATATTATAAAAATACTAGGGGCCCGGTGCACGAAATTCGTGCACTGGGTGTGTGTGTGTGTGGGGGGGAGTGTCCCTCAGCCCAGCCTGCCCCCTCTCACATACTGGGAGCCCTCAGGCGTTGACCCCCATCACCCTCCAATTGCAGGATCGGCCCCTTGCCCAGGCCTGACGCCTCTGACAGAGATGTCATGCCTGGGCAGGGGACCCTCATTTCCCCCCATCACTGGTTCTGCCCCCAGCCCAGGCCTGATGTCTCTGGCCCAGGTGTCAGGCCTGGGCAGGGGACCCCCAGACTCCTCCGATTGCTGGCTCTGCCCCTTGCCCAGGCCTGATGCCTCAGCCAGAGGCGTAGACCCCCATCACCCTCTGATCACCTGATTGGCCCCTTGCCCAGGCCTGACGCCTCCGCCAGAGGTGTCAGGCTTGGACAGGGGACCCCCATCTCCCCCCGATCATTGGCTCTCTCTGGCCCCCGCCCAGGCCTGAAGCCTCTGGCCCAGGAATCATGCCTGGGCAGGGGACCCCCATCTCCCTCTGATCGCTTGCTCCACCCCCCACCCAAGCCTGACACCTCTGACCCAGGCTTCAGGCCTGGGCAAGGGGACCATCATATCCCCCCAATCCCCGGCTCAGCCCCCCGCCCAGGCCTGATGCCTCGGCCAGAGGAGTTGACCCTCATCACCCTCCGATCACCAATCACCGGATCGGCCCCTTGACCAGGCCTGAGGCCTCCGGCAGAGGTGTCAGGCCTGGGCAGGGGACCCCCAGCTCCCCGCGGTTGCAGGCTCCGCCCCTGCCCAGGCCTAACTCCTCTGGCCTAGGCGTCCAGCCCGGGCAGCGGGGACCCGCAGCTGCAGCGGCCCCGCGATCGTGGGCTTCGCTTTAGGCCCAGGCAAGGGACCCCTAGCTCCCGGGACTGCCAGCTTCGACCGTGCCCAGCTCCCATCGCTGGCTCCACCCCTACTTCCTGCTATCACTGGCCAGGGCGGCAAAGGCGCCTGATTCTCCGATCATGGCTGGGGGGCAGGGCAAAGGCAGCCCCAGGGCCACCTTTGCCCTGCCCCCCAGCTCTTAGCTCCCCCCTGGGTTTCCGATCACTGTCGGTGGCAGGGGACTTCTTCCTGCTTTCCCTTTCGCCTCCCTGCATTGTGCCTACATATGCAAATTAGCCTCCATCTTGTTGGCAGTTAACTGTCAATCATAGTTGGCAGTTAATTTGCATATAGCCCTGATTAGCCAATGAAAAGGGTATCGTTGTATGCCAATTACCATTTTTCTCTTTTATTAGTGTAGATTAGGTTTGCCAAATTGCAGATTTTTTTCATTTTCTCTTCCCTACACCCTAGTGAGGATTAAACTCATTTAGCAAAAACTAGGTTTGTCATTAAGTAGTGCTAAAGTAAATATTTTTTTTGTAAAATAAATAATTATTTTGGTTATACTCCAGATTTCCTGATGGGAACATAATTTATTGAAAGTATTTACTATGCTGCCTGGCTGGTGTGGCTCAGTGGTTGAGCATGAACCAAGAGGCCACCAGTTCAATTCCCGTTCGGGGCAAGTGGCCTGAGGGTGGGCTTGATCCCCATCCCTAGTAGCGGGGTGTGCAGGAGGCTGCTGATCAATTTTTCTATCTCTCTATCTCTTCTGTCCTCTTTCTAAAATAAAAAGATTTTAAAAAGAAAATATTTACTATGTTAAAAGGAGCGAAAATTATTATTTTGAGCATTTCATTACATTCAATTTCCTGCTACTATCTTTAGTCTTCAGAAAACACCATGTGAAGAATAGTGTGATTTCAAAGATTTATCAAGACTTTTGTTCCAGAGATAGTCAAGTGATTTTTTTTGTCATGCAAATACTTCATGACATAGTTAAAAACACTGTTGGAAAATACTGACTAATACTGGGTTAGGAATGCAAATTACACCCAAAACCATCATGGATGGGCTTGGCTTTCCACATGTTATTTCATAGGGCCTTTCATTTCCATCCATCAGAGGCCATTCCCCGTGTGTTCCTGTATTACAGCCACTTCTCTGCAGCTGTGACAGAACGCAGTGTCACACTCAGCGGATGGCCCCCAAATCCCCGTGGACCATGCTGGTGCACAGACAGGAGAGACATCCATTCTTGTGTCCGGGGGTAATGAGCATCTTTCTTCCCACCTGCAATTTTCACTGCAGTTCTTTGTTTGTCTGTTGATCCAAACAATTCTTTCCGGATGACATCCTCACTGTCTCACAGGCTCTTTATTCTGCCCCCACCCTGCAACTCTGGATGACTATGGAAATTTGAAATGAACATGAAAATAGAATTCCGACTTGGTGACACAGAAAAATAATGATGAAGGTAAATGATGAGCCCAGTTTTGATGTATTATTTAGAAACCTCGCCTCGCTTCCTGGAGGCTGCTCTCCTGAGGACCCACGAGGCGTGACAAGAGGAAACGCGGTGATGGGCAGATGGAAGAGAATCACCTGCTTTTTTCTCATGCACCTTTTTGTGTACTTGCTCAGGGGTCAAGAAAGAAAGAGAAAAACCCTCTCACCAGCATGATTCGTAATCATTACACGGCTCCAGACAATTACACCTTGTTGGTAGTCAGTCATTAATTACCTGTTTGTCGGGAGTGGTTTGCCACATGCCTGTTCTTCTTTTGCATTTTTTTGTGTGTTAATGGTGTTATATTTTTATTTTGGAACAATGCTCTCATTCACTGCAAGACAAGAGACTTAGAAACACAGATGTTTGTCGATACAGCGAGTGTGTCTGGCTTTCACTGCTAAGTTAGCAAAGACAGTGAAGGGAAGTTTTTAAGCAAGAAGCCAGTTTTTGCTTTTATGGCATCGAAAAGATGCCGAAACCGGTTTGGCTCAGTGGATAGAGCGTCGGCCTGCGGACTGAAAGGTCACAGGTTCGATTCCGGTCAAGGGCATGTACCTGGGTTGTGGGCACATCCCCAGTAGGAGATGTGCAGGAGACAGCTGATCGATGTTCCTCTCGCATCGATGTTTCTAACTTTCTATCTCTCTCCCTTCCTCTCTGTAAAAAATCAATAAAATATATTAAAAAAAAAAAAAAGAAAAGATAAGAAAGCACTCATTTTGCCCTTAGAAATTTCTGATAATTCTACACTGTAATTAGAACCTTCTAATGAAGATTCTATTCTGCCCGTATACCCATATCATTTTTGAAAAACCTGTAAAAATGTATATGTTTAATTAAACAATGCAAACAGGTTATCCCGAGGTGAAACTGCCTTCAGTTTTATTATCCACACTTCTCACTACCCTCCACCTCCCCATAAAAGATTAGTCAGTGACTCATTTTCTCAGGAATTGGCTTTCGGAAATGGAAGATCGCGTCTGCTTAGATTTTAGCAGCGAAGGGTGAAGGGTCCACGCATCTCATCCCATGGATGCCCACACCCAGGATCTGAAGGGATGCGTGGAAGTTCTAGTCTGTTTGAGGCCTGAGACTATTTCCAGCGGGGGCAAGGCTGCTCTGCTCTGAGGCCCAGCGTGAGAGACGGCATCGAAGTGATGATCTGCCAGGTTGTGGGCAGGTGGATTCTGTTGATAAAAGTGGGAATATTAAGAAGACAGCACTTGGGGGGTGAGGGGAGGGTGATCCAGACAAGGCAAGACTCCTAGTAAAGGTTAACCTGCCTGACAGATGAAGAAAAGCTGGGATGGGAGTAACCACATGACAGTGCAAGGAGACGATTGGGTTCAAATGGAGTTTTTAGGGAAAGTCATAAACTGGGAGGAGGGATGTATTCATAAGGGCTGCATCAGGAAGCACCTTTAGCATATTTTAATAACACTATAGAAAGGTAACTATTTTAACATGCATCAGATCAGAGACTGAAGTAATTTATAATTGCTGATAATGGCTTTACTTACTCGAAGATACTGAGACTCTGCAGAAGGCATATGCAAAGTCTGCTGGACTTTCACCTTTTCTTGTAGATCATAAATACAAGGGCCCAACATTTTTGTCTGTGTCTGTCTAAACTGTGTTTCCACTCAACAAGAACAGCTGGAAATGCTCAGGAAGAAGCCGTGAAATGGGAAAGATGGTACAGTCAACAGAATTCCCCGAAGAGCCCTGTGCCCTGGCATAGGAGTCTCTGAGTGATGCTACCCGGGGACCCTGAAAGTGAAGTCATATCTTCTGATGGGAAGATTCTAATGAGCTGAGGGGCATTAATCATCAGAACTCATACTTCTCTGCCAGGGAGCTCTGATTTTAAGCAAGTGTGCTATAGATAAAGGCTCAGATGCCTTTGTGTGCATGGGAAACGTGGGATCGTACACCTTGGTCCCTGGCCTAAGTAGGCATCATCCCAGACTCCCATTTTCCCTTCTGAGAGGCCTAAAATCAGCACAGCACTGTGACCAAACAGGCCCAGATGCACACTATCAGCTAGAGACTTCCAGCTCTTGAGAACTTCATTGTTGCCATCAGCCGAGCATATGTTTTAAGTATTGTTTCTAACATAGTTATGCTATATAAAATGATGTTGGTGGTTTTGAAACTATGGATTTCTATGGCTGTGGGCAAGTGTAAATATGACAGCATACCTACATGTATCTATGTTTTGGAAGCTGCAAAGTTCTATTTTATTTACTTCTTTAGATTTTGAGGCATAATCCTTGTGATAATATATATTTTTAAAGTACTGTGTTAGGACTTTTCATCCTAATTTGTTTCCCCCCTTTTGGTGATTGCACTAATTATGTGTGAGTGCTTTTATAGTTGGAATTCAGGACACATGTATCCATTCACTCCCTTAATATATATTTATTGAGTTCCTGCCAAGTACCACTGTTGCACACCCTGGGGAATAGAGATGGGTAAAACAAACCAAACCTTCCTGGAGCTTGCATTCTAGCGGGAGAGGAAGCAAGTAAATATGCAATAGAAAGGTAGGTAATAATCAGGGCAGGGGGAAAACCCTGGGCACAGTGAGGGAAGTGTTTGGGGGAGGCATGATTTTGATATTCCTGGGGATATCACTCTGAGGATGTGACATTTGCACAAGGAGCTGGAGGAAGGGAAGAAATGTGTCTTGTGAAGAGCTGAGGAACAAATGTTCTGAGATTAGTTTCATGTGGCTTCCATATCCTAAAATATCAGAAGTGTACCCTGTCTTAATGACCTTTAATACTTTCTGTTGAGTCTACATGTTATGGTTATAGTGATCATTTTGGGGACCTACATTGTTAGCTTCTATTATGTTGATAATACTAGTAAATTCATTAGGTTGCAGCTTGCAGATTTCTCTCTAGTTCTGATGATGGGTTAAAGTCACTCTTCTAATAATGCCTGTGACTTCATTTTCTGGGAAAATGGTTTACAAAGGGAGTAAGTGTATCAGGCAGCATGGTAAAGATGTGTGTGCAGGGTGGAAAATACACATGTTCACATCACAAAGCTTGCATTTGATTCCAAATTTGAATTAAAGGAAAAGCCAGAGATGGGTTCATGATTTGGTTTGCAAGAGGGTTGGTGGGTTCAAAAGGCCAAGAATCAATGGTTTAACCCCCCTCAGACAAATCATTATTCTTTCAATCTCATTTCATAAAGGAATCCTAAACCGGTGAGCGTTCCCTCGGAAGAACTGTACTGTTGGAAACATCAGCACTCTATTGCAATTGTGTACATTCTTTGAGAGGCTGCTAGTCCGCAGCAGCCAACACAGCCTGGCTCCGTGCTGCATGGCTTAGAGAAAAACTGGTACACTTTCATGATCCCCACAAGGAGATCTGTCCTTTCAGAAACAGAGACTCCCAGTGGCCTGCCTTATGTGGGACTTTATTCTAGAAGCCTGTTGTTGTAATCTGTTAAAAGTTTGAGGAAAACGGTCCATCTTTTACTTAGCTGGAAGATAAATCCAGGAAAGGGAGCCAGCTGTATTTTGTGTATAATCCATGTGGACAAGGGGCCCAAGGTGTGAAGGAAACCTTATGGTCCAAGATCATTTTATCTTTAACCAAAGTTGCTTGGTTATCCCAAACTGGTGGTGGTGATGTATGAATTTCTAAATGGCACCCTGATGTCAGAGCTGAGTTCTATTCTCAGCAAATTAAAAAGTGTGCATCTGTTTGCTACTGTAATTCTCTCCCTCTGTGTCAATCACTAAAATTAAAAAGGAACTCGTGGAAATAGAGTCCCAGCACAGAAGCTGAATTTAGTACCTTTGTAATTTAAGGCAGTCCCATAATGAAGCAGATTACTACCTCTGGTTGCAGCCCATGGGAATTCATAGGTGTCACATTAGCTTGGGAAGGACTCCCCTATTGTTTCTTAATGGAAAAGTAGAGCATATGGAGACCTGCATTTGGAAAATAAACACAAATCAAATACAAGAGCTACTGAGCATAGTCTAAGCATCAGCCTTTAGTTTTCCAAGCATGCACAGTTCTATGCCTGTTGAGCTTTCGGATGTGGTTTGCTATTCATTTCAAAATAATGCACCAGTTTCAACATTTTAGCTTTAACCTTCTCCATAACTAGAGGAACTATTCAGATGCCTTTGATGTGATAGTAGAGTGATTCTGTCTTTTGAGAGTAACAATCAGCGCCTTTGTGATTTCATGGTATAAACTATTTGAAAGCTGGAAATGTGGAGGTGAGCAGCCTGTGATGATATATTGAATCACTTGGGTGTGTTTCAGAACAGTCAGGAACAGAGAGGAACTACAAAGCCAGACTAGAAAGAGCTCTTTTTACCCCAGGGATTTTTAGAATTTCTTGGGCATATGGATTTTAGAAAAAATTTAATTTGGTTCCATTTATTCTTTTGACCTTGACAATACAGAATGAAGGACAGTTTTACAGTCTTTGCATAGCAGAGTTTTGGTGTTAAATTGTTGATGTTCATGCAGTGTTTACAGGGACCAAATTTTCTGGGTTATTCGTAGACCACTGACTCAATAAAAATTCGGTGAGCATTTCCAATCTATTGTTATTCCGTAAAGCCTAAATGAAATCATAGCATAGATTGATTTTGTCAATAGAACGGTGGCAAGAAGAATAGACTGATTTTGGTACCATTGTTTCAAAGACTTATTCCAGTGTGTGCCTATATTTTCATATTTGAAGGACAACTGCAAAGCCATCGCCTTTTCAGCATTAAAAAGTGGCAGCCATTCAAGAATGCCAGCCTTTATAAATTATACTTCCAAAACCACAATGTATGAATGAATGAATGAACACATGAACCAACTCATGTATATTAACAGAAGTGTGAGGGAAGGTCTGAGTAATGATCATGAGTTAGAGAAAACCTTATCTCATGGATTTGTTTGGTGATCCCTCAATTAAAAACAAAATCCCTCCCCTGAAAATGTTAGAAAATTTTTACAAAATTAAAGCTATCTGAAATCACTTATTTCTTTTCTATCAGTTGGTTCTTCTGCTGATTGGTACTGTTGTCATCATTCTGACCTGTCACCACTTCTCTGGAGAGACACTGATCCTGGTCTGCCTTAGGAGAAACATCAATCACCACAGCCCCCCAACAGCTAGGAAACATTTAGTAAGCGATAGGGGAGGCTACCACCTCTGCTTCTCATTTGTAACAGCCTGAGGTTTTTCCAGGAGAAAGAGTGACTGTAGCAAGAAAGCCATGGGTTGAATTCAAATTTAAGACTTCATCTTCCTGAAATCTTGTTCAGTTTATTAAATGTCTTGCCTCCTGCTGTATAAGATATAGATGAAGAGATCACAGTTTTCCTGGGGGTTTGAAACTCAGGTTAAACAGACATCAGAAGGGAATTCTCAAGTGAATTTTTGGTAAGTGCATTGACAGTCTCAGAAATTTCAACTCTAACAAACACAACGTTCTTTTCAATTAATGTCAAAACGCCATCTAGCTTGCAGGTCTGTTGTACTAATATGGTGCCTGTGTTCTGTGATTTTCCACGTGGCCTGGTTGGAAGTGAGATACTTTAATTGTAGCTAGTTTCTATGAATATCCATTAAATAATTTCAGAAATAGTTTTTAGCTTTTTCCTTGCCCTGAGGTTATTCTGATATGAAACCTCCTCTTCTTGGTATGTAATATGCTGTGACTGCATCCAAAGTTGACTCAGTAAGTGGATTAGAAAATCTTTCCCAAGGAAAGATATACAAATGTATTCTTTGTGGGAAAACCTGCTGGAAATTGTTTCCTTCTGAATTTGTCTGATGTGCTTACATAGTTTGTGAAGGATATAGTCTTATGGGTAATAAACTGTGCCTGGGTAAAAGGCCCAGGCAAGCAGTTGCTCATTCTGTGTTTTTAATAATTATAGGCTATCAGCTTTCTGGGCTCCTAGAAGATGATGGATAGAGGCATTGAACACATGAAAACAAAGAGGGATGAATACCTTGACACTTCCTAGTACTGTAGTTCACATGATTTGTAAAATGCCTGCTACTTCTGAGCACAATTTTGGGATGACTGGGAGTCTGAGGATATCAGAGATAGAAGGCACAGAGCAAAGTATCTGTATGCATTCATTAGGTAAATGAACAATACATGTGGACAGTTGTCCTCAAGGGTTTACAGGAGCATCTTCTTTTTTTTTTGGAAATACTCAACTGCACCTGAGACGTTAGAGCAGGGGTGGGCAAACTTTTTGACTCGAGGGCCACAATGGGTTCTTAAACTGGACCGGAGGGCCAGAACAAAAGCATGGATGGAGTGTTTGTGTGAACTAATATAAATTCAAAGTAAACATCATTACATAAAAGGGTACGGTCATTTTTTTTTTTTTAGTTTTATTCATTTCAAATGGGCTGGATCCGGCCCGTGGGCCGTAGTTTGCCCACGGCTGCGTTAGAGTCATCCAGTTTCCTAAGGACTCCACCTGTATACGATATGTGGGTGATCTTCTGCTTGTTCCCCAGATAGAGGGTCTGGCAGAATTGATTTCTTCCAATTGCTGACATTAATGTGTCAGGACAGAGTCTCTAAGGATAAACTCAAATTTTATGAGACCCAAGTGCATTTTCTTGGTCACGACATCAAACAAAAATGAAGTGTCTCCTTTCCCTTAAAGATTGGAAGCTACTCATGTCTCTCCTGGCCAATTACCTAAAGACATCTTAGAGAGTTTCTCCATCCCATAGGATACTGTACACATTGGGTTGCTAACTTTACTGGACCAGCTGCTGCTTGCTCTAAGCTCATGAAAGCTGACACTCCCGAGCCCTTGCATTACATAGACTCACCAGAGAATGGTTTTTATAACTTAAAGGACTCTCCAGTGATCATAAATCTTTCTTTCCATTTGTACATTGAGACAAGTTTTGCAGAGTTGAACTTAACAAGAAAATGGACATCAGAGACTTGTTGCTTATTATATCTTCACATTGATTTCACAGCAAAAGCCTGCCCTCCTGTTTGTACTCAGAGGCAGCAGGCCAAGGTCAACAGAGGCTTTGCTGAATTAGTCTTAGGATCTCCGCTTACCCCCATGGTCCCTCTTACCATTCAGACCTCACTTTTGATGGAAAATACAGAATCTTTTTCTGTTTCTATACTGACTTCCTTTGAAATCCTTTAGCTCTTACCTGTACACATTTCTATCCATTCCTGGAATACCCTAAAACCTTCCATTCTTCTTCCTAACCTGGAGGAGAAAGAAACATTATTGACTGCTATGAACTTCTTTGGGAGTTTTCCTTACTCTCATCTGACCCCTTTGAAACCTCCCTAGACAGCCTACATTGTGAAATACTTGTGAATGAATCTTGTTTGAGAACTGAGCAAAGACACTATCAAACTGGATACAGAGTCAGAATCCGCTAAGATGTCAAATCCAACTGTCTCCATGACACAAAGTCTTCAGAGATGCCGTGATACTGGATTTTGTTTTATAACTGGTGGAATTTAGGGCATTTAATTTCTCTCCCATAGGGAGGCATATAATCAGACATCCATTGGATCTTGTTGACCTGACAGCTCAGACTACTTTGGTGACGAAGGAGGAGAAGAAGAGGAGAAAGAGGGAGAGGAGGAGGAGGAGGAGGAGGAGGAGGAGGAGGAGGAGGAGGAGGAGGAGGAGAGGAAGGAGCAACTTTCACAATGAGAAATGTTCATAGTAGAATGAAATATAGTTTCTTACTGTATTATTTTAAGAGATAATTAAACTTAGTTCATTTATGCATCTAGAGTTACCACAAACTACAGTTTGGCCAAAAGAGACCTGATTTTTGCCTGTTTGGGCAGGGCATCAATTTGTGTATGATGTGTTTTTCATGCCCTTTCAGAAGGAAAATTAGGAGCTGTGGTAACATGGCGCTAAATGGAATGATAATGTCAAAACTTCTTATGAAACACTGTAGGATATTTCAATTCTCTTAGCAAGAAAGAGCACTGATTTAATTATGGATCAAAATGCCTCTGCATCAAGTGGAGAGAGGTGGATATTGGAATTCCTGTGGTGATATTTATTTTTCAATATGACAAGAAACTAGAAACCTAAATATCCAAGTGGTCCAATTTATATTTGTTCCCATGGTTTCCAGTATGTGGGAATACTTCTCACAGTTCTGTCTGAAGACTAAAAGGTTAATGAATTTTCTGACAATGGGAAAATAGATTTAAGCCTATTTTTATGGCCTGAAGCAACACCCACAAGCATGTAGGCTTGTAACCAGGGGGTGCTGGCAATTTACTGCCAATACCACACTTTCTACAGTGAAGTAAGATCTTGTCACATATTACTTGGCTATGTCATTCCTGGAGTCTCAGAGGTCTGGAAGTAGGGCCATTAGAGCATGGCACACTATGCCCAGAGGTGGCAAAACAAAAATGGAGACAGAGAATGTCCTCTCACTTGTCTTTAATGAATACTCAACCTGTAGAGTGAAATCTAGCCACAACATTGCTACCATCCACTGTTTTCATGTGGACAACCTTTAATGAATGGAAGCTTTTAACATTTCTTGTCTTAGATTACCAAGAAAAATGACGAGTACATGTTCACATTAGTCAATATGAACTAATCTATCACATAGCCAAGGCATGGATGTCATTGATGAGTGATGGGTGATAAGCCACTTAACCACTATCAACTTCAAAAATAAGGCTAATGGTACAGTCTACTAGAAACTGGATTCCATTTCTAGCCATGAATGAGGTTGGAAAGAGTATCTTCCCCAGAGCCTCCAGAGAAATACTCAGGCCCTGCCCACACCTTGATTTTGACCTTGTGAGACCAGCAGAGGGGGGAGCTAAGTCACACTGAACTTGGACTTCTGATAACAGAAACTATGTGATAAAACCGGGTGTTGTGTTAAGCCACTACATATTAAAATTTTGAAAAATTTTTGAGCAAAAATTAATATGAATAAGGCAGTTCCAAAGTGGACAGGAGGCAAGGAAAAGACAGAGATGAAAGTATGGAACCAAAGAAAGGAAATTAATTCATTGTCTCTAGCCTAAAACCTAGTGTAAAACCTAGTGACGGTTTGTGATTGGTTGCCCTTGGTGTTTTGATTTTGTAACGTGTCATTTACAGGCTTAGATTTTGGGTTGCTACACAGCATCAGAGCCACCTCTGTCTAATGGCCCCTTTGATTAACTAAACACATAATATTCTTAGCATTTTAAGATTTAGTGTCTGATTAAATGTGTTAATATATAAAATATTTTATGGAAGCCACTTATCCACATCTCTTTTTGTTTCTGGGGTAGATTTTCTATGATGTTCCATTTTCTCAGTAGAAAAAAAACACCCCAGAAACGGAATGCTTTGAACTCTGTTGAAAATCTTGAAGAAATGTGTTCTGAGACCATTTTAAACCTGGCGGAACGTGTCTTTCCATCCTTTGCCTTTACTTTCTTGCCTAACCAGGCAGAAAAACCCAGCCTGGAAAATTGGAAGCTGTGGGTAAGCGGTCATGCCTCCGTTCATTTAGCACCTGCCGAGGCCTGTGTTCTTATTACTGCTGCACCAGGTCTGCCCTGGACATTTTGTTCAGTGCCAGTGGAAAGGAGGCAGGCTGTCGACAGAAAGGATCATTGCTTTTCTGAATCAGTCCCTTTAATTTCAAAGGAGTTGTGGAGAAGAGAATGATTCCTTTGCCAGACGTCCCTGCCATCCCCTGGCTGAACAATGCTAACTTTAGGGTCAGATCACATGCCTCAGTTTCCAACCCCTCCTGATGTGGGACTTTGAATCCCATTAAGGTTTGTGGAACGAATGAATAATGACATGAGCAGTCATCTTACCGCAAATTTTGGGGGCTATGTCACCGAGTGCTAAAGTCCGATTTCTGTGTAAAATTTTCTCCATCCATTTGCACTAGCCTTGCTCTGGGCTGGGCACACCGTATATAATAGCTCATGTAACTCAGAAGATGGCATCTGTGTATCACCAGAGAGAGACCATCCTGAGTTTCTTGTCTCTAGAGATCTGCCTCTGCTCTTGCTCTACAAAAAAGCCAGAGACCTCTGAAGTGTTGGGTTTATCCTAAAGCCGATGGAGCAGTGACTCTCAGGGCAACCATCAGGCTGTGAAGCGGTTCAGTGACTCGCCACCACTCAGGAAACTGGCGCTGGGATTGTGCTCACTGACTCCTAAGGTTTGTGCTCACTGATTGGGCCTCTGACTCCTAAGGTTTACCCCGAGAGAACCAGAGCGAGATTAGAAAAACTGAAGAATCCTTCCAGCTGAAGAGGAAGCAAGGACACGAAATGCATTGCTTTGCCTAGGAATGACTTAATTTGGGGACATTTGCATCATCTTCAGTTTTCCTGATAGTAAAGAAATAGATATTTATTTTTGGAAAGATGTGAGTGAGGCCAGAGTTCTCACATTCCAGGAATAACTAACTGGGAAATTTGACTTGTTAATTTTACCAGAGCGGTTATTTTTTGAGGAATAAAGGAGAGGCTCCCTAAGATGGTTATATAAAAAATATCTTCTATATTCTTTATTTCTGGTTCTTTCTCATGACGCAGAATGCTTAAGATAATATGTATCTGAAGAGTTACATTGTGAAAATGTTTCATACTTAATTCTTAAAATTTGAGAGAAATACTCCTTATGAAGTTGTTAGAGGCTGATTTGTGTCCCCCTCAAAGTTCATACATGGAGGCTCTAGCCCTCAGTACCTCATAATGTGACCTTATTTAGATATAGGGTCATTGCAAGTGGAATTAATTAAGATGAGGTCATACTGGAGTAGGGTGAGCCCTCAATGCAGTGTGACTGAAATCTCCCTAAGAGAGAGAAGCTTAGACACAGGTCACACACAGGGAGAACGCCGTATCATCAACATGAGGACGGCCCCAAGGGAGCCAAGGAGACAGACCTAGGACACATCCTTCCCTCACATCTCAGCAGGAACCCACCCTGCTAACACCTTGATCCTAGACTGCTGGCCTTCAGAACTGTGAGGCAATAAGTTTCTTTTGGTTGAGCCTCCCAGTTTGTGGTGTTTTATTATGGCAGCCCTAGAAAACAAATGCATAACTTTTCAAAATCACTTATCAACTTGCTCTAATAAATATAGGTATGGTAGGCAGAGTGGCATCCAAAGACCTCCACATGCTGATGGCAGACCTATGAACATGCTGTGTCACGTGGAAAAGGGGCTTTGAAGATGCAGTTAAGGTTATGAACTTTAAAATAAGAAATTATTTGGGTTATTTGGTATATTCATATCTACCTATCATTTACCTAGCTATCTATCTATCTAATGAACACAAAGCCATAAAATAAGCATTAAGTTTTAAAGTGGGAGAATAGAATCCCCTCTTACACATCACCCAAGTCAGAAAATCCAGAAGCCTCAGGAATCCTTGGACATAATGTCATTTGAAGTAACAACCAAGTGTTTTTCAAATTCTAAATGAGATTTTTATCTTCTATTATCATCCCATATAATAAAGAGATAATATGCAAATTAACCCTCATGCCCTCACAAGATGGCTGCCTATGGCCAGGCCAATAAGGGGGTTAGTGAGGGACGACCAAACAACTGAACAAGCAGGCTGCATGGGGTGACCAGGCCAGCAGGGGGGTTAGAGAGGGATGACCAAACGACTGAACAGCAGGCTGCGTGGGGCTACCAGGCCAGCAGGGGGGGCTGTGAGGGGCGACCAGGCTGGCGGGGGGGGGGGCAGTTGGGGACGACCAGGCCAGTAGGGGGGGCAGTTGGGGGTGACCAGGCAGTCAGGCAAGTGTGCAATTAGGAGCCAGTGATCCAGGATTGTGAGAGGGATGTCTGACTGCCGGTTTAGGCCCAATCCCTGAGATTGGGCTTAAACCTGCAGTCGGACATCCCCCCAAGGGTCCCGGATTGGAGAGGGTGCAGGCTGGGCTGAAGGGACCCCCTCCCTGTGCATGAATTTCGTGTACCAGGCCTCTAGTTATAGATAAAAAACATTATTTTTTTTGAAGTTTCAAAGTAAATTGAGGACAGTACAAGATTTTTGTGTTGGTCAAATATAGTTAAAAAATAAAAAACAGAACTGCCTTTTAGGGTTAATCTCATGTTTTCAAAAGGACTATATTTAAATAGAAAGGCCAATCCACTAATTTTAGGTAGCATTTAATTCTCTATAGGAAATGAAATGATACATAGGGAGAGAGCTATATTTCTTTTCAACATAGATAGTATTTTTTTGTTTTGTTTTACTTATTTATTTAGAGGCTTTTCAAAGATTGCTTTTTCTTAATTCACCTGTCCCGTGTTTTTTCTTCACATTGGTTTGTAAATACTTCTAACATTTATATTATTGCTTTGTATTCTAAGCCAGTAATTGCCTGTACTTCCTCTTCTCTCTCTATCACATTGGCTGTTACTAGTATTTTCAAGTCACTAACCCACACATATAGAGATGACCTTTGACATTTCCTCAATGCCCTGATGTCTTCCCCCATAAGCCTGGCACGCATCTTTTGAAGCACATGGAATATCTCTCATGCCAGGAAGTGGGTTTACTGCTCACCTGCTTGGTACCATAGAATGCTAGTGAAGCTCTCTCAATGTGTATGCACATGTGTAGATGGGCACACGTGGCCCAGGATCTCAGTGTAAGAAAGTATTCCTCAGTGACAACTGTTTCCAGTACTTTGCCTTTAGGGAGAAATGATTCAGCACAATTCTTTAAACTTATCCACTCCTGGTTATTTTTTAAATCTCAAGTTGTGTCTAAATTATTGCAGATAAATGGCATATTTTTCTAAAAAAAGAGTTCATTTCTGTATAACTGTTTCTGACTCCATAACTGAAAGCATGTTTGCTTAGCTCTCAAAGTGATGAATTTAACTTTTTTGTCAAGCTAAAGACTGGTCTTTGGGAGCGGTGGGGACGTGCCCTCCAGTCCCAGCCTCCGGGTCAGGAGACACCTGCACAGAGAGAAACCTATTGCATGTAATCACTTCTCAGCTCCTGGCTGCACTGCACTGATGAACGGCCCAGAAGTCAGGCCAGGAGGCTGCTGAGCAGGAAGGAGGGGACTCCCTCTGTCTTGCCAACCGCTGGTAAATTAATATTTTGGAGTTATATAAAGGAGGTTTTGTGGCTATCCCACTGATGGGAGAATTAATTCATTATTTGGAGATTAGTAATGCATGCTCAGCAAATAGGTTTTTAAGATTGTTATGAAGAGAAAAATATAGTGGCTAATTAAACTTCCCATTTACTTTTCAGATTTCAGTTTGTAATTTTCAAAAAAAAATCTGTGCTTTGGCTGAAAAGGTCTTTCTTTTTTAAAATGAAGATTTAAAATGGACAGTTTCACAGAAAAATAATCACTCTGGAAGCCTCATCATTTTAGTGCTGGAGAGGAGACTGAAGAATGGATTTGCATGTTCTGGTGCTCTCAGAAACTAAGGTGGTCTAAAGAAGAATCACTACAATTCCTCAGGTTCTGCAAAAGCGTCATTTAAAATGCATTTTCCATGGGAAAGAAAGAAGAATATTCATATGCAAAATAAAGAGAAGAAATAGTTGGTATAATTTTACTTACTCTCATTAGAACTCACTTTATCTTTCTGCTACCTTTGGGATTTGAGGCCTTTTAATTCCCATCTCAGTCATCTATTGCCTAAGACCCCAGCAAGCATGCAGGTCTACAGCTGGTCTATAAAACATTTTGATTAAATTAGAACAGGCTCTCCCTCTGGGTAGACTTAACCTACAGGTCCAGAGCCTGGTGCCTTTGTAAGAATAACACCTTCCCCACTCCCCACCAGAGTAGCATCCCCCAGTGTGGATAGTTCTGCTGGCAGAATAGTCTCAGCCCTGCTTACCCTTAAATGTGATCACCTTGTCCATAGGTGCCTCTGGGCCATGCATGGCCAGCCAGTCATGATATGAGTATGTATCTTGGTTTATTATTAGGACCATCTCCTATGTTGCTGCTAACCTCCTTATCCTTAAGCAAAAGTTCTATGCGATCTGCAGCTCAACAGCTAGCTGTATGGATTCCTATCAGAGCTCCCATCAGAATCCTCTTTCCCGAGAAAGAGCATGGTGGAAACAGGCCTGTTTACACATCAGCAGAGGAAATCCATGGTGGCTCTGAGGGATCCTCAGACATATGAGGGGAACCAAGAGCATGACGGAGGAAAACGAAGACAAATGAGCAACTAAGTTGGCACGGGGGAGACAGAATGAATGCAGAGAGCTCAAGGGAACTAAAATAGCACAAACTGAAAACACTGCTTTCATTAGTAGATCCAGAGAGATGTAAGGAAAGATTACAATTAATGTAATAAGTCACTGATGAAGGACAACTAAAGAAGAATTCATTAGGCATTTGTACTAGGAACTTTGTCATTTACTAGTAAGTGTTCCTGGGTCATGACACTGGAATGTAGAAAAGAAAATGCAATTCCTAGAGGCTAAGTAACCTGAATAGTGAATACTTATACAGTCACAATAATATAATTCTGCTTATTGGTCTTTTAACTTTTAGTAATAACCTATAAACAAAACATAGAAGGTTTGATTGTGATTGCAGAACCAAAAATCTATGTGTTTAACTCTGAAAGCATGAAAATCCAGTTGTGGAGAGAGCAGATGTGAGGAGGGAAGCATGGAAGGTAGAAAGAACAGTGAGGATGATAACATTCTCAGCTTACAGAGTGAAAATTGACTGATAGTGTCTAAAATTGATGGAATGGGAACTATCTATATATATAAAAAGCCATTGTACCTATTGACCGCAACGACCAAGTAACCAGTCACCTTGAGTTGCATTGAGCACCTCTTGGTCCCTTCTCCCACTTACCCCCTCACCCCCCAACCCCCCACCTGTGGGCAGTGGCTCCCGGCGGCAGGGCAGGGCAGCTCACAGCTCCTGGTGGAGTGGTGGGGAGGGGCGGCTCGCGGCTCCCGATGCAGAAAATTCAAACTAAGAAGGTAGGACTGAGGCAATGGATCAGATTTTAAAGTAACTGCTTTTGCGACACAATGTGGAGCTGGAGAAGTGGTCCAGGCTAGGCAGTGTCTCTCACTAGAATAATTGCCATGTGTTTCTCCTCCAGCTTGCCCTATGTCCTCAGTGCTGACTGGAGGTTCTGCTGCAAAAAGTCAGGTGACTCGTGGCTCCCGGCAGCGGGGTGGGGTGGCTCCCGGCTCCCAGTGGGCTGCTCCCAGCAGCAGGGTGGGATGGCTCTTGGCGGCGGCTCACACTCGGTTTTGTGCACTGGGCTTCTAGTCCTATATAATAAAAGGCAAATATGCAAATTGACCAAATGGTGGAATGACCAGTCGCTATGACATGCACTGACCACCAGGGGGTAGACGCTCAATGCAGGAGCTGCCCCCTGGTGGTCAGTGCACTCCCACAGGGGGAGTGCTGCTCAGCCAGAAACCGGACTCATGACTGGCGAGCGCAGCAGCTGTGGTGGGAGCCTCTCCCACCTCCACGGCAGCACTAAGGATGTCCGACTGACAGCTTAGGCCCATGGGGAATGGGCCTAAGCCAGTGATGGTGAACCTTTTGAGCTCGGTGTGTCAGCATTTTGAAAAACCCTAATTTAACTCTGGTGCCGTGTCACATATAGAAATTTTTTGATATTTGCAACCATAATAAAACAAAGACATATTTTTTATATTTATTTTATATATTTAAATGCCATTTAACAAAGAAAAATTAACCAAAAAAATGAGTTCGTGTGTCACCTCTGACACGTGTGTCATAGGTTTGTCATCACTGGCCTAAGCCATCAGTTGGACATCCCCTGAGGGCTCCCAGACTGCTAGAGGGCACAGGTCGGGCTGAGGGATTTCCCCTCACCTGAGTGCATGAATTTCATGCACTAGACCTCTAGTTTAAATATATTATTCAAAGTTACTCAGGTAATTAATAGAAAAGTTGATGCAATTAAAACTATACAATTTTATAAAAAGAAGATATTGTATGAGTCAGTAAAATGAGCAATATTTTTACTTTTATAGTGAGATATCAAAAATGTAAAATTGGGAAATAAGGTACACATTATTCCTTATACTTTCATAATAACTATGTGAAATTTTAAACAGAAAGAATAGAGTGTATCTCTGATGAATGGTGGGACGGTGAGATTTGGGAAAAGATGGAGAAAGGACTACTGCTTTTCCTTATAGGCCCTTCTCTACCATTAGATTTATTGCTATGTGTATGTATTATTTTGACAAGACATGAACAATCATTTGAAAACACATAGAGCATGAATAATTCTATAAACATGAAGATAATCTGGTTATTATTTAAAATGCAATCATATTTAGTGTTATTATTTAGCATATTATTACACACGTACAAAAATTACGAATATTTGTAAAATATTGAAACAATATCGATAAAGTGAAGGTTTTTCTTAATCCACATTCAATTCAGTTCATCACTATGATAATATTCTGTGGCTGGTCTTATGAGACCATATTCTATACACTTATGTTACCCAAATATGTACACAGAGCAGTTTGTATGATTTTGTTTTATTTGTGTGCATAATTTTAACATAAGTAGACCTCTCTGAATATTACCATGCAACTTCTGTTTAACCTAGTAATATGTTTCAGAGAGATGTTTATTTGGTGTGCATAGAGTCATGGTCAATTTCTTCTCATGTTCCATTTCTCCTCATGCTCTCTTCTTTTTTTTCAAATCTAAGAGCAGAATTTCTGGATGAAAACATATATGCATTTTAAACTTTACACTCTCATGGAGTACATGATAATGCCTGATTCCTTAAATTTTCACATACAAGGAGAGCAATTAATATATTATAATAATATATCAATACAAGAGGCCCAGTGCATGAAATTTCATGCACTGGAGCGGGGGCTCCCTCAGCCCAGCCTGTGCCCTCTCACAGTCTGGAATTCCTCAGGGGATGTCTTATTGATAGCTTAGGTCTTCTCCCCGGGCCCTAAGCTGCAGTCTGGCCTCCCCCTGCAGGAGGCAACCAGACGGGCCAATCAGGTGACGGGGCTGGCCCCTGCCGTTGCCCCTCCGCCGCCGCTGGTCACCGCCCCCCCATCGCCATTCCCTCCCTCTGCCCACTGGCACATGCCTTGGCTGGCCTAGCGCCACCTGTTCACCAGCCCCACCCCCTGCCTACTGCTCGTTCTGCCATTCGGTGGATTTGCATATTACCCTTTTATTATATAGGATATTATATATTACTGTTTAATATAAATTTCTTTTTAAAATATATTTGTATTGATTTCAGAGAGGAAGGGAGAAGGATAGAGAGATAGAAACCTCAATGATGAGAGAGAATCATTGATCGGCTGCCTCCTGCATGGCCCCCACTGGGGATCTAGCCCGCAACCTGGGTATGTATCCTGACCAGGAATTTAACTGTGACCTTCTGGTTCACAGATTGATGCTCAACCACTGAGTCATGCCCTGCCGGGCTAATATAAATTTCTTGATTCATTTGATTTACCTCTCATTTTGCTGGAGTACTTACATAACTTTCTGAGCAAAGGCATGGGGGGGAGGGGATAAATGTTCTGAGTACTCAAATGTCTGAAATCTATGCAAATCACCAAAACTGACACAAGATGAAAGCCTGAATAATTTTATATCTGTTTAAGTAGTTGAATCTATTTGAAATGAAAAATATTTTATGGTATATTCTGGATAGTAATTTTTTATAACACATGTTTGAAATAGTTTCTACCCAGTTCTCACTTGACTTTTAATACTGTTTACAGTGCTCTCTGACATATAGAAGTTTTAAAAATTTATGGAGAGTGAGCAAGATATTACTAGTGTCCCCCGATGTATCTGGCTCAGTTCTCCTCCTGGGAAAACAGAAAATTACTTGCTCTGGATGCCTTCAATTTCAGCATGGCCACATGACTGCCTTTGCCCAATGACATGTAATGAGAAGTGACATGTCCCTTCCAGGTGGAAGGCTTTAAGAGTCAATTTATGATACTCCATGCCATTCTTCCCCTGAGCCTCGACCAGGAAGGACATATGTCCCAGATGGTCCAGCTACTAAATGGGTGGGGAATTGATACAAATGGAAAACGAACAGTGTTTAAGCATAGTTAGTTATATGATGCAGATTTAAACCCAATTACCAGTATATGATGAATTGCTTTATGTATAAACAGATTCAAAAACTGTTACCTGGGGTGAAGTCCAACTATATGCTGTTTACTAGAGGCATGTCTTAATTAGAAGAAACCAGAAAGGAAAAAAATGAAAGGACAGAGAAGTGTATTCAGGGAAGCCTAATTAAATTAGCTGGCATGGATATGCCAATATTAGATTAAGTGAGCATTAAGTCAACAAGCCTTACTAGAGATAAAGATGGACATTTCATCATGATTAAAGGATAAAACAACCAGGAAGATTTAACAATTCTTGATTAAAATAAAACTAATTACTCTGTAGCACAATGGATAGTACATTGAACTTCTAAAATAAACCTAATTTTGCAGCTCAAAAAACAAAGATATAGACATAAATATGTAAGAATCCTAATTGACCAAAAGAAAAGGAAAAATATACAAACCCACACTTGTCTCAGAAAGTGGTAACACAAGTAGATAAAATATTGAAAAGGATATAAAAGAACTCAATGTCTTCTTTAACAACATGATTGTTATATAAAGTGATATATATAAAACACCCAGCAATTAGAATGTCTGCTCCTTTCAGATTCTCATAGATTATTAACCAAATCGACTATATTTAGGACCATAAAGCAAGTCAATAGATTTTAAACAATTAAATAGATTTTAAATAATTTAAATCTTACAGAGTATGATTACAATGAAATAAGGTACACATAATTACAAATGTTGAGTAGGAAATACTCAAATGTTTCTAAATTAAACAGTAAACACCTAAATAACTCAAGAAAATGCAATGACAGAAAATATATAGAACTAAAATATCATAGAAATCATGACATCTCAAAGCTTATGATATCTAGCTAAAACTGCACTTGGACAGGAATTTATTTATTTAACTAGAGGCCCGGTGCACAAAAATTTGTGCACTCAGGGGGGAGGGGGGTTCCCTCAGCCCGGCCTGTGCCCTCTCGCAGTCTGGGACCCCTCGGGAGATAACGACCTGCTGGCTTAGGCTTGCTCCCGGGTGGCAGAGGGCAGGCCCAATCCCTAGGTGCAGCCCCTGGTCGGGCTCAGAGCAGGGCCGATTGGGGAATTGGGGCACCACCCCCTGTCATGCACAGAGCAGGGTGGTTTGGGAGGTTGCCATGCCACCCTCAGTCATGCTCAGGGTAGGGCTGATTGGGGGGTTGGGGCACCGCCCCCTGTCACACTCAAGGCAGGGTCGATGGGGAGGTTGTGGCGCCACCCCCTGTCACACACAGAGCAGGGCCAATCAGGGGGTTGGGGAGCTCCCCCCTGTCACGCACTGAGCAGGGCCCATCAGGGGGTTGAGGAGCTTCCCCCTGTCACTCACAGAGTAGGGCCCATAGGGGAGTTGGCGCACCACCCCCTGTCACACACAGAGCATGGCCAATCAGGGGGTTGGGGCGCCGCCACTGTCACACTCAGGGCAGGGCTGATGGGGAGGTTATGGCTCTACCCCATCACCCACAGAGCAGGGCCCTTGGGGGGGAGGGGGTTGGGGCGCCGCCCTCTATCACCCACAGAGCAGGGCCGATCAGGGGGTTGGGACGCCTTCACCTGTCATGAACAGAGCAGGGCTGATAGGGAGGTTGTGGCCCTGCCCCCTGTCACACACAGAGCCGCAGGGCAATCAGAGGGTTTGGGCGCTGCCCCCTGTCACACTGATCCCGGTGCCTGGAGGCCTCTCAGCTCCGCTGATCCCAGTGCTGGGAGGCATATTACCCTTTTACTATATAGACTAGAGGCCTGGTGCATGGGTGGGAGCCGGCTGGTGTTCCCTGAAGGGTGTCCTGGATCAGGGTGGGGGTCCCCACTGGGGTGCCTGGCCAGCCTGGATGAGGGGATGATGGCTGTTTGCAACTGGTCACACACCCTTCAGGGTGGGGGTCCCCACTGGGGTGCCTGGCCAGTCTGGGTGAGGGGCTGAGGGCTGTTTTCAGGCTGGGACTGAAGCTCCCAACTGCTCCTTTTTTTCTATTTTTTTTTTATTCTGGGCCAGCTTTAGCTCTGAGGCTCCAGCTCTTAGGCCTCCGCTCCTGAAAGCAGGTAGGTATCTGGTTTGTTTTGGTTCTACAATCGAAACTCTGTATCAACTCCAGGTCTGAGACCTTGGCTAGCTGAAAGCTGGTTTCTGGGGTTTTGTTTAGCGTCTATATTTGTTCAATGTTTGAAACTGCAGGCTCAGAGGCTGGCAAGGCAGTCGGGGAACGTTGGAGTCCTCCATCACTGAAGCAAGCAAGCCTCATGTTAGTTTCAAGCTGCCTGGCTGCCGGCCGCCATCTTGGCTGACAGTTAATTTGCATATCTCGCTGATTAGCCAGTGGGAAGGGTAGCGGTCGTACGCCAATTACCATGTTTCTCTTTTATATGTATAGATTATATTAGACTAGAAGAAAGTTGAAAATTGATGATCTATGTATCTGTCCCAAGAAGTTAGAAAAAGAACAAAAAAAAAAAATTCAAAGCATGTATATAGAAAAAAAGAGATAAATATATAATGAAATTGAGAACAACATTGCAATAGAGAAAAACATAAAAACCCAAACAAACAGAATTGGGGTTTTTAAATAGGCTAATAAAATTGGTTAACTCATAGCCAGAAAATAATTTAAAAAAGTTGACAGCACAAATATTTGGAACTTTAAAAGGACATCACTACAAATCATACAGAAATTACAAATAATATAAGAGGAAATCATGAACAACCTTATGACAACAAATGCTTAATTTAGGTAAAATGGGATAGCACAAGAAGAATGTGTTATGTAAAATGACAAAAGAAGAAAGTTTGAATAATTCTGTATGTAAGTAATATACAAATGAAAAGAGAGGGAGTGTCTAAAAGTTTAGGGGACTTCTATGATAAGTTGAAGGGACACAAAATGTTAAATTTGAGAAAAGAGGAAATTTCTGTTTCAATTAAGGAAAAGGGTTAGAGGCAAATGCCATTAAAGAAGTTTAGGATTTTTGGAACTATCTGAAATTCAGAAACGTATAGGTTAACTATGAATACACATTATCAGAAAATTTCAATACAAGTTTGTTAAAGATAACAAGGAAATGCTATGTCCAAATAAAAAAATTGACCTTACTTGTTTGATATTTTTTTTATGACTTTTTAAAAAATTGTGAGTGGCAGTGGGTACAACAGACATCTCTGATCATTTTAGCCCACACTCCTTCCTCTTCTTTAAGTGTATTCCATCTAGAAATATAATTATTGAGCGATACTGGATGAAAGTGTGGGATGGGATGCTGGTATCTTTATTCACAATTTTTCTACTGTGGGAATGGGTGTCTGTGTATACACCTTGGGGGAAAGAAGAAAAGACAGGTGGCCTTGATAACTGTCAATATGACAACTGGACTTCTCAGTAACTAGATTAATGATGTTTGTTATAATGTACTTATCTGTGGAATGTCTCAGTTTAAAGATTGCCTATAGTAAGTAAGTTCCCTAAAATATGGTCATGTGGCTGGGTATAAAATGTATGTGTTTCATACAGTAAACATTGTCCCTAGAACACTTGTCTGTACCTGGAAGGACAGACTTAAAAACCATCATCAATCCCTGGACATATTCATCTTTACTTTGAGCCTCTTGATTGAAGATGTCTTTGAAATAATTAGTAAAACATCTAACAGATCAACCCTTTTGTTCATTTGAGTCTGACATGGCAGTTTGATCCTGTGTGTTTGTTTGTTCAGGTATCTCCGTTAGTCTGGTTTCAGAAAAGGCTTTTTGGGAGATCTGAGTCCAAATGCTGAGCACAGGTTGATTCATCAAGTGATAGATAAAAGGAGCATGGACAAGGTAAAAAAAGAAAAAAGAAAGAATGAAGTCTGTGATGGGTAGTGTCCTTGGGAGGGACAAGAGATGAGAGACAAAGTTCTTAAAACAGGACATGGACAGTTTATGAAATGCATGGGCCATGCTGAGGGCTGAGGCTGTGGTAAGAGGAAGCACCGTTAAGTTTTTACAGCTGAGCCATATCCAGAGTTGTAGTGAGAACAAGGTGAAGACCCTTAGATGCTCTTTTGAGGGGAAGCAGTGAGACAGTAAGAAGCCCTTGGAGTAGCTCAGATGTCCAGGGTGTGACCAGGATGATGGTGCTAGGGATGCAGCAGAACTGCTTTTAGGAGGAAAAGCATTTAGGACTTGCTGGTGGATTGCATATGGAGCTGAAGCAGAGACTAGAGTCCAAGGTGTTCAACTTTCACGACAGCTTAGACAGTGATGCTGTGATTTGAATGAGGGCATGAAGAAGAAACAGACTTAGGAGGCCACGTGATGAGTTCTGTTGTAAACAAATAAAGCTTGAGGTGCTGTCGAGGCTGATATATCCCGAAGTGGGTATATCCTAAGAACCTGGGGAAGCTCAGGGACAAGGTTTGGAGCAAACGTGCAGGCATCGTCTGCAAGTAGCTTGCAGTTAAAAGTAGAGGAGTAGATGAGAAAGAAAGAATAAAAAGGGCAGAGCACTGTCAGCTTAATTTATAATATTTATTGAGCACAAATGTCTGTTTATCACTAGATTTTTCAGGACTATGTAGTTAAACAAGATAAACTTGTGCTTCTTCTATTTAAGAATACAGAGGAAGATTATCTTCCTGGATTACTTGGAGAATCAGCATATTAGTATAATGTGATGATATTATCCAATTTCCACAGGCGGCAATTTATGTAATGTACAAAGATGGTATAAATTTATTCACTCTCATTCCTGTAATGAATAGGAAGTCCTGCTAGCCCCAGTAAAGGTGATGAGAAAAGCCTAACAGTTACCATTTGTCTAGTGCTTTCTCTATGCCAAAGATAGGCAGGGGCCAAATTACACCCATCGTTACATGTTTATCGTCGTGTACTCAGTGAGCACTCAATAACTGTTTGCAACACAAATAATATCAAGGCATATAAATATCTTACCTTCCCAAAAGCTTTTCTTGTGTGTAAGTAGACCCAAACTATTATATATTGTCAATTCATCATCTTCTGAGATTTCTTTATTGTTAAACTAGGGTGATTGCTATCTTTATTAAACTCAGTGTAATATTGGATTTTCAGTACAAATTTTCATTTCCATGGGTAATGATGTTGTCCACAATGCAGCACAGTTCATTTATTATGTAATTTTCATCCTTTGAGCTTCTGTTGTCATGCACATTGTAAAGTGAAGGAGCCTAAAGAGAGCCTCTTGTGACTAAAGATGTCTTATATTCTAACCTTTCGCAAGTTCACAGAAATATTACACATCATCCCATTGCAATATGGGCATATGGGATTTGATTCTCATTTTGGAAACTATTTTGTCACAACAAGAAAGGGCACTTCTGCTTTCCTTTCTTTACTGTATGATATTTCATTAGCGATGATGAGAATATGACACATAAACTAACTTTCACATATGGAGAAAAATTAGTATGAGAATGAACCAAAGTTCACAATGTCGAAATCGAAACATTACACATGGCAGAGCCTCTTAATTATCATGCACCTTCATTATCATTTTTTCTACCTTAGGAATTGCTTTCTTACTTTTGAATTTCTGATTTTCATGATATTTCCTTGGCTGGTATTTAGTGTTTTATGTTGGGTCCTTGCTTTACCCAGAGATATTTATGTTGTAGTTTTCAATTGCTGTTCATTATGGAGACCTTTCTCTTTGGGAATAAAAATTCTCTTCATTTAAAAATGTACTCGGTTTAATGCAGTCTTATAATGACTTATCACTCAACAACAGCATTTTGGATAAAATGTTAATTACACCATGAAACTTCAATTATCATAATGATGGTAACACTTGAATTTTTTCTTCGGTGAGTTAACTCTTTCTGTTATGATCATGAGCTGTGATGTGCTTGGCTGGGAATTACAAAGCATGCCCTGTGACTTTGGAGCAGTCTTGGAAACCATCGTGGGTCTCACTTTATGCAACTGACTAATGAAGGGACTTAACCTCCTTACAGCTCTTATGTTTCTGATACTAATATTTGTGCGTGCTTGGTTTTCTCTTTGGCCTCCCCTGCACCCCTCCTCCCCCATTTCCCACTTCTTTCCTTAACCATTTTCCATGGTCAACCCTAAGAACTCACCCTGAAGACATTAAGAATTAATAGCCATTGCAGTGTTGACATACTGTCTCAATGATCCCTTTGGGAATTTACAAAGACAGCACTGTTTGTGTGAGCTGTAAAAAGACATGCTGGACCAGTAACTATAAAATTAGATGCTTAAAGCCTAGAATGAAAATGTTGTGTTAGAATTTGAAATATTAAAAATGCTCTGGATTTATTGTGCTTCTGAGGCTAAGCGAGTTCTGTGCAGCCTGATTTTATATGTGATACTGCTACTTTTGTCAGTCGACACAACAAGATAGCATCTTTTGATCAAGGTTTATGAAACTGTGGGTTGGAAGCCTTTAGGGGTCACCAAAAGAAAGTCCTATAAATGTCAACAAAATGAAAGAACACTGTCATTTTCCATTGGTATTTATTTACATGTACCTGTGCATGGGGGACATTTCCTTTTCTAAGCCCTCTCATTCTTCCTCCAGATATTTCTGTAAAAATAAACCAATGGTTATGGAGTATAAGGAGCATGCTTGCAGATCTACGTGTATAATGTTGATGCAAATACCAGAAACAAATAGAATGCCAGAAATACAAAGGCATTTAAAATACAGGTCAGGAAGAGCTAGTTGTTCATATAAAGACAGAAATACAAAGAACGTACTGATGGGTCGGTGCCATCTGCTGTTGGGAGATAGCTGCTGTTCATTACTTTATTGTCAAAAGAAAAAAACTGAAGTATGAAATCTTTATGGAAACCACATTCTTCTTGTCGGGACCTAGAGAACCAAGTACCATGTGGAGAACTCGGTGTGACTATCTTGTCTTTGTGAACGTTTCAGCACACGGGCTGCACTGGTCGGCTGCACTGGTCGGCAGTTCCTCAGGAAGCTTTGTTCCTTGGCTGGAAACTCAGGCAATCTTAGTTGTGTTTTGTGTAATTCAAGGATTAAGGGGAGCATCAGAGTGGGATCATCCATATAAAAGTATCAAACACTATGTAAATATAGCGATGCAATAATATTTTGCAGACAAATAATGTTTTTTATACCATTTTACTTTTGTTTTAAACACTTTTATATCATCAATAAATTGTGGGTAGTTTTAGAAGAAAATGATAAAATGTAAATTTGAATAAAATTACAATTTGGAAAAATGTAAATGAGAAGAGGAAGTAGATTTCAGGGGCAAATTGGATCCCAATTATGACACACACACCTAATGATGCTCATAGTTGAGGCATAAATTTGGTTCTGAGCTGCTTGCAGACCTAAAAAAAAAAAAGGGAGGAATTTGTTTCTACAGACCTTATTGTTTAATAAGCCACACTGAGTTTGTTTGAATATGGTATTTGAATAGCTTTTTCTGACATCTCCAAAATGAAAATTTGGAGCCTTCATGGAGGAGATGGTAAGCAACTAAGGGATAATGTCCTCCGAACAGAAAGAATAAACCCTCTACTGAAGAAGGGGCTGCTGCCTTTATTGCCTTTCCATAAAAACCAAGGATATAATAATACATTGCCATTCTGGCACAGCAGGGGAGCACAGCTTAAATGGGCATCTTTCTGATGGTTTTTGTGGACACAAAGATAAAACCTAGATTAGCAAAGATTTCTGTTTGTTTTGTTTTATTCTTAGTTTGCATTGGAGCAACAAATTCATTTCCTAAATATTTATTGAGTGTCTACTATGTGCAAACCATTATGATAAAATTGGAAGGGGATTTTCTACGTAGCTAAGTGTTTCAATGTTGGTCACTGTTAGGGGCCTCTTTCGCATCTCAAACCTTCATCAGCACCAGAGTCACCCTCACTCTAAGCTGATGACTTTGTTTCTTTTGAAGCAGTCAAACACTTTCCCAACTAAAAGCTCTAGTCTCTGACCACCCAGCATCTATATGGTACACTCTTCCAACCCTCCTCCTATGCATGAGCTGTCACCAAGCCATCCGAAGCCACATACATATGCTGAAGGACATTATTCCAACAATGCCAGACCCGTAATCTATAACATCACCATTCTTTCCTCTTTTGTGGATCATTCTTATCAGCATACAGGCTTGCTGTCATTTCCCCTCTAAAAATATCTTTCCCCTGCCACTATATCTCCTTAGTTCCCATCCCATTTATCAAGAATCCTTGATTTTTAAAATGTTCATTTTTCCACATTTTTGCTTAAATAAACTCTAATCAAATGTTGTCCCCATCGGTCACCCCAAACTGCTTTAGTTAAGGTTATCGGCACCCTCTCTTTTGCTAAATTTAAAGGTCAGTTCTCAATCCTTACAATTCCTAACATTTGTCCTAGGGAACCACCGTCTCCTCCTTGCAGCGCTTTTAATTTGGTTACTTGGACCCCATCTTCTCTTGGTCTCCTGGACGTCCATCCTGTATCTGTGGCAGTTTCCTTATCTCTCTGACTTCCCTACCTGCTGGAAGACGCCGGGGCTCCCTGTCGAGGTCTCTTCTCTTTCCTATCTACAATCAATATCCTGATGACAACCTGATTGAACGTCATGTACACCATGTTCATTACTGCATGTCCACTCTCACTACTTCTCAACCCAGGAGCTTCTGTGAAGACTGTCAGGGACCAGTTGAGTTGAGTGGATTGTGATGAGGGCCAGGTTTTGGCACCTTTTAGAGGCTCTCCATTCCATTCTGTGGTGCAGCCCGACTTCAGAAAAAGCACACCAGTGAGGTGGAGACTGAAACTCAGTTCTGTGCAGAAAGGAAAGACCTGTCCTTCATAGATCCACCCAGTCGGTCACCTCTCAGTCCCCAGTAACTTTTAAATAGGTTTCTGCACTTCCGTTCATCCATTCGTGCTTTATTTGGCTCAGTGAGGTTCATAAACAGAACTGAGAGGTCAAATAGAATGATGAATAAAGCAATCAGCATTTTCTAGTGCCCCCCCCCACTAACCCCTGCTTTAAATTCCTTGCCCTCACAAAGACATATTATCCTTTTATAATCGTTTTCTTAATTCATGCTTATATTTTAGGGTAATCATAAATTAGAAGGCAGTATTTTAGGAGAACAAAGTAGATTATAATAGACAATGTGCAATGTGATTCAATATTGAACTCTGGGTATTTGTCCAGGTTATCACTAGGCATCAGGGCTTTAGATGGTTTATTTTATTTGTCCTCGTTCTTATCTTTTTTATTAAATAAGCTTTATAAACATAAAATACGATAAATGACAATTTAAGGATATATTTTACTTTAAAAACAAAACCCAGCAACATATTACTATGTATTTTATATACTTATAAATATTTTACCTATTTTTATTTTATAGATTTTAATATTTTATTTTACATGCTTTTGCATATTTGTTTAAATACTTTGCTCACCTTTTGATTCTTAGTGACAACAGTATTTGTTTAAGTGTTCTGTGTATTAGAAAATGACACAAATGAAGAAATATGAAAATTTCATGAATTAAGACTCCAATTAAATAACACAAATTAAAAGATACCGAGTTGGTAATGTCCTTTGCTTTTTACACAATCAGATTCTGGTATTGGCATTAAGCAGCCCTATGTTAGTTTTCATTAGCTGTCATCACGTTTTAAGTAAAAGGCATCTTCTACACAGATTAGAACAAAATCACGTATGTAATTAAACCTGAAGACCTCAACTTTCAGAAATGCAGATGGGCTGCGCTTTTTAATCTTGACCTTATGCTAGTAATATATCTCTCCTGCTGGGCTAAACATCTTTGCAGCTTATCACAGGGTAATTTAAGGATTAATTGCTTCAGGAGTCAAAATTAGGCAAGTTGTTTTATGGTAGTGAAATCAAAGAGCATCTTGTCTGTGATTCTGTCAGCACAACAATCACTATTTATCAAAATAATGCAGTTATTGGCATGGGGGGGTGATTGAATCTTGCTGTTTATTTTCAAATAATGGTGCCAACTCCTTGATAGGATCTCATGTGTGTTTCCAGCGCTTTGCTGTGATGCAGAGTGCAGGAGTTGAAGTGTGCTATAGGGCTCTTTTAGCTCTCTGCTTTCAAATAGCATGCCAGGACCACATTTACCAAATTACTGACACAGCTTGTCACAGTACCTGAAGACAGCTTCCAAATGGTAGGACATTGCCTTTGTTGGACAGTAAACATTCAAAAAAGGAAACCCACATGATGCCTGGAATACTAAATTGATATTTAGCTGTCTGTAAATTAAGAGTGACTGTTTTTGATTATAGAATTTATTCATTTGGATTGTGCTTGTATGTGCCTGCCTTAGCAATTCAGAGAATTTGTCCTCAGGGAGGCTTTGCCTGTTGTTTGGGATTCTTGACTGTAGGTGGCGATATAGGGTGGACAATGAAGAGCTCTGAGGCAGGGCTCCTAGAGACAGCTTAATGGTATACTGAATTTTAGAGGCATTTTCAAATTTATGTACTATATGAAAGAGATTTATTAGTCATACTGCTCAATTTACCTGTTAACGGCATGCCACTCTATGCATTGTCATGTAATAGCATTTGTTGCTTTTAGTGTTTGAACATTAAATAAATGATTATGCCTAGACAAAACAGACTGGGGTATAAACCCCAAGCAAAGCTGCTTTTATTGTTTTCATGGTAACAACTTAAACACTTTGGGGGTTAATTTTCACCAATGTCTGATTTCTGGTGGGTTCATGAAAGAGGAAGGTGTCCGCAAATTTTCTGAATTGTATTTGGTGATACCCCCCTCAATAGCACAATAAGATCCCCTTTTTGTAATCAACTCCATTGGAAAGCAGAGTGACATAAACTTACCTAGACTATCCCTAAGATTTCCATTTCCTTTCCCTAATTTTTAAGATGGGGGAAGGGTTATTTTTCTCTGGAGTATGTACCAGGTGCACTTTAAAATAATAATGACTGTCTCTGGCATAGAAAGTATTTTATAGCTGCACATGTACCCTTTTTCTAGCAGTTCATGACTGTTAATATTTCTTCTCCATCACTCCTCTCTTCCTTTATCTGTCACTCCCCCTCCTTCCTTCTCCTCCATCCTATTTTTCTTCCCTGGAGTGTACTGACAAGAGTGCAGGCTTAGAGATCAGTCCTGAGTTGAATTCTACTGAAACATCATTCTTGTTGAGTGAGCAAGGAAAAGTGACTTAACTTCTTTGAATATTATTTTTCTCATCTGTAAAATGGGGTTAATAGCACTTTCCCAGATAGCTGAAGGATGGAAAATGAATAAATATGTGAGCATGTATTATATCACTCACCAAGTGAAGTTAATTTTATCTTCATTGTAGGAGCTGAATAAATTGTAGTTATTGCTATGTGAACATTCTTTGGATATTTTGGCATGATCTTTTTATGGAACATGCTTATGTTACTTTAAAGAAATACTATCTACAATTCCTCAGTAACTTAAGGTCATTTCATCCTTAAGTTACAACTCTACATATTCCTATATTACATCACTTTGGGTGAGGGGCTCACATGTACTCTATGGGGACAGCAGTGAATTAGGGCTCAACGAGGCATCCAGCAACCTGCTTCTGCTCTGTGTTAATAAAACCCTGGATCTTAATCGACTCTTTTCTTTAATCTGGAGGGCACTTCATTTTCTTATGTAATTCGAAAAGGAGACTATATTATCTGTCTTCCCAGGGAAACTCCCAGATTGGGCCAGCTCCAGAAGGAAGCCAGGAGTCAGAAACGGGGGGTGTGATCAATTTCTTCTTCATTCTCTTTCATTTATTTCTCTTCTCCCTAGGTAGCTCTTCATGCTCTCTGACTCCTCTGGGACCCAAAATAGAGGGGGTATTTGGTGTTGGAGAAGAGAGGAAGGTACCGAGAAGGTGGTTAAGTCAGATATTTATCATGATGCTTATGGTTTTTTTTTTTTCCTTCAGAGATCCCAGCTGTCTGCTCCTGATGTTGCAGACCTCTCACCAGAAATGCCCTGGGTCCTACAAAATGCCTCTCCTCTGGCTCACTCTGAAGTTTTCGCTTGACCCCTGAGGTCTTGCCTCTCCCCTTAGTTGGTTCCCCAGGCCAACACCTGGATCATGGAGAAAATGGGTATTGAACATCTATGGTACATGGGATGGGATTAGCTGCACACTGATAATTCTTAACAAACACCCCTTTTTATAAAAAAAAATCTGACTTTTTTCATAGGTGGGGAATGGGTTCATCTAAGAATTGTATGATTCTCTTCTACTCCCTCACAAGCACACCTTACTTAGATGGTCTACATCGTCATTTGGAAGGTGAAAGTATTATCATTTGTTGCTTTGATCTAAGCCCTTGAACCCCAGGTGAAAATGAAACAATTAACTCTCATTTTATATCCTATTCCATTTGGATTGGTCAAATAACACCTACATTGCCATTTGTGTAGTTCCAGACACCATTTCATGAAAAGTGGGAAATGTAACTGTGGCACATCTTCACAATGGAATACTACATTGCTGTAAAAAGGAAGGAATTCTTACCATTTTCAACAGCATGGATGGAACTGGAAAACATTATGCTAAGTGAAATAAGCCAGTCTGAGAAAGATAAATGTCACGTGCTCTCACTCACTTGTGGAAAATGATGAACAACATAAACTGATGAACAAAAAATAGAGCCAGTCATAGAAGCATTGAACAGACTGTCCATCCTATGAGGGAAGACGGGGCGTGAGGGGTAAAAGATCAACCAAATGACTTGTATGCATGCATATGAGCATAACCAATGGACACAGACAGTGACGGGGGAGGAGGGCATGGGGCAGCCAGGGAGAGGTCAATGGGGGAAAAAAGAGACTTATGTAATACATTAAACAATAAAGAATTTAAATAAAAACAAACAAAAAACCCTAAAGGTCTCTTTAAGCTTTTTTATTTTTTATTTTTATTTTTTTTTACTCCATGTATTAACTGACCCTACTTGTAATTCATTCTTTCTATTTAAGTTTTAAATTATAAAAATTAGTTGGCTTTGTAATGGATTTCATTTGGCTGTTTGATTGATGATTGATTCTAATGAATTTATTTTTTATACATCCTTGCACTTTCAGATTTTGAGGTAAGGAAGTGAACCCAAAAACATCCATCAGAGAGCGACATTTGAAGAGCTGAGTTCTCTCAGCTAACACGTGATACAAAGCTCTCAGCTCCAGTCTTTTCTGCACAGGTGGAAACCCATTCTGATAACATGCTCTTTGCTTTATAAAGTTTGCCATGTAATTTCTGTTCAGACCTGAACTGTAGAACAACGGAACGATAGAAAAATGCAGCAACAACAGTTTGAGTGGCTAAAACCTGGGCTGACTGAGAAATAAAGACACTCTTGAGGAAGGAAGTGTTCATTCCATAGCTCAGAGCCACAGATGCCTTCGAGATCCTAACAAAGAATATGGAAGAACCTGTGAATTAACAGATTACAGGAAGTCTTTCTCCAAGTACATGTCTTACATACCCTTTTGATCATAGGGTTAGTGTAAAATATCAATATTAATATATTCTTTAAGATTTAATAAAAAAGGTTTTAAAATGTAGCCCTCAAGAGTGGACAGTGGCTTTAAAATTGGACTATGCAAATAAATCACATCCCACTTGCAAAAAGATTATGCAGAATTATTAAACTTTAAAATACTAATAAATTATATTGTACTTTATTGTGATATATGTTAATCGACAGTGAAGTTTATATATTTCAGTTTAGTTTTTCAGGTATCTTGAATAGAAAAATAATGTTTTCTCTTCAACTCCTGTCAAACACTGAACATGGAGCATCTAGACAGGAGATTCCCAGGGTAAGAAAATAGGGAATACTCTCCAATGGGCAGAGACACCTCATAATATCCATGACTATATCATGGAGTATAAAATCCAAGTGTGGTGAGCTGCTTGCACCTCATTCTGGATGCTGTAAGCTGGACTTTTGTTGAGGAAGATAGGGTTGATTTGAGAAGAAAATCTGGTTTCTAATTCTGCAATTATCCTCCACGTTGACTCTGGAGCATCTTTATTCTATTCTGGAAGCGAGAATGACAATTTGTGGTGTTCTTTGACAAATAGGAGGAGTTAATGAGGTCTTTTATTATATGATTATATTCTCTACTTTCCCATCTAATCTGCTGTAAGGTAATTCAACCTGTATTTCCCCATCTCTTAATGAGGATGAATAGGTGCATAGTCTGTCTTAGGAGCTTTAATGGCTTGTTAGACACTGCAGATCTTTTCCTATAGTGCTTATGATGGGTGAGATTATGTTCCCATTCTTGGAGAGTTTCTGCCAATGTGACTTCTTTGAATAAACTCTAATGGTAATATTGTTGAGAAGACCATTATGAGGATACCTTCAAAGCCTTGGAAGTGAATGACAAGCAATAAGAGGATTCTAAGGGTGGGGAGGAAGGGCGGGAGAGCCCACAAGAGCCCTGACCATATCTCTCTTGTTCTTAGCTTCTGTGAAGTGGAATTGCTCCTTTTTCAGATTGCCCCAGTTAAAAGCCTTGAGCAAAATACTGAGTCTCCACCTCATGGCAATTTTGTGATCTCCGAATGGAACATAGCATTCATTTCCCCCATTTGGCTTAATAACTTGCAGGATACTTCCTCGATAAAATGTTCTCTCTTTTTATCATTTTCCTTATGGTCACCAGACATCTTCCACACAAGAAAAGTGTATCTCAAAAGTTTATCTATCTACTTTTCTATCCATCCATCTACCTATCAACAATAAAATGTTTTCTCTGGAAGTTTCTATTAGCTGCCAGGAATGTGCCTAGTGCTAATTATGAAACCTACTGGGAGACAAGGAGAAATAATTTCAGAGGAAGACGTGGTTAATGTAGAGAAATGTGGGTGAGAAGAGAGTTAGAGAAAGAGCTGGAGCAAAGAGGGCTATGGACAGTCTCAGCAACACCTTCCCCTGGAGCCCACGACTCTGAACAGTAGAAGGATAGTTTCAAAATTGATGACAGGATAGATTCAATGTTGGTTCCTGAAGCCCCGTGGGTCTCTTACAATAGTTGAACAATGATCAGGAAAGGGCAGGACTGTGTACAACATTATTTAGCAATAAGGCTGAATTTTCTCTGTGCTATTTGTATAAAATTAGCCACTTCCATGATGTTCTGTAACATGTTGTTTTCTTGCTCATGAATAATGCAGTGAAGATAAGTCACCGTTGCTGCTGGCTCATAGACTGACTCTGGAATCCATCCTCCCTTTATTCCAGCCAGAGCAGCTGTGCTATCAATGATTGTTTACACATTTCCCCCCCACAAAACATTGATTTTTAATTAAGAAATAATTTAGTATTTCAACTACATCTTTTCTGGTATTTCTTTTATTGGCTCACAAAAAGTAGCTTGTCAGTGTGTTTCATTATTGAAAGAGAATCTATAATACACCAAAATACTGAAGCTTGATGCATAAGCAACATCTGTATTTTCAGCCAACTGTGGAACAGTTTCCCCACACTACATATTTTTGTAACATTGTGTTTTCAATTTTTCAGCAATGTTTTCCCATGACTTCTAGCAGTGTTTGTTGACAGAAGAATGGATTTTATTCTGCTGTTATACTTCTTTCATGTATTAGTTCAGTCACTTTTAATGCATCCAAAAGAGCAGGTAGTTCCCAGATTTGTGGGTTTTGTCTTTTATTTTAAGCAAGAAGCCTCAAAAAAAGGCTTCTCAGCATTTTCTATTAAGCTCAGTGAAATTTTGGGAGGTACGGTATTTACCATTTGAGAAAAATTGAGAAGATGTGTTTTCATGTTCTTGATACTTAAGTTTCATGTAAATTACTATTAGCTAGTATTCCACAATGTATATTTAGAGAGAAGCATATTGAAAATGCTAAATAGTTTTCTTGATGTACATTTTTTGTTCTAATTTTTATCAGGCCAATAAATTTTGTAAACCTTTATTGTTGAGAGTATTACAGATGTCCCACATTTTCCTCCCTATTGCCCCCCTCAATCCGGTTCCTGCCCCTTCCCAGGCCTTCATTATCTTATTGTCTGTGTCCATAGGTAATACATATATGCATATAAGTTTTTTGTTTAATCTCTTCTCAACCCCCACCCCCTTCCCTTTGAAATTCGTCAGTTCATTCCATGTTGCCATACCTCTGGTTCTATTTTAACCATCAGTTTATTTTGTTCATTTATTTTGATTTTTAGATTCAATTATTCATAGGTGTGCATTTATTACCATTTTATTTTTCATAGTTTTGATCTTTTATTTCTTCTTCTTCTTAAAGAAGATCCTTAAACATTTCATGTAATACTGGTTTTGTAGTGATGAACTCCTTTAGCTTTTCCTTGTCTGGGAAGCTCTTTATCTGACCTACAATTCTAAATGACTAGTGGTCCAGTGCACGAATTTGTGCACATTGAATGAAAGGAAATTAATTAGAAGAAATATTTTAATTTAGCTATTTGCCCTTTCTTTATAATAGAAGTGTCAACCAAATTCACGATCAACAATGACAGATCGAAACACACACGTGTGATTGGCGCCAGCAAGAGCTTTATATGTATTGTGCATGCATGAGTCAACTTAGCCTTTTATAGCTATAGAATAAACTTGCTTAATGAGACCTGCTTTCTGATTTAGCTAAACTTTTTCCAGCCCACTAAAGCACCCCAACTTCTCTTTCAGATAATTTTCAGCAACACAGCAGTAAACAACGTGAAGCAGATTATTATTGTAGATCACGCAGGGAAAACAATGTTTAACTGCAGCAGTATTTGACTATATTCTGTGCAGTGAGAAAACCTAAGTCATTTTCAAGGTCCACCATTTCTTACTTCTTTTTAGTTTGGTCAAGTTTCTAAGCTTTCTAAATCTCTGTTTTCCGGTTACTGAAAAGAAAATAGATTCTACCAAGTCTCCTATCTACATACTCCAGGACTTCTATGAGGATCAAATGAGATGAGGCGCATGCTTCACAGACATTTGGTTACAGTGTAAAATGTTCCCACTTGACTATGAAGCAAGTCATGTTCCTCGGCGGAAGAAACTGCAAGGAGGCTAGTCACTAGGGAGAGGAAGCTGGGGATTGCTATGTGACATCATTACCCAAGATCCTGGGACACTTAGCATATTTGCCTTTTATATATATAGATACCTTTACTTGGACTCACTCCCTTTGAGTTCCAGCAGTGGGGCAGCAGCTTGAAGGGAACCTGGGACATTTGGGGAGGAACTAACTTGTCTGGAATCAGGGCAAGAACTGGAGGGCCAGCTTTCTCCCAGACAGAAGTACTGACAGAAGCCAGTGTTCCTTTGCTGAGCCCTCTCTACCACAGAGCTGACTGTTGCACCATATCTGAATCTCCATCAACATGGCTCACATTTTTCTCCCTGCCCTGGTGATTCCCTGAGACTCCGCCCCTCCCTACTTGCAGGCTCATCCAAGCATTTCCAGTGGCCTCTCTTGTCTCATGCTTTGGACTTTATCCTAAAATCTTCAAACTAACAGCAGCTGGTCTCAGTGTGCCCTGTACCACTAGTGGCAGCCCACCCTGGTTCACAGCTTGGCCTCTCCTGGGCACCTCCAAGCTCAACACAAGTAGCAGCCATTGCACATCCTGGGAGGCCCCAGAGCCAGTTCACCTGGTGGTCAACTTCAGCCATGCCAATTACAACCCTACCGTCTCCATGAGTGACACACTCAAGGGGCAAACTTGGTCAGCACCAAAGCAAGTCCTGATCCATAGCGTTGGCTCCTGAACAATGGGACATAGTTACTATGAAAACAGTCACTCATGCATGTTTCTGCTAGTTTTAGCTCTAGCCTATTTCATAGCAACAACCCTATATAATACATATGTTGCTACCCAATTAAAAACATGTAAAATGTGAGTTGAAGAAAGACTTTAAGATTTTGAGTCAGGACAACAGGTATTATCTCAATGGAATCAATGAAGTTATATAGATGGAATTTAGGATTAAGGATGCCGATTCACCACTTAAATTATGGAACCAGTATTTGCCAGGGTATGTCCTAAACTCCTAAATTCAATGACAGTAAAAGTGTACACATTGTACAAAGAAGAACTGTGATGGAGAAGGCAGAGTAATCTTATATGTCAAAAATATTCATTCTACAGAAAATTAGAGATATCATGAACATATCAGGAAGGCCAAAGAGATAATAAAATAAGTGTTATTGTAGAAAAATGACTGAACTACATGGCTAGGTGAATAAACTGATAATGTGCAGAATTGATGCAGGGCAAGCTCTCAGAGCATCCCCTTTCTTGGCATTAGCTGGATCACTTCTTTGGCTAACTGCAGAAAATTAGGGAAAATCCTGACATATCTTCTTGAAAATGTTATTTTTTTACAAAGTAGAACATTATTTCTCAAAAGGTGAATATGCAACACTCACACCATAATCTTACAGTACATACTTTATAGTTCAGATTCTTGGGCCTTCCAAAAATTCAATGAATTCTGCATGTGACAGCCAAGTTTCTGATCTTTAAAGCCAGGTGTCCTAGGTCAACCTTGGTGATATTTAAATACACATGAAGTCTGAGGACTGCAAAGACATAGGAAACAATGGACTGAACTGATTGTCTGAATGCAGTCTAACAGAAGTTGGTGAGGGAGCTTAAGGAAACGTGACTATTTTATCCAAGGCCATATTAGAGTCAAGGAAGGAGAAATTGAGAATAACCATACTTCTTTGCTCTGTGTGATAGCAGGTATCAAAAGCTGCATAAGTAAAATGTCAGCTTTATTTCAAAGCACACGTTTCTGGAAAAGAAATAGATCAAGAGGGTTGAACTTCTCTTGAAATGCATCTCAGTGTGCAATTATTTAACTTCCACATGGTGAACAGGGTGTGGTTTCTGAAGATGCCAGTGTGCAGGAGCTCTCCAAGCCAAGATCGCTGAAAGGATTTGCACCAGATTGAGAAAAGGTTGTGGGATCCTTGATTTGCGAGTGAACAGAAGATGCTGGCCCAGAATTGCAGGGCATAAAAAAGCTGTGTTCTGAATGAGCTGAGGCCAAAATGCTAACAACACAAATGTATTCACCTACTTGTTTATCTCTTTAGTTTTATAAAGATCAGAAGAGGAAGGTCTTGCTATTCGGGTTTATAATGAAAGGATAGGGTTTGACCTCTTTAACTGCTATTCTATATCTATATTCTAGGTTATTTTTACTCACACAAATACAACACAGCAGGGGGACTACTACAGTTATTTTAAGCAGGATAATGTCTGGAGTGCAATTTGGAGCCACTGTTCTCATGAATTAAACCAATCTGTATAAAATAAGTCAAAGACAGACCCCATTGAAGCAGTCACTTTCCTAAGTCAACTGGCTTGTTCAGTGATCTGATGTAGCTGGTCTTAACTTTCCCCGAAGTGTCAATCCAAGTACATCACATTGTTGGCCACAGCACAGACCCCTCCTTGCTCAGCTAAAAGGTAATCAAGGGCTTTCCTATTACCATGAGCATCGTTGGCCAGAGAGTTCAGGGATTTTTGTTAGGTGGTCATTACTTTCACAGCAGATTTTGTTGTGTCTTCAAGAGTTAAGGAAAGGAGAGATTCCTGATCATTCTCTCACTTGCACTTAGCCAGGGCAGTAGGGATCTGATCAAGGAAGCTACTTCTGAATCACGAATGCTTCCTGCTAATTCCTGTGTGAGCAAACGAGATCCAGAGCCCCCCAAGGTAACTAAAAGAAAGATTCAGACGATTCCTGAGAGCTGACCCAGACTGTAGGATCCTATCCGCAAATGGGGTGCAACCCACATTGCTGTTTGCCCATATTTTTGGGGCCCCCAACCAGATGGTTGCCAGGCCAAGTTCCCAGCACACAAACCATACAGACAAGAAGGTAATATCTGTCTTTGGAAGAGAAAGGACAACCAATGGGTACCTGAAAGCAAATTCGTAAGTCACAGTTCAAAGACAGAATTCTTACAAATGTTTTTCTGGCCAATCTAAATTTGGAAAAGAGGGGAAAACATGAAATTCTGCATTCTTCTCTCATCCAGACCCCACAGGGAGATGGATGAGATTACTTTGGTGAGAATTTTCAACCCCCATTGGCTTCTGCCAATTTTCCCAAGATGCCACCTGCATGGCCCTTGGACTCAGGAAAGGGCGTGTCCCATGGGTCTGATCCTTGCCAGAAACTGTGGAGGAGAAAAAAATAATTCTCTTCTACCTTTTCTCTTCTTCTCTTTTATGGTGAGTGCCTGGCTGAGGCCCCTACTTCTCTAGGGCACCTTATAAATGGATGAGCTTATCTAGGTTGAAAGTTCTCCATTGTGCCCCCTGTACTTCAGGCTTATCTTTTGTAAGGCTCACCCGCTTGTTCTGCCTTAAAAAAAAATTTTATTCACCTGGAGGTCTCACACTGGACCTAGTCTGTTATCTAAGCCAGAACCAGTCTGACCCTGGACCTGGTCCAGTTTCTCACTCAGACTTTCCTGCACATTTCTGGACCCAGACTGGAAATATAAATGCTCAAATAAAGTCTAAAAGCTATAACACAAAACCTGTGGAGCTGGGACCAGGGTCCTGGAAGAACTTACCCTTGACCCCCAGAAGTTATGAGAAAGCAGCCAGTTCAGGGGCCCGACAAGCACTTACACTTGGTTACTCCTTTCTCCTGGGGGTTGTAAGGGTGAGGGTGTTTCCTGGGGTTCCTTCTTCTGATATAGAATCGTTGGAAGATAAACTGAGCTCATTAAAAATTAACAGTTTATTTGAGCACATATAGATTTGAATTAGGTGGCATCTAGTGTAGCAGATAGGAGCTGTGCAAGGAGGAGCTGTGCAAGATGAAAGACTTCTATGGAGGAAACAGAAACAGGGTCGTTCGACTGGGATTGGTTATTTCGAGGTCACTTTCCTTGAGGGGGCCGCAGGGGCCTATTGGGCTGAGGACCTAGCTAGTGTTGATCAGGTAATTCCTGATTGACTGGCTGAAGATTTTTGGGAGAGCTGAAGCTCTATTTAAATCTTGGGTTAGTGATGTGGAGCTTAATGTAAGCGTCTCCATATTGGGCCAGTTGTCTTGTTTTTAACATGTGTGGTTAATTTTCCTCAGCAACCTGGTGATCGCCCTTAAAATTTATTACCATGATAGACTCAGTTGATGAGTATAGCTGGCTCCTGTGGCTTCTTTGCACCTGTGTATCTGCTTTCCTGAGTCCATTTCTCTCAGAGGACTGCTCCCCTCTCTCCTCCCTACACCCCAGTACTGGATAAAAAGTCCAGAGTTTTCCTTAGGTTTTGCTCTTTTATCTTGAGCTTGAAAACTGTATTAGTTTGCTACCTAAAATCCACTTTTTCTTGAGAGTGGATCTCAAGTTATTTTCAAGAAGTTGAAATTTCTCTCTATTCTCCACATTACCTGGGAACCAAGAGAGGCAGCGCCTACCTGGTCAACCATCATGAATAAAGCTTTTTAGTAATTTGTCCGTTGTCCAGAGGGGCGACGTAACACCACCAGGCCAGCTGTCAGGAATAAAGCTTTATGGTAATTACCCTGTCCGTGGTCCCGAGGTCCACACCTGCTCTATATATTTGTTGCTTCTGTGCTATAGTTTGTTCCGAGCTCGTTGGGGGAAGACCGATTCTTTCCTTGGCTGCTTTGGGTGAGTGTTTCTCCTGGTTTTCATTTCCCTGTAAGGGTTTATTTTTATTTTTTCATGTGTTTCTCCTGACTTTTATTTTTTCTCTTGTCCTGGAATATTGTTTTCTAGCCTTGTTATGTTTTTCTGCTTCCCTTTATATTTTACTTTTGCCCTTCCTGTGGGACCTTTAGAGCTATGTGAAGGTTAATAGACATACCAACTGTCTTCTTTGTAGTGTGATGTTTTTATGTAGTTGCTTCTTTAGAGGAATAAAACAAAACGAAAATAAGAGAAAAATCTCATTAGTCATGTTGATACTGTCTTGGAAAATTCTGATATAGCACTTTAGAGAAATGAAAATACTTAACTACTGAAACATTGTAAAATACATGTTATTATGCCAGCTTTAGAGATGAAGAAACTAAAGCTTAAAATGGTTTAATTCCTTGGCCTCAACTAGTGAATGAAAGAGCCAGGGTTGACCCAAAGTCTCATGACTCCAAAGGCAAAAGTTTATAATAATAAGTGCAGTAAAGCATTACCAGATATTGGATGACTTAAAAATAGTTTTTTAAAATGCCCTAAAAATCCAAGATACTGTAATAAGGATATGCATGTTTGTCATTGTTTTTCTACCCAGAATTCTTTTGACTGCGTCAAATTTAGAAATAGGAGACTTAAGACCATGGAGCCACAAGAATAGTAAAAAGGAAAAGTGTATTGGGCACACACCAGAAAGACAGTTTGTGAACAGAGAGCACTCACACCAAACATGAGTGCGGCTCAGCTGTATATTGTTACAAAGCAGCTTATAGAATGAGGAGGCAGTGTTGATTCTTTCAGCGGTTGGTTATAATATTAGCATTTTCTTGATAATAGGGAATTGGTTAGTGGTTACTTCTTATCAATTTTAGGGAAAATTTAAGTTTTGTTTATCATTTTCAGAAGCATTAACAAGAAGTGACTCAAGTTAAGTGTTTTTCTCACAGGATAAGTTAATTTAGTCTTGTTTGTCTGTCAGGATAAGCTAAAGTGGTGTTGTCTGCTTAAGGAATTTTAGAGGCTGGTCCCTTTTGTGTTTGATTTCAAAAGTTGTAAATACAGCGGATACCCATTATAATTTTTTTTTTTTTTTTTTTTACAGAGAGGAAGGGAGAGGGATAGAGAGTTAGAAACATCGATCAGCTGCCTCCTGCACACTTTCTACTGAGGATGTGCCTGCAACCAAGGTACATGCCCTTGACCAGAATTGAACCTAGGACCCTTGAGTCTGCAGGCTGATGCTCTATCCACTGAGCCAAACCAGTTAGGGCATAAATTTTTTTAGGTTACGTGTTTACACAAAAAATATTGCAAATATTGTTGCTGCACACATCTTTCTTCATTTGCTTTCAATATTTCCTAAAGAAAAATTTCCAAAAATGGAAATTTTAGTTCAAAAAGTAAGAGGTTTAAACACTTTTACGTTTCCTATTACATGTCAACAAATTGGTTTTCAAACGTTTTGTTCCAATCGACCTCAATCTCATAGCAAACCCTGTTTTAGTTGTTGCCTCCTTGTCATTATTTAACTTCAGAAACCACTTTTAATGAGCTGACTCTTACTGTTAGCCTGTCTGAAAGAGTCAGAAGGTGGGAAGTGAGGGTTGGCAACTACTTACATTAAGAAGACAAAAAACACCCACACTTTATTCTTAGTTCCAAGCCTAATATGAGGAAAGTTACATGTAGTATGAGGAATGGTGCATCAATGCTGGCAGAAAGACAATGTGATCTTGAGCTGCTAATAAAAATTGGATTTTTTTCCTCGTAGTCTGAGTCCTTAGTTAAGTTGTACCCAAACCATCAAGCTCAGTGAATGGTTTATTAATGCTACTCAATGTGTAAAGAGGAAATTAGGTACCTCTGTTCTCAATGGTATTGTTCTAGTCCTGAAAATATGATTTCTTTTGCACCCATGAATGGCATGGGTGCAAAAGGGCTTAAAACTTCTGCTCATTAAGAACTGCTAAAAATCATTAGTTGGCCTTAGCCAGTTTGGCTCAGTGGATAGAGCGTTGGCCCACAGATTGAAGTGTCCTGGGTTCCATTCTGGTCAAGGGCACACATACCCTCGTTGCAGACATCGATGTTTCTCTCTTTGTCTCTCCTTCCTTCCATTCTCTCTGAGAATCAATGGAAAAAATATTCTTGGGTGAGGATTAATTTTTAAAAAATCATTAATTAGTTGGCTTAGGGGAAAAAACACATGATATTTAAAAAATAATAATACATATATTTTTCAGTCTCAAGGGATAGAAATGGAAGCTACCCAGGTTGAAATTTAAGTGACCTGAAGTCAATGTGGAAGGATTTTCTAACAAATCAGACTAAATATAAAAGGTATAGTCAGAACTTTATTGGAAATTCTGTGGAGTTTCTGACGAGAGGTTGAATTTGGTAAACGTAGTAATTTTTATAACTGTGCTGCTCTATGATGCTATAACTTTCCTTCAAGTATATTCGGTATAACTCAGAAGTTAGTTCATTGCATGTCCAGAATTTCCTGCCTGTATGGAACAATAATGATAACTGAATCAGTGAAGGTAATAAAAATAATAATACTGTTCTTTAAAATTTTATCAATAATATAATTAATATATTTGTCTCTAAATCTCTAAAATTGACAGAATCACAAACTTTTATTGTGCTGTTATTAAAAATAAAGTAATCTAAGAGATATTGGCATTAATTTTGAATTTTCTATAACCAGAAAAAAGAAAAAACAAAATAGTGTTTGGGGAAGAGATTGATTGTGTTTCTTGAGTTGTTAATATGCCCTAAAGGTAGGTATTTCCATATAATTGATTCATTGTTTCTCAAATGTAAATTTGATTAAAGATATTTATAAACTGCTTTTATGAGACATCCTAATAATGGACATTTTATTTAGTTTTGATTTAAAGGACGTGTTCTAAAATTTATATTCCCAGAGAAAAATGATACATTTGCTTTGTCATACTATATCAAGTCTATTTTATGGTTGACTAAAAGTAGTCACTGTTGTAGATCACTCACCTCATATATGTTGGTGGTAGATTATTTTATTTGGTATTCACATGGGGAATAAATTATTAAAGTTAGAAAACCAGTAAAATGTGCAGATAGTTTTCTAAAACCCTATGCAGGAAAGGAGAAAGTGGGATGAATGGTTCTTTAGTAGGCAGGCCGGAGGCAAGGGGACCAAATATTATTAATATCTGTCCTAAAGTTTACTGAACTTTGAATAATTGACTTTTAACAATGACCCTCATGGGCATGGAGTGTACTGTGTGGTAGACAGCTGTAGCCATATGTGCAGGTGGAAAATTCAAGCTCAAGGTACTTAGGAAGCAAGCAGATTTAGTTCTAGTGGCCCTAGAAATCACCTAAGATGAAATGATGGGTTTATTTGAGTTTATGGTAAATAAATGCTTTCATTTCTCTGTAATCCTTTAGGCATATAAATTGAAAAGTCCTAAATAAGTGGGATAAACCATATAAGGAAGCTACTCACCTAATATATAATCATCTCAAACTGGAAGTCTCCAGTACCTTCCTAAAATATTGGCTAAACCAGAACAGCCCAGAGGGGAACAGATTTCTGATGGGGATCACAATAGTTTGCTCAGAATTTTGCTCACTTATTTTCCCCAGGTGTTGGTGCCTAATTTCCCTCCACAGATCTTGCAGTTGCCCACAAAAGGATGGTACTATCTTAGGATTTTCAACTCCATTTTTTGTGGAATCATCATCTCATTTCCATGTCTTCATATTTTATCATGAACCAATTTTGTTCTTTAAAAATTTTACTCACACTCTTTTTAGGTCAGTGGTTCTTAACCTTGGCTGCACATTAGAATCATCTGGGAATCTTTTTAAAATCCTGATTTCTGGGCCTCATCCTCCGGAAATTCTGTTTCTTTGTTGTGGGGTGGGGCCACAACATTAGGAACAAAGAAACAGAATTTCCTGAGGATGAGGCCCAGAAATCAGGATTTTAAAAAGATTCCCAGGTGATTCTAATGTGCAGCCAAGGTTGAGAACCACTGGCTTAGACCCAGAGTCCTCAAGATTTAGCAGGCATCAGAATCAGCTGGAGAGCTTTAAAGTACAGCGTGCTAGGCTCCACGCTTGGTTTCTGATTCAGCACATTTGAAATGAGGCCTGAAAATGTGCCCACTTAAAAGTTCCCAAGTTCTGCTGCTGGTCCAGGGTCCCCACATGGAGAACCTCTGGCATAGAATGTTGTCTCTGATCTGACCGAGGACAGGCTAACCTTGGAGCACTTCCTCATACTCGGGTGGGTTTATCAACCATTTGCAGTTTCCAAATGCCTCTGCTCCTTGTTCTGCCTTTAAAAATCTTTTAGCTGAAGACTTCTTGGGAAGTCTCACCTCTCAGGGTCTCATTTAGGTTTCCCTCTTGCTGTTCTAAGCTCTCTACTACAGAGTCTATTGCTAATTGATAGTGAATTCCTAAGGTGTCTAAATTTTATTCTGTTCATTTTTGTTTCCTTAGCATTTGCCACCGAGTTTTGGGCTTTCTTAGAAGATTTGTAATCACTTGTCAGATTCCTAAATTTTACCTTAACTTACCTGCTGTGGTGCAGAGGTTATGGGCAGGCACTTTGGAAACAAATGGCCTGGAGCCAGAACCCTGTTCTTTCCACACCTTTCTGTCTGTGTAATTATGGGCAGGCGACAGCCTCATGGAGCCTGAGTTTTCACATCTGTATATGGAAGATATGAGTAATCCCATTCTTTGAAGTTTCTTTGTGCTGAATGAATGAATGCACGTAAAGAATTTGGAACAATATCTGGCAATTATGTCAGGAAAATACAAATGTGTGATACTGTTGTCACGAGAATACATTATCCATGAAAGCATGGACTTAAGCTTTAATAGTATTTGTTGAATCATTAGATAAGTGAGTCAGGAGCCTTGGAACTGGCCTCACTAACTTGGATTGAATTATGAGAAAATTTGCAGCTGAAAAATTATGTCAGCAAGAACTACATCAACATAGTAATGCTTTTCTTGTTAAATATGCAGTGTTTATTTTTTTAAAAAAATGGCCTTTATTTTTTAGAGCAGTTTTGTGTTCATAGAGAAATCGAGCAGAAAGAAATCCACTTACCCCTTCTCTCCAACATGGTTTCCTGTATTATTAGCATCTTGCCTGAGTGTGGTATATTTGTTATAATGGGTGAACCAATATCAATACATCATTATTATCTAAAGTCCATAGTTTACATGAGGGTTCACTGTTGGTGTTGTACTATTATATGGGTTTCCACAGATTCATATCATGAATCTAACATCACAGTATCATATGGAGTAATTTCACCATCTAATAATGACCTTTGTTCCATCTATTAAATCCTCCTAACCTCGTTCTAAACCCATGGCAACTACTAATCTATTTACATTTTGTAATTTTGCCTTTTCCGGAATTTTATATAGTTAGAATCATACAGTATGTAGTTTCTCCAGACTGGTTTCTTTCACTTAACAATGTATATTTAAGGTCCTCCCACATTTTTTTTCATGGTTTGTTAGTTCTTTTCAACACTGAATAATGTTCCATTATCTGAGTGGACCACTTTTTTTTTCTTTTTATTGAATCTATTGGGGCGACACTGCTTAACAAAATTATACAGGCTTCAGGTGCACAATTCCACAATACATCACCTGGACACTTTATTATGTGTTCACTACCCCAAGTCAAGTCTCTTTCCATCAGATTTATTACCCCTGTACCTTCTTCCACCTTTACTTATTCAATCACCTACTGAAGGACAACCTGGTTGCTTCCAAGTTTTGGTAATTATGAATAAAGCTTCTGTATATAATCATATGTGGACATAAGCTTTCACCTCCTTTGGGTAAACACCAAAGAGCATGCTTGCTGGTTTGTAGGAGAGGAGTATGTTTAGTTTTGTAAGAAAGTGCCCAACTCTCATCCAAAGTGGCTGCACTGTTTTGCATTCCTACCAGCAGTTCCCATTGCTCAATGTTCTCTCCAGCATTGGGTGGTGTTAGTGTTTTGGATTTTAGCCATTCAAATAAGTACCGATGTTTACATTAAAAAAAATCTCTTTCCCATACATTTCCTCCTGACTCATGATTGGTCATATGCTTGTATGGTGGTAAATTGATGTGACTGACACATTGGAATATCCAGTGTGGAGTCTCCTGCATTTCCAGCAAGAAGCCCAATTCGAGAGAAATCTGCCAATCCAACCACATGAAATAAGCTCTGGAGCATCACTGAGTGAGTTACATGAGGAGCTCCCTAATTAGTCTTGCCACTAGGGCAGCCCAGGCACAGAGCTGACCTTTGACCTAGTCTCTCTGAGACTGTGCAGGGTTTCATGACACCAGTACTCCAAACACAGCATGGGGAAAGAGTGAGCCTGGGGACCAGCAGCCTCGGGTTACTGTACCTGATTTTCCACTGCTTAGTCTGGAGACCTCAAGCAAGTCACTTAACCTCCAGACCCCAGGGAGTTGTACTCTATGATTTATAAGACCCCTTTAAGCTCCAAAATTCTGACTCTAAAGTCCGTGTTGGCGCCGCTCTATCAGCACAGAACAAGGCGGAGAGAACCACGTAGCCTGTGCTTTGAGGCAGACATGGTTTCATGGAGCAGAAAACCCTCATGAGTAAGTTGTTAGTCTTTGAAGCGGCTGAGACTTGTGACAAAGTGGCCTAAGGTAAAGTTCTTTGTGGGGGGGCGGGGGGCGATGCTGAACATTTCAAAGCAGATTGAGCCTTTTGATGACCTAAGTGAGATCATGGAAAGCAGATCTTGTGATTAGAAAGTTCATGATGAGCAGCAGCCGCAGCAGCTGGGAATTTGGGGAAGGGGGTGCAGCACACCTAGGTTAAGACCTCTGCTGTCCATCGAGGGATGATGTCGCCAAGAGCTTTTTTACTTTTTCATTTACAGGCAAGGTGAGAGCGATTGTATGACAAGCCAATTAAACACTGAAAGGGGCGAAGAGGGACACAGGGGCGTGCTGGGGATGACAGAGACAAGCCATTGTCCATGCGGTTCTATATCACTGTGCCTGTGGCCAAGCACATTTTTAGGGACCTCGTCTCCCTCCCTTTGAGACTGAAGCTATTGCTTCGGAAAGGGACATTGAACAGAAAGGGACATTGCACTTGATAGAAATGAAAGACAGCTCTCATTTTTTGTGTGTGTGTGTGTCACACTTCTATCTTTATCTCCTACAGAGCTAATGGGTTATTCTGAAAAGTCACTGAGGTGTAGGGAGCCCAAATGGTTATAAGTGGAGCCCAGACAATTTTTCCCAACTCCCATGGGTCAGAGACCTGTCCTCCATGATAAGCATTGGCTTTAATGACTGTCCTTTATGGTGGGAGAGGAGCCGGATGCCTGCTCATCTGTTAGGCTATTTTAATCTTTCTGATATCACCCTCGGAGCATTTCTAAACTTCTGTGTATTATCACTGCTTGTGCTGGTGACTGAGCAGGTGAGGGCTCATCACAAAGGAGACGAAGCCACAGTGGACTGGCAGTCTCCCTGTTTGCACCTGAGCACAGAGGCAGTCCACATGCATTAGGATGTCATGTTATTCTAGGTGTTTCTATTAGTGGGGGGCTAAATCCAATAAAACATTGATCTCTGAGTGGCTCAAACACAATAGAATTTATTTCTTGTCTGCTTAAAATATTGGGAGGTTGACTAGCTCAGCAGGGAATCCTGGCACTGGAGTGTGGGGCTCCAATGTCTTCTGTGCATGGTTTCTTAGGTAATCTTGGGAGTGTATTCTAACCAGAGAGCGAAAAGCATAGAGCTGGACTGCATGGGGCACTTCTTGGGAAAGCCCAGAAAGTGGCTCATATCACTTCTATGGTCATACCTAGTGGCTACATCTAGTCTCTGGCTGGGAAACTACTTCTCAGTGTCATTTTATATGAAAGACAGATGTATACTTTTGCTGGACATGAGCTGACCACAGCAGTATTGTATGAATCAAGGTAGTTACAGGTTGTGCTATGCCATGGGTGGGGCATTCCATAAGACCTTTGCTCCAGAAAGAAGATGAATGTGGAAATATGAAATATGGCATAGCGAAAATTTCCTTATATGGATATCAGGGAAGATGCTTGAGGGATGACATATCTCCTTCTATGGCTAGTGGCATAAATTGCAGGGAGCCCAGCTTTGGTCTTCCCTTCCCTGCTCCTTCATACAAAGGACTGTGTTTATCAATGAAATTTGGACCCACCTCCCTATGGAGTTGGGGAGACACAGGGGAGCTGACCTCTCACAGGGAGTCATGGACATATTCTCTGCACCGACTGCTTGCTGGTTTCACTTTAGACAGAAAGGAGTCCATTGTGGTCAAATCTAACTCAATGGTGTTTCCTGTACTACTTTGAGCCAAGTTTTGATTTAGAAATGTCTACCAACTCAAACCCTTCTTATAGAAACACATTATCCCAATGCTTTCAGCAAGGCGTGGAGGGTCCTTCTTGGTCATGGCAGCCTGTGACATGACGTTAGTGTTTCTTCTCCACCCTCCATGGCATTGTTCAGTTCTCGAACATAAAGCCTACTTCACTTTCTCCTTCAAAAAGCTCATACCTCCAGCAATATGGAGAGAAGCTTTTGACTGAAACAATAACTGACAGCAAGGCGTTAGTTTAATGTGTGTTCCTGCTCATTGTACAAGTTGTCAGCAGATTAACCCAAAAGGACCACATCTCTAGACTTTTCATCAGGAGATTGTCTCTGGACCCTCGTCCTGGTTGTGGGTCCCTTGGTGTTCCCAGTGAGTTACAGATTTTCATGTGCTTCTGTGAGTGTGGGCATCACTCTGGGGGTGTTCCCCATGGGTGCAACATTGAGGTCAGTCTCATTAAGAACCACCTGTGTCATGGTCCTGAGCCCCAGTTATTTCCGGGCCTTGGGCTGCATCTGTGGCTAGCAGCCAAGGCAGTTGTGTTTGGGTTTTCTGCTTTCTCTGAAACTTGTTAGCAAGCACTGTCTGTCCTCTCCAAGTTTCCCAGGGGGAGACTTCCCATGTATTTTCCTTTGCTTTCAAGGAGGCCATTCTATCTTCCTGTTATTTTTCTAACCAGATTTTCTCCCGAATACATACTCTGCCCTTCCTCTGAGTCCCCTGCCTCTCTATTCTCTTCACACTCAAACACCATTTTGTCATGCATGATAAATTTTGATCTACTAATGCAAGTCTATTATCTTGGGAATTTCAAAAATTTTGTAAGTAATTTGAGAGAGATATTTTATAACCAGGGAATTTTTGGATACTGTTCAAATTTAACTGTCTACAATGACTATATTTTTTAAAAAAGTGAGAGTACCAAGGACTGTGATCAAACCTTATCTCAAAATGTGTTTTTCTAGTGACAATATAATGCCAACATTTTCTGGAACAAAAATTTCACTGATGCCATTTGTCCTGCTCTTAAGTGACTTAGAGGATTTGCATGAATTCTAAGATGGTTAGCTATTATTTGATATACACATTGATACATATCTATATATTATCTTGGGTCTTGGAGTCAGAAAGATTTTACTTATTTATTTTTTTTTCAACTGTTACTAGATATGTGCATTTGGGAAATATGTTTAACCTTTCTGTTTTTTGGTTTGCTAATCTATAATTTGGAAGGATATTCTCATGGAGTTGTTAAGAACAAATGAGATAATATATATAAAATATTTGCAACACTTTTTAGTACAAGTTACGCATGCTTAAAATATTAAATTCACCATTTTTAAATGTTATATTTCCTCTCAATTTTATAAGGATCTCAAAATTTACCATTAATATATTTTTTAAAAGTCTATATCTGTCTCATAATATTCCATGGGGGTGGTTTCAACACTTGGCGGGGGGGGGGGGGTGGTGTGAGTGAACACTGAAACTTGTAGAGTACAATGACTCTGAAGGACAAAATAAACAAGTGCTTGTAGAAATAAAATTGTCAAAGTTCTCAGTAATGTCTTGAAGAGCTAGTTGTATTGGAATATTTAGTGATTAAATAAATTGTTTAAAAATTGGGGAAGAGCCTACAAGTACAGAGAGAGAAAGTCATAGGCCAGGAGATGGTGAATGAGATGCAACAAGGTGAGAACAAAAGCATTGCCAAGTTGGGAAGAGAGTGCCAAGGATGGCAAAACAATGCCAAGTCACAAGTATTTATTGAGCACCTGAGGTGTTTTGCATTATGCTGCTCTCCAGGGTAATGCAGAACTATCAGCCACATTTCCCCCCTTTAATGTGCATTAAATCTAGCTGAGAAGAAAAGTAATGCACATAAACTAAAAAACAAAACAGGGCACATGGACACCCATTTTGGAGACTGCTGTTCATTACTGACTGCTAATAAAAGAAATGTCAATGTGAGCTGCTCCAGTTGAGGTCATTGATAGCTTCCTAACTGTGACACATAGAGAAGGACTGTGCCAGTTTCTTCCTTGGACCCTCTGCTGCCAGTTGTCAGAGTTCTCTGCTTCTTTTATCTTCAAATTCTACACCCCTGGCTTCTGGATGCCATCTCTTCCCAGTTCTCTTCTTAGCTGTTAGTTGCTCATTTTCTAACTCTCCCTTTGATTCTCTAACACTTCATAATAGATATTGACTAAATATACTGCAATACAAAACCTTGGCTTCCAATGGGGACTGGGCTTTCTACTGTAAACTGGCTGCCTCTCTCACATCATCATTCTCAATTGAAGCTACCACCATTTTCCCAGTCATGCTTAATTCTTCCATCTCCTTGAGACCTTCCCACTCCCATCAACCACTGCTGGATTATTACTATTTCACTTCATACATTTTGCTTAATCTTACAGAGTCCAATCAGAGTAGTAGAACCACTAGCACACACACACACACACACACATTATATATTATTGTATTACTAAAGGCCCAGTGCACAAAATTCGTGCATGGGTAGGGTCCCTAGGCCTGGCTGGTGATTAGGGCCAATTGGGGCCTTCTGGCTGCCGGCTGAGGCCTCCCTCCCTAGCTGCTGGCCAGGGCCTCCCTTCGTTCTGCGCCACTCCCTGTTGGTCAATGCACATCATAGCACTGACCAACATAAACTCACAGGAATCTGAGTTTATGTAACTGTGAGAGGTGGCTGAGCAGTCCCTGTAAGGCTGTCTTCACTTCTGATGTTGGAGATGGAAGTCCACTGTCTGCCTCCCAATCCTTTTTTTTTTTTTGCTTGGTCTTTTTGCTTCTGTCTTTGCCCTACTGTTGTCTATTTTCCACAGAGCCTCCAATGACTCCTTTTATAATGTAACTCAGATTGCTGCTTAAGTCCAGTGCTTCTCATTTCACTTAGACTAAAAAAAACCAAGTGCATCAAAATGATAGTGGTTAAGAGGCTGCCATGTATGTTATGTCAGCTGTGATGAACTTTGAGGTGATAACTAAAACATAGTAGTGGAAACAGGAAATAAGTGGGATAGCTACAGTTGCCATGTTACACAGAATGGTGTTACAGAGAATGGTCATCCTGCAGATTATGACAGACAGCTTGAGAGTCCCACGCAGTCACTCCTTTCCTTTGACTCAGAATTTCTTAGTTTTAACATTTCAAAATATTTCCGTGTCATTTCATTTTCCAAACGTAACCAATAATGGAACTGAGTTTTGTTTACTATATAATTACATATTCATGGGGAAAGAAGTCAGTTTTGTGAAGTCTAATATTTACTTCTAAAATTTACTTGTATATTTTCTAAGTGGTTTAAAATTATTTGTGTAACTGGCAAGTTATAACGGAAAAGAACTCATGCTTGGCCAGTATCCATCCATGCTTGCCAGCCAGGGAGAACTGCTTCCCATTCATTTACAAGTGCATTGCATTAGGAATAAATTCAGCTTTATAAGTGTAGGGCTGAATTGTAGTCACATTACTGCTCATTTTAATATTATTCATACACTTTTTTTTCTTTAAACACACATCCTAATAAAATAATTGGTCATAGTTATCTATCTTTTCTCTCTCTGTATGCTGGTTCATAATGAGGTCTTCAAAGGGAAGTAGACATTTGCATATTTGTTCATTCTCATTTTTGGGGGTATTATAGTTCAATAAATATTTATTGCCTAAATAAAATTATAAATATCTTTTATATTCCATATTGCTCCAGTTTATCCTTTAAAATATTTAAATTGAGGCAAACCTTCAAAATAGAAGATTTAAAAAGTAAAATTAGGACAAATAAAAGCAACACCAATACATTGTACCTACTTTATCTAATGTATATAATTCTTTTACTATGTAGTTGAATATATTAGCAAATATTGTGTGGATAATTTTTGTATCTATATTCATAAGGATTATTGGTTTGTAGTGTTCTTTCCTTGTGTCTTTATCTGACTTTGATATTAGAGTAAACCACAGAAAAATATAAGTTGAAATGTTTTCATATAAGAAAGGTCATTGGAAAAATAGAAATCTGACATTTAATTGCTGACATACTGAGAATAATAAAATGAATTAAAAAAGATATGTATAGTGAGAAAAAGGGAAAGGAAACAATAATAACATAATATCCAGTAAATGTAAATGCAGGAATTTTGGAATCTTTTTTATGGAAATATCCATGTGTGTGCAAGGATGTACTTAGTGGATGTTCTGGTGGCCCATCCAGACCCTTGCTGGCGGTGTGGGCTGTGGAGGGCTGAGAACTGAGTCTGTCTCTGGTCATCTCATCATCTTTGTCTGGAAGGTTCCATCCTTGGATGGCCTACCTCCAATACCTGGTCTGTGCATGAGGACAAAGACCCAGCCCATGGCCTCAGGTGGGAGCAACTTGAAAGGACCATTGCAGCCCCAGGGTTCCTTGTGAGATCAGTGGAGGTCCCATGGCACCTGCATCACTGTGTCCTCTCCCTCTACCCAGTTCTGCTGCCATGACCTCTGTGTGGGTTAATCCCATGTTAGTTTCTGAAGGTTGCCATAACAAAGTACCACACATGGGGTGGCTTACAGCAACAGTGACTTATTCTCTCTCAGTCCTGGACCTAGAAGGGCCATGCTCCTTCTGAAGGCTCCAGGGGAGACTCAGCCCATGAGGCTTTCTCTTAGGTTCGGGTGTTGCCATTGACCCTTGGCATTCTGGTTTGCAGATGTGCCACTTGGGTCTCTGTGTTGATTGTCACGTGGCTTCACATCATCTTACCTCTGTATAAGCCTGTCTCTGTGTCTCTTCTCTCTCTCTTTTGGATTAGGGCCCTTCCTAATGACCTTATCTTAACTTGATTATATCCTCAAACACCCTTTTTCCAAATAGGTCACTTTCACAGGTATAGGGGGTTAGGACTTCAACATATCTCTTAAGGGAACACAACTCTATCCATAACCTTCCCCAATAAGCCTCCTATACACAAATCAGGCCTGTGAATTTTTGCCTTTCCTCTGTGCTACACAGATAAAGGATTCCACTGTTCCTGCTTTTCTGATTATTTTTCCTTTAAGAATTTATAAAATATTATCTTGGAGTAAAATACAAATTTAAACATGTACCAGTGTCCTCACTTTTCCTGAATCAATTTAAAATTCCTTTTCATTTAGACTATGAAGAATGGTTATTTGGTGTAAAGATGTATTGATATACAGATAAAATTATCATCACTAATTCAAAATGCAGTTTTAAAAACTTTCTTGCTCATTTGACTGAGTTTCCAATCTTCTAGTGGGTACATTTTTTACCCCTTACTTGTACAGTACTGAATTTGGAGAATTCTGGAAAGAGTTACACACATGAGCTATTGTATTACTGACTGCCAGCTATAGTTTTGAGCCAGACTGACTAATATAATATCACTGTTTTCTTGTGTGATTTTTCTTGCCAGATTGCTTAATGTCTGCCTATGTGCCCTCACACACACACACACAAAAAAAACAATTACAGTATGGCATGATGACTTAGGGTAACTTTTTTGAGGTATTTGGACAGCTAAGGTCCTCATGTAAACAACTAGATAACTCAACTGCCTGAAGTGCTTACATAGTCTGAATAGATGTTAGCTTTCTGGGGTTCTCCTAAAATTGAAGTACTGAACAGTAGAGGAGCACCACTGTAGAAATAAAAGGGGCTGGGAAAGGAAAGTCTACAAAATTATTTCCTTGACTGTTCACACACTGTTTGAGTATTTAAGTCATGTGTACTGGCCATGTTCATTGCTATCCTCCCTATCCAGCCACCACACCCTTAGTCTGGGATTCTTTGAGGGGGACTTAAGGGTCATTCACATCAAAGATGCAGAAAATTGTTTTAAAATACCATTTATAAACCACTGAAAGCCTGTGCAAAAATGGCATAAAGCCTTCAGACAGGCAGACATTTATCTTGATATTAAAACCCTCTATTGCAAAGAGAAGTAGATTGAAGTTTTTTGTTTTTTTTTTCTTTCATGAAACAAATTCTGCTGAGACTGTGAAAACTGCTCACAGTAAATGGTACTCTCTGTGCTCAACACCTGATTTCATATGTTGCCCTGCACAGGAGCCATCTCCCAGGATGCCTCGTGAAGAGTTGCTGGGCTCAGCTAAAACAAAGCCCCGTGGCTCTGACACATAGCATCTGGCAGAGTTGTTTACCTGTCCCGTGGCTTTCTCTTGAATGAATACAAAATGTCTTATCAGCTGTTCCAGTAAAATTATCTTCCTAACCATCAGTGCCCAGGATAATTTGACAACGAAGTCAGCATTTTCTTAGTTTAAATTTTTAAAATATTTTGATACTAACATAACGGCAATTAATATAATTTTAATTTAACATCAACCAGAGTGCTCTTGTGAATTATTTATGCATCTCTTTTTGGAAATGACAACCTGAAAGGGAATTATACTATTTATGCCCATTTCTTTAAAAAATACTATTTGAGAGGAAGAAAATTAACAATGCCTGTACCTACAATTTTAATAATGAGCTATATTAATTGATTTGGTCTTTTATGCAGGTAAACAGGCAATCTAATTATCATTATCCATTTCTTTGCTGGTAATTTTTATTCCTAAATGATTTTACTGTAATTGTTTGTATCATGATTCGATAGATGCTTAAAACAGTCTCAAAACCAAGAAATTATTTTCTTCAACCATTTTTTCTGGTCTAAGTTAAAATCAGGTTTAGAATTTCTACATTATATGTATAAATCTGTACATACAAGTCAAATATGCATGAGACCAGAGGCAAATTATCTTAGCTATTCTTCCTTCTTAAATAACCATCAATTTAAATGACTTTGACAGACTTTTAACTACCTTGCTGTTGTTGTTCCAATATACTTCCTCAACAGAATCCCTCTTTCTCTCTAGTCTCAACAGCTAAGACATACAGATGACATTCTAAATTAGGCCCTAAACTTAAAGCAGACCCTTAATATTGTTCCATAATCTGCCATTGTACCTCTATATCTTTCTTCTCCACAGCCTTTCCATAGTTATACCATAAGCCTTTAACACACAGCCAGTCCAGACTAGATGCTGTCCTCATAGGACTACCAGTCTAGTAGAAGAGACTGGCATCAAATAGAAATTGCACAATAGTTTCACTGCAGTTGTAATAAGTCCCATTAAGCAAAACATGAGGGGCAAGTCTTGTTGGTGAAAGTGGCATTTCAGTGGACACTGAAATGTTGGGAAGAGTTAATCAGGCAAAGTTGTGGAGCTCAGTTTAGGAATGAAGGACCACTAGGCAAAGCAGTTGAGGACAGAATTCAGAGATCAGTGGTGGTGGTGGTGGTGGCAGCGGTGGCGGCGGCGGCAGCAGCAGCAGCAGCAGCAGCAGCCAGCGCAAGGATCCCTGCCTGATGGCTTCAGTTTCTCTGATCATCGGTAGATGGAGATTATCCCCTCAGTCTAGCTTCAGGTGTGCCCTGAATTCAGGTGTGATTGGAGACAAGGAAGCTGGAGGGGGCCTAACTGGAAGCAGGGTATCCTTTGTGCTTGCTTAGGGGAGTGTGCTTGGTCTTCCCTGGTTGGTTCTAAATTGGAAGCTCCAGCAAAAATGAGGGAGCTTGATCAGGTTATTGGTCAGGTCTTGGCCATCTGGGGCTTCTTGCTGCAGGGGGTGTGGTTTGGCTTCCAGGACTGGTAGCTGCAGTACCAGAGTTCTGTTTTCATTTATGGTCTTAATAGTAGCCCTGTGCATGAATCCGTGCTCCAGTAGCTCTCTTCAGGGCCTGGCCGCTCTGAGCCCGCTGCCCAGAGGCTCTCCACGGCCCAGAGGCTCTCCACGGCCCAGAGGCTCTCCACGGCCCAGAGGCTCTCCACGGCCCAGAGGCCCATCCCCGGCTGAGAAATGCAAACGACTTCCCTCCCTGTTCTCAGGAACTCCAATAAAGGGCTTCCTTCCTCTTTCTCGGCCTGCTTTCACCCCTGTGCCTCCACCACCAGCCCCTCCTGTCACACTATCCTCCACCCCCTTCACCCTCTGGCCACCCAGACTTGACCTTGACCAGGAGCCGGGGGGCCACTAGACTCTGCTCAGCTAGCTGGTTCTTTCTCTTCTTATGCAAGCGTTTTGTACCCCGACCTGCCCAGAGGCCCATCCATGGCTGGGCTTGGAAAGCTTGCCTTGTTGCTGTGGCGACGAAGCAAGCATTCCACCAGGCTACTCACGCTGCCTGCTCTCACCGGCCACCCCACCCCCACGCCCCCCCATGGGACTGGGGGACTCCAGCAGGGCTGAGAGGACTGGGTGCCGCCATCTTTGTGATGGAGTGACGGTTAATTTCATATTGCCTTTTTTTTTTTTTTTTTTAGATAGGATTGTCTGTTCAGTCTCTCATACCTGCTGTGCACTATTCCATTCTTGAAACACACTTTTCCTTAATGTCTACCATACCATAACCCCCTGGGATTACTTCTGATCCTTTTTATATTCTTACTGGAGGCCCGGTGCATGAAAATTCGTGCACTTGGGGGCTTCCTTAGCCTGGCTTGCCCCCTCTCACAGTCCGGGAGCCCTCAGGGGATGTCCTACTTACAGCTTAGGCCCGCTCCCCATTGGGAGGGGGCCTAAGCTGCAGTCTGGCCTCCCTCTGAGGGAGGTGACTGGGCAGATCAGGGGAAGACACCGCCCCCATCACCCTGTTGCTGCTGCTGCCTCTGGCCTCCCTCTGAGGGAGGTGACCAGGCTGATCAGGGGAAGGTGCTGCCCCCATCATCCCACTGCTGCTTTTGTCACTGCCTGCAGCTGTGGCTGCGAGGCCTGAGCCCCGGGCCTCGCAGCCACAGGGGCTCACAGCTGCCTGGGCTCACAGCTGCCTGATCCCCGGGCCTCATAGCTGCCTGGGCTCACTGCTGCCTGAGCCCTGGGCCTCACAGTTGCCCCGCCATGCTTTGAGAACCACCCTGCCCCACTGTGCCATGAGAGCTGCCACACCCCACCCCATCGTCGCAAGCTGCTGCTCGCGGTCCGGGGGGAGGGACCGAGAGGTGCTCAGTGCACCTCATGGTGACCAGTCCTGGTCGTCATGAACACTGGATTTTTATATATATATAGATATGTGTGTGTGGGTAACTCTTTCTCTGCCTGTTCATTTAATTTTGCTCTTAGCCAATTGGTTTCTTGTTATCCCCCTCCCTGCTTTCTTTACCGTCATCTCAGATTCTTTGTGTTGAATTCTGTGTTCTAGCTGGACTGAACTACAGAAAGCTTTAGTTGACTCAGAATGCCTTTGATCATTTCCATCTGTGTAGCACTTTGAAACCTCAGCTTAGATATCACTCTCTCCATAAAGCTTTCTGGGAATCCCCAAAAGTTTGAGCTCCCAGGATCCCTTCTCTTAGGATACTGTTTTGAAAACATTTATAACTTTGTATTGCTGTTGTCTACTAACTCACATTTTTCTCCTCCAAACTCGGACTATCTCTGGGGTACAGTTGTTGGTATAGTGCCTGGTAGAGCAGACAGCCAATAAATGTGCATTGAAATAATAAACTGATTCCAAACTGATTATAAGAAGGTGGAACAAAGCCCCAGAGATCCACGGAGTCCTGTGTGAGTCCCAGGAGGAGGCAGGTGTGCTTGATGGAAAGCTCTTTTCTGTAAATTTCTGGAAACTTGTCTTCACTGAGATGGAAAACCAGGCTTTTAAATCTCTATAATGGAATGCAGATGATTTTATACTGTTTTTGACATATGGGAACAAATTAAAGATTAAGTGAATGATGTGCCTGGATGCCATGTTGGGAATCAAGGTGAGCTGGGTAGGGGGCTTGGCTTCTTCAAGCCTCCTGACCACAGGAACCTGCTGAAATTAAAGGCCCACAGTAACCCCTCATTGACAAGCTTATTCCACAGAACATGGTAGACAAAGAAAATATCTTTGTGGAGGGCAAGCAGTGTCTTTGTTCCATCTTAAAATTTTCAATTTCTAATGAATTTTTATCTTAAAAAAAAATGAAACACTTGCCCTGGTACAGAGAACACCCTATGAGTCATTATTTTCAGTGTCGTTCTGGACAATGTGAATGGTTTCAGTAGTCTGGTATGAGTTACTCTTGTCAAAAAATAATTTCAACTTATTTTTTTATGCATTAAACAAATTATATAGTGAGCACGCATGCTAACCAAATTGCCTTTCTTCTTCCAGGACTTAGTTTTAGGAAGGTTTTTACTCATATGAGGAAAAAGGGGCCTGGAGAATTAAACTCCCATTTGAGGTGGGCTACTCTGAGGACCTGGGAGAGCCCCTTAACCTGCTGTGTGAGGTGGGGAGGGAATGACACTTTCTGGGGTAACACTTAGGGAAAGTTTTGAAATGTATTTCCTCTACTCAGGTTGGGCGTGGACTTTCTGTTTCCCCTCTGAGGCCCAGATTCTTAAGGGGTAAGGGTAGGATCAGGTCTTACAAGGCAGAAAATGGAAGTCAACTTCTTGTTTGCCAAGTTGATCCTTTGTTCTCCCTTCCTCTGTATTTTTCGACCATTTCAGATCCTGTGAAACCCTGTCTTGTTTTCCCTGCTCTTCTAGCATCCCTGTTTTCTGTTCCTCAAGTGGGATGATGATAGCTTTACCTTGACTTCCAGGCTCTGTGTTTCTGAGCTCAGTACTCCAAGTGTAGATGTATTGCACAGTTTTACTTCAAACTCAGTTCTGAGGGCTGAATTTTGCTTGTTACTGTCTCTGACTTACTCTCATTCCAAAGCTCTGGAACGGTGGGCCTCCCCATTGTCATCTCGACCTTGAGCGCCCTTCACTGGGGTGTCCCATCTCTGCCTAACACTTCCTGCTTTGCTTGGCTCCTCCCAGGCTCAGCAGTGTGCACAAGCCTTGTCAGCATAGTTTTTCCAGGATACAGGAATTTAAAAGTACTGGATGAGGCCTGAGTTAACAATACCCTTAAAACAATTACTTTCTTTTTTCATCTCTTGTATCCCTTTTCTAATTGTTCTGTTATATATATTTGTGCATGTTCATTAATTTTCTTTTTAAACATTGTTAAATATGTTTTCAGAAATGCCTTGAAGAGGTTATGAATTCGTGTCAGTTATATGTGATTGGATGCCTGTCAGAAAACAAAATATGGAGGAGGTTATTTTGTAATATTCCTAAACTTTTGGTGTACTTAACAGACAGTGGAACATTTATTTCTGAGGGCTTTCCAAGGCATCTCTCCCTCTCCTTAAATGTACTGTGAGATTGAACTCAAGCAATCTTGAATTAAAAAATTATGCACACTCGCCAGTGCACTCTTCCTCCTGGGAGCATGTCCCTCCCTTTCCCTTTCCCCCCCGCCCCCCCCACTCCACCCTGATCAAAGAAAAAAAAAATTATGCACACTCAAGACATACCTATTTTTATTTTCTGTATTCTAATTATTGGCCTGAGACAACTAGAACATAAAGTTAAATAAAACTATTATAATGATATCATCAAGAAAGAAATGGAAACTGTTGAATAAGAGATGCCTGTTTTAGTAGATGAAGATACTGTTAGTAAGGGAAAATAATAAGTAGGGGATGTTTTGTACCTAAGCAACATAATTAAATTTTTGCCCTGAAGGATAGCTTTGCCTCTTGATATTTTTTAATTGGCAGTTTCTTTTTCAGTATTGAATAATCCTTTTACACATTTTAACATAAGCATGGATACTTTAATGTGAGAATTTGACTTAATTACAAATGAACAAATATCTGGAATCATACTTAATAATTTATGTGCAGAAACCATAAAAGTTTATGTGAATGGTGAGTGGTAAACATGATGAAGAAGAGGGTGAAAAATTCACTTAAAAATAAGTAGTCATGTAAGCAATGTGGATGAGAAAGAAGTACTTTCACCTAATATTCCCTTAAATAAAAATGCATATGAAAAAATCAATAGTTAAGCTATAACTTTTATAAAAATATTTGACACAACTTTCTAAAGGTAAAATTCTAGTTCATACTTAAAAGTTAAGATATGAAAATCTTTACTGTCCTACTTGGGAATGAATCATTTTGCACCCTCGCCAAAAGCTAGAACTCCAGAGCAACACCTATTAATTATATCCCTAAACCAGCTGAGGCCATGGTCCAACACCACTGGCAACCAATATGGCACCCACTGAGATGCTAAACAGCCTATTGTCAGTACCAAGCACTAAGAAAAAAAGGCAGCATGGAGGGGCAAAGCCCTGGCCTATTATTTTTTTGTTGTTTTAAAGTTTTGCATTGACCACTGTGTTTATTTAGTTTTTAATAGACTTTAGAACAGCTTTAGATTTACAGAAAAATTGAAAAGATAGTACAGAGAGATTCTGTATACCTGCCATTCACTTTTTCCTAGGACTAACCCTTTGTATAAGCATACTCGTAGCCCTGTGCACGAATCCATGCACCAGTAGGTCGCTGCCACCCCCGCTGTAGCTCTCCGCCTGCTGCCCCACCCTCCTGTAGCTCTCTGCCCACTGCCCTGCCTCCTGTGGCTTCCCCCACCCCTTTTCCCCCTCATAGCTTGCTGCCCTGCCCCCTCCTGTAGCTCTCCGCAGCCTGCTTGTACCTCACTGGCCCACCTTCCTGCTGATCCGTGATCTGGTTGTGACGCACTTGGTCATTAACGCCTCAGGGTGTAACGGCTAATTAGCATATTCCTCTCTTATTATATAGGATGGTACATTGATTAAAATTAAAGTTTATACTTTATTCAGATTTTCTTAGTTCTACTTAATGTCTTTCTCTTTTCCATGATCCTATCCAGGGTATTATATTACACGTGGTTGTCATGTCTCCATGGACTCCTCTTAGCTTTGATGGTTTCTCAGACTTTGCTTGTTTTGTGATGACATTACAGTGTTGAGGAGTACTGGGCATGGATTCTATAGGATGCTCCAATATTGGGACTTGTCTGATTTCCCCACCCCCCTCATGATTAGACTAGGGTTATGAGTTTTAGGGGGCAATACTACAGAGGGAAAGTGCCATTTTTTACTACTTCATATCTAGGATGCATGTTATCAACATGGTTTATCTAAACTGACATTCACCTTGATCGCCTGGCCGAGGTGATGTTTGCCAGTTTTCCCCACTGTAATGATACTTCTCCCTCCCTCCTCCAGCTCTCACCCATGCTGTCCCCCTTGGAAGGAAGTCATTAAACACAGCTCACACTTAAGAAGTGGAGATTTATGTTCTAGCCTCTTTAAGGGTGCAAGGTCTACATAAAATATTAGAAATTCTTCTGCAAGGGACATTTTCCTCTGCCCCCTGTTTATTCAGTGGTTTATATCATTATGATGGACTCATGGATTTTTTTTATATTACCATGTATTATAATCCAGCACTAGTTTATTTTCTTACTCAAATTATTCCAGCTTTGGCCATTGCAAGTTCTTTCAGTTGATTCTTACATCCCTTTGCTATGATCGCCATTAATGTAGAGTTTTATTTATTTTTGAATGCTTACAAGATACTCCATGGCCTTCTTGTATATTTTCTGCAACAGTTGTGACTCAACCATTTCTCTAGAAATACTTGATTCTTATAGAAGACGAGCTGTGCTTGTTACTACTATACTGTCATTCCTTTTTAGGACCTCTCAGCTGACAGAACACAGAAATACATATGTGTATACTAACCTTTGTATGTGCACATAGCCATAAAGGAATTTTCTGCCCCAGGCCTGGGGCAGTTTCTCTCTGGAGCTCTGGTTCCTTTCACTGGAGAATGGTGTTAGAAATCATATACTATGCCAAAACCGGTTTGGCTCAGTGGATAGAGCGTCAGCCTGCGGACTGAGGGGTCCCGGGTTCGATTCCGGTCAAGGGCACGTACCTTGGTTGCGGGCATATCCCCAGTGGGAGATGTGCAGGAGGCAGCTGATCGATGTTTCTCTCTCATCGATGTTTCTGACTATCTCTCTCCCTTCCTCTCTGTAAAAAATCAATAAAATATATTTAAAAAAAAAAAGAAATCATATACTGGGTGTTGGGTGTGGTTGTTGGTAGTGATGTTGTTGCTTCTAGGTCCTCTCACCTGGCAGAGCAAGGAAGTCTATGTTTGTAGATACTAACCCATAGATGTATACACTTCTATAAATATTTCTATAGATGATTTGTATCTGTATTAAGCTAAATGCAATTTCATGTTGATGTCTCCACTCTGATATATTACCACCAGGATTGTCTGCCCCTTGCATTTCTATAAACCCCCATTCCAACAGTGACAAATCTGGCTTCATCTCCTGCTGTTTACTTTTAATTCTGGTCTAATTACATGAGCAACCTCCCACCACCTTCCCATTTTCCTAGCACTTAACCCTCCTCCATTTTGCTTGAGCAGAGTTGAGTTCAGTCTCTCTCCCCTATTGCCCTAGTCTTGAATTAAATCTTCATTGCTGTTTAACTTGTCCAATGCAATTTTTCTTTGACAATAGGAAAAATACTATTTAAATCCCATCCTGATAGAAACTCAAATTATTGCACTGTGAGTCAAAAACTATAGTCTTAGGAGACATAATACAACCCTCCCCCCCACCCAAAAAAACACCCCAAATTAAAAACAGCTCCGTAGCACTAGAATTCAAAATTAAGTGCTGCAGAGAACCAGAAGTTTTAAGTCTTAATATAAAGCAGTGGACTTGTCTCTTTAACTTCACAAAGAATAGCTACAGAATAAAATGATCAAAACTTTGTGGTTGCACATAATTAGGGCTAGAGCATTTTCAAAAACAAAGATTCTTGTTAAAAGGCAGCTTTTTAAGGTTCAAGAGAATTTAAACTTTCTCTTGTTAATAGTTTTTTCTATTTCTCAGATGGCCTTGGGTCATCTGTGTTACTAAGATACAGTTAAAGAAAAGAAAGAAAAATCTCTGGAAAGGTTAGCTGAACACTACAGGGATTCTAATTTCTAGTTTCATTGTAGAATTAAATTAGATTGAAATTGCTACTCTTTTTTCCTGGACATAGGAAAAGGATGTTACGTTAACCCAGAATTGCTGCTCATCTTTGGTGTTTTGCAAGGTCCAGGCACTGATATTCTGATGAGATCTGCATGACATTGTTAGGTTGGCCAAAGGATTCCAGAGTCCCATTCAGCCCCTACCACTCTGGTTAAAACTTGGCATTTGCTTGTTTTGCTCTTTAGAACAAACAGCCTGCTGCCTGGAATTAGAAATATGAATGACAGAGGAACCTCACACTGTGCAGAGAATGTTTCTTGCTCTTCTAGCTTCGTCAGGCAGATAAACCGCCAAACTTTCTTTAAAAATAACTTGAATCCTTAAATGTGAATACAGTCTTTCCACAACTCTCCATCCTGTGCTCCGGAATGCCTCATTATCCCTCTTTAGTTCTGTTAAATGAAGGGATATTTCAGTTGCCCAAAGTGTTAACTAAACTAAGGGTTTTGCTTGTTTTATTCAGTTAAGGTGTCACTCATCTGTAAATTCTGTGGCTGGTCTGTGTTTTGAGATGATTTGCTATTGATGAAAGGCAAAACTATTTACTTACAATGACTTAGTACAATACTGTATAATTAGCCCTTTATCATAGCCTTATAAGTGGGATATAAATATTGGCAGTGCCTAATCCTACCAGTTTTTTGATCATCTGTAATAAGAGAATCTGATGGAGTCTATTTTTGTGAGAAAATTCAGTTTAAGATGAATGAGTTCTGAGCATTTCATGAGAATTCCCAGGAGTTCTTCCTGCTTATATTCATAAGTGTACCTTCATAAGATTTGTATCATTGACTAGGTAAAGCTCACTGATTATGAGAATAAAGAAAATTTGCTCACATCACTATAAATACATCTGTGGTAGGTGGTGCTGCACTTTACTACCTGCTCCAAGCGCTTGACACATGTATGCGATTTGTGACCTGAAGCTGAGCTCAGTTTCTCTCCTGGGCTCTGCTTCAGCTGGATTCTCTATTGCCCTATATTTGAGCACCTGCAGGGTTCAGTTTACCTGATTCTTTAAGAGGGGAATTATCTCCTTTTTGTTCCTGCCTTATCCCATGTGAACAGTGGCCATGGGGATCACAGACTCCTGTAGATATATCCAGATTCCTAGGAAGACCCCGTGGTGGAATCTGGGCAGACCACCAAAGTCATCCATATCTCATATAGACATTTGCACTGCATTTGTTGAGTTAATATTGTTTGGTAAAATCAATACTGATACTGATAATAAAAACTTAATAGAATACATTTATTGCATGTTTTCTGCAAGCCAGATACTATGTTAAGTGCTTTACATAATTACCCTTTTAAATTTTTTCAGAAACCTTGAGATAAGTCCTATAATTACCATGATTTCCCTGATGAGAAAACGGGAGGACTGAAATGTTTATCCTGGTGAGTCAGGCAGCTAAGTGAAGGAGAGGCCTGTGCTCTTCACTAGGTGAAAGGCCTTTAGTGTTATTAAGTGTGTTTTAGGTTATATTTGGAAATGCTTGCCAACTTAAGGTAGTATAGTGGAATGCAAGTGAATTAGGGGGCGAATGCTATTTTAGAGATGGTCTTGAATTGAAGGCTTTAATTCACTTCAATTTACTTGAACAATAAATCACTAGCGATAGCACTTTATTAATCATTACAGATTCTTTGCAACGCACCTGCACTTTCCAATTCTGCAGGTGAGAACTGATATTTGTGGCCATCTCTTTGATGACTAAGCCAATTATGGTGCTGGGTCTCACAGGGACCCTTCTAGATGCTGTGACACCCCTCTGACATCCACTCTGTTTTCCTGATTTAACTTTTCTGATACTTATGTGTGGCCACTCATAACTGAGAGTTGTCTCATTAATTTCTCCTGCCTGTGCCCTCACAAATCAACCTGTTTCCTGCTGTCTCCATTATGGAAGGTCTTGGAGAGGAAATGTCTGTGAGCCTCCCGATGATAGCACTAAGGTTGTGGCCAAATAGAAGGCTGTCCTGTTAGCAAATTAAGCAAACTATCTTCGTATTTTCTTCCTTTCAGATTTACCCCTGAAATCTGTCCCCTAAGTGGCAAGATTATAGCTTTGAATCCCAGATCTAAAATCTGGCTTAGTATATGAATGATTTTAACTGTTAATGGCGCAACTACATGAGAAATAAAATTGCTCTTGCCTACTAAATTCATGATTATAAAGAGAAAAGCCCATTTAGCCATATTACTTAATATGTGTAAAGTCAGCATTGTTGAACTCTGTTTTGCCTCATATACTAGAGACACTGAAGGGACCTGCAGAACAGGTTTATTATTTCCTCCTGCACTTCTCTGCATCCCCTCATAACTCTATCATTTATGATAATTTTATAGACTTATTAGTTGACCCATTCAGAGTTTCTTAACCTGGATTCAGAAAGGGTCCATCGATGGGCTTCGAGTATCTGCAACCTCTGTGAAATTATATGCAAAATTTAATGACAGAGTGGTATCGCAGCATCTAGAAGGGTCCCTGTGAGACCAAACACCATAATTGGCTCAGTCATCAAAGTGTGGCCTCATCACTTTGGTGAGAATATCAGTTCTCACCTGCAGAATTGCAAATTACAGGTGTGTTGCAAAGAATCTGTAATTGCTAATAAAGTGCTGTCGCTAGTAAGTGATTTATTGTTCATGAAAATTAGAGTGAATTCAAGACTTCAAGACTGTCTCTAAAATAGCATCCTCCCTAATTCACTTACATTCCAATATACTATCTTACATTGGCAAGTATTTCCAAATATAACCAACGTAAAACGCATTTAATCACGCTAAAGGCCCTTTCACCAATCATATATACTCATGTGTGTTTTTCCAGAGAGGGGTTCACTCATTCTTATCTGAATGACAGTGATTACAAAAGATTAAAAGTCACTACAGTGCTCCTGGAATATAGGGGAGAAACTGGGCCATTCTGTGAATAGCACCCACATCAGAAAGTGGAAGTTAGGTGCACATCCAACTTCTAAGCTTTCAAGGGACGAAAACTCCTAGAAGTATTCCTGAGTAAATATTCTGAAGACTCCCATTGAAGTACAGTTAGACCTGATGAACTGCCCAAAATACTCTTCACAGCATATCAAGTTTCAAAAAGAAGTAGAGAAAGTGTCTCGGCAAAACAATAGAAGTAAACTGTAAGAGTGGACAGTGGTTAAGTAGATGCTAGAGTGAAGGTTACCTTTGAGGCATTTATCAACTGTACCACTGGGATTAAAACCTTGAACTTCAGGCCCACAGCAAAGTTGGGTTGACTTCTCAAAGAACCAATATTCACTCAATATAATTTATGAAATGCTGATTAATACAGTGCCAGGTCAGAAGATAGCCAGGGACCTCTCAGAAGTAAACCCAATTTTTATTTTTTTTTTCTGGAGGAAAACAACCCATCTTTGTTTCACAGATTTCTAAGGATGAATTCAATCAAATATGAATTAGCAGTAAAGAATCACCCAAAACAAAATAATCAAGTTATTATAAGTGAGAGTCAGCAGAAACAACAAACAGATTAAGATTTACAAGTGCTACAGATATTACATGGGAGAAAGTACATCATCCATGTAAATGGATGAAGAAATAAAGGAAGGAATTGAATACATGCAAGAAACAAAGGTTTCCCGAAAATGACCAGGCAAAATTGGAAAATAAATAAAAAGAACTTTAAGAAATAAAGAATGAAATAATTTAAAACATATAGGAGGGACTAAAGGATAGATTAGACCAAAACTTGAGAGTATTAGTAAGCAAATATTTCCAAGGATATTACTCAGGATAAACTAAGGAGTGGTGAAGGAGAGGCACCGGGTCCTGGACTTTCGCTCTGACCTCTCCTATCCTAAAGAAGCACTGCAAACTAAGCTGGATGTTTTAGTGACTGGCCTGAGCCTGTTGATAAGATATACTGAGGAAGCTTATATTATTGAAGACTGACTAGAAAGGCTGTAAGGCGTGCCTTATATATCATACTAGGAGTTGGAACAGTGAAGCCCTAAGAATGGTTTACATGTGTGATGGAGGTTAACCAGACACTTACTTTCTGCCTGCCACAGTAGAATTTTATTCCAACATTATCATAGTTATGAGCTAGTATAAATAGTTTCACAACAAGTTCTGTTTATAGATTTCTGAAAAATTGTTTGAGTCACTCTTGCATTTATAAACTCTCCTTGTCTGTTGATGTAACTGTGGGCTCATGCCCACTAGAGCATGTCCGAGTTTCAATCCTGGTACTAACACCACGTGGCTTTGGGTAACTCTTAACTCATATTATTTACCTGTCAAATATGGCTATTAGATTGTTGTGAAGATTAATACAAATAATGCACTTGATACAGTGTCTGGATCAAAATAAGCATTCAATAAGTGTTTGACTATGCTTTTCCACATTGTTAAAATAGTTTTAAAATGCTGTTATTTTGAGTGTCCCCATCCCTCTGTTTTTTAAAAAAACTGGTTAAATCACGTTGACTGATAAATTCAATTTGCTGCATGATTTTCTTCCTCTTTGATTGGTTATCCATGTTTCACAGGTAGCCCTCAGCAGTCCCTTTGGTGCCCATCGCCCTGAGCCATCATCAATGGAGCCCTTTACTCTCAAAAGTGTTCCTGCTGGGATGGTGTTCCGTGGTCTTTCAACTTACTGTTTACCTTCCCTTTTCCAGTGTTTGTAATCATACATGGGTTCCTTTACTGTAATGAAGGAAGGAAATAACTAATTTCAGGATGATTTTCACTCTTTCCTTTTAGCGTGGAAAGGAGATATCCTTGCAATAAGACAATTTCCCTGACTCCTTTCTGTCATCCTGTAAACACTTTGAAACACTTTTCCTTCCTTCCTTTCTCCCTGGCCCCAGATCTGAGTTTTGCTCTGATATTTTATTTCATTACTTCAAAATATTATAAGCATATACTTGTAATGTGTCTTTAAAAAATGGCGGGAATCCTTATTTTAGCATAATAGTAACTCCCAAACAGGCTATCATCATCATCCCTGTTGATGTAACCTGGTACAGTTCCTCACTGTTTTCTATCTTGCAGGTTCCAGTCCCCTTCTGAGCTCTTGTTAGAGTCTTCCTCATTACTTTCTTGGTTGGAGTTTTGTGGGTGACAAAGTCACTTTGCGATCTTCACACAGCCTTCAGTTCACCACAGGTGCATTATTGTCACGTGCCTAGCATTGCAGGTGAGGTTCTCCTGCTGGCCTATGTGCATTCATTTGCCCTCTTCTAGAAAAAGATTCTGTCCAGAGTCCCCTGCTTGTTTGCCCCTCTGTTGGACAGCTGAGCACCTTGGGTAGGTACCTCTTCCTTCCTGCCCCCTGAGGTCCCGTTGGTGGGAGACAGAAGTGGAGTCTCATGAAAGCAGACCCACTGTCAGGGTGGCAGCTGGCAGGTTTTCTGCCTGGGCTATGACTACCACCTTGGAGGCTGACAGGGTGCTGCCCACCATTCCCTTCCTCCTTATCAAACTGAGGGCCAGGAACTTCTTCTGTTTTTAGGCATAAGCGATTGCCTGTTATGAGTTCCCTTCAGACAACTATGACGTCATTGGAGATGGATTCCCAAGCACTTCCCTCTCTCTGCTAGGATATCATTTAGAGGAGAACAGGGTTTTGTCTGTTTTGTTCACTGCATTATCCCCAGTGCTCAGAGCTGGCCCTGGCATAAGTTAATGAATGGATGGGTGCACTTCAGAGGTAATATTAACAGTAAGCTGGCAACCGTTTTGAAAAGAGATTTCTAATAGCAACCTTCCTAGCATTATATGCTAACTTAGTGCAATAGGCAATTTTTTCCTCTTTACAAAGGAGTACAAAAGCCTTATTTGACTTAGAATGATAGTTAACAGTTCCAACTTGTCATCTCATCTTTTCTTTTTCCCAATGGAAGAGGGAGGATAAAACATTGAGCATGTGATGGATATTAAGAAGGCTTAACCCTATAAAAGGGAATTTTACTAAGGGCCTCTCAAAGCAGCGATCCTTTCAGGGATAGACAAATGCACCTCTGAAGACTGATCCCAGCAGAGAACTGTGTCTCTCCTAAGTAGGAGTTTGTGGCTGCAGAGTTTGCCTTATTTCTGTGAGAATGGAGGTGACCCGTCTTACTGGGGATGAGTCGCTGAGGTCCATTAGACTGCAAGACAGAAATTAAGTCATCATCTTCGCATAAGGCTGGATGAGTGGTGACATTGAAGAGGCTTTGGAGCAACACAAGGCTCAAAAGCATTCTCTTTACAGCGGGGCCTTGACTTACAGGTTTAATTCATTCCATGACGGAGCTCGTAACTCAAATTACTCATATGTCAAATCAAAAAGTGAACGAGTGAGACACGTGATGCTGGGCTGATGTTGTGGCGTTCATTGTGACATTTGCTGTGCCAACTAGCGGTGGGGTATCTGAAGCTGGCTCATAACCCGAATTTTAGCTCACAACTCAAAGCAAAAATCGGCTGAGAGACAGCTCGTATCTCGAAAAACTTGTTAGTCAGGTCACTCGTAAGTCAAGGCCCCACTGTATTTTCTAATTTAGAATGTGGAAATAGAAGAAGACAACACAGTATACCCTTACCCTAGGTTTATCATCTTACCTAATAATAGACAAATATGGTAATTGACCGTACCTCTGCTATGCTTCCCATTGGCTAATCAGTAGGATATGCAAATTAACCCAACCAATATGGCGGCAAGCAGCCATGCAGCTGAATTGAGCAGGAGGTTTGCTTGCTCCAGTGATGGAGGAAGCCAAGTTTCCCCGCCTGTTGCGGCCCAGCTCTGAGCTCCAGTCTAAAAAACAATCTTGCAATTATAGAAGCTAAACAAACCCCAGATACCTGCTTTCAGCCAGTAGTGGCCACAGAGCTGGAGACTTGGGTTGCCCCTGGCAATGGAGGAAGCCAAACCCTGGCCCCAAGCTACAAAGTTCAATTATAGAAGGTAAATAAATCCCAGAAAAAAAAAAAGAAAAAAAGGAGAGGCTGGGAGCTTCTGTCACTGGGGAGGTTTGGCCAGGCTGAAAATGGCCCTCAGCCCTTCATCCAGACTGGCCAGGCACCCCAGTCAGGACCCCCACCCTGAACGGGGTGTGACCAGCTGCAAACAGCCATCAGCCCCTCACCCAGGTTGGCCAGGCACGCCAATGGGGACCCCCACCCTGAAGGGGGTGTGACCAGCTGCAAACAGCCATCATCCCCTCACCCAGGCTGGCCAGGCACCCCAGCGGGACCCCCACCCTAAAGGGGGTGTGGTCAGCCTGAAAACGGCCCTCAGCCCTTCATCCAGACTGGCCAGGAACCCCAGTGGGGAACCCAACCCTGAAGTGGGTGTGACCAGCTGCAAACAGCCATCAGCCCCTCACCCAGACTGGCCAGGCACTCCAGCGGGACCCCCACCCTGATCCGGGACACCCTTCAGGGCAAACAAGCAGGCCCCCACCTGTGCACCAGGCCTCTATCCTATATAGTAAAAGGGTAATATGCAAACTGACTCTAACAGCAGAACGACTGGGAATGACTGGTCACTATGACACACACTGACCACCAGGGGGCAGATGCTCAATGCAGGAGCTGCTCCCTGGTTGTCAGTGTGCTCCCACAGGAAGAGCTCTGCTCAGCCACGAGCCGGGCTGATGGCTGCCAGCACAGTGGTGGTGGTGGGAGCCTCTCCTGCCTCCTCAGCAGCACTAAGGATGTCCGACTGCAGCTTAGATCTGCTCCCTGCTGGTAAGTGGACATCCCCCGAGGGCTCCCAGGCTGCCAGAGGGATGTCTGACTGCCAGTTTAGGCCCAATCCCCTGGGAAGTGGGCCCAAACCAGCAGGTGGACATCCTCCGAGGGGTTCCAGACTGTGAGAGGGCACAGGTTGGGCTGAGGGACCCCCTCCCCCCATGCACAAATTTTTGTGCACCAGGCCTCTAGTTTATACTAATGATATAAATGTTTATTGTGTTCTGAACACACATCCTAAAAGTAGGTCATAAAGGAAAGTCCATGGATGTGGGTGAAGGGAGACTGGACCCCACTGTTAATCTGTGTGGAGAGAGACACCCTAACTTTTAAGAAATGAGGTCTTAGAAATTAAGCTTAGAGTGATGAGGTGATGCAGTTCATTTCTCCCTCTGGTTGTGTGTTCTCTTTGGTCTTATTTTCAGGGAGTCTGGACACGTTCCAGGTTTCTCCCAAAGCAGAAAAGAGTATTCTCCTGCATACAGGAGAGCAGCCTTCCAGGTCCTGGTGACCTTGAACCCATAGAACCCCATCAGGTTGTCTTTGCACCTGGAGTCACATTGGTCCATCAGGTAGTGTAGTTTTTTCTGTTTAATCCCTTGTGTATGACTGGATTCTGTTATCATTGAGATTGTAGTATATTGCCTATAGCACATTAAAACCTGATGTCAGCTGTGCTCTGGGAATTAATGGAAAGGCTTCTATGGGAGAGGGCAGCCACATTCTCCTGATTTTCCTCTCAGCTCTCAGGCTGCTCCTTCTCATCTTTCTGACTTTAAACATTGGAGGTCCCCAAGATTTAGACGTGGACTTCTTATTTTATCTTCACTCTCTTTTGAGCGATTTACATGACTCCCGAAAGTAACGGTTCTCAACCTGTGGGCCGCGACCATTGGAAAACACATATATAATTACATATTGTTTTTGTGATTAATCACTATGCTTTAATTATGTTCAATTTGTAACAATGAAATTGGGGGTCACCGCAACATGAGGAACTGTATTAAACGGTTGCGGCATTAAGAAGGTTGAGAACCACTGCCCTAAAGGGTTTACTAGTTCTCACTCCTGTGTTTCCTTTTGTCACCCTCTTCAAAGTTTTTCTATAACTTGATTAATTACTTTTAGAACAAGAAAAGGTGCTCTCATGATGGCTATAGTGTCCTTTAAATGCGTCAGCATACATGGTGTGAAATTGTGTTTGTTACCTCGGCTCTTATCAGAAAGTCAGAGTTTGGGGTGATTCTGTTTATGAATACTTAAGAAGTGGCCACTCTGAGTTCATGTATCTTCATCAAGTAGGCCACCTTGCTATTTGGTTTACTGATGATCAGAAATGAGCTATTGTTGAAAATGATGACCTTAGCACTATGAATTTTAGAGATGAGCTCTTCTTGGTGACATTAAGAAAATTCTTGCCGAAGCCGGTTTGGCTCAGTGGATAGAGCGTTGGCCTGCGGACTGAAAGGTCCCAGGTTCGATTCTGGTCAGGGGCATGTGCCTGGGTTGCGGGCACATCCCCAGTGGGAGATGTGCAGGAGGCGGCTGATCGATGTTTCTCTCTCATCGATGTTTCTAACTCTCTATCTCTCTCCCTTCCTCTCTGTAAAAAATCAATAAAATATATTAAAAAAAAAAAAGAAAGAAAATTCTTAAATACATGGATTGATTAAAAATATTTTAAAGCCCGGCCGGAGTAGGTCACTGGTTGAGTGTCAACCTATGAATCAGAGAATCACAGTTCAATTCCTGGTTAGGGCACAGGCCCAGGTTTTGGGCTTGATCCCAAGTGGGAGGCGTGCAGGAGGCAACCAATTGACGATTCTCTCTCATCACTGATGTTTCTATCTCTCTTTCCCTCTCCCTCTCTAAAATCAATAAAAATATGTTAAAAGTATTTTAGAGACATTCCCACCTATTCTTGGGTGGGGGGTGGAGGGTTATACTAAGGCTTCTATCTTCAACATGAAGGAATGTTGCTCTAGGCTAAATCCCTCAATGGTTCAATGTCTAATCAGGTAATCTATGGGATTCTGAATCCCTGATCCTAGCCTTAGGTTGAAGGAATCTTGCCTCTGGATTTTGAAGACTGCCCTAAATGGATTAATTAATGCAAATTGGTGACTAGAGCAGTTACAAGGATTTATCCAGTTTACAGGTAGTCTGTATGACCACCTTTTGTGCTTGATTGCTAATAAGTAGTTAGTAAAGGCCTGCTTGTCTTGCAGAATTATGTCTCAGGGTAGCATTCCTCATAACTTGGTAGATTGGAGAATAGCTAGCATTCAGACTGCTGCAGCAAGTGCCAGACAGTAATAAACACCATGTTTAGAAGGGGAGTGACTCTTAACTTGTCATGCTAGTCATTCCCTTTTTATAGTTAAAAAAAATAACTTTTTGCAAAGACTCATTCAGCTGGCTTTTATTTAAATACCCCCAGTGCAGGTGAAGGAGGAAGCCTCTGAGTTGCCTCTTTTACCTTGACTAGTTATATTTTAGCACATCGATTCTTTTGCATGCTTTGAAGATCAAAGCACATGCAAACTTTAGAAAGAATGCTTTTGGTTAAAGATATTAAAAATCAAGTTATGTCTCAGATTCAATTTCCCATTTGCTGTTTCTCAGGGAGCATTACTGGTATATTCCTTGCCTTTAATTTCAACTGAAAATGCGATGCAAAATATAACCTGCAATGACCATTTCTCTATTTTTCCAAAGGCAGATTTTGTAGATGTTTTCACTCGGAGGTTTTCAAGCTTCACTTTAATTTGTATCTCTCTTTAGCACATCATGAAACTGGAAACATGAGCTCAGCAAGCAGCATCTTTCATAAGTAAGGCCCTAGGTCAGTCATTTAATAGAAGTAAAATATAAATCTATATCCTCTTCACCTTCAGAAGAATTCAATATGAGCTCCAATGATTCCTTCTGCATTCAGGAAGTATTTCACATTTTTGTCTCCTTATATGTTGATCATCACTTTGTACATATGGTAAATGAAAGTGACTGTGTCCCTGCCTTTCTTTTATTGCCTTTTTCTTGAGTAATTTGATATGATATATACTTGATTAAAAATCATGTTTTTCCCTTTATTTTTTTACATCCCACCATTGGTAGGTACAGTTTATTTGATGGAGGGCTGTCCTTTATCTTTGATAACAAGCATTTATAAAATTGATACTGTTGTACATTTTGAAGGTTAATGCAATGCATTGTCTAATACTTAGATTTAAATGGATAAAACTGTCTTGATTTAATTTAAACTAAGTTGGAGAATTTTCCACTATACCTTTCAAATGTAAAATGCAACCACATCTTTACAACATCTTTTAAATGCTCTATATGAGCATTTAAAATGTAATGGGGTTTGAGTGAAACTGTTACAGAAGAAGTGGTACCTTGTATTTGTCTCCTTTCATATTTTTCCATCTAATGTTTATCTGATGATTCACGTTTTTCCTTCTCTTCTAAGCCTTAGATGGCATGACATAATTAAGGGTAACTGGAGCATCATTTGTACCTTGTTAATACCTTATCTCATTATTAAACTCTTACACATTTTACATTATTTACTTTTCATACTATGATGTTATAAATAATTCAATGGCCTACACTTTCTCATCTCTGTAATGTGAGGCATTTTCATTCGATAACATTTAGATTCCATTCAAGACCTAGCATACATTCATTAAATGATTATCAGACATTTATTGAATAGGGTTAAGTATTCACAAAGATGCAAAAAAATTTACAATAATCATAGCTTTACAAACTAGTTGGAAAGATGGGACATATATGAAAGAACAGATAACAATTTACAACATCACATAGTATCACTGGAATGAGTGGGAAAATTATCTTCTGCCCATTTTTAAAGAAGATTGTTTATTTTCTTATTAGTGTTGTACCTTTTAAAATGTGTGTGTGTGTGTGTGTGTGTGTGTGTGTGTGTGTATGTATGTATGTATACTGGAGGCCTGGTGCATGAAAATTCATGCACTGGAGGGGGGTCCCTCAGCCCAGTCTGCCCCCTCTCACAGTCCAGGAGCCCTCAGGGGCTGGAGGTGACCTGGCAATCAGGGGAAGGTGATGCCCCATCACACCTCTGCTGCTGCCACTGTCAGCAGCGCAAGCCTTGGCTGGCCCTGGTTACCTGAGCCTCGGTCAGCCCTGGGAGACTGGGCAGCTGCCACCCGAGGGTTGCCTGCACCTCAGGCTGGCCCTGGGCAGCTGGGGGCTGAAGGGACTGGGTGCCACCATCTTGTGGCTGTGTGTGCTGCCATCTTTGAGGGTGTGGTGGTCAATTAGCATATTCCCTCCTAATTGGCTGTGGGCACCACCATCTTCGAGGGTGGGACAGTCAATTAGCATATTCCCTCCTTATTGGCTGTGGGCACTGTCATCTTTGTGATGGCGTGAGGGTCAATTAGCATATTATCCCTTTATTAGATAGGATACTAGAGGCCTGATGCACAAATTTGTGCAAGGAGCTTGGCCCTCACAGCAGTCCCGCCTCCAACCCACTGATTGTCCTGGAAGGTTGTTCCACAGTCCAGTCTAATTAGCATATTAAGTCTTTATTATATATTTAACTTTTGATTTTGAAATTATTTCAGACTTTACACAAAATTATAAAAAAAATAGTACAGAGAATTATCATATAAATTTTGTCTAGGTATAGCAAGGCTAACATCTTGTGAAAACATAATTTGATAAAATTTCATTAACTAAGCTGTAGGACTCATTCACATTTCTCTAGTTGTCAGATTATTCTTTCTGTGGTCCAGGATCAAATCTAGTATCATGTGTTGCATTAGCTTTCATGTCTTCTGTCCTTGAATCTATGCTAGTCCCTTAGTCTTGGTCTTATAAGTCCTTGAGAGTTATAGAGAGTACTGGCCCAGTTATTTGATAGACTATGCCCTGCATTTGGCTTGTTTGATGGTTCCTTAGTATTAAGTTCCTGTTGTACATTTTTGGCAAATATACCATGAAACAATAACTTGTCCTTCTCTGTGGATCATATAGGGAGACACAATGTTGATTTCTTTGTTCAATCAATGGGGATGTTAGTTTTAAGTACTTAGTTGAGGTGTTGTCTGCTAGGCTTTTCTGCTGCAAGTTTGTCTTTTCTCTTTATAATCATTGAGTATCTTATGGGGATGTTTTTTGGGACCTTGTAAATAACCCTATTTCTCATCATACTTTAGCATCCTCATTTTAACATTTACTGATGATCCTGTCTGAAACAGTGATTTCTGTGGCAGTTGTCAAATGGCGAATTTTCTGTTTTTATAATTTCTTATACATTTGTTAGTTGGAATTATCCTACAAGAAAGAGCTTCTTTCTCTTCCCTTTGTTTATAAACTTGTTTATAATAGTATGCTCGAATGTTTTCACATTCTGTTATATGGGATATAATTTATTACTATCATGTTTGTCCAAATTGGCCCATATTTTACCTCAGGCAGCCCTTTTAAGTAGGCTCCTATGCCCTTTGGACATGACCTAAATTTGCTGTACTTTAAAACATATCAACAATCAGTTAGACAATACATCCTCCTCACACCACCAAATGGGAAAACACACACAAAATAACCTTTTATACAACTCATATTTAATGTATTCATATGATTATGTGTGAATATGCACATATACATTTATGATTGTTGTTGGTTAAAAAAACCTTGACATTGAGTAATGTATTTTTGGAGTCACTGACTATTGATTTTTTTTTTAATATATTTTATTGATTTTTTACAGAGAGGAAGAGAGAGAGATAGAGAGTTAGAAACATCGATGAGAGAGAAACATTGACCAACTGCCTCCTGCACATCCCCCACTGGGGATATGCCCGCAACCCAGGTACATGCCCTTGATCGGAATCGAACCCGGGACCCCTCAGTCCGCAGGCCGACGCTCTATCCACTGAGCCAAACCAGTCTCGGCTGATTTTTTTTTAATTGCACAACATCTACAGTGTAATATTTTTCTCCACAAACAAAAACCAATATTCTTCAACAAGTAGTTTTTCCTAAACAAAGTTTCCATTCAAACTGATAGGCCAATTGATTCCTTTACTCCACAAATATAACTGCGAACACAAGTTGACCAGGTAGGCAATACCAGAGGAGCTTGCCTTTTCCAGCATCTTTTCTTCCGTTGATGCCTAGGCAACTGAGGGGAAAAGGCTGCTCTCTAAAATGATGCATCTGAGACAACCCACAGCATTTAGTGAGGGCCATTAGCTATTATGGGGATCATAAAAACAAGGATACGCTGGAGACATGCAAGGCAGCTTTATCGGAATGCTGACACATTACTGGAAGTGCTCTCTGGCTCCTTGCTCCACTTGTATAGGAATAGCCATCACCTTTTCAGCATAAATGGACTCATTTTCTACCTTAGAAATTTTCTGCTTTTATAAGACACTAGTGTCCTGGTGCACAGATTCATGCACACTGAAAGGAAATTAATTAGAAGAAATATTTTAATATCGCTATTTGCCCTTTCTCTATGAAGTGTCAACCAAATTCATGATCGACAATGACAGCTCGAAACATATGCATCCAATTGGCATCAGCGAGAGCGTTCTATGTATCATGCATGTGTGGATCAACTTAGTCTTTAATATACATAGAATAAACTTGCCTAATTAGACCAGCTTTCTGACTTAGCTAAAATTTTTCCAGCCCAGTGAAGCACCCCAACTTCTCTTTCAGTTAATTGTCAGCAACACAGCAGTAAATATCAACAAAAAGCAGGTTATTATTGTAGATCACACAGGGAGAACCAAGGGTAAAGTATTTAACTGCAGCAGTGTTTGATTATATTCTGTGCAGTGAGAAAACCTGAAGTCATTTCAAGGTCCACCATTTCTTATTTCTTTTCAGACAGGTCAAGTTTCTAAACTTTCTAAATCTCTGTTTTCCAGCTAATGTAAAGAAAATAGGATTCTACCGAGTCTCCTATCTACCTTCAGCACTTCTGTGAGGATCAAATGAGATGAGGCATGTGAAAACGGTTCACAAACATTTGGTTAAACTATAAAATGTTTGCACCTGGCTATAAAGCAAGTTGTGTTCCTGGGCTGAAGAAACTGCAGGAGGTTAGTCGCTAGGGAGAGGAAGCTAGGTGTTGCTATGAGATGTCATTACCTGGCACCCACAGAGTCCATTTCCAGGCTGGGCTGGGCTGTGGGCTGCATTTTGCACCATGGGGTCTTGGCAGCATTGGCTGCCATTTGGTGGGGTGTTGCTCTGGGGTGGTGGTGGCGCCTGTGTCCCACTTGGGAGAAGCTGAGTGTTGGTTTGTCAGCACCAGGTCCATAGTGCATTTATTTTTAAACTAGAGGCCCGGTGCACAAAAATTTGTGCACTCAGGGTTGGGGGGTCCCTCAGCCCGACCTGTGCCCTCTTGCAGTGTGGGACCCCTTGGGGGATGTCTACCTGCTGCCTTAGGCCCGCTCCCCAGGGGAACGGACCTAAGCTGGCAGTCAGAAATTCCTCTGGCAGCCTGGAAGCCCTCAGGGAATGTCCACTTGCCAGCAGGGAGCAGGCCTAAGCTGCAGTCGGATACCCTTAGTGCTGCTGAGGAGGCGGAAGAGGCTCCCACCACCACCGCTGTGCTGGAAGCTGGCAGCCTGCCTTATGGCTGAGCAGAGCTCCTTCTGTGGGAGCGCACTGACCACCAGGGGACATCTCCTGCATTGAGCGTCTGCCCCCTGGTGGTCAGTGTGTATCATAGTGACCAGTCATTCCTGGTCGTTCTGCTATTAGGGTCAATTTGCATATTATCCTTTTATTATATAGGATAGAGGCCTGGTGCATGGGTGGGGGCCTGCTGGTTTGCCCTGAAGGGTGTCCCAGATCAGGGTGGGGGTCCCACTGGGGTGCCTGGCCAGCCTGGGTGAAGGGCTGAGGGCCATTTGCAGGCTGGTCAAGCTCCCCAGTGGGGACCCTCACCCCATGGGGGTGTGGCCAGCCTGGGTGAGGGGCTGATGGCTGTTTTCAGGCTGGCCACACCCCCTTCAGGGTGGGGGTCTCCACTGGGGTGCCTGGCCAGCCTGGGTGAGGGGCTGATGGCTGTTTGCAGGCTGGTCACTGTCCCTTCAGTGTTGGGGTGGTCCTGCTTGGGTGCCTGGCCAGCCTGGGTGAGGGGCTGATGGCTGTTTGCAGGCTGGTCACTGTCCCTTCAGTGTTGGGGTGGTCCTGCTTGGGTGCCTGGCCAGTCTGGGTGAGGGGCTGATGGCTGTTTGCAGGCTGACCACAGCCCTTTCTGGGTGGGGTGGGGGTCCCGCTGGGGTGCCTGGCCAGCCTGGGTGAGGGGCTGATGGCCATTTTCAGGCTGGCCACAGCCCCTTCAGGGTATGGGGGGATCCTACTGGGGTGCCTGGCCCGCCTGGGTGAGGGACTGATAGCTGTTTGCAGGCTGGTCACACCCGCAGGCTGGAAGCAGGTATCTGGGATTTATTTAACTTCTATAATTGAAACTTTGTAGCCTTAAGCAGAGCCCAGGTTGGGTTGCCCCTTGCTATGGATGCTTCCAGCCCCTCCTTGAGCAGAGGCCATGCCAACTGGAAGCAGGTATCTGGGATTTATTTATCTTCTATAATTGAAACTTTGTACCCTTGGGCGGAGCTCAGGGCTGGCCAGGGCAGGCGGGAAGCTTGGCTTCCTCCATTGCCGGGGGCAACACAAGCCTCCTGCTTGCTCCAGTTCCGTGGCCACAGCCATCTTTGTGACAGACTGACGGAGTGAGGAGTGACAGTTAATTTGTATATTCCTCTTTTATTAGATAGGCTGCCAGTGCATGTCATGGCAACTCCTGCCTTGAGCATCTGCCCCCTGGTGGTCAGGCACATCATAACTACCAGTCAGACAGACACTTAGCCTTTTATATATATAGATTGCCCTGATCTTTAGCCAGCCTCTGTAGAGGTTCATCAACATCATGTCCACCAGTTAGGTCTCTCTTCTGTTGTTATATCAAGCACAGAACCTTATAGCCCAACACAACAAAAGTAAGACTCATAAAAGTCACTAAGGCCAGATAAGCTCAGGGTTCAGTAAATTTTTCTGAAAAGGAGAGGTTGTTACATGTGGTTGTTACAACTCTTCATTTTTATTTAGTATACTACCATTAAATGTTAACAATACTTACATCATTTGACTGCTGTTAGTCTTAAGTTATGGCAGGAAATGACTAGGTTTTACCCAAATGAAAGCAAAACAACAATGTGGAATGAAAGTCTAAGCCCCTTGAGACAATGGTGTCAATATTTAAGATTCAATGCTAGGAAAGGGAATAACCCAGAGCAAACAGAATATTGTTTTGAACTTGGTGAAACCCTTCCCCCTTTTTTTTATACCTCAACTCCTTGCTCTGATTTTAAATCATAGTAATTCTAGACAATTTGTTTTTTTAACTTCTCTTACATTTGAAACTTGAAGTTACATTTTTAACTTCTCTTACATTTGAAAGCTTATCTTTACTTGTGGTTTTCTGTTTGCCTGTATAGAATTTTCCAAGAATATTTAACAATTACCATTATAAGTAAAAGTGTCTAATATCTGTGCCATTTATTTTTGTCAGGAGCCCAGAATATGAATCTTTATTAATTGGTGTGGAGATTCAATATACTCATATTTGTAATGAGATTTTCATGTTCCATAGGTAGAACATATGACATTGTGTTAAGAAATTATGCTGGAAGCAGCACCTGGGTTTCCACACCCACTGAACACTCTCTGGCATGATCACATGACACTCATGAGGCCTTTTCATCCATCCAACACATCTACTGTGGGCGTGGCCCTGTGTGCTGAGTGGAAACTAGGTCAAAAGGACCATGCCCACTGCACTCATGAGATTTAAAATGCAGCGGGAGAAATGTACATTTGTACTTAGGCAATTTTGATTGGTGCAAAGGGGCAGTACAACAAAGAGGTTGAGTGAAGACTCCACAGTCAGGTACACTAGATCTGGGAGCTAAGCAAAGTTCAGTGCACAAAGAGGCTGTAGTTAGGAGCTATCATTTTTGAAGACCCAGGGACAGGAAGGAGTGTGGCTGAATTTGAGAACTGGAAAGAAGGTTTCTGTGGCTGGGGGCAAGGTGAGGTGGACAGTGAGCTTGGGCTCTATCAAGAAAAGTGGTAGAGCTGGTGGACTCTGCTGGTCTTTGAAGAGCAGTAAGAGCCATTGCAGAATTTGATGTTAGCGGGCTGTGATCTGTGGTCATCTTCACATTTTTGAAAGAGCCATCTAGTTTACAGAGTAGAAAGCAGGGTGGAGCAGGGTGGGCAGTGCGGAGAGGAGTGGCCTTGTGTGGGAGAGTCAGAGAAGAGAAGCAGAGCAGCTGTGGCCCAACACTGAGCAGGGTTTGGGATGAGGTCTGCCTTCAGTCACCACCAGCCACACCTCTGAAATCCCAACTTCTCTACTGAAAATGGTGCACGTTTAGTACTTAACGAACAGGCGGTCTGGATTTCTGTTACTGTCTTTGAAAAGCAACAGCCATACAGTAAAAGTAGAAATTCCACACTTCTCAGGCTGTTTCCTGGTACTTTCTTACCCTTACCACCCCTTAGTCCCCTGGAGAGCTGCTCAGTCCACTGAACCCCACTTCACACCCAGGGAAGGAGTGGATGTGACAGCAAAGGTGTTCCTATTTATAAGGCAGACTTCACTGTGAGGCCCAGCTGTGAACTCAGGTTCTGCCTCCTCCAGTTTCTTTCAGGGAGCTTGACACATGGTCAGCACTTAGATCTTCAGCTAAATGTGGAATATTTCCACAGGTTAGACTTCTATATTTAAAAAATTGGTGTTTTACTCTGGCAGGGTGGCTCAGTTAGGTGGAACATCATCCTCTACACCAAATGATTGCAGGTTTGATCACTGGTAGGGGCACATATGGGAGGTAACTGATAGATGTTTCTCTCTCCCTTCCTCTCTATCACCCCCCCCCCCAAAAAAAAAAATCAAAAACATATCTTCTGGTGAAGATTAAAAAAAATAGTTGGTGTCTTTCAAACTAGATAGACTTTTATATGAAAATAAAATATAGAGAGATTATTATATACATATATGCAGTTAGATGACTGAAATCTAAGTATGCCAGTACTTGGTCCATGTAATAGCTCCTTTTGGTGGTCACACAAATGTCCTTTGAGCACTCTGAGACACGAGAGAGAAATGAGGTGTCTGTGCTTGTCAATAGCTGTTCTGCTCATAGCCACTCTACCTAAATCAGATCCCTTAGGAGAGCATGGAGCAAAATCCACAGAAGCATCCACAGCCCATCTCTTCCAGGAAGATATTATGCATCCTTGTGCATGCTGTAGCCATCTTTCCTTCACTTGGATGCTCTAAATTACTGGTTCAAAATGTCCTTTCTTCAGTGAGATGGAAAAGAACATGCTATCTGGATGCCTTTCTGCCGAACAGCTAATAATGAGAAAATATTATGTCTGTAAAAATCCCAGGAGAGATCTAAAGAGTTGCTTCAACCAGCATCTCATTAGAAGTGGAAACCTTTATCATTTTAACTCACCAGAAGAGATTTGTTGTTGTTGTATGATTTTTTTTTTTTTTTTGCCTTTGGAAATTTCAACATTTTTTTGTGTGATCTTGATTAATCCCTTGGTGTTGAGAAGCACCAGTGTTGCCTTTGAATAAACTATATAGTGTAATCCAAAAGAAGAGATAGCTAATATCATTCATTAAAAAATTACTCTTTTGGAGACCATAGATATTTCTTTTTTTAAAATATATTTTATTGATTTTTTTACAGAAAGGAAGGGAGAGGGATAGAGAGTTAGAAACATCAATGAGAGAGAAACATCAACCAGCTGCCTCCTGCACACTCCCTACTGGGGATGTGCCCGCAACCAAGGTACATGCCCCTGACCGGAATCAAACCTGGGACATTTCAGTCCACAGACCGACACTCTATCCACTGAGCCAAACCGATTAGGGCCATAGATATTTCTTGAAAATATTATTTTACCAAGGTTTATTATAATTTATAAAAACTACATCCCAAATCATTTGTGATATTAACATTGTGATAATTGCATTTACTGTTTGAAGCCTTTAGGGCCATATCTGTTCTCTATACTATTATGAATTAGGAGATATTTAACTGTTATCTCTGTCACATTTATTCTCTGCTGTATCCTGCTTGTATTCCTTCCTGTCACTTGGCCATTTCCTACTCTGTTGTGAAGCCCAGGTTTGCATGTCAGCTTGCCTAGGTAATGGTCCCCACGTATTCTGTCAAATGCTAATCTAGGTTTTGATGTGAAGGTGTGGTAGAGATGTGATTATAGTTCATAATCAGTTGACTTTAAATAAGGGAGGTTTTCCTAGATAATCAGAGTGGGTCTCACTTAATCAGTAGACAGGATTTAATAGTAGGACCTGGAATTCCCTGAGGAGGAAGACATTCCGCCTTTGGGTGAGCTCTGCCTCCTGCCTGAGACTTCCTGCTTGCCCTTTTTGATGGCCTGCCCTCTAGTGTTGAACTTGCCCTGCTGGCCCCATCATCTTGTAAGCCAGTTCCTTACCATCTTTATCTTTATAAAGTATACCTCCTCCTGGCTGTTTCTCTCCTGGAGGCCTGCCTGATACACAGGCCACCTTCTGATCTTGTAGGTCCCCACTGTGTCCCTCCCATCCAAGTAGGTTAGGGAGAAGAGCTTCTTCAACTTTCATTTGCGTAAAAATCACCTGAAGATCTTGTAAAATACAAATTCTGTGTGGTAACCTGGGGTGAGGCCTGATATCTGCATCTCCACAGTCTCCTAGATTGGAGATAGGTACACTTCTTTGATAAAATGCCAAATAGGAAATACTTCAGGTTCTGTGACCATGAGGTCTCTGTTCACCACTGCTCATCTCTGCTATTGTAGTGAGAAACAGCCACAGCCCATATGTGAATGAGCGAATGTGGTTTGTTTCAGTCAAGTTTTATTTATAAAAAAGATGACAGATCAGGGACAATGAAGACTGCCAACACCTGTCCCGGATTCTGACAGTGCCATTAGTTCAGGGGCTACACTTTAAGATGCAGGTTTTAGAGCAGAGTCCAGAGCAGTAGGTATAAATTTTTGCAAAGTCCAGGGCTGTGCTGGAGCCTTCTACTCCCAGCTCATAAAAGCCACTGCAGCTTTTTAAAATGTATTTTTATTGATTTTAGAGAGAAAGGGAGAGGGAGAAAGCAATAGAAACATCAGTGAGAGGGAAGCATCAACATCGATTGGCTGCCTCCTTTGGTGCATGAATCCACGCTGAACCACAGAGCCCCACCAGCTGGACAAAAAGCCACTGTTAAATACTCTGGGGTTTTGTGAACCAGTTATTCAACTGTTCATACACTGAAATCATTGCTGGTAGAAGAATTTACACCACAGAAATCGGAAAGTGTTAAAAATCAAGACTTTTAATTCCCTCTCCAAAGTTGGTTTTAGCAGAAAAACTCTGGTGCCAGCTTCTCCAGGATTATTTACAACTTGACATTTATCCATGTTGATAAAATTATAGAAATGTATGTATGTAAAATGACAAATGAGTTAATTTTAGCTGACATTCACTATTTTGTTAAAATTTGACTTTTGGGTGGAATGTTTTGTCAAACGAAAGAAGCGAATAAGGGCAAAAGAGTGACTCTCTGTACCATGGAGGTGGGGATAAGGGTTCCCTGCATCTCACTGCTATCACCCTTGAAAACTGGTGCTGGTATGGATTATCCCTGAAGGCACTGCTGTGTTCTCTGGATGTCTTCACTAATTTTGAAAGGTTTTCTGGTGCCTTTTCTTCATCAGCTTGAAGACATGCTTTAGGGCAGTGGTTCTCAACCTTCCTAATGCCACAACCCTTAAATACATTCCTCATGTTGTGGTGACCCCGAACCATAAAATTATTTTTGTTGCTACTTCATAACTGTAATTTTGTACAGTTATGAATGGTAATGTAAATATCTGATATGCAGGATGTGTTTTCATTGTTACAAATTGAACATAATTAAAGCATAGTGATTAATCACAAAAACAATATGTAATTATATATGTATTTTCCGATGGTCTTAGGCAACCCCTGTGAAAGGGTCGTTCGACCCCCCAAAGGGGTCGCGACCCACAGGTTGAGAACCACTGCTTTAGGGACTCAGAGAAACCCTAGCATTTGCCCTAGAATTTCCTTAATGTTTGCCTCAGCACTCATCTGAAATCTTCAGTGACATTTAACTTTATTTCACCTTTTTATGATGCCAGATTACATCTTAAAATGAGAAGAAATTTAGCATAACATCATTACACTTCAGTTTTCATTGAGGATTTTCCAAGTTCTTCACTGGATTCCCACTCCATTTACCTACTTCTTTCCAGATGCTGCCATCCCCATCTTTTATTAGTCTTTTTCTCTCTGTTTGGAAATTATTCTTTGGGTTAGTTTGCTACAGCAAGGAAAGTTTTGCCTCCAGGTGAAATCAATAATGTTGACCACAGCAGTCTTTTGCTGGCTAGAGAGAGTCTATGCATTCCTATTTTGGCATGTCTCTTTTCCTAACTTAATTCTTGTTTTGCTTAAGGGACTCCAACAATGTCATCTAGGAGATATTAGAATCTAACTGGACAAGCTTCTGTTTTCTTTCCTTTCATGTTGTCAGACTGCGGGCAGGGAATGTTTAACCATAATGGGAGCACCCGAGTTCTGACAACTCTTCATCTTTGAATGTCTCCTCCGGGCAGCAAGGCTCAAAGATAGAAACTCACTGCCTCCTGTGGCCCTAGGTTGACATCTGTATTTCCTTAACATAGTTCAAAAACAATATTAAAATTGATTGTGACAGATTTGACTTTCAGTTATATAGTTTCACACAAATTACTAAAAGAGGACTTGTGTTTTGGTCACTAAATTAAACCTCTCATAGTCACTTCTTTATTTTAGCTGAAGTTAGAAGTGCTCAAAGCTAAATTACTCAGTTGTGGACTAGAGAATGGCTGTGCATTCTTAATCCCAGGTAATTATTTCTCTAAATAGTTTGACTTTGTAACATACAATTTGACCTTGTACATATACTTTGAAATGTAGTCCCCTGAAAACCAGTTTTTAGATAGAGACCTTTCCTGAGTGTGATTTTTGGGGGTGGCTCCATTAAACCTTTCAGTGATCTGGTAACAAAAGTATTCCCCCAAACAAAGTGGAATTCATACAAATTCCACTTTGAATTTTAAATTCCCCAGGGTAAGTACATGTAAGGAAATGGAACAATATTTATTAGATTACTAGAAAGTAAGACAATAGACGTGTTCATCATAATATTTGTTAATTTTCTTCATAATTAGAGATATTTTAAACATGGAAAATCAGTTTTTCTAACAGAGACAAATTTCAAAATTATGTTATCACCAGCAAATTATCTCGTAGGGGAGTCCTACTCAAAATGATTTTAAGCATTGGTCCCTTTTGAACTTTTTTAAAAATTGAATTTGTTTGGGTGACATCCTTCCTATCTAATAAGAGTGATATGCAAATTGATCATCACTCCAACACACAAGATGGCTGCACCCATGTGGTCAAAGATGGCCACCCTCACAAGATGACCAGGAGGAGAGGACAGTTGTGGGCAATCAGGCCAGCAAGGGAGGACAGTTGGGGGGGACCATCCCTGGAGGGGAGGGAAGTTGGGGGCAACCAGGGCTGCATGGGAAGGCAGTTAGGGGTGACTGGGCTGGCAAGGGAGGGAAGTTAGGGATGACCAGGCCAGCAGGGGAGGGCAGTTAGGGGTGACCAGGCTGGCAAGGGAGGGAAGTTAGGGGTGACCAGGCCAGCAGGGGAGGGCAGTTGGGGGCAATTGGGCCACAGGGGAGCAGTTAGGCATTGATCAGGCTGGCAGGGGAGTGGTTAGGGGCAACCAGGCAGGCAGTCCTGGATTGTGAGAGAGATGTCTGACTGCCCCTTTAGGCCTGATCCCACCAAGATTGGGCCTAAAAGGGCAGTCGGACATCCCTTGAGGGGTCCCAGATTAGAGAGGGTGCAGACTGGGCTGAGGGATACACCCCCCCACACACATGAATTTTGTGCACTGGGCCTCTAGTTGGTTAATAAAATTATTTAGGTTTCAGGAGTAAATTTATATGATACCTCATCTATATATTGTATTACATGTTCCCCACTCGAAATCAAGTTTCCTTCCATCACCACTTTTACCACTTACCTCCCCTTTACCATCTCCTACCTCCCCCCACCCTCTTTGCCCTCTGGTAATCACCATTCTGTTGTCTATATGGTTTTTTGTTTGTTTAATCCCTTTACCTTTTTCACTTAGCTTCCCCCTTCCCCTCTATTACTCCCTTTTGTATTTTACATCTTGGACATAGGAAATATATTTACAATATATTAATCTATCATCATTTTATTTATTTGAAATGTACAACCAGGTATTATTAAGACAAGGATGAAAAGTTATTTCCCTTCAAGTGCCATTAGAGAGAGAGAGAGAAAAAATAGCAAAAACATTGATGTACAGAGAATCAAGTTAAATTAATCTGATAATATAAGTGAATTGAACAAGCTGTGCAGTATAAATATTTTAATCACATTTTGATCCAGAAGTGCCACATCTACAAAATGAGCAATTATGTTCTACCTCTTGGGAGTCGACTCTAATTACAAAGCAGTAGGATATGACTAAATGTTAATATATGTAAATATCAGACACCAGGCCCTTGAATTTCCATGTGATTTTCAAAATAAATATACTTGATGTTTGTATCTTATAAATACTTTTGGACTAAACTATATGGGGTCAGGAGTTGAAGAGTATTCATTGTCTTTTCTCACTGATTCTAAGAACAAATCATACAGAAATAGTCATTGGAAATACATAAATGTTTAGAAAGCTAGAAATTTAGTGTCCTTCATAATGATGTCAGGGCATGTCTACCCTGGAAACACATGTCACTAAAGATACCTGGGAGACGACATGTTTATTAAGAATTTAAAGAGAGACAAACATCAGGCTTTGGAGATCACAGGCATGGCTTTCAGACCTGAGACCAGGTAAGCACACCTGGAGGACTCTGTCTACTAGGATGTAGTCAAATCCTGTGAATAGGGACTAAGTTGCTTAGTCTCAGAATCCTACAGGTATGTGCTTCTTAGCCTGAGGATCCTACATTCCCTATATGGTATTGGTTGTTAAGAAGGTGTTCGAGTATGAATAGATAGTAATTGGATAGAGAGAAAAATACTTTTTGCAAATCTCTGATGTGTATATGTGAAGATCTTTTGGTCACAATCATTCTACCTATTAGAAAAATCATTATTTTGATAAAATCTTTATTGCAAACTTCAAAATTGACTCTTTCCATCTTCTGACCCTCCACTTATGGAAAAGCTCTGACTCAGATCTCAACCAAAAGTTGTTGACTGTGAAGCAAAATACTCTTTATACTAGTGCTTATTCTTCATGTATAAAATACCCATGTGAAATTTGGAGGAAATTGCCAAGGAAATCATCAGTCCCCATTTCTTTGGAATAAAGCTAACAGGAAGATTACCTGGCCTGTTTCACTTCTGCGTCTTTCATCATGCGCCAGGAGCTCTCCACGCTCACCCAATCAGTGAGCACAGTGGGCATCAATGCCAATTTCCTGTTCCTGATGGTGCTGCCACCAATTTCATTTCAACTTTTCATTGCAGGAAAAAGAACAGAACACTCATTCATGCTCTGCACACGTTACCCAGCCTTCTTTTGCTCTTACTTCCTCAGTTTTTGGACATTTTAGTTATTTTCTGTGCTTTATTTTACATAGTGAAAAATACTTCTGCAGGGATAGGCAAAAGTAGGATTATAGTTATTCATATGGAAAAAGGCAGGTTATTATTATTACAATAGCTTTCTTAACTCAAAAGAGGATCACCATACAACTATAAAACTATATTTGACTACCCCATGTACCTTTTATGAATAAATTTAAGAATATACCAAATATATCCCCATTTTAGAGATGAAAAAAATATAATATGTTCAGGGACTCAGCCAAAAATCATAGGAATAACATCTGAGTCCAAACCCAGGTCTTTAGCTACTATAAAATGATGACTCCTTATCATAACTTAAATATATTTTATAATACAGAAAAAATGCTACCTCTTAAGTTTGAAGAAAGTTATTTTGAAAATAATTTGTTCATGTGTCCTTTTTTTCCTCTCCCAAGAGAGTGCTTCTTGGCCACTGAAAGGCCATAGATCAGTTGCTTACCAAGATCAGAACTTCCTGCTTCCCTCATGAGCATCCACTATGTTACCAGGTTATACTCTCTGAGTTCATGGATGCTGAGCTCATTGTGTGCTATTCTCAAAGTATGTTACCCACAGAAATCCATTTTCTCATAAAATAACTGATGATCTTACCCCAAGTTGCATTGCTAAGTGCTTTATTTAGATTGAAGAAAGCCTCCGGCAACTCTCAAATGCACTGCTAACCAAATGCTGTCTTTACCTCAAAGTTTTATAGGCCAGCCAAACACAACCTAAGTTTGAAATCTATCTTATATTACCTTCTTTAAAATAAAAAGTGCATTAACAATAAAATGACATTAATGTGGCATTTAACTTACTTAATTTTATAAAATTACTATTGAAATTGTCCTAAAATTCATCAACTTAATGAGCTATTTGTTTTTTGAGAATTCTTTTTGCCCTGGTTTTTAATATCCTACCTGCCTCACTGACTCAAAAAGTACTTTTTTTGTGTATGTATGTTTGTATGTGCTTGGCAGTTTCTGTGGCCATGACTTTGAAGCTTACTCAAGACTTGGTGAACCTGGTGGGAAAGAAGACAAAGAATTTAGAACAAGCAGAACTAATTCAGTTGCACAATAGATCCTTAAGTGGACCAGCCAGTGTTCTCCCTATATGGACTATTATGCAATTTTTGAGAAAGAATAGAGGAAATCTGTATTTTTTGATATGAAATTTAAATGCGGTATTGAAGTAAACAGTACAGATTCCTGAGCAATGTATAGAATATACTCATTGATGCAGTATATTATATTGATATACTGTAAGTTATTATATAAGTGCTGGTGTATGCATGCATATATGTATATTTGGAGTGTGCTGATGTTCAGGGCATGTATGTAGGGAATGGGAGCAGAAATGTCTAGGCAGTTGCTATATGCATAGTCTGTGTGGTGGCCATGTTCATGTAGAGCATGGTGTCTGCAATGAGAGGATTGAGGAAATATGCTTTAACCAATTTAAGGATCCTGGCAAAGGCTGGGTGCATCATCAGGGCAGTGAAGGTTGGGACAGGGCTCCAGCCCTTGGAGGGAAATAGGACTGAGAGTTGGAGAGCTGAGGCTGAGTGGCGATCAGAAGAGCAGGTGAGAGAGTCTCATCTGGGACTTGCCTGGCTGTGCACAAGGATAGTTCTGGGACCACCAGAAATTGTTCTTAGAGCTAGATGGCTTGTTCAACTCCACCATCCTGGAATTGATGGGAAACTGGTGAAATCTGAGCTTGGAGATGGGCCATGGTGGTCAGTTTGGTGGAGCTGGAACAGAGGAGGAGAAACTGGGGTTGTAGAAGCTCATTTTATTTGGGCAGAGCTGTCAATTTTAAAAGCAAGTGGCACCTGCTTGCTGAGGGTCACTGCAGTCTCCCAGTGTTGGAAGAAATGACATTACTGATATCTTGTGTCCTATAAACCTTTAAACCAGTGGTTCTCAACCTCTGGCCCTTTAAATACAGTTCCTCATGTTGTGGTGACCCCCAGGCATAAAATTATTTTCGTTGCTACTTCATAACTGTAATGTTGCTACTGTTATGAATCGTAATGTAAATATCTGAAATGCAGGATGGTATTAGGCGACCCCTGTGAAAGGGTAGTTCGACTGCCAAAGGGGACAGGACCCACAGGTTGAGAACCGCTGCTTTAAACTAACACATACTGTTCAACTACTTTCAGGGAGCTGTCCTGACAGCATTGATGGACACTCTGGGTTTTCTCTTCTCTATCAAGGCCTGTTATAGCTGGCTGATGAGAACTGTGGGGCCACTGTTATTGATGGCATGCTCCAATAATATTACCTGTAATCCTCCCATTTCTCCAACATTTCTCTGTTTCTTATACATTACATATTGATTCTACTCTATTTGTACAGTGATAATGGAAGCTATAATAAAGTGGACGTTTTTAAAGGATCAAGTGTTAGTAAGACATAAATACAAATTTACCAATTATTTCCTCACCCCAGAAATATGATCAGGTCTCCTCCTGGTGGCCACCACATGTGGTGCTGAGGAGGTAGAGCTGGGAATAAAGGCACCAAGAATAACAAACTTGATCATCATCATACAGAGAGACAGAAAATCTAAAGACAGAGAAAGTGAAACCCAGATTCTAGAATTAAAATGTGGCTGTTGGTTGATAAGGGAGGTGCCCAATACTAACAACCAAAAAAGATAAACCTTTTTTGTTTTTTGAATCTAGAGTCATGTGGTGTGGATAGTAATTGAATTTTCCTAGACACAGTATCTCATTGGGGTCCTGGCTACCATACAACTTCATACTCATGTTTCTGTTCTTACTCTCTTTGTACCTTGTTTCAAACTCCATTTAGTCCATCATGTCCGTTTCAGACTCTTCTTGAGAGATTATGTCCTGTGCAATTTCTAACTGTTCTCCTTAATCCTACATAGCCATCTCAGAGAAACACAAAAAGAAAAAATAGCCAAAAAACTTCTTTTGCTGATCATATTAAATATGGTGAAGAGATATTTCAGCAGCTTATTTTTAATACAAATACTCTTCTTTTGTCACTCTCAATTCCATCTTGCCTAAACACAAACAGAAACATTATGTTGCAACTGTACAAACACATTGAGGATGTTTTGGATGCAAGAGATTGTAAATGCTTCATCACAACTTTTTGAAGAGTGATGAGGAGGAATCGTGCCAAAAAGACATTATTTTGAATGCGCCAATTAGAGCTTTTAGAAGTGAATTAATCACATTTCTATTTTTCAAAATGAGAAATTTCAACATGATTTCAATGAAGCTTTATAAATCACCTACTTTGGGTAAGATTGTATAAATTGGATTAATATGCCTGTGATTCTCTTTTCTCCAACATTGCACTGTTTCATAGATGGGGTAAGAAAAATATAAAATAACTTATAAAGGATGATTCCATTTTTTTTGCCATCCAAATTTCTGAGAAGATATTTTTTTCTTTATTGATTAAGTTATTATATATGTGTCCTTGTGGCCCCATTGCTCCCCCCACACTCATGTCCTCACCCCCCTGGTGTCTGTGTCCATTGGTTAGACTTATATGCATGCATACAAGTGCTTTGGTTGATCTCTCCTCCTTACCCCCACTCTTCCCTGCCTTCCCTCTGAAGTTTGACAGTCTGATAGATGCTTCTCCGTCTCTGGACCTGTTTTTGTTCATCAGTTTATGTTGTTCATTATATTCCACAAATTAGTGAGATTATGTGATATTTATGGTTTCCTGACTGGCTTATTTCACTTAGCATAATGCTCTCCAGGTTCATCCATGCTGTTGCAGATTGTAAGAATTCCTTCTTTTTTACTGCAGTGTAGTATTCCATTGTGTAGATGTACCAGTTTTTTAATCCACTCATCTCATGGCCACTTTGGCTGTTTCCATATCTTAGCTATGGTAAATTGTGATGCTATGAACATAGGGGTGCATATATCCTTTCTGATTGGTGTTTCTAGTTTCTTGGGATAAATTCCTAGAAGTGGGATCACTGGGTCAAATGGGAGTTCCATTTTTAGTTTTTTGAGGAAACTCCACACTGTTTAAAGGACGATTCTGTCACTAGCCTTCCTCTCAGTCCAGTAGCCGTGGCCCTGGTCCAGAGCAAGCCAGGACAATGTTCCAGATGGAAGCATCAGGCTGAGGATTTCCTTAGCTGAGTAGCATCTTCTCCCAGAGGACCTCTCTAAATGGAGACAGATTAGCAATCACATGCTCTTCTGGCAGATCTTAGATTATATGTATTTAGACCCAATCTTCGGCCCAATGAATCATTTCTTAATCACAAAAAGTATAATTGTCAAGAATTAAAAATGCCCTAACATTTTGCTTCACTGTAATTAGTTTCCTTTCTTTGTGGCTCTGTAAACCTGGACATCAGAAGCCTTGCACAGAATCATTTCTCCTGTTCCTAAAAATAAGTAGCAGAGTTCATAGGTGTGTGTGTATGTTTGTTTTTTTGTACTATTAAGAAAATTATTCTACAGATTTTATTTTATGTTTTCCTGTTACTGCCCTCTAAAGTAAAATATGAGAAGGACCCTGGGAGAAGTGTGACTAGTATTATATAGTCCAGAGGAAGAAGCCCAGAAACCAGTCGGGTTTCATGAAACAAGTATTATTTGTGTTGGGCCTTACAAGGCAGAAAAATGGGCGAAAGTAGACTATGGAAGGAACACATTCAAGATAGAATGATTAGATGTTTTTTTGTTTATTGCTTTTTTTTCTTAATCCTTACCTGAGGACATGTTCATTGATTTTAGAGAGAAACATCTATGAGAGAGAGAGAGAGAGAGAGAGAGAGAGAGAGAGAGAGAGAGAGAGAGAGATATCAGCTGCCTCTTGTATGTGCTCCAATCAGGACCAAACCCGTGACCTAGGTATGTGCCCTTACTGGGAATTGAACCTGTGACCTTTTTGTATAGGAGACAGTGCTCCAACCAGCTGAGCCACCTGGCCAGGGTGGAATGACTAGATGTTTTTGAGTGCAGTGTTAATTACAGAGAAAGGAAATGCTGGAGTGTTGGATTAGACATGCCTTAGAGATGGCTCTGAATGCCAGTGTAGATGTTTAGCTTTCATTCATTAGGCAGAAATAAAAATGTTACAGCAGTTGAGAAATTCTATTACAATTATACTCCAGGAAGATTAATCTCACATATTGTGTAGTATGGAAACAGCAGTGAAACACATGTTTAGAATATTATTTAAATGATATTTTATTGGCCAAGTTTGAGATAAGTGTGGACATCAACATTGAGGGGACAAAGTTGGTGAAATGGAATGAAGGAAGAATATTTGAAAGATTGCGCTCAGTTTGTCTTTAGTAATGTATCTCTCAGTAATGGCATTAGTCCCCTTGTCCCCTAAAGAATATAAATAGAGTGGTGTGTGTGTGTGTGTGTGTGTGTGTGTTGGTTTGGGTGTGGGCAAAGGAGGTGAACAGCCATGGAAATGATTGAAGTACTGAGTTTAAGGTATCTGCAGAAGTGAGAATTAAAACTAGAATAAATGAATTGCAAGGGGAAGGAATGTAGAAGGGGTAAAGAACAGGTCCAGGGGCAGGACCTTGTGGATTCAACCTTGTGTTATTTTAAGCACTGCACTAGACATTGGGAATAGAGAGGTAATTGAAAGTCATGGCTGATGCACTTATGGAATTTGAGTCTAGATGAAAAAGAATTACACATGTAACAGTGACTGCCACAGAGAGTACAATGGGGATGTATGACAAGCAGACAGAATATAGCACTTGACTTCTGCAAGTGAAGGTGTGTTAGAGATTTTTCATGGCCCTTACATGATATTACAATAGCTTTTGCATAATCGGACATGGTACCAAATGAACCAATAACAGCATGTCTCTCTAACAGTTGTGACAGTCCATGCAAAACAGCCTGGAAGCACACATTAGAGTTAACTGCCATTTGTAAGGGAGGCAGGACCAGCAACATTTTCTTCACAATGAAGAATTTGTTCCTATGGCAGCTGGAAGTATGTGCTCTATTCAAAGTGGCTTCTTTATGCACCTTGTTCTAGAAAAGTAGTTCAGCATCAGCAACGTAAAACCGACTGGCTTCAGATTTAAGGGAGGCAGCTAGAAAAATGAAGTGTTATTAAGTTGTTTACTCCTTATTCCATAAAACCCCACTAAAGTAAGTGTCCTGGTTAAATACTCAACTCCTGTTTCCAGTTTCTTAGCTTACATTTGACATTGTAATTGGCAAGGAGGACACTTACTGTGTTCTTTCATTGTCAATGCCTGTGGCATTTCTTTAAGGATAACTAACTCTCCTTTTAAGCTGTTATTGTGAAATACAGGCTGTAATGGCCTCGCAGTGGCTGCTTCTGCAGGGCTGAGGTCTTAGTTGATATTTTTCTGTTTTACTAGGATCATTTAGTATTTAGAGCCCCTTGAATCTCCGCCCCCTCCAGAAGGTTTGTTATAAATAATAGCAAAACACTTTACCTACATGAGTAATTTGTCTTTCTCTATGAACTGTGTATTGTTTTAAATTTATGGATTATTTGTGACTCAGAATACCTTCCCCTAAGCTATCCTAACGGTTCCTACTATGTACCAATAGGACAGAGAAGAGTGCATACTCCAGGTGAGTAAGCATAAATATATTGATGGCACATGTGTCTTCATTCTTCAAAATCAGGTATAGATGCTCTTTTGGTTGTTGTTGTTGGTGGTGGTGGTGGTGGTATGTGTATACATGTGTGTGAGCTTAGAGAGCAGTATGGTGAGATGAAAAGCAGAGTTCTAGAACCACACTTCCCTGTTTGAGTCCTGGTTGCTACACATCACGTTCTTGACCTTGAATATGTGACTTCACCACTCAGTGCACTAGCTAGCTAGGTCTTCTCTAAAGGGAGCATAATAATAGTGCCTTGCTCACACCGTTGCCTTGATGATGATGTGAGTTTATGAATATGGATTGTTTAATAAAAAGGTTGGTATATTGGAAAATGTCTTAATTAAAAAATAACTGACTTCCAACTGGTTAAAGGGGGAAATGAGATATGAAAAAGAAACTCTTTCTTTACAGCCTAGTACAGTTGTTCAATTCACCCAGTGACCTGTATAGGACTGGCTTTAGTGAGAAAGTCAATCATCTATGAAGCAATTTTATCCAAATGATCTAAGTCAGTAGGTGTGCAATTTCATATTTGTCTGATTGCACCACTTACTAAGTCAGTAAGAATAGTACCTGACAGGGAATTAAAAGAGTACTGAAATCCTCAGGTACTTTTATAGTGGAGAAGTGTTCAGACTTGGAGGAAAAACCCATGATAACTAGTTTCTCGGTGGTATCCCTGGAATAGCCTCATGTTTGGATGAGCATCACCTGTCATCTTCAAAGTTGTGAATGCCCCTAATTTGGTTTTTTTTTTTTTCTCATTGGTTGTCTGGACACTGATTCTCTGCTATGAACAGCCTGCTACCACTCCTGAGCTGGTTGCATTCTAAATTGGAATAGTATTATGAGAAAATTACTTATGTTCACCTTTTTCTCAAGCCATCTCTGGCAATTTTAATGATTTTAACAATCATTTCTGATTCTTATTCATACAAGTATAAATCCAAAGCCTGATTTCAATCTCCATTTATAAAATTTGGCTGCTTTTACACTGTGCAATTTAATTCTATTTTTTCTTGTAAGTTACCTCATTCATTTCATAGGATATGATGATCTAGGGCTGTACTGTCTCATAGTGTAGCCACCAATCACAGGTGGCTATTTCTATTTAAATTTAAATCAATTAATTGTGATAAAATACAATTCAAAATTCAGTTCTTTCACCACAGGAACCATATTTCAAGTGCTCAATAGCCACATGTGGTTAATGGCTACCGTCTTGGACAGTACAGATTATACAATGTTTCCATCCGAGCAGAAAGTTCTATTACCAGTGATGAGATGCCAGAGCATTTAGACCTGAAATTGGGGACTGTATCTCATAGTTCTTTTAAATGTACCACTGCCCTACCACAAGAACAATCATGATATATGTCAGGACACTTTTGGTTGAATGATGTCTTTAAAAATTTCTCCTTTTCGCAGGAGCTTGCCTAGGCTTCCGCAAAACCAGACTGGCCTGTTATCTGAGGTTTTGATCATTTTTATTGGCCCAAAGGATTCTCTTTCCATGCTCTTTTCCTAGCTACACCATAGCTTTACCACACAGATGCCGTTGCCCTCTGACCTCTCTTGGAATGCTTCAGGTTCTTCACCAGTACTTTCTGGAATGATGAATGGTTATATTTTTTTATTATTCTTTATTAGAGGCCCAGTGCACGAATTCGTGCATGGGTGGGGTCCCTCTGCCTGGTCAGCAATCGGGGCCGCGGGAGCTTGGCCAGCCTGGGGGAGGGGTCGCAGGAGGTTGGCTGTGGGAGCGCACAGACCACTAGTGGACAGCTCCTGCATTGATTGTCTCCCCCCTGGTGGTGAGTGCACGTCATAGCAACCAGGTTGCTGGGTTGTTCGGTTGCTTAGGCTTTTATATATATATATGGTTGGACCCATTCTCCTTTGAAGCTTATATGCTCTGGTTTTACCACTCTTCCTTTCCCCACCCTGTGAATTTATTTTTTCATAACGAGTGTTTATTTTTACTCATTTATTTTTTATTGAACTATATAAAGTATACAACATATTGATTTGATATACTTAAATATGGTGAAATGATTACCACTATACTCTATGCTTTCTTATTCTCATCAACAGAATTTTGTATTACTTCCTATAGTGGCTGAGGTTTTTTGTTTCTTTTTTGGTATCCTGGTATATATAACATCTTCTTTTTAATCATTCAGTCATAATATAACATGATTTTTAATTAATGTGTCTATGTCTACCTCTCTTCTAGCTAAGATTTGCATCACCCAAGCTAGGCCAGTCAAATACTTCATCCCTGGAATTTAAATCTTGAGTGGAGTTGCACAAAATACATGAATGTGAAGATGAGTTTTTGGTAGCTAATATTCAGAATTGTCTTTGTGTCTTATTTTTTTAGACTGATTCCTGAGGCTTCAAAAATTGATTACTAATATATATTTTTGGTTAGCTTAAAGTATGTAGTGTTGATTTCTCTTGCTTGCAACTAATTTTAAGTGAAACAGAAGTTGGTGCTGCAGTGGGATGTTGAGAGTAACAGACTGTAAAACAAGAACTTGGCTGATGTGAGGTTATGTGAGGGTTAGGAAATTGAAAATTCTTATTCTAGAGGACATAGCTGGTTAAGTTGTTCCATATCATATTTTGAGAGTCATGCCATATGTTTTTTAAAGATGAGGTGAATGTGGCTTGAGGACTTTTATTTTTTTGCCATCCATTCATCCTAGTTCTTTCAACAGACTCTAATTTCCATTTGGGAATCTAGGCCTTCCCTAGTCTCAAGCCTTCTGACTTGAGAGAGGTTTCATCATGCCCCAGGAGTGAGCATGTGGTCCTGCTCTAGCAAAATTAGTGCCTCATGTTTCTGGGAACAGTGTTGGTTCAGGGTTGAGTTCAATTAGAGCTATTCTAGAGTTTTCCTTCGAGGCACTATTCCTACCGAGCTAGCATATAATACAACAGGAAGTTAGAGATGCCACTGACTTCTTGCTATGACATGGAAGCTGACCTAAAGTCAACATACAAAGAATAGCAAAGCAGAACTCAATGATGTAGCAAAATCTAATCTTTATAATGTCATGTGAGCCCTTAATCCATGAAACCAGCACTACCACAAAAAATTTTAGATACAAGAGCCAATAAATTATTCAGGTTTTGTAGATTTATTTATCACTTAAAATTAAAACCTTATGAATGATATACTGACCCCCATCATTCATTGAAGATTGAGGACAGTTTCCTAATCTCTCCCTTTATGCCACCTATTGTTATAACTGTAGGGGATTTTAAGAGCTATTGACTGGAACTTTTTATCTTTGAAGTGCTCTAATCATTCAGAAATGGTATGCACTAAACGTCTTTTATATTTGCACAACCTTCCCTACATTTCAAGCCTCTAAGTGATAATTTGACCTCAGAGAGCTCTCTCCTCCTTTGAGTCTATCATTATCTCCAAGTCATCATCTCCTCTTTCCTTTGGCTCACCCATACACATCCAAGACTCTGTTTCTTCCGTGACCTGAACTGTTTTTATAAATTGTCTTGGAAACCACATTTTACTGAATAGTCCAGTTAATCTGCAACTTTCGAGAAATAAAGTAATTTACGTTCTCTGCTCTGATAGTTCAGCCACTGGGTGATTGAGTTCAGTTTGGCTGAAACACACAACCTAACACACACAACCCTACAAATGAGAGCCTTGCCTCAGGTTGGCCCTGCATGAGCCCCTGGTGGGAGCTACCTTCTATTTGCATGAATACCTATCCTAAATGTTCACCTTGATCTTCAAAACCCTCATTCAGTCCCTGTTCCCTTCAGCCTCAGCAGGTGAACTTTCTTCTTACTTCAGTGAGAATATTGGGGCTTTCAGTAATCTTGCTTCTTTTCTGCTCCCTACATTTACTTTTATTTCTGCCAGCCCCTGTATTACCTCCATCATGTCAAGATCAGAGTAGGAGCTATGTCCACCTCCCACCAAATCTTGAGTCCCCCTCCCACCAACTCCAGAATATCACTCAATTATTCATCCCCTCTCTCATACATATTTAACTGTCCTCTCCATGCAGCAGGTCCCCTCAGGCTGTGCACATGCTCAGTTCTTCTTTTGTCCTTTTTTTTTGCCTAAAAAGAAAAAGTCACAGTCAGTAATGAGAGGTGAGACTGAAGACAGGGACTGGGAATCAGGTCATTCACAGCCTGGTGGGTGATATTTAGTCATTTATATGTTTTTTTTTTAAGGGATGGAAAGCCACTGAAGGAATTCAAGCAGGGCATGCCATGGCCATATTAGCATTTTAGGTAGGTGACTCTGCTTGCTAGGTGGATGCTGTGGAGGTGTAAATAGTGTTCCTAACATGTGTTCTGCAAAAATGTTAACTAGCTTTTCCTCAAAAAAATTGGTTTATGGACAAGTAGATATGACAACTTTGGCTCAAACCAACGGATCCCTTTCTTTATCCCCTTCTAGGTTTTAATCCATACTTTAATCAACTCAGTCTCTCAGACCACAACACTCTTTATTTCCAAACAACTATAAACAGGTGGACCATTTAGCTTCTTTTTTGCCCATCAGGTGATAAAGTGATATATATATCCTGGTACAGTACATGGCTTATAAGAAGATGGTTCCATACAGGCAACTGCTTCTCATCTAGCACACTGTTCAGTTGGCATCTTGGTTCTACTGATTGGTCAGTGCTAGGGGGTAGTTAGTTGATCACTGCATCGGGTCGATGTCAACTCTGTCTGGTTTTTCCAGGGTGTAATTGGTGGGGTTGGTCCACTTTTCTGGGTCTGGAGCTGAAATGCAACTGAAATCTAGATGTTATCTCTAGTTTGATGGAAACTACCTTTCCCTGATAAAGAGATCTGAGGCTTTGTTCCTAAGATTATTTGATGCTGATCCGAACCTTATTGTCCTGAGGGCTTAAGGATTAAGGGAGTGGTCTGCAAGGGAGAAGGAAGTGGCTGAGTCAGGGTGCTGGATGAAGCCAGTTTGAATCAAAAGGAAAGAAGGAGAAAAGGTCATATTAAAGAGATGAAGTTTCTGCTTCTGCGTGGTTCCACTCTTTCTGCCATTGGTGAGGGAACCATTCCTGTCCTGGGGTTATGTGGTGGCCGAACACATGTCACTGTGGACTCACACATAGGACAGATGAGATCAATTGTAAATTCAGTAGTCACATGTGTATTCACAGCCTTGGGGAGGAGGACATCATGTGTCCTCAGGACGACACAGGGGTTACACTTAGAATGGAGCCAGTAGCCAGGGACAGTGGGAGGCAGACTTTGTAGTATTAAGAGGTGAGGTGCCCCCAGATTCTCGTGGGAGGACATGACATGTGATGACATGGTATGGGCTGTGTGAATAACTGCAGGCTGTCGGAACTGAAGCCCACTCAATAGGGAGAAGCGGGCACTCTGCCCAGTCTGTTTAAGGAGGAGGCTTGTTGGGCTCAGGGGCCTTATCCCTGGGAGCAGAGTCAGGAGGGGAACTTGTGGGGAGGCCATTTGAAGCTTCTCAATTTTATCAGGTGACTAGGTAGCACATTATATTGAGCCTTCATTTTAAGCCTTACAGCAATACAAAGTACTGTTGTCCTTCTTCGCCAGTGCTCCAGGCCTGGCTTTTCTTGTATTTACAGAGCTCCTGAGAAAGAAAGAAGCACACAGACTATTAGCTAAACATTCAAACCTTATTGTTCTTGGTTTAACCACTAAGTCTCTAAACACACATCAATTAGACATGCCATCCACTGTTGAAAACAAGGGTATTAATGAATTTAACAGTTACTTATTAGATTCCAGGTGAGTATTAGAATTAAGATGATTAGAATGCGACTTTGCATAGATAAGTGAAAATGGGTTTATGCAAATCTGCATTTCTCTACTGTATTATTTCCAGTAGCCATGTATTACCTTGTCAAGAGATGTGGTGCATTCTTTATGCTTATATCGTCTAAACTTTACAGGATGTGTAATTTTGGTAAAGTCAGTTGTTTTCTTCGATATTTATGTGTGAGGTAGATTTTGAATTTCCTGCAATAATGTCTGATATGGGATCCTCTTTATTTTTATGTTTCAACTTCAATATGTTTTCCTGAAGAAGCAATATTTTTGCGAGGCACATTTTTCTTATAAAATGCAGAGGTATGACAGATAATGTCCTATGAGATGCTCTTTGTGACTGTGGGGTTTTTAACTTTCTTTGTTCTAATTGTTCCTATTTCAGTTTCTCTGAATATTAGATTGGTAAACTGATTGCATCGCCTGCTGAGCATCTGGAGTGAAAGGTGTATATAGGGAAGTGTACAATATCATTTGTGCTATTACTGGATAAGGTGTGTACCCCCAAAATATGAAAGGTCTTAGTTCCCAATACTTGCTTTTTTTAATTTTTAAGAAATTCACTGCAATACCAAAAAATTGACTTTATATGGTTTGTAGTGAAAAATAAAGGTTATTTGAGAAAACTAAATTTTATATTTGTACCTTCACACTATCCTGTTTAAGGAAAGACATAGTTTGGTTTTTCTAAAAATATATTTTTATTGTTTCAGAGATGAAGTGAGAGAGAGAGAGAGAAAGAGAGAGACACCAGCCTCCTGCACGCCCTCTAATGGGGGTGGAGACTGCAACCAGGGCTTGTGCCCTGACTAGGAATTGAACTGTGACCTCCTGGTTCATAGGTTGATGCTCAACCACTGAGCCATGCTGGCCTGGCAGGAAAAACACAGTTTTGAGTTTCAATTGCATTTGTGATTCCCTGAATTTGATAATACAGCTGGTCTTTTAAAAAATAACTAATATATACTGATGCTTTAACTCACAATAAATGATTTGTTTCCAATCACAGAACTTCCCTATCACTTATCAAGAGCAGGGTTATTTTAAGCAAAAAGCATAGCATATGGTACACAAATAGCACTCATATATAAACATATCATGCACAAGAGTTTAATACAATTTTCCTTTTTTGAGTGATTAATATTTACCTGGGCAGCGGTAGCATTTGAATCTTCCATTAGCTGGCAGATGTGAATAAGGGTTGCATCTTGCCTCTACCAAGCTGCTATATCTTAATATGTGTTCATGGCTTAGAGACTATGAAATATGCTCCAGGAATATTTAGAATTCTCAGAGGAATTTCTTGTGGCTTCAACTGATTTTTTCTTCCCCCCTCCAACAAATATATTAAATTGAATATTTTATTTTCTTCAGGGCCAAAAGTTAACTGGCTTGAAACTCACAGATGCAGAACAATAAACAAAATCCCTGCTCAAATCTGAGCATTCAAATGTGAGTCACTGGCTTGTTCTAACAGTCTCAGAGCATAGAGCCTCGAGAGAAGCTTAAAGGAAATAATGACTTAGAGAGCTCTGAGCATGGGGCAAATAGGGAAAAGAAATCATGTTGATATTTGAAAGATGATTATGAGTGTGTGCAATCTTAGGTTTTATTTTGGGAAATCAGAAAAGCTATGCAGCATTTTCACTAACAGTGGCTAATATGGCATGAATTATGACTTTTTAAAAAATATATTTTTATTGATTTCAGAGAATAATAGAAACATCAATGATGAGAGAGAATCATTGATTGGCTGCCTCTTGCACTCCCCCTAATGGGGATTGAGCTCACAACCTGGGCAAGTGCTCTGAGAATTGAACCATAGTTGATGCTCGACCACTGAGCCATACCAGCTGGGCCGAATTATGACTTTGCCATCTCCCTATTTTATGCATGATGAAATTACTTTTTATTAACAGGTTGAATTCTAAAATGATGGCTTGTGAGATTATGAAAGATTCCTATTTTTTAAGATGTTTATTTCGAATGAATATTTAGAATGAATATTCTTTTGTATGTTACATCTACAATGATAGAAACAACAAAGTATCATCTAGATAATATATTTTGTCTCACAAATAATGCATATGTAGCCTCATGCGTATGATACACACATACGCATGTGTGTACCCACAATCATATGCAAACATATGGAAAGTATATTTCAGTGTTATGAATCATGTATATATATTTACTAGTTTATACTTGGAATTGATGTCTACTAAAAACTATACACACATACATGTATTTCTGTGTGTGTATGCACAGTTGGACATACACACCATGGGATTTAATGAATTTCATAGCTATCATTAAAAATCCTTAATAATATCTTCCTATGTATTTATTGACTAAATATTTGCTCAGAATACTAAATAGCTAAGATATAATGCTATGAGGAACCATAAACAGCCAAATAAGGCATAGTTCCTGCCAATAATACTCAAAATCTGATTTGGGAAAGAGAAACTAAACATATGAATAGTTGAATAACAATATAAAAGTAAATTACATTTCTCTACATAATAATAAAAGGTATTGGTACATATTGCCAACTGCTGACTTTAAAAAGCAACTTTTATATTTTTAAAATATATTTTTATTGATTTTTGAGAGAGAGGAAGGGAGAGGCAGAGAGAGCGAGAAACATCTATGTGAGAGAGAAACATTAATTGGTTGCTTCCTGCGTGAACCCCAACTGGGGATCAAACCTGCAACCTGGGCATGTGTGCTGACCAGGAATCAAACCTGCAACCTTTTGGTGCACAGGACTATGCTCAACCAACTGAGACACACCGGTCAGGCATGACTTTTGTTTTGAAAAATCAAAATGAAATCTATTAGATTTTATACAGGGAGGATGAATGTTGGCAGAGTTTTTGTAGTATCTTACCAGGAGGAGACATGGGAGGATATTAATACAGTTTTAAGGCCTAAAAGGAGTGATTGTAAGGCAAATCTTTCAAGGCAAGTGGGAAGGTTTGAATTGGGGAGAATTTCACATAGAATTGGTGGGCACAGTGAGGCAAGGTTTTGAAGCAAATATAGATGAGCAAAGAGTTAATGTCCACAACTAAGCTATTTTGCTAATAGTGTGATTTTTCAACAGAACGCACTACCTGGACTAAACAGTCAAATTATTTCTACTCATTCTCAACTGCTTGATTTAGAGATGAAAAGTTGATATGATCATCATATTATTTAACAAGAGAACAAGAACATTTGTTGGTGTTAGTTTTTGGCCCTCATTCTTGTGTTCTTCAACCTTCCCCAGAAGATGGAATATTATTGTTAGAGGATTTGATCAATCCAGATATTTATCACCACTCAGTGTGTCAGGCTAGCATACAGAATTTTTTTTAATCACACTTCCAGTTTTACAAGTGTCATATTTTCTTCTTTTCTAAACATGGAGGGGTGATGGTACTGTGGCTGCTGGGTAGTATTTAAGACTCTACGGTCATACATTTCCACCTTGCAACATGAATAACGGGAAGGTTTTGATCACAGTTTTGTCTACCATTACATCAGGAGCCCCAAGTGCCCAAATTAAAAATACTGACTGTTATATTGTAACTCAGAAGATGCCTTAATCAATAAGCCAAATTTATTTAGAGTCCTTTTCATTTGCGCTAGTGCTAGCGGGCCCAGAAGAACTCTTGCTTCTCAAATTCTGGGACCCAATATGGTGGAAGCCTCCCTTATTTATACATTTTTCAGCTTTGTCTCCCAAATTTGGAATGAGACTTCCAGACCTTCTGAGAAAAAGTCCTGTTTGCTGGGACAGGGCCGTGAGACCATATCTCAAGGCCTGGCCTGGCGCCAGCTCTGAGAACTCTGTCTGGGGCATAGTTTATGGCCTCTCTGGAATGGGGAGTAGTCTTATTTTTCCCTATTATTTAAGCAAGCAAATGTTTACCGAAGCTAGAATAGCAGGGTTAAATTTTAAACAGCAGTTTTTACCCAAGATGAAGGTTACTATGCCTTATGACCTGATAGATCCCTTAACAGTTCCCTAGAGCTCTCAGAACCAGAGACAGAAAGAAAAATGCAAAGTACTAAATAAAGTCAGTAATTTGATAGTTTCACGTATCTGAGACAATGCAGGCTGTTAAACCTGCCAGGATGAATGAAAATAGTTGGGCAGATAAAAATGAAAACTTTAAGGTTCAAATGCAATTAAGAAGAGGTTTCTGTTTTCTGGATCTTCTGTGGGTCTTAGATGGAAGATGTCTGCTTCCTGCATTCCTTGTCTTGATCTAAGGTGCAGTTTAGAAGCTGGTTCCTTCTCCACAGTTGTTTCTGGAGAAATCCTAAAATTCTCAGTTTCAGGTTTCCAATGTGGACATTTTTTTCTAGTCACTCAAGGATGGCTTATGTCTCTTTGAGAGCTGTGTATCTAAAAGTTACTAGATTAATGTTGTACTAGTTTCAACAGCTCCCCAACTGGGCCCTTTCATCAAGGCTCATGACTAGTATGAAACAAACCTTTTTAAAAATGTATTTTATTTTTAAAATTGAAACGTATTTGACATATAACATTGTATATAGCTAAGGTGTACATGTTAAATTGATGCATTTGTATATTATATATGAGTGTCATTGTAGTGATAGAACCTCTGTCTCATCACATAATTATTTTTTTGGGGGGGCATAATTAAGATCTAGTCTCTTGGGAAGTTTGATGCTTATAACATTTTTATTGTCTATGTTCACTGTACTCTGCATTAGATCTCCAGGACTTATTTATCTACTGGAAGTGAGTTTGTACCCTTAACATTTCTTCTGTTCCCTGACCCCCACACCCCTGGTACTCACCCTTTTACTCTGTTTTTAGGAGTTTGGCTTTTTATTTATTTTTTAATTCTATAGATAAGTGATGTTATACAGCATTTGTCTTTCTCCATCTGACTTATCTAAGCCAAAGTTTTTGATGTAAGTACTGGTAAAAAAAAAAAAAGTTGCTAATCTTGGTAAGTGAGCTATTTTAATTGGTTCATTGTTTCTGTTACTAGAACAGCGGTTCTCAACCTGTGGGTCGCAACCCCTTTGGGGGTCGAACGACCCTTTCACAGGGGTCACCTAAGACCATCGGAAAACACATATATAATTACATATTGTTTTTGTGATTAATCACTATGCTTTAATTATGTTCAATTTGTAACAATGAAAATACATCCTGCATATCAGATATTTACATTATGATTCATAACAGTAGCAAAATTACAGTTATGAAGTAGCAACGAAAATAATTTTATGGTTGGGGGTCACCACAACATGAGGAACTGTATTAAAGGGTCGTGGCAATAGGAAGGTTGAGAACCACTGTAAGAACTAGAAGAAAGTATTTCCTGAAACAAATAGCCTAGCTATTTCTGCTTGTTCTGCATTGTTTAACATATGAAAAGAATGCATCCTTGCTCTGAGTTGTGTTCATTTTTAGTCCTAAAGAAGAAATGATTTGCAGTAAAGTCCATTCTTTAGAATCTGAGAGGAAGAGGAATCTCAAAGCATCTCAGTTGGTCATCTTTCATGATTTCGCATGAATTGAGACTGAGCAAATAAGTTTGTTTGCAACTCATTTGATTTTTATGTGAAAACATGTTTAAGTGTTCTTTATGCTAATGAATTAACCATACAGTTTCTAAGCAGACCACATATTGTATGGTACAGTCACATCCATCCTTCCCATGTAGTTTCAGGTTAGACATGCTTTATTAGTTTACTGTAGGGTAGTTAAAGCTTGATGTAGATTAATTGTCTTATCACTGAGTTAAACTTATCTCTGAGTGTACATGGCACTGTTACCTTCAAATTGGCTGTTACCATAATCAGTTTCAAAAATGTTAAACTCCAGCTCGGCCGGTGTTGCTCAGTGGTTCAGCATTGACCTATGAACCAGGAGGCACGGTTCGATTCCTGGTCAGGGCACATGTCTGGGTTGTGGGATGGGGCATGTAGGAGGTAGCTGATCAATGGTTCTCTCTCTCCCTCTCTGAAATCAATAAAAACATATTTTTAAAAAGTATCAAATTCCATATATATACATGTGTATATAAATATATATATATATAAATATATATGATGAATCCTATACTAATAAAAGAGAAAAATGGTAATTGGCATACGACCGATACCTTTTTCATTGGCTAATCAGTGAGATATGCAAATTAACTGCCAACTAAGATTGGCAGTTAACCGCCAAAAAAGATGGCGGCTAATTTGCATATTGCAGGCAGGATGGGACAGCGCCATCAGAGAGCGGGTTGAGGGCGTGAGTGCCGGTGGTTGCCCGGGACCCGATCACGCGGGCCTGCGGGGCGGCTGCAGCAGTTGCCCGGGACCGATCCGGCTGGCAGACTTGGACGCAAGCCGGCGGGGCGGCTGCGGCGTCCGCCCGCACTCAAGCTGCCAACCCGCAAGAGTGGGTTGGCGGCATGAGTGCCAGTGGTTGCCCAGGACCCGATCACGCGGGCCTGCGGGGTGGCTGCAGCGGTCGCCCGGGACCCGATCACGTGGGGCCGGCGGGGTGGCTGCAGCGTCTGCCCGCACTCACGCCGCCAACCTGGGAGAGTGGGTTGGGGGTGTGAGTGCCAGTGGTCGCCCGGACCCGATCCGGCCGGCAAACCGGGACGCGAGCCGGCGGGGCGGCTGCGGCGTCTGCCTGCACTCACGCCCTCAACCCAGGAGAGCGGGTTGGGTGCGTGAGTGCCGGTGGTCCCCCGGGACTGATCACGCGGCCGGCAGGGCGATTCGCCCCGAACCCGCTGTCCCGCCCAGCAGGGGACCCTCATTTCCCCCCATCATTGGTTCTGCCCCCAGCCCAGGCCTGACGCCTCTGTCAGAGGCGTCAGGCCTGGGCTGGGGTCAACGCCTGAGGGCTCCCAGTATGTGAGAGGAGGCAGGCTGGGCTGAGGGACACTCCCCCCCCCCCCACACACACACCCAGTGCACGAATTTCGTGCACCGGGCCCCTAGTGTGTGTGTGTGTGTGTGTGTGTGTGTGTGTGTGTGTGTGTATATATATATATATATATATATATATATATATATATATATATATATATATATATTCATTCTCTCAACTGATCTTCCTGAAACTGAATCACTTAGTCATCGGTGGTTTTAATTTTCCACTTTTATTTTGCACTTTTTCTTCACCCTGTGTACAAAGAAAGCTTCTATATAGCATATCCTGAATCTCCCCATGGTGCCTGAGCCTAACAGCACTGAGGAAATGCAGTGGAAACCGGTTCTCAATATAGAGGAGAATGAGTTTAATGGCTAAGGACTAATACTTCACAGGTTAGTCCTAAGAAATACATATTTTCAACACAATTTTACAAGATTTACCAGAACTGTCTAGTACTAGATCACAATGGAAAATTGTTTGATAATGAATTGCCATGTAATAGTTGACATTTAACTCAAAAGGAATTGGAAGTATTGACTATTTTTTCTTGTAATAAAAATCTTTAGTTATCTAATTTATAGAAATAAGGTTTCTTAATACTTATATCTATAAACATAGGTATTAGTAGAATTACATAGGTATTAGAGTAGATTTAATGTTGGAATGTGTCTGAATTTAGCTATAAATAAGGTTCACTAGTGGAGTTCTGAACTCTTTGAAGAAAAATAGCTAACAAAACAATTTAAAAAGCCTCAGCCATCCATTTACATATTCTAATAAAAATTTAATTTTTAATAGTTACTTTTTATGATATTTAGTTTTGATGAAGTACATAAAATTGTAATGTTTTATAATTAATACATGACTATAATAATTACAATAATATTATAATCATTGTTACATAAAATTATACTTTTTTTTGTTTTATTTGGGGAAACCATGGAATGAAAGATCCCAAATAAAAAATTTTGCTAGAAATACTCTTTTCTGAAAGTAAACATAGGAGATAAAGAGAAAAGTGGATGGGCCTCTGGTTATGATGAAATGAAGAAGTAGGCGAATCTTCACTCCACCAAAATAAGTATTAAACTGCGTAAAATTGTGAAAACAACCTTCCCCACTCTTTAAAAGTCAATGAATGGCAAACTATACATTGAGAAGTGTTTCTTCCTTAAAAGGTCAGAGAGTCTGCTTGAGGCTCCCCAACCCCACACCCATCACATCTTGCTCAAGTGGCAGTTTTACCCCAGGCTGGCAGTGAGAACCTCAGTCTTGCTGATCTGAAAGTGGGAGACTAGATAAATTCCTGCATCTTAACTCTTCAACATTTTGAGGTCTTGATTGCTTAAGGTACAGAATGGTTTTTGACATTATCTCCTTCTCTGCTTATTTTTATTCTACAATGTAGCCTGCAGTATTGAGACTAAAAACAAGGGATGATTTGCTGAAGCAATTTCTTAGAGCAATAGAATATTCTGCAGATTTGAAGAAGAGTTCTGAGAATCCATCCACCTGAGGGATAAAGCCCTCAGTCACCAGGAGGGCATAGAAATGAGGGAATACAATATGTGATCATGTGAATTAAAGTACCTTCAACAGTCCGATATGGAGCATATCTGCAATAAATATTAATTTTTCCCTCCCCTTTTCCCATTTGACACATGGGAAATGCCATTATCCCTTTAAAGCAAAAGTAACTAATGTCTAAAAACTTAAAAACAAAGCAAAACTATCAACTTGATACTCTGATCTTCTCTAACCACTTCGAGTCTACCAATGATAGAAAAGGCCTTGATAGAAACAGAAAAGAGAAAAGGGCCATCTCTGCCTGCAGAACCTGGCCTTGCAACCCCCAGTCTCCCTTTTACATTTTAAATATCTGTTCTGAATTTTAATAATCTTAGCCCCATATCCATATACCAGTATGCAACTTAGTATAAAGCCAAATATGTTGCATAATACACATATTCTACAGATATATTCAGCGATTTTTCAATATTTTGCCCCAATTTCACCTCTGTTATTGTCAAGTGATGAATGTTCTCATTTTTTTAAATGAAATAGAGAAAGCCTTAGTGAATGATCTGTGCAAGGTTATTCATTTTTTCCCATTATTATCTTTCTACTTCAGATTGACTTACAAAAAAGCTTTGAAGTAGGTAAATCTGAGGCACACTGCTAACGAAAAAAAATAATATCATTGCTTAAAAATTACTAACTCCAGAATATGTGATATCCAAGCCCCACATGTCAAAGACCATACACTTCAACTTGACTTTTGCTCTAGCACTCTACTCTCCAGAAGTTTTCAACAGAGTAAGTTATAATTATAATAAGGAAGCATACAACAGAGAGGCAGATACCAAAATAGTGCCAATGTCAAACTTGCACAAGACAGTGTTATTTTAGTTTCATATTAAGTTAGCTCTCAATATTTAACTAAAAATTATCTCACCTGATTTTAGCAACCTCAATTTCTGGAAAAATTCTCCCCTTATGAAGCCAGGAGAAAGGTTTTAATGATATAATATTTAATGTTTCAGAAATGTAAAACAACCAGTCATTACAGATGGTTGGAAGGGATAAAACTGTTAGGAAAATACTAGGTTCAGAACCTTTAAGGCTTTATGTAAGATTATGTGAAAAGGTAAAATTGCCTCTGGCTGCCTTCCCTTGGAAGAATAGAAAATAGCTTAAAAGTGCTTTGTAGCCATGAATTAATAGGCAGGCACTCTTCTAAATCATTCTGTGTGACATTATTCTCACTCTGTAGACAAAACAATCCCTGAAAGATTCCTGCCTTAACCCAATAGCAGGTCAGTGGGAGAATCACGGTAGGGTTCTTGGACAAGTTGCCTGGGCAGAACAGGGGATATTTGTAACCACAATACTTTGCGGTTGAGATTAATTTACTGTTGGCTGGTTTTAAAAGTCATTTTGGGAAATGAAAGTTACAGCATCTGTATCCACCTGTTTGTTTTGGTCACAAAGCCACCAATGATTGCATTACAGTTGTGTTAACATCAAATAATTAGGTGATTTTAAAATAAGTGGTTCCTTCATGTAACTTTAAAATTCTTAAGAGTTGTGTTCAAAATACCAACAAAATATAATTTCTTATCCTTCTATACTTTTTCCTTTTTTTTTTACAACTAAAATTAGTCTTGAAGCACTTGAAGTTAACTATAGTTTCTGCTTTTCTTAAAATAAATTTTTATTGCTTTTAGAGAGATAGAAACATTGATGAGAGAGAAACATTGAACAGCTGCTTCCTGCACACCCCATACTGGGGTTTGAGCTGAAATGTGTTCATGTGCCCTGACCAGGAATTGAACCAGTGGCCTCTTGGTTCATGGGTTGACACTCAACCATTGAGCCACACTGGCTGGGCCATACTTTTTTCTTTATATTTTTATTTTCCCACTTCTTTCCTCGAATAGTTTCAATATCATAGACATTTTGTAGCTTACTCAATGAACCCAAATTGCTAGCAGTAGTTTACAACAAGAAGTCTATGTAGATTGGAACAGAAAAGTTCTAGTTGTGTATAGATGGATCAAATATATTGGATAAATGTAATGGCATTTACTTTCAGTTAAATAAAATATGAAGACATGATTATTCTCAGAACTATTTCATTTCTGATTAATACATCGTAGTATTGTTTGAGTCATCTGTAAAGTGGGCATAATGATACTGTGGCCAGATAGTTGCTTCAAAGAAAAAAGCGGAAGTACATAGGAAGAGCTAGAAAAAAGTACTGGAATGGAGATATATAACCTCACGTATTATTCATTAACATTACTGTAGGGTAAATAGCTTTGTCAGCAACTTTATTACAAGTAATAAACTGATTCCCATTTCAACTTATTAGAAAGATTTATTTGAATTTTGGCATTTTAGTGAAAGTATAATATACTCTAGCCTTGTTCATTTTATTTATATTGTCATTAACAGCCCAATGAAATAGAGCCTTTTAATATCATGCATTGAAATTCATACATATTTGTATGTTTTATGCTCATACATTTAAGCAGATATTAATGTTCACTAAATTGAAACTGAGAGATGCATTGTTTGAAACCAATGAATATGCATAGACTGTCTTGATTTATTCTTTGGGATTTAATATAATATTTGAGAAAACAATCGACTTTCATTCTTCTAAATATTTATATTTGAATTATAGTGAAATATGGATGGTTGCTTATATTGCTTATACTGAGATGTGAGCTTATGAAAAATAAAATGCAAACTCTTGATCTAAGGGTATCACGTTATGAGCAAAATATGTAGATTCTCATAATTTCTTCCTGGGCTTTTCTCCTCTAAAATGTGAGAGGCACATACTTTGGTCCAGGTTCTGTGATATTGCTGTTGATTGAGAGTAGGAATGAAATGAACTCAAGCAAGAACTTCTGCCTTTATTAGATAAAGAATTGATTGCTCTTCCTGAAGGATGTGTTCATGCCCTTTTCCTACAGGGCATGTGTCAGACGGCAAAAATAGTTGTTTTTCAAGATGCTCTTAATTAATAATAATGTAGGGACAAGAAGTTAGGCCATGCTTAATATATCTTATAATTCCCACCAGAGGCCAGAAACTTAATAGAAGTATATTATTAATCAGACTCCAAAAATGCAATGCAGTGGGGTTCACAGCTCATTCTTACATGAATTCAAATGGAGTGAAGGTTTGCTGTGCCTTTCCCTACTCCCCCTAAATATGTCAATGATGGGCAATACAGTTTTCTATTGCATAATTAACTGTAATGTGATGTCATTAAAGAAAATAATTTAGGAGTGAAGTATGTTTTTCTCTATGGAGAGTTTTACAGAACTCAGTTTCATTGTCTTAAAGTAACATATTTAAATTTGCTCAATTTGTTTTAGTGTTTCCTGGAAATTATAAGCAGGATTTTTATTCTGGGTAAGTTTACGTATCCTGGGAAGAAAATGGGATTAATGAACACGATAGTCCTACAAAGTTGAAAGAAAATGACTTTCTAAAACTTCATAATTATGGAGCTAATCAGGTGAATACTTTCTTGTTAGTGGTGAATTTGGCAGCTTCAGCAGTTACTCATCATGGTAGCAGAAGCAACTCGCAATATCATCTAGCCACTCTCTCTAGAGAAGTTCACCACGGTTTTCCTGGGGAGGAATCAGAAGCTCAGATGAGTGAGGAAGTTACCTGAGTCACACAGGTGGGGAAATGCAGTGGGGACTAGATCCAGCCCCTGACGCTCAGGTCTTCATTCTTCATACTGGAGCTTACACGCTTACATTATGAAAATTTGTTTCGAGTTTAAATCATATTTTATTTTATTTTATTATTCTAGTGGTATGTTACAGCAAAAGGCCAGGCATCTTCTCCATTTGATATACTGACTATGTGATCACATTGAGTTAATATTATGTTTATTGTCTCTGGATACTGCACAGACCTTGAACCAAACTGCTTTTGGGAAAGCAGGCAGAATCATATCTGTGGGTCATTCTTAATAGCTGTTATAATATAGTTTGACATTTTCATGTGGCAGGCGGACATTAAACACAAAGTCCTTTTAATGATGGCACTCTGATCATTTAAATAACAGACACCATCTAGATTATTATCCTGAAGTCTTTGGCATTTCAAATCTGTTGTCATTTAAAATTCTCCAGGGAATTGGGAAAGATGGGTATTTGTTTATTTGTGAATGGTTGTACAGCACTTCATTCAGTTCTGTTAGCTATGAATTTGAAAATTAGAAAAACAGGAAGAACCCCTGCAAGTTTTCTTGGGTTACACATGAACACTGGGTGACCTACTAAACAATATTTCATTGATTAATTAAAGTTAGATAAATCTTTTATAGAATGCCTCATCTACGTTTTGTATGGAAAGTTCAAAAATATTCAGTCAGCATACAAAGGGTTTGTAAGAAGACAAATCACGATGGCATTGATTGAACCTGTCCTCTCTGGAATGTGAAGTCAGGTAAATGACGGACATGTTTACTGAGAGAACAAACACGTGTGCTTCAATGTGTAAGCTTGAAATCCTCCCATTTTTTCAGTTATTTTCTATGCACATTCATTGAATCTACTTAGCTTCAAGCAAATGCATTTTCTCTGGACCACTAGGTGTCATCATATCTGTTCATAAGGTTTTTAGCATGCCAGTGACTTTCACACATCATCATATTTTTAAAGACTTTATCAGTGATATCAAGAGTTCAGAATAGAAGACAAGTGTAGGAGAGGAAGGAACTCTGATATAACAAGAGAGAGTAAATTAGATTCTGTTCCTTTAGTAAGATATCATTGCCCCATTCCATATGATGATATAATATGAAAAATCATTATGTAGGGAAGTAAAGTTATTTTAAACTCCTTGGTTAAAAGAAAAACTCTCACCCTCTGAATTTTGCTTGAAAACCAAGTCATTGGGGTTGTTTAGCATTTGTTAAATACCTTCTATGAGAAGAAATGCACATTGGATACTGCTTGAAATTTATATAAAATTGAGAGAAAAATGTTAGTTTTTTTCTTCAATGGAGTTGATTTCTTTGGAGAAATAATACTAGAGAAGAAATATACATAGTATATTCCAAACTATAGTAATATAATTTAACATAAAGTATAGTATATATAATATTAGTCTTGGAAAATTGGAAGGGTTGTCACAGACTCCTTGTTTGGACAAGGCACCACTCATTCCAAAGATAAAGAGGTGATGGCTCACAGTATTTTTTTGGAGGAAGAAAAAAAAATGCATGAAAAGTCACATCCTATTTTCTTCAAATGCACCATGATTCCATGGTAAAGGGTGAAAATGCAAAAAATATTGGGCCATGATCTTTCAGACTCAACCCCAAGGATCTGCCAGCTTTCCCCTGGGCGTGAAAGAGATGATGCCAGTGCCCTGGGTGGGGGTGGAGGTAGGAGGAGCTGGATTTCGAGCCAGAGAAGGGCATTTATTCCTGGGTTCCAGAATTTGAATATCTTTACTAGTGAAATATGTGAAATGTGAAATGCTTGTGATCTCACTGTATCATGAAGATAAATATGGTATCAATGAGGGTTTGGCAGAAATAAATGGCGGGTCATTCATATTAGAGAATGACAATGGCATTTGATTAGGGAACCATTTAAACAGCTGCAGGCAGAGTGCATGAAAACCACTTGGGGTAGCGAATATCCCAGCGCCAGTAAAGAGAAGCTGTACCACCTGGACAGAGCTTCCTTCTGGAGCCCTAACTTTAGTTGAGGGACACATCTAACCTGAGACAAATCAGGCAAGGAGTCAGAGGAATAAATATGCTAACCTTAATGTCCTCCCTCTCTTCTTCTGTGTGGGCTTCCCACTGGTGGAAGCCGCCTGGTACTGGACACCAGAGCTGTTTGATATAGTCCATACCTGTCGCCTTTCAGGGATATCTGATATTTGGAGAAGATCAGAGCCCACCTAATGGTCAAATAACACTTCCTCTATGCTGGTCTCAGATATACTCTTCAAATATGTAAATCAGATCATGGAAGTAGTGTGCTTCCAATCTTCCTGGGACTTTCCATAGCTCACAGGAGAAAATTCAAAATTCTTCATTTAGATCGCTAAGATCATTTATTGCTTAGCCATGAACTTTCTCCCTAACATTCCCTTTTCTCCCACCTTATGGCACTAGTCTTGATACCTCAAGGTGCCAGGTCATGTCGTACCTTTTTACCAGCCATGCAGTATCTCTGCTGTTCCCTCTTCCTAGACTAATGGCTTTTACTTGTTTTCTCATTTAGCTAATCCTGCTTGTCCTTCAAAATCAATTCCCCATGAAAGGTTTCCTTATTCAAATTGGATTTAGATACTGTATTTGGATGTGCCTACAATACTTTCTTTTTATCTCTATTGCAACATTACTTATTTTGTACTGTAGTGACTTGTTCGTTTTCACTAACCTGAGTTTCTCCAATCTAAGGTAGAATGTTTATTTTATTCTGTATTCTTATAAACTTGCATATAATTTTTCACATATGAACTTAATTAATGTTTATTGAATGAATAAATGAAAGTATAAAATGACTAATTCAGTGCCTGGCAGTAGTAGGAAGAATACATGTTAATTTGTTTCCTTTTTATTTTTTTAACTTTAATTGTAGTTGATATACAATAGTATATTAGTTTCAGTTGTACAGCCCAGTGATTAGACATTATATAACTTACTAAGTACTTACCCCCATAAGCCTAGTACCCACCTGGAATCATACAGAGTCAATAATTAAAATATTACTGACTCTATTCTCTATGCTGTACTTTACATCCCTGTGACTATTCTGTGATCACCAATTTGTAATTCTTAATCCCTTCATCTCTTGCATCCATCTCACTAATATCTCTCCCATCTGGGATCCATCAAAATTTCTGTATCCATAAGTCTGTTTCTGTTCTGCTTGTTTGTTTACTTTGTTGTTGTTGTTTTTTTAGATTCTACATATAAGTGAAATCATATGACATTTGTCTTACTGTATCTGACTTATTTCACTCAGCACAATACCCTCTAGGTTCATCCATGTTGTTGCAGAAGGCAAGATTTTACTGTTTTTGTTGGTTTATTAATGGCTGAGTCATATCCCATTGTATATGTGCACCACTTCTTTATCCTTTCATCTGTTGATTAACACTTACGTTGCTTCCATATCTTGGCTATTGTAGATAATGATGCAATGCATATATGGATGCATATGTATTTCTTATTTAGTGTTTTGGGTTTCTTTGGGTAAATACTCAGAAGTGGAATTTCTGGATCCTTTTTTGTCTCTTGTTATCTAGCCTTTGTTTTAAAGTCTATTTTGTGTGGTATATGTATTGCTACATTCACTTTTTGATTGTTCATTTCCATTTTCATGAAGTATCTTTTCCCATCCCTTTCCTTTTCGTTTGTGTGTCTTTCTAATATATTTTTTTTTATCAATTTTATTGATTTCAGAGAGAGAGAGAGAGAGAGAGAGAAAGAGAGAGAGAGAGAGAGAGAGAGAGAAAGAAACATCAAGAATGAGAGAGAATCATTAATTGACTGCTTCCTACATGCCCCACACTGGGGACCAAGCCCTATAACCGGGCATGTGCCATGACAGGGAATCGAACCATAGGTCAATGCTCAACAACTGAGCCACACTGGCTGGGCAGTTTGTGTGTCTTTCAATCTGAAGTGTGTCTCTTGTAAACAGCATACTTAAGGGTCTTGTTTTGTTATTTTTTTCAACCCCCATATGTCTTTTGATTGGAGCATTTAATTAATTTCATCTAAAGTAGTTGTTGATAGGTACTTATTGCCATTTTATTCATTTTTAAATCTTTTTTTCTTCTTCTTAAAGAAGACCATTTAACATTTCTTATAATACTGGTTTGGTGGTGATTGACTTTTTCTTGACTGGGAAGCTCTTTATCTGTCATTTGATTCTAAATGATAACTTTGCTGGGTAGAGTAATCTTGGTTGATTTTCATTACTTTGAATATTTCTTGCCAGTCCTTTCTTGTCTTCAGAGTTTTTGTTGATAAATCAGCCAGTAGTCTTAAGGGAGCTTCCTTGTTTTTATTTTTCTGATAAAAGAAGATGCTCAAGTGACATAAGCCGGCATTCAGTGGGGGATAAAAATGATGTGCCCTCCTGATCCTTTTTTTTTTTTTTTAAATTGAGATTCCTGGTAAAAGTAAGACAGGGATTGGAATTTGCTTCCCAGTCTCTCTTCCCATTCTACCTTAGACTCATAAAATTGGACATGTAATTTGAAAATTATTTCAGAACATCTCTCTCAAGATGTGAAGATGCTATGGGACTCCCAAAGTGTATAATCCTCCACTGACAGATAGCAATAATTGCTTATGAGGAAATCTGAGAGCCATCAATGAGAGCTCTACAGAATGTCATCAATGTGTACTGGCAACAGAATTGTAATACTCAACCTCAACCATAAAGGAATAAAGGAAGTTGCAAGCAATAGTAAACTCATAACCCTAAATCTTATCAGTATAGTAATTAAGAGTTCCTGCAAACTAGCTAAACACTAAACATTTCAACCCTAGTATAAATTTATATGTGTGTATATATATATATATACATATATTTATATGTATATATGTATATGTATATATATATATATATATGTATATATATATATATATATATATATATATATATATATATATATATAGTGGCCAGATTATTATGACCACCTGACATTTGTAGACAAATTAGCTATAATTTTGCACTGAAGTTGCTAGAGGGCCAGACCATTATAAATAGGGAAGCAGATTGTTTACCACGACAGTAGAATTGATTTTTTTCTGAAGATATGGGTAAACATGATTTAACAGCCTTTGAACGTGGGATAGAAATACATTTATGTATTTCTATTAAATTTCAACACTAGATATCTTTGGAAAGAATATATAAATACTAGAGGCAAACTTTTTTTGTATTTTTATATATTTGTATATAAAATACAAATATTTTATATACAAATATATAAATACAAATTTTTGTGCACTCGGGAGGTCCCTCAGCCCGACCTGTGCCCTCTTGCAGTCTGGGACACCTCGGGGGATGACCACCTGCTGGCTTAGGCCCACTCCCTGGGGGACTGGGCCTAAGCTGGCAGTCAGACATCCCTCTGGCAGCCTGGGAGCCCTCGGGGGATGTCTACTTGCCAGTGGGGAGCAGCCCTAAGCTGTAGTCGGACATCCTTAGCGCTGCTGAGGAGGCAGGAGAGACTCCCACCACCACCACTGTACTGGTAGCTGTCAGCCTGGCTTGTGGCTGAGCAGAGCTCCCCCTGTGGGAGCGCACTGAGCACCAGGGGGCAGCTCCTGCATTGAGCGTCTGCCCCCTGGTGGTCAGTGTATGTCATAGTGACCAATCATTCCCAGTCGTTCTGCTGTTAGGGTCAATTTGTATATTACCCTTTTATTATATAGGATACATATGAGTGTGCATACACACACACACACATAAACAGTTTTAAAAAATTAGAACTCAAATAATTTGCAATTGTGTTTCAAAACCAAAATGAGTATAGGAACAGGAGAATCAGCTAATGCATTGGTATAATTTGAAGAGCTAATATTGGCCATTTAAGCCCAAATTAAGCAGTCATCAATAGTACAGACCATTACATATATTGATATATATCAATAGTACAATCCATTTTTTTTAATTTCCCAAACTTTTGCATCCATATTTAATTAGCACAAATCTCCAGATTATAGAAAAGTCACAGGACTGGCATATAAAAAAGATGACTTAGTAAAATTACAAAATATTATTGAAACTCTGCATAATTTTCAATACATGCAAGAAGTTGTCCATAGTGTCTGTGGTGGGTTGAATAATGTAGCCTCTCTACCACATGTCTGGGTCCTAACCCCTGAAATCTGAGAGTCTATTACTGGACAAGGAAAAGGGGATTTTGCAGGTGTGATTAAAGATCTTGAGATGGGACATTATTCCAGGTTTTGGATCAGTACAGTGTAACCAAAGGATCTTTCTAAAGGGAAAGTACGAGGGTCAGATTCAGAGAACATGTAAAGGTTGGAATCAGAAGCCACAGAGGAGATACTTTTTTCTTCCGCTAGCTTTCAGGATGGAGGAGGGGCAGCTTCTAAAGCAAAAAGGGCGGGGAGACATTCCAGAAAGAACCAGCCAGATGGCACTTTGATCTAGCCCGGTGGAGCGGACTTCAAATTTATGACCTCCAAATTGGAAAATAATCAATTCATGTTGTAATAAAACTCATGTAAAAAAATCACAACAGATTAATGATAATTACAACAACAATATGGATCTCATGGTCAGTTGAGATGTTTTTCTAATTGCACAGTGTTTCCAGTTGCACAATTTTAATGCACAATGTCATCCCCAGGCATTTTTTTTTATTGTTTTGCCTTTTTAAAAAGCAAAAGCTTACTGAACTCAAGGTGTGAAGGACTCAGAAGGTGACATTTCACTAATGACTCCTCTAAGAAATTGACAAAGATGGATGTAGTGCCTTTATTGACAGCCCCTGAGAGGCATAGTACTTTCAAAATGACATCAAAACAAAAGCAAACAGCTGTGGAAAAAAGCTGCTTGCTTTTGTTTACAGAAAGAATGTGACTTCCCTTAATTGCATAATGCATATTTTATATTAGTATATAAATCCTCACGTGTCTCCTATTTAAACATAGATAGCTAATTATGCTATTTGCCAAGATCTAATAACTTCAACATTCTGACTTTAATATTATGCAACACCTAACCTAAGAGAACCTCAATGAAACGTACACATATTTCACTAATGAAATCTTGCCTTCCTTGTGGACGGGGTTCATGTGGAAGTCTCTGTGTTTAAATAATATGCAAAGAAAGGCATGTGACTAAAATCTTGATCCAAATAATGATAAATCATAAATTTAAAATACAATGCAGTGGCTCTTGCTGGTATATTGATACTTCTTATGGTGAAATAGTTTTCTCACAGGAAACAGTTATACTGTCATGGGTTTGTTTGGTACATACTCACTTCTCTGTCTCTAGATTTCTTACTCCACTTTATCTTTCCCAATGTTTAGTCTGAAGGCAAGGGGAGCTTCAGGGCTCTCTAGTCTCCTCAGAGCTTCATTCTGGGCCAAGTTTCCAGGGATAGAGGCAGAATCAGTCACTTTTTGTGTCCTCTCAGTCCCAGACAGGGAATAAGACTTTAGGACAGATTTCAAAGGCCAGTACTAACTACGAGTTCCAATGAGGTTCTGAGGCTCAGTTTTGAACCCCTATTGGTGTACTTAATTGACTTAAGGAATAAACCTGATAAAGCAGGGCTAATATGTGAAAGGTTAAGATAGTTGCCTTCCCATCAAGGATTGGGGTCATCATCCCAGTGATTCATAGAATATTAGAGAATTTCCATCACAAGAAGCTATAGTAATTTTAAGATAGAATTTGATATGATCTATATATTTCTCAAGTCTAAATTATTATGGACTGTATTGCATATCCATACATATGCATATTAAATGATATTGATTTGATTTTCTTTCTGAACTAAAAGATTCCATAAGAACATACCCCTGTTTTTTTCCTACTGTTAATGAAAATTTTTTTCACCTTTAGTCTTTGAATTTAATGTCTATTTACATATAATGCTAAAATTCTTTTAAAAATGATAAAAATTCCAAGTGTTTGTAAAATAGATTATTACTGATTTTTCTACATGAGATAAAAGGCAAAACAAATTACATAAAAGATGTAATACTTAAAGATAGCATTTGATATAGAGCTTTCACCCTCACTAAAATCTTATTAGAAGGTCTCTATGTGCAGCTAGTTGGATGTATATCCTCTCTTGTGTTTGCATGGCTTTATGATGTGAGAAATCAATTCTTGTATGGTTGCTACTTGACTTTCTCTCCAGAAAACTGTTTCTTGTATTAGGTTTTGATACCATTTGACGAGGAAGCTTGTGAACCTCTCAACCTGATAATGCAAGTTGTATTAAATGGGACATAATTCCCAGTAGCTGGTAGATGGACAATTTGGTATTCTGCAGCATGAAAGATTGAAGTCCAACCACTCCATCATTACTTCAGAAGAAATTCTCTTCAAGTGAAAAAGTGGAAAAGGAGGTATTTTGTTCTTGTATGAAATGGAAATGGCTTTCAATACTGTTTTCCTTATCTACGCCTTGATTTTTTTCTTAAGGAAACTTAGACCATTTACTGAAACAGGCATCTTTTAATTTGGTGACCAGCCCCTGTATTCTTAACCTGTTTTTGAAAAAAATTGAAGCCTAAGACTCAGTATGTCAGAGGTAGATTCTTCCTGTTGTGTATGTGGTCGTTAGGTTAGTTGTACACATTTTGCTGCTTATTAATGCTTCTCTTTTCATCTGTTTGCTTTTGCTTGCATCTGAGAAAGAGACAAGCTAAAGCAGAGAGGACAGACAGTTAATCACTACTACCGCCAACATGCTTTTACACTTTGGTCTTATCAATGAGATAGGGCTGAAAACCAAATCAAAACAAGACACAATATCCTTCTCTCTGTGGAGTATCAATGAATTAATCTCACTGGATGAGAAGCATTGGTTGGATCAATAAGACATTTTCCCACGTTTCCCTGCTGGCCAGAAAGACTCCAATTTCTACTTTTGCTATTAATTGATTCAAATTGTATGAGATGGTAATGTTATAAGGAAATCATCCCATGGGGCTCCCAATATTCCTTGTTAACTCTAACCTGTTCTTGGTGCGTTTTATTCTGTAGTACATATTTGGGATTAGGTTCATTGTGGGGTTTTTTCTTTTTCTTTTTTGTCTCTGTTAAAAATAGTACCAATTACTTCAGTTATACACAGTGTTTGTTATTGAGTCTGTAGCATGTTAGAAAACTCTTTTAATTTTTTAGTAGAAACTATATTCAAGACACTCCATGGTTTTTTCCTGATATCTTGTTAGATTCCTGAATAGGCACTGTCTATCCCACTGTTTTGCTTATATCCCTGCTAGACTAAGAAATCTCTAAAGCCAAGCATTTAGTTGAAACAAACTTTATTTTTTACTCACAAACTTTAGCTTATTATTCACATTCTTCCTAGGATATGTGGTAGCTCTGACCATTAGGATGAGGCTCTAAGTACTCATTTTTGGAAAGAGGAGGCTGAGAACTGTCATAATAAAGCCACATCCAGTCTTGTGTTCTCTCATTTCCTTGTGCTGTTCATGGACATTTTCACTTGTCCATGGGATTGTAAGAACCCCGAGGGCTGTGCTTATTTTTGCATTCACCCATGCCCAGCCCTCCTTTGGTAGCAGGACATGCACTATGAATATGTTCTTTAGGTAAATTGAAATAGCCGTGTGTGTGTGCGTGTGTGTGTGTGTGTGTGTGTGTGTGTGTGTGTGTAGTTTTTCTGTCTTCAACACTTAGAGGTTATCTGATAAAATCACACCTTGCTGGCCACTTTGAGACATAAAATTTGAAATGTGAGCAGGAAAATTGGGTACTTTAATGTTTTATTTTGCACTTCTAAGTTTGTGAATTTTAAAGGAAATTCATCCCACCATTAGTTTATTAAGTATATACAATATAAAAAATAGACTCTACAGCAGAAGGCGTGATAGTTTCATTTATCTCTTATGTGTTATATGTCACCTTGGCAGGGTTGATTCCCCACTCATTTTGCCTAAATTTGGGTTTCTATACTTTCTTAGGTCTAGGATTAATGACTGACTTATAAGGTTGATGATGGTGAATGACCTTTGAACACCCCGCTCCGTCCTATGTGGATGTGATGTCTACATGACTCTGTGATGGCATGGCTGTCATTTTATATTTATTACTTATGTTCCCTTGTCATTTTGATTTTATGATGACAAATCCACAATCTAGAGTTGCCATGCCTCACTGATATCAGTTGGGTGCCTCTGGGCTTTCTCCTTGAGCACACTTTCAGATTTCTTCATACTGTAAATCATCTCTGACCCCAAAATAAATCATTATGAATACTATGTTCATCTGTGGGAGAGACAAAATCACTTAAAGTAAATGCTCCCCCCACCTTATTCATTTTTGTTAAATGTAATTGTTAAAACAGTTTGTAGAATGTACTTTTGGGATGTCACATAATCTAAAAAATTCATTTTCTTAAATCTAGTAAAATGTGTTCTTTTTATTGTATAGTTTTTTTAATTGATAAACACATTAAATAGGACATTTAGTTTTTTTAAATTTTTTTATTATTATTAGTTAAGGTATTACAAATGTGTCCTCATCCCCCCCTTTAACCCCCAACCTCCCCCCACACACAAACTCATGCTCCCATCCCCCCGTTGTCCATGTCCATTGGTTTGGCTTATATACATGTATACAAATCCTTCTGTTGATCTCTTCCCCTTACCCCTGCCCTCCCCTACTTTCCTTCTGGGGATTGATAGCCTGATCGCTGTTTCTCAGTCTTTGGGTCTGTCCTTTTTCATCAGTCTATGTTGTTCTCTATAATCCACAAATGAGTGAGATCATGTGGTATTTATCTTTCTCTGACTGGCTTATTTCACTTAGCATAATGCTCTCCAGTTCCATCCATGCTGTTGCAAAAGGCAAGAGTTCCTTTTTTTTTTACCGCAGCATAGTATTCCATTGTGTATATGTACCACAGTTTTCTAATCCACTCATCTGCTGATGGGCACTTAGGCTGTTTCCAAATCTTAGCTATGGTGAATTGTGCTGCTATGAACATAGGGGTGCATATATCCTTTCTAATTGGCATTTCTGGTTTCTTGGGATATATTCCTAGGAGTGGGATCACAGGGTCAAATGGGAGTTCCATTTTTAGTCTTCTGAGGTAGCTCCATACTGTTCTCCACAGTGGCTGCACCAGTCTGCATTCCCACCAGCAGTGCAGAAGGGTTCCTTTTTCTGCACATCCTCTCCAGCATTTGTCGTTTGTTGATTTGTTGATGATAGCCATTCTGACAGGTGTGAGATGATAACGCATTGTCGTTTTGATTTGCATCTCTCGTATAATTAGTGACTTTGAGCAGGTTTTCATATGTCTTTCTGCCTTCTGTATGTCCTCTTTTGAAAAGTGTCTATCTAGGTCCGTTGCCCATTTTTTTATTGGATTGTTTATCTTCCTTTTGTTAAGTTTCATGAGATCCCTGTATATGTTGGAAATTAAACCCTTATCGGTGGTATCATTGGTAAATATGTTCTCCCATGTAGTGGGTCTTCTTGCTGTTTTTTTGATGGTTTCCTTTGCTGTGCAAAAGCTTTTTATTTTGATGTAGTCCCATTTGTTTATTTTCTCTTTAGTTTCCATTGCCCTAGGAGCATTATCAGAGAAGAAATTTCTTTGGCATATGTTTGCGATTTCATTGCCTGTGGATTCCTCTAGTATTTTTATGGTTTCCCGTCTTACGTTTAAGTCTTTTATCCATTTTGAGTTTATTTTTGTGTATGGTGTGAGTTGGTGATCTAGTTTCATCCTTTTGCATGTATCTGTCCAATTTTCCCAACACCATTTATTGAAAAGACTGTCTTGACTCCATTGAATGCTCTTGCCTCCTTTGTCGAATATTAATTGGGCATAGTGTTTTGGGTCGATTTCTGGGGTCTCTATTCTATTCCATTGATCTATATGTCTGTTCTTGTGCCAGTACCAAGCTGTTTTAAGAACAGTGGCTTTGTAATACAGTTTGATATCTGGTATTGAGATCCCACCTACTTTGTGTTTTCTCAGGATTGCTGCAGCTATTCGGGGTCTTTTTTTATTCCAGATGAATTTTTGGAATGTTCGTTCTAGATTTGTGAAATATGCCTTTGGTAATTTAATGGGGATTGCATTGAATCTATAAATTGCTTTGGGTAGTATGGACATTTTGATGATGTTGATTCTACCAATCCATGAACACGGTATATTCTTCCATCTGTTTATGTCTTCCTCTATTTCTTTTTTCAGTGTCCTGTAGTTTTCAGCATATAAGTCTTTTACCTCCTTAGTTAAGTTTATTCCTAGGTATTTTAATTTTTTTGGTGCAATGGTAAATGGGATTGCTTCTGTAGTTTCACTTTCTGTAAGTTCACTATTGGTGTAAAGAAATGCCATGGATTTCTTAGCATTAATTTTGTATCCTGCTACATTGCCGAATTCATTTATTAAGTCTAATAATTTTTTGATGGAGTCTTTAGGGTTCTGTATGTACAGTATCATGTCATCTGCAAATAAGGACAGTTTTACTTCTTCTTTTCCAATCTGGATGCCTTTTATTTCTTCTTCGTGTCTGATCGCAATGGCTAGTACTTCCAGTACTATGTTGAACAGGAGTGGTGAGAGGGGGCATCCCTGTCTTGTTCCTGTTTTTAGGGGGAATGGTTTTAGTTTTTGCCCATTGATTATGATGTTGGCTGTGGGTTTGTCATATATGGCTTTTATTATGTTGAGGTATGATCCCTCAATTCCTATCTTGCTGAGAGTTTTTATCAAGAAAGGGTGTTGGATTTTGTCAAATGCTTTTTCCGCATCAATTGATATGACTATGTGGTTTTTTTCTCTCAATTTGTTTATGTGATGTATCACGTTTATTGATTTGCGGATATTGTACCATCCTTGCATCCCTGGGATAAATCCTACTTGGTCATGGTGTATGATCTTTTTGATGTACTGCTGGATCCGATTTGCTAGGATTTTGTTGAGGATTTTGGCATCTATGTTCATGAGGGATATTGGCCTATAATTCTCTTTCAATGTATTGTCTTTATCTGGTTTTGGGATTAGGGTGATGTTGGCTTCATAGAATGAGCTGGGAAGTGTTCCTTCCTCTTGGATCTTTCGACATAGTCTGAGGAGGATAGGTTTTAGGTCTTCCTTGAATGTTTGGTAAAACTCCCCTGTGAAGCCATCTGGCCCCGGGCTTTTGTTTGCTGGAAGCTTTTTGATTACTGCTTCGATTTCCTCCATAGTTATTGGCCTATTGAGATTTTTAGATTCTTCCTGGTTAAGTTTTGGAAGGTTGTATTTATCTAGGAATATGTCCATTTCCTCCAGGTTGTCTAGTGTGTTGGAGTAGAGTTGTTCATAGTATTTTCTAACAATCCTTTGTATTTCTATGGGGTCTGTTGTTATTTCTCCTCTTTCATTTCTGATTTTGTTTATTTGGGTCCTCTCTCTTTGTTTCTTGGTGAGCCTGGCTAGAGGTGTATCAATCTTGTTTATCCTTTCAAAGAACCAGCTCTTGGTTTTGTTGATCTTTTGTATTGTTTTTTTGGTCTCTATATCGTTTATCTCCGCTCTGATCTTTGTTATTTCCTTCCTTCTGCTTACAGTGGGCTTTTTTTTGTTGCTCTCTTTCTAATTCTTCGAGTTGTAGAGTTAGGTCATTTATTCTCATTGTTTCTTGTTTCTTGCAGTAGGCTTGTAGAGCTATGAACTTCCCTCTCAAGACTGCTTTTGCTGTGTCCCATAGGTTTTGGATTGTTGTGTTTTCATTGTCATTTGTTGCCATGATGTTTTTTATTTCTTCTTTGATCTCACTGGTGACCCAGTCGTTGTTTAATAGCATGCTATTTAGTCTCCATGTGTTTGATTTTTTTGGATTGTTTTTGTTGTAGTTGATTTCCAGTTTTATGCCTTTGTGGTCTGAGAAGATACTTGATATGATTTCAATTTTCTTGAATTTGAAGAGACTTTGTCTGTGACCCAATATATGGTCTATCTTTGAAGATGACAAATGTGCACCTGAGGAGAATGTGTATTCTGTGGCTTTGGGGTGAAATGTTCTGAAGATGTCAATTAATTCCATCTGATCTAGTGAGTCATTTAGGATTGATGTTTCTTTGCTGAGTTTCTGTTTAGAGGATTTGTCCAGTGGCGATAATGGGGTGTTAAGGTCCCCTACTATGATTGTATTGCTGTCAATCTCTCCCTTGATCTTCTCCAGAAGATTTCTTACATATTTGGGTGCTCCTATATTGGGTGCATATATATTTACCAGAGTTATTTCTTCTTGTTGGACTGCTCCCTTTAGTATTATGAAGTGGCCTTCTTGATCTCTTTTTATGTCCTTCACTTTGAGATCTAATTTGTCAGATATAAGTATTGCTACCCCGGCTTTTTTTTCACATCCATTGGCCTGAAAAACCTTTTTCCATCCCTTCACCATCAGTCTGTGTGCGTCTTTTTTTCTGAGTTAGGTTTCCTGTAGACAGCAGATATATGGGTCATGTTTTCTTATCCATTCATTTACCCTATGCCTTTTGACTGGGGAATTTAATCCATTTACATTTAAAGTTATTATTGATAGAAACTTGTTAGTCGCCATTTTTGTTCTTTACCGCTGCGTTCCTTCTTTGTTTCCTGTTTTTTCTATTTACAGCAGACCCTTTAGCATTTCTTGCATTGCTGGTTTGGTTGTAATAAACTCCCGTAGACCATTTTTGTCTGTGAAGCTCCTGATTTGACCCTCAATTTTGATTGATAGCCTCGCTGGATATAGTATTCTTGGATTCAGACCCTTCCTTTGCATGACTTTGTATATTTCATTCCATTCCCTTCTTGCCTGATGTGTTTCTGTTGAGAAATCGGTCGCTAGTCTGATGGGGGATCCTTTGTAGGTAACTTTCTGTCTCTCTCTGGCTGCTTTTAAGATTCTTGCTTTGTCGTTGGTGTTTGCCAATTTAATTATTATGTGCCTTGGTGTCGGTCTTTTCGGGTTCATTTTGTTTGGGACTCTGTGAGCTTCTTGGATTTGTGTGAGTTTTTTCCTCCCTATATCAGGGAAATTTTCTGTTACTATTTTTTCAAACAGGTTTTCTATTCCTTGCTCAGTTTCCTCTCCTTCTGGCACCCCTATTATTCGGATGTTGTTTCGTTTAGCATTGTCCCAGAGTTCTCTTAGGCTCTCTTCCTGCTTTTTAATTTTTTTTTCTAGAAGCTGTTCTGTTTGGGTATTTTTTTCTACCTTGTCTTCTAGCTCGCTGATACGGTCCTCTGCTTCTTCTAGTCTACTGTTGATGCTTTCTATTGAGTTCTTTATGGCAGTGATGTCGTTTTTCATTTCTTCTTGGTTTCTCTTCATTTCCTCTTGGTTCTTCTTCATTTCCTCTTGGTTCCTACACATATTGTTGAATTGGTCTTCCATTCTTTTCATCCACCTTATGACCATTACTCTGAATTCTTTCTCTGACAGGTTGCTTGCCTCCATTGCCTCTATTTCGTTTACTTCCTTTTCTGATGGTGCCTGCTTTTCTTTCATATTTGGGTTGGTTCTTTGTTTCACCATGATTTCTCTTCTCAAGGTGTTTGGTTATGTAGATCTCTCTCTGTTGCTCTGATTCAAAGGCACAAAATACAACACAACAAGGCACAACGTACAAGGCACCGAACTAAATGCATTCACGATATTAATAACCCCAAATAAAGGTGACCCCCCCCGAGCGAAGAGAATTAGGGGATAAAGAAGAAAAAAGAGAAAAATATTAGAGAGAAAAATAAAAAACAAAAAGGAGTGCCGAAATGAGATTGGGAAAAGGGAGAGGAAAAAAAAACAACACAAAAAGACTAAAACAAAAAAACACAACAACAACAAAAACAAAAAAAAAATTAAGAGAATGAAATAGAGGTGGGGAAGAGGGTATTTGTATGGGGAGAGCGAGGGATTGGAAATTAGATATATAAGTAGTGTGAAATTTAGACAGTGGGTAGAAAGAAGGAATAGGTAAAATCCAAAGCAGGAATAGGGTAAGAGAAACAGGACAACAAAAGGGGAAAAGTGAGGAAGAGAGTTTTGGCTTAAGGGTAAATGTGAGATAGAGAGAAATGATGCTAAAGGAACAATGAAAATAGAGTGTAGAACACTAATCCCAAAATAAAATAAAGAAAAATAAAAAAATAATAAAAAATAAAATGACCCTTGAAAAAATGGTAAAAGGATAGCAATAATACTGGTTAAGAAATGTAGTAATTAAAAAGGTAAAATCAGGTGATGAAAAAAATAAAAAATAAAAAAATAAATAAAATAGGTTCTTAATGAAATGGTGAAAAAAGAATTAAAAATATATATATATATATATATATATATATATATATATATATATATATATAAAAATATTCGGAAGTGAAGGTGCTTCAGATCTTCCACTCTTCTTTTTGGCACGCCTCAGTCCTGCCAGGCATTCAGGGGAGTGTTGAACTTCCCTGCGATACACTGTCCCTCTGTGCAGTAAACCACAGACCTGATTTTAAGGCAGGTTGTATTTTTTTACCAGACTGCCTTTATTTGTGATCGCAAAAGAGACAGTTCGTGGCTCTGCCTCTGGGTGGCAGTGTGTCTGGATTTACCTCCGAGGCTCTAAGTCCTCTCTATCAGTAGGGTTTTGTCCTCTATGGTATTTGGAACTGATTCGGGAAAGACCACTGCCCAGAGCTGGTTCCTTGCCACTGTCTGCTGTTTCCCAGGCTCCCCAAAAAGAACTTTCCCCTACAGGCTCTGCGAATGACCCCAACTGGGGAATCCCATGCGCTGGGTTTAATAATCAAATGCACGGATCTAAGGGGAACTGTAACAAGAGCCTGATAGTTGTGCGAATTCGCAAGCCTCCACCTTCCAGGTCTGCGCACAGTCTCAGCGCGCAGTCTCCGCGCGCCCACTCGCCCCTGGCACCAAGCAGCCAGCAGATTGGCAAAGTCCAAGGCTGCTCCTTTACATCCAGTCCAGCTCTGGGCTCATTTTTCGCGTTCCCTTCTGCCAGCAGCCCTGTGGGGCCCCTTCCCCACTCGCGGGTCACGCTGGTCCCAATGGCTGCGGACTCTGTGGGGCGCAGATTCCGACCCGCGCGCGCGAGCTTGGTTCTCCCTCCAACCCGAACTGCAAACCGCACCTTTAGGGGATGTCCAACCTTTCTGTGAGAAGAAGCAGTGCTCGTCTGAGTTCACGCAGTCACGCTGCTTGAGATCCCTTGTTTCCAGGTTAGTAGCTGGTCTCTGGATGCCGGCAACAACAACCCAAGATGGCGCGGTCTCCGCTGCTTAGCTGGGGAGGTCTCTGCTGCTTAGCTGGCGCACCAGGAGAGGCTTCAGCCGCAGTCTCCAACCGTCCTTTTTTTTCCCTGGGGGGTTCTCAGTCTTTCCTAGCTGCAGACAATCTCTCAGCTGAAAATCCTCTACCTATTCGGGCTGAATGTTACCCATTTCAGCTGCTCACCCTTATCTGCTCCAGGACAAGGCACAGGACACGTCCGCTTATACCTCCGCCATTTTCCGAGCTCCATTTAGTTTTGATTTTAACCAAAAATGGTAGATTTTGGCTAGAAGTTGCTTCTTCTACTTAATGTATATCAAATATCTTTTTCTTTTTCTAAAATTAGTTTTATTTAGATATAATTAACAAGTAAAAATTGCATATATTTAAGGTATACTCCTAGATGTTGAGATATATGTACTTATTGTGAAATGATCACCACAATCAAGCTAATTTACATATTTATTACCTTACATCTTTACCAATTCCTTCTTTTTTTGTTGTGATGAACACACTTAAGTTTTACCCTCTATACAAATTTCGGGTACACAATACACTATTATTAACTATAATCATGACACTGTACACTAGATATCCAAATACTAGAGTACTGTGCATGAAATTCATGCATAGGTAGGGTCCCTAGGCCTGGCCGGTGATCAAGGCCAATCTGTGGGGTGACCGGTGGGGCAATCGGGGGTGTGGTGGCGCTGGCACCTGCCTTGGTTGGCCTGGGGCCTGCGGGCTGGGGGCAGCTCCTGCATTGAGTGTCTTCCCCCTGGTGGTCAGTGCATGTCAAAGTGACTGGTCATTCTGCCTTTGGTTGATTTGCATATTAGGCTTTTATTATATAGGATTATTCATCCTGCATAACTGAAACTTTGTACTCTTTAACCACCTCCCCATTTTCTCCACCACCATACCCAGCCCCTGGCAGCCACTTTGGTATTCTTTTCTTCTATATACTTCACTTTTTAGATTCCATGTATAAAAGTGGGATGCAGCATTTGTCCTTCTGTGTCTGCTTTATTTCACTTAGTATAATATCCAGCAGATTGTTGCAAGTTGAAGATTTTTCTTTATTATGACTGAATAATTCTTGTGATATATATGTATATCATATTTTCTGTATTCATTTATCTATTGAACAAAACATAAATTGCTTTCATATCTTGGCTATTGTGGATTATATTGCAGTGAATGTGGGAGTGCAGATATCTCTTTCAGATACTGATTTCATTTCTTTGGGATATATGACCATAAGTGAGATTGCTGGATCATAAAATAGTTCTATTTTTAATTTTTTTTCTGCAGAACTGTCATACTGTGTTCCATAGTGGCTGTGTTAGTTTTCATTTCCAACAGTGCACATGGTTTCCATTTTCACCACATTGGTGTCAATACTTTTTTTTTTTTTATAATAGCAATTCTAACACGTATGAAATGATCATCTCATTGTGGTTTTGCTTTGCATTTCCCTGGTGGTTAATGATGTTGAGCATTTTTTCAAGTATCTGTTGGTCAATTATGTGTTGTCTTTTGCAAAATATCTATTTATGTCCTTTATCTATTTTTTAATGGGCCTACTTGATTTTGGTTTTTGTTATTGATTTGTTTATGTTCCTTATATATTTTGGATATTAACCCCTTATCAGATATAGGATTTACAAATATTCCTCTCCTATTCCATAGGTTGCTTCATTTTATTGGTTACTTCCTTTGCTGTGAAGAAGCTTTTTAGTTTAATGTAGTTCCACCTGTCTACTTGTGCTTAGTCGTCTGTGCTCTTGGTGGCAAATATAAAAAAATCCTTGCCAAGACTGATGTCAAGAAGTTTCTTTATGAGACATGGAAGTGGCTACGGAGCTTTGACGGTCATGCTGGCCTCCCTGGTTTGAGTCTTTCTGGTTTAATTCTGAGCATCGCAGACCACATTGCTCCACTCCAAGCCTTAGGGTCACTGCTAGCATTAACGTCTCCATCCCTGCACTGCCAGTAACTCATTGTTCCTGACTCTTCTGTGACAAAGGACAACACTTTCAGCATTTCAGGGTCCTTCTGACTGAGTGTGGTGGAAACAAACAAAAGAACTGTGCTGATACTTTTGAGGTACATTCCTATGATGCAGACACAACTCCTTAATATCAGGTCACCTGAGAAAACAACGAAGAGCAGGACTAGGAACAGGAGGACATGGCTGATTCTCAGGGACCATTAACTTTCAGAGATGTGGCTGTAGATTTTTCTCAGGAGGAGTGGGAATGCCTGGATCCATCTCAGCGAAAATTGTATGTAGATGTGATGTTGGATAACTATGAAAACCTGGTATCCGTGGGTCTTGCTGTCTCTGAGACAGATCTGGACACCTTTTTTGAAAAAATGATGAAAAATTGGGATGTGAAGGGAAAAATGACAGTATTCACCCACCCAGCTATGCCATCTGAAGACGACTGGGCCTTATTGCAAAAGCCAGGAATAGAAGATTTGTGCTCTAAAATAATACTGAGTGCATATAATGGAAACAGAAGTTATCAATGCAATGAACATTGGCAAAACTTAAACCAAGATTCAAATCCTTATAAACATCAGAGAACTCAGATTCCAGTGAACCATTATGAAGGTGGAAAAGTATTTAACCAAATGTTAAATCACAGTAAAAATCAAGTTATTCAAATTGTGGAGGAGACAAACAAACAAAGTAAATGTGTCAGATCATTTAAGCAATCTTCAAATCATATTGAACAAGAGAATATGTACACTGCAGAGAAAGGTTACAAGCATAATCTACTTGGGAGAGTCTTCAGTCATATGTTCAATCGAAATAAACATAAGGAAATATGTACTGGAGGAAAACCTTACAAATGTAAAGAATGTGATAAGTCATTTAATTGGCCTTCAAATCTCAGGGTACATCAGGTAATTCATACTGGGGAGAACTTTTACAAATGTAGAGAATGTGGCAAAGCCTTTAGCCAGTCCTCAAATCTTACTAAACATCATAGAATTCATACTGGAGAGAAGCCTTATAAATGTACAGAATGTAGGAAAGCCTTTAGCCATCCCTCAAACTTGACTAAACATTATAGAATTCATACTGGAGAGAAGCCTTATAAATGTGCAGAATGTGGCAAAGCCTTTTGCCAATCTTCAGACCTTACTAAACATCATAGAATTCATACTAGAGAGAAGCCTTATAAATGTACAAAATGTGGCAAAGCCTTTAGTGATTCCTCAGTCCTTACTAGGCATCAGAGAATTCATACTGGAGGGGAGCTTTATAAATGTACAGAATGTGGGAAAGCCTTTAGCATTTCCTCAAACCTTACTGAACATCAGAGAATTCATACTGGAGAGTAGCCTTATAAATGTACAGAATGTGGGAAAGCCTTTAGCCATCCCTCAAACTTGACTAAACATTATAGAATTCATACTGGAGAGAAGCCTTATAAATGTACAGAATGTGTCAAAGCCTTTTGCCATTCCTCAGGCCTTACTAAACATCATAGAATTCATACTGGAGAGAAGCCTTATAAATGTAGAGGATGTGGTAAAACCTTTAGCCAGTCCTCAGCCCTTACTAAACATCAGAGGATTTATACTAGAGAGGAGCATTATGAATGTACAAAATGTCACAAAGCCTTTAACCAGTGTTAAAACTTTATTGGAATTCAGAAGATTCATACTGGAGATAAGTCTTAGAGATGTAAAGTTTTGTATCACCACTCAAAACTTAACATCAAGGAATCCATACTAGAGAGAAACCTTGGGAATGTAAAAGATAAAGCAAATTCTCCAAACATCATTCATGTCTTACTGTACATGAGAAAATTCATACTAGAGAGATACTTGACAGATGTAAAAAGTGTGGTAAAGCCTTTTACTGGCTCTGTAATTGTACTAGTCATCAGATAATTCATTTTCAAGAGAAACCTTATAAATGTGGAAAATATGGCAAAGCCTTTTTTGCCACTCAGAAATTACTGAATATCAGAAAATTCACACCAGAGGCAAATGTTACAAATGTAGAGAATGTGAAAAAGCCCGTCATCACTCCTTAAAGCTTACTTGTCAGATTATTTATAGTGGAGAGAAACCTTACAGGTGTAAAAATTTTGGAAAAGTATTTTCTTGGCATTCTTGCCTTCCTAAGCACCAATTAACTCAATCGTGAGAGAAGCCTTACAATTGTGAAGAATGTGGTAAAACTTTTATTATTGGTGTATTATGAAACATGAGACAAATCATAGTGGAGAGAAGCCTTATATGTGTAGAGCATGTGGCAAAGTATTTAAATGGCATTCATGTCTTACTGTTCATGAGAGAATAATTCATACTGGGGAGGGTGTAGCAAAGCCTTTTATGAGCACTCAGAACTTAACATCACAGAATCCACACTGTAGTTAAGCCTTATGAGTGTGGACAATGTCATAAATCCTTTGAACACCATTCGTCTTACTGTACATGAAAGAAGCATTCATTCTGGAGATGAACCTTATAAATGTAGTGTATGTGCCAAGCCTTTAATTAGCAATGGTGTCTTAGCCAACATGAGAGAATTTATACTTGAGAGAAATGGTACAAATGTAGAGAATGTTGCAGAGACTTTAAGCTGTGCTCAAAACTTACTCAATATTGGAGAATTCATGCTGGAAAGAAATAGTTAAATAGTGAAGAATTTGGGCAAACCTTTAGCCATTATTCAAGCCTCACTCTACATTTGAGAATTTATACTGAAGAGTAGCTTTAAGTAAAAATGTGTCTAAGTCTTTAATCCTTATTTTACCTTACTCAGCATCTGATAGTTCATATTGGAGAGAAGCCTAACAAATATAAAAAATGTTGCAAAGCTCTACCAAGTATGCAAACCTTACTCAAAATCAGAATACATTCTAAAGAGAAAAAAATACATATGTAAAGAATGTGGAAAACCCTTCTTTCAGCATTCACAGCTTATTTTACATGTGAGAATTCATAGTAGAGATAAACCTTAAAAAGAAAGACTGTAGAAAACCATATAGCTGGACCTACACTCTCGCTGTCTATCAGAGAATGCACATGGGGGCAGAATTATACGTTCATAGTAAAGAATGAAAGACTTTTGTCCAAAATATATACTTCACAAAAGCTCAATTAACTTATGTCTGAAAGTAACATTAAGGATGTAAAAAACTTACCGAAGTATGTAATTGAAAATGAATTTTTAAATAGAGAATTCACAGTTAAACATTAATAATAGTTTTCAGGTATTACTTTAAATCAGAATACTTACTATAGAGAATTATCCAAAGTTTAAAAAACTAGATAATGACTTGTTAGTGTGTTTTACAATATCAAGGGGATGTATGTTTAGATATGTATAAATACTTAGAATGTATCCTACTTTATATTGATAGTATTTGAGATATTTTGAGAAGGAAATATTAATATGATTCCACGCTCATATTATGTTACTGTATTTTTCTTCCTACTGTATGTGAAATCATGAGGTTGATTCTTGCTGCCTTAAAGATCTGTGAGTCTTGTCTCTAAGGTGGTATGTACATATCTGCATTTCCATTAAAGATTGAGGACATTCTAATTCACAATGTATGAAGAAATCTAAATGGAGATATTGTTTGTGGTTGACTTAGAGCTTTGTTGCATGTCACCATGAAGAGCATCTTTTATTGCATTAATGGAAATCATAAGAAAACTATGAATGTTAACTATTTTTCCAAATATTCTATGGAAAATATGATATCAGCTCATTAAAATCCTGATGTATTTAATAGAAGTCATAGATAGAAGTGATGAGCATAAGTTGATGTGGTTGGAACAAAAAAGTGATCAGGAATATGTGAAAAAGTATAGACAACTCATCCCAAAGTGCATAAAATAATTGTACATCCATTGTTGCTAAACAGCCTCTATTTTGAAAAACAAAGCCCACCTATGAGATCACTAAATCACAAGTAGAGATACACCTCTTAAGTAATTTTGTAATTTTACAAATGGTCACAAAATTGGTTTGTCATGCTTTATTTAGGTTGTGTGAACTTATTACTTTAATAAAGCATAATCCATTTTTTTTAAAAGAAGCATTTTCCTTATTGCTTTCTCCTAATAGTTTTAGTTGCATGGCCTTCTATTTCTTTCACTTTAATGAAATGCTTGTTGAAAAACATAGGCAAAAATTCTTGAATTGTAATAAAAAAACAATATTAAAAATAATTACTTGCTAATTCCACTAAATATATTTTGAGTATGTTAGGATACTCTGTATTTTAAATTGATATCTAGAAATATTAACTAGCAAAAAAACCTGACACAATAAATGGTATCAATGTGAACACCAAGAACAGTTTATATTATTCTTACTACATTTGTACATTTCTTCCTCTACTGAGGCAACATCCTTTGATTCTAAAAAATTACTTTAGACTATTACTACTTCAGCATTTTTAATACCAAAGAAATTAATACATTCTTAAAATTGTAAGATTTCAAGATGTGTTTTTATTTCACAAGAAAATAAGTTCTTTGCAAAGCAAACTCATGTCACTAAGTAGACTTACACACAACTGCAATGGGTGATTATTTTTATTTAGAATAAGAATTTCTAGAAACATCTTTATTATTTCAACATTTCTGAATTAAGAAACTTATTCTCATAGCAACAGAAATGATTTTTTGAATTACCATTCTAGTAAATAAGTAAACATTCTCCAGTTTTACTCATTCTTTATATTTTTTAGAAGTTTTATGGAGTAACTACCTGACAATATACTTTTAATTGCAAAAGCTACTAGCGTCTATGGGTATTTTTGACATTGTGTATCTAAGCAATATCTTTGAGAGACATTGTATCAGAATGTTTGGATCTGGCAGGTGTAGCTCAGTGGATTGAGTCTTGTACCATGGTCAAGGCACATGCCCAGGTTGAAGGCTTGATCCCCGGTAGGGGTTGTGCAGGAAGCAGCTGCTCAGTGTTTCTCATCAATGTTTCTATTTCACCCCCTTCCTCTTTTCTCTCTTTAAAAAGAAATTGATAAAAACATATTAAAAAAAGATTTGACTACTAGTAGTTAAGTCTTCATATAGTAAGCCATTGTCTATGAAATGCGATTTCATGGAAAATTAAAGTTTTCATTTTTTAATCAAAATATCTCTTTCAGTGGCTCTTTCATATGTCTGAAAATTTCACTAGTATTCAGTTGTAATGTGTTTTTGTTGCCTTAATTAAGATTCCAAAATTATACTATAAATGAAAAAATACATGGTATGAATGAAACTACTAAAATCTCATTATGTTAATCATGGATGATGAATCAATTATAATCATAGCTGAAACACATAGGCTGTGTCAGATATATACTGAATATGTAAGTAGCATCTATGATATAAACATAATTTATAAGATGAGCTAAGTTGATAAGCAAATTAGTTATCTATGATACCTGTTAGATAAGAAATGAGTCTATATGCTGAATACGGATGGCCCATAGGGAGCTAATATTCAAGATATAAAAATATACAGGATGCACATGAAGCTTTCAGTATTAATAAGATCTTAAACTGGCCACCTATTGGTAACAACCATTATGATCCTCTCCTGACTCCAACTGTATTTTGACCAAGAAGCTCATGTAAAATCCACAGCTCCTCTTCAAGTTACAGCTGTGACCTGCACTCTCCAATAGAGCAACCATGTCTTGCTTTTATACCTTTCTATCCATTAATCCCCCTTGAGCAAATGTCAACTCTGGATTTCATAACCACACCATCACAGAGAAGGCTGATAATGGCACAAAGAGCAGAGCACCTCTACATATGAACATTGGGTGACCTGGGATTTGGGTAGTGTATTCCTGCTACCCTGCTTGCTTTCTATACCGTGTTAACTTGGTCCAAGATCTCTCTTTTCCTTTATTGAGTACTAGAGGACCAATGCATGAAGATTCATGCAAGAATGGGCCTTCCTTCCCCTGGCTGCCAGCACCGCCTTCACTCCAGCCTGGAGCTGCTTTTCCACCTTCACTCTGGCCTGGAGTCACCTTCTGCCTTGTGTGCTGCCCAGAGGTCTGGAGTGGTGGGGCAGGGCAGAATGCCTGCCTTGTCACCATGGTGATGACGCAAGCATCCCAGCTCCTCTGCCACCATCTTTGTCACATTAATTTGCATATTCCCTCCTTATTGGCTGTGGGAGCTGCAATCTTTGTCGGGAATTTATAGTCAATTTGCATATGCCTTCTTTATTAGGTAGGATACCAAACTAAATATTACATCATGCAAACATCATAAATATTTCTCAAATTTTACCCTTTGTACTACATACCTGCTTGTCTTCATATTTGTTTTGAATAGGATTTTCATATTATTCAAAACAAATTTGAAACATTTGCCAAAATATGTACATACCACATGTATTTTAACCGACTAGGCTTTGGGGAGGACAGTACAGTTCAGACAGGTCTGGGAGACCTTCGTTACCTGTGTTTCATCAGATGAAATGACTAAGGTGGGCTCTTCTCACCTTCACTGAAGCTGTTCTAAAGTCCAATTCTCTGCCATGCTTAGAGAAAGCAGACATCAGTACAACTTAGGTTTTGATGTTTTATAAAATTACTAGAGGCCCAGCACGCAATTAAATCATGTGCAATTAGGATCCCTAGCCCTAGTTCCAATCAGGGCCATGTCCACCGCCCAGCATCGCTTCTCCACCTCCGTGGCCCCTTCCCGGTGAACCTCCACGCTAACAGCCCCTGCCCTGCGAGGCTCCTCCGCCTCACTGATGCTCAGGCCCTGCGATGCTCTTCTGCCTCAGCAGCCCCACGAAGCTCCACGCTGACAGCCCCTGCCCCGCCTCCAACATCCTGTGATGCTCCACGCTCGCCACCCCCACCCCGCGAAGCTCCTCGGCCTCAGCCGCAATGCTCCTTCAATGCTCTGCAAAGCTCCATACTCACAGCCCCAGCCCCACTCCTCTGCCTGCCTAGCATCCACCACCCCAGCCCGGTGACGCTCCTCTGCCTCAGCCACCCTGAGAAGCTCAATGCTAACAGCCCCTGCCCCACTCCTCCGCCTCGCCTCTGCCACCCCGCGACACTCCACGCTTGCTGCCCCGCCCTGTGATGCTCCTCCACCTCAGCCACCACTGCAATGCTCCTTTGCCTCACTACCCTGAGAAGCTCCATACTCACAGCCCCCGCCCTGCTCCTCCGCCTCGCGTCCACCACCCCTGCCCCGCGATGCTCCTCCGCCTTCTGCACCGCGGGCGGCTGGGGACCCACAGCTCCTACTCCCTCAGCTCCCTAGCCTGCTGTTTGGTCGTCCATCTGGTCATTGGTCATGGTGGCATCTGGTCTTTTATCTATATTAGGATGCATAGAAGTAAGAATAAAAGAAGAGGACTTAAAACACAAAATAGAGATGTTGACATCCAGATATTGATGAACTACACAGGAGTCAAGACTCTTTAGGATGGGAGAAAAAGATACTGCAGTTCCTCATATATGACGATTTTCAGATCCTATCAAGCTGGTTGGAGCTGTTTCAAACTGAAACTACTTTCACTCTGATTTTTGAAAAGCAATCTGATTTTCTTAACTCCCGTTTTGTCCTTGCCCCCCCCCCCCCATAACCCCCCAACCACCCACCCACACACACACTTTTCTTGGTTCTGCTTATGTCTGTAACAGGGGTCCTCAAACTACGGCCCTCGGGCCACATGCGGCCTGCCGAAAACATCCGGCCTGCTGGGTGTTTTTGCTGCCGCTGCCTGTTGCTTAGCAGCTGACTAGTTGTTTTTTTTTAAACTATAGTCCGGCCCTCCAACGGTCTGAGGGACAGTGAACTGGCCCCTGTTTAAAAAGTTTGAGGACCCCAGAGACTCTGTAGCATCCCAGGTAAGCTCCTCTCTGCTTTGCCTTCTCTCAGGCATCCCTCCTGGCTCTGTTAAGCCCCTGCTTATGTTTACTCCTGGTACAGGTGCACCTTCCTATTTAACTCTCTTTAAGTGAGTTAAAAAATTTAGAATTATATGTACCTTTCCCACCCTCCCCATGCATTGCCGAGTAATCAGAGTAATTTTTGCAGTAAAAGGATGCCTGAAAGGGCCAGCACTACCCACCTGGGACTTTCAGGCTTCATCCAGGTAAACACATGACACTTAAGTGCTCCAGGGATGAAGGGCTTAGTAAAGGAATCGGGGCTTACATAAATGTAGGAAGAACTTGAAGAGGAAAGGTTAAGAGAGCTGACATTGAAGGGTACATGCCTTAGCCACAAGCTCTGAAGGAGTGTCGCCGGGTGGCAGAGGCGAGGGGGAGGAGTGGGGCAGGGGCTGTTAGCATTGAGCTTCTCAGGGTGGCTGAGGCAGAGGAGCGTCACCGGGCTGGGGTGGTGGATGCTAGTGCTAGTGCTTTCTGAGACATGGTGGCAGCTATAAAGAATGTCAGGAAATTACCACTAACAATCTCAGTCTGCAACCACAAAGCAAGTTTCTCAAGAGCTCCCTGGGAATCCAGGGGGACATCTCATGTCTGTCCACACATCTGGCTGCAACTCCTTCTCAAGAATAATGGCTCATTGTCCAGCCGACATCGCTCAGTGATTGAGCATCGACCTATGAACCAGGAGGTCACAGTTTAATTCCTGGTCAGGGCATATGCCCAGGTTGTGGGCTCGATCCCCAATTTGGGGCATGAATGGCAGCCGATCAATGATACTCATCATTGATGTTTCTATCTCTCCCTCTCCCTTCTTCTCTGAAATTAATATAAAGATATTTTTAAAAGAATGGATAATTTTTCTGCTTTCCATTCTCATACAATTGCTTCTTATTGGCCAACTCTAGTCAAGTGTCATATAGGTAAATGATATCTTAAAAATGTATTTGCTACCCTTGTAATGAAGAGAGTACCTTAGATGGATTTGGGAGCAAAGGTAAGTTGTCCACACCATTTAAGCTATCATTTCTCCTCTTTGTCACACTCCTAGACTTCCTGGATACCTTTTACCTTAGCTATGAGAGCACATATAAGTTTGTTTAATAAACTTTAGATCATGATCTTATTTTATATATATAGGGCAGAGAAAAGAACTATGGAAGGAAATATAGAAAGCCCAAGGCAAAAGGCTTTGCTCTCTGGGGGGCAATCCATGACTTGAGGGTAGATTTGAGGAATTAGGTGCACAAACTGAATGAGGAAGAATACTGATATGTATCAAGAGTGCTGAGAGCATATTTAGGCAGCTTTAAAGTTTTGCATCAATTTTACCTGAAATATTTTCCTCTAACCCTTCGTTGGAATGTAGTGCATTTATCAAGTATGTCCTAGCAATTTGGTTTACATGGTGTATGTTTCTGTCTTCCTAACAAGATCACAGGCTTCTTGATACCAGGGACCATGTTTTACCCCTCTCTCAATCGTTTTTATCCAGCAGAAAACTTGCCTCTAGTAGATGCTCAGTATGTGTTTGCTGCTTGATTGATGACCTTGTATTTCCTGAGCGTTTAGACTTCCCCAGTGAACAGTATGTGTTAGGATCCACTGAAGTATCAGACTGAGGAGAATGGACATTATAAAAGAGTCCACAATAGACATGTAGCTGAATTGACAGTGAATGCCTTGAAAAATGTGCCTTAAATTCATACACAAAGAACATACATCAAGTGTGATGTGTTCTTTTGTGGAATGTGAAAGGAAGAAGCAGCTAAAGTATTTTAAGAAGTTAAAATACTCTTGTATTTTTTCATTTCCAACAATACATGGACACCTAGAAGAGGCTTTGGACCAAAGACATTAAGATTATATTTTAAAAGCACCAACTTTAACTATGATAATAATAATAGGAAATTAAACAACAGCCAATGAAGGAAAAATAAGTGATGAAAGTTCAGAACTCAGAATACTTGGTGAATAAGGAAGGGTAAAGTTTTTGTTGGTGTAACATAGCAAAGACACATGATGGCTAAAATAAGGTGAAAGGGGGGGGGGCACATAATACTTTCACAATAAAGATTTTAAAAATAAATTAAAAAATAAATAAAACAAATAAGGTAACAGGCTAGAAGTGTGTGGCCCAGATAGACAGAAACAGGTGTTTCTGCCTCATGAATTTATTCAAGAAGCCAATTTATTCTTGTTCGGCCATCTTTAGGGCATGGTTGAAGTTGGTTTTCCGCCCCACATGGGCTAGCTAAAGGAACTGGAAAGCAGTTTCTTATTTAGTTAGTAATATAGTACTTACATTTTATTGGTGAGTACTTAGATCTCATTGATGTGGTCATTGTCTATAAAAAATACAGAGATAATATGAGGTTTTAGAAATATTGTCTTCCTTCTTTTGTATCATGATTCCTTGAATACTTAAGGCTTGTTTTTACATTTGGTGTTTGTTTTACCCATTAGATGAAGGCACTAGATTCCACAGCTGTGGCGGGAAATTTTAAAGTTCCCTATATCTATGGAAGGAGGTGCACAAAGATGTCTTTTACCACATGCTGCTTCTTATTTATTTTCCTTTGAAAACAAATAATTTTGATCATTTGATAGCTTATTCTTTTTTGTCTTTTTCATCTTTAAAATATTTTTGGATTTTAATTATGAATTTTAAAGTTAAAGACATTATTGTTGATATAATATATGCATTGACATTAGATTTTCTATCACTAGTACTTAATACTGGTCAGAAGCACTGGTTGTTTATTGATATGTAATTGTATTATGTGAAGAAGGGAGTAACAATGAATATTTAATAGTTCAGTTGACATATCTATAAACATGCCTTTGGCTCTTGTGTCGACCAGGTGGCTCAGCTCCATGTCTCTGTCGAAGAAGTCTAGTTTCTGGTCTTAAGACGAACACTTGCCCTCACCAGGCCCAGAAGAAGGGCCAGGGCCCACAGATGCTGTGCCATTAGCCTGGCATGGGCAGGGCACCCGAAGCTTCCGTAGATCAGTTCAGTCCATGCCAAAACTTCAGTAGTCCTGCTCAGCCTCTGTTTCCAGCTGCACTCCAGTGGGTAGCTGTGCTGCCATACCCAGGCCCTCACTTGGGCCCGTGCTGCTGCTACCAGAAAAAAATGTGTTCAAATGAACAGGTGAACAAGTGAATGAATGAACAAGTGGAAGAACCCTGGGCCTTTGTTAAGCTTTGATTATTTTCTTTCAGACTTGGGAAAAAGCAGGCTTTCTTTCAAACTAATCAATCTCTTTCCTGACTCTGCTGGGGCTTTTGCTGGGCCCTCCCCCTATCCAATCCCTTTCCTGGACCTTCTGAGGTTTCATGCCCTTATCCAATCCTATCCTACCCTCCCATTTACACAGACTAGACTCCTCCCCTTTATAGTATCCATTTTGCTCCTTCTGTGCATGCCCCAAAGTTTTGCCTCTTCATCTGGCTTCTACTGCACATGCACCCAGCAGAGGAATTTCTCTTTTACTGGGTTTTCCTCCTCTGTAATGTGGGGGAATGGAGTGATTGTCCTCTGGGAGGATTGGAAAGCCAGCTCTTCCAGTCCTCTGGGACAAACAGGGATGTTAATCCACTTGACAGGGCAAGTGTCTGGAAGTTATAGCTTCCTATCTAATCCAGCTTAATTAGATGGCTGGCTCCATTTGTTCCCTTTCTTTATCAATAACTAACTAGCTGCCTATGCTAACAGTTTCAATCCCCATGAAAGCTTCAGAGCCCAATCTATGGAAAAACACAAATTTAGAATGTAATTCTTTTATTTAGAATACATAATTGTACTAAAAAGTTTTATTTCTTTAAGAAAAATGTATTTCCACCTGTGCCATTTTACAAAAAGAATTTAGATAAGGAAAAAAGGCTTTGATGTTAAAGTTGCTTACAAGTGAATGAAGCCTTATCTTTAGCATGCCTCTTGGAGCTTTTCCTCATTTTACAATAAAGATGACTAAGTCTTAAAAGAAGAGCCAGTTTTCAGTGGTATTTATCAAACTGACCTTATGACCTCATGAATGGTAGGACCATTTTCCCCTCTGTGGCCAGAAGTGAATTAGCAGAGTTAAATATTTCAGTTATGTCTAATTCCATAAGATATTAGATATGACATACTTGTTAAAGTAAATTTTGTCAAAGAAATCAAATCTGTTTCCTTCATTAATGTCTATGCATATCCTTTTATCAAGACCTATTTCAAATTGTTTCTCTTCTACTTAATGAAAAAAATTGTTGAGTGTCAACAATACAACTCAATTGAAAAGAATAGCACAATTTCTGCCCTTGCAACAAATACTGACCATGCCTTGCCTGTATCACTATGGTTCTTACCAGTTGGGAGCTCCAAGTGCAGTGGCCCTATTTCCTTTGGCCAGAGTTTTTTATTTTCTTGTTTTTTATAATCTGAGCTTATTCTTTCTCTGAACACCACAGGTAGGGCCACCAGAGATATTACCACACCCTTGGAGCCATCAGATATATTATTACACAACAGCCACAGTTAGTGGGTGAAGACATACTTCAACATGCTCTCCTTGAGGAGGATAATTCAGAAGTTCAATTATTCAGAGGATACATTATTCTACAGGGTCTCCATGAATTCTCAGAGTTTGATAAGTTATTCTTCATTGCTTTCCTTTTCTCACTTTCCTACTCCTGTACTGATGTTTTCTAGCTCCTCCCCAAACTATTTTCACTAGAATCCTTATCTCAGCATCTTTCTTAGGGGAGCAGAGACCATGACTGCTCTGTAGAGAGAAGAGTGGAAGTAGGGAAATCACTGTTGGGGACAATCCTCCATGCTCCTCTTACATTTTAGCAAGTCTTGGGAGTAGGAACTCTGCTTTTGTTCTGGACTATGTATGTGTATAGTGGGCCTTTGGGAATGTAGGGGTAGTGTCTCGCTCTGGAGCAGAGTCCAAAATAAGAAAAGTCAACGCTCTCTGAGACAAAAATCAGGTATGCTCACTGTGCATAGGGAAAGATTCAGGTCGCTGAACTCAAGGCCATTTCCTATAATGCAGCCTTTTGTGTGGGCAGGCACAGACCACCTAATTCTCTTCACATTTCCTGAGGAAGTTGGTCTTGGTGTATCTCACAGATGCTGTCACTCTGGGTCCTCCTATTGCTGTGAGTAATAAAGTTCTTTTTCTCTGACACAGGCAGCTGTGGCTTCTCTCAGCATCCATGAGACTGATAGGCTAACTTGTTACCTAGGTAACGTCTCAGACACTTCACAATCTTGACACACCAATATAGGTAAAATCATTGCAAATGTGATCAATACTTTTTCAGGAATTGAAGAAAGTGTTTTTCAGCTTTGAATAAAGAGAAATTCTGTGCGGTGTGGGAGAAGCCAAAGGTAATAAGACTTCATGACTAGATATGTGAAGTAGTCCTTGGAGGGTATCAGGATGGCCAAGTGTAAGACCGGTATTCCTTACTGGAAACCATATGAGGAAATATAAACACATAAATGGACAGGACCTTTATGTAATGGGGTAGAAAAGAGAAATTATCTGAGAAATTGTCCAAGTCCAGATTATTATGTAAAATCCACACGCCTTACCTGAAAAATTGGACTCTTTTCCTTTTCACACCAATTTGATCTGGTCTCATGTCTCCTTGACCCTACACACATTTTAGTCTTAAGTCTCTCCTGTACGCTGTATCAAAGATGTGGATAGCTTTCTTTATCATTAGAATTGCTATGTCATAAAATATGTCGTGAATATAGTTGTATGTCCATATAGTAAGCAAAAGTATGAGCCAAACATGCATAAAAAATATTACTCTTAGGCTAAAAGAATAAAAATCACTAAATTATCATTCCATTAAAAAGCATTTTACATTAATTACTAAGCAAGATTTCATTATTTGTGATAAATGACTAGTATTATTTTTAAATTTAGAAAATTTTTCCCAATATTCTTATATTTTTAAAATTCCTTTCTTTATATGACTTTGTTTTATAATTTTCTATGAAAAATACCATAGCAAAATATTTAAGGCCTTTCTAAGGATCTAGTAGTATAAATCAGTTTTTGAGTAGCTCATGAGTGGAAGCTTTTACTGTTCTATGTGGTGTTCTCCTGAAAATGCAGTTATTTTTAAGGGATTGTTTCAGGAAGGACATTTTGGTATTTACTCATAAGGGAAAAGAAAAAGTGGTTATGAAACTATTTTCCTAATAAGACTTTGCAGAAATTAACAGTTATTAATTAACTTTATGTTTTAAAAGTCTTTCATTTAGTCATCCAATATACAACAAATATTGAGTAGTACCCATATGCAGAATAATACAGGACCTAGTGAGTGGAAAAAAATGCATCAAAACATTATATAAAAAAGAGAGGAGTCAGCAAACGGTGATTTAGGGCCAAATGTAGCTTGCTGCCTATTTTTGTAAATAAAATTTTAATTGAAACACATCCATGCTCACTCATGTACATGTTGTCTGTGCCACTTGAACACTAAAGGACAGACCTGAGTAGTTGTGACAAAGACCGTGTAGCCCCAAAGAAACTAAAAGATTTGTTACTTGCCTTTACATAAAAGTTCACTGACTTTTTACTAGCAAAAAATAAATGCCTACTAGAGATGTCATTCATATGATAAATGAAAAGATCAGGGTCAGGAAAAAGTACTTTTTATATTAAAAAACTTGACATTGCTCTAGCCAGTTTTGCTCAATGGTTAGAATGTAGGCCTGCAGACCCAAGGGTCCCTGGTTTGATTCTGGTCAAGGGCACGTACCTTGGTTGCAGGTGCCTCCCCGGCCTGGGCCCTGGTCAGGGTGTGTACAGGAGGCAACCAATCAATGTATTTCTCTCACATCGACATTTCTCTCTGTCTCCCTTTCTCTTCTACTCTCTCTAAAAATCAATGGGACAATATCCTCGGGTGAAGATTAAAAAAAGAAATTGAAATACCTGATGGATGTACAAAGGAATAAAACAGGTAAAGGTGATGGAAGGCTAAATTTTACTGTCCTGAGGAATGTTGAAGTCATTTCTTGTTAGTCTCTTTACTTGCTGCTCCTATTAATTTTGTGACAATAATCCAAGTGCACAATTTTCCTGCCCAGTTGTCTTCTAGCATCTGATGAATTCCTAGGAGGGTGATGATAAAACAATCATTTGCTCTTGGTCCATCCTCCAAGAGCAGCAGGTAATATAGGAAGCATCTGCTTTCCCCTGAAAATTCATAACTGCACATTGGGTTGTTACAAAATCGAAAATAAACCTTTTCTTTGTATTACCATTTTTACTTATAATTTACATTTCAATTGCTTTCTCCTGGCCTACAACTCAGTAAGACCCATCAAGACATTAAAGAAACCTATGGGCGTAAGGCTCCTTCTCTGCTAAATTTCAAGTTGAAGACACAAGCCAAGCAATAAAACCCTGTCTACCAGGCATGTGTAGCTCTTACAGCAAGACCTATCCGTTCTGGACTTTTCGAAAACCTATCCAGGCGAGGTGGGCACAACGTCAGTGTGAGTTTAATAGGAATGAGAGTCCTATGTGCTTCCTTCGTTGTCTTCTCCGGGGATATCCTCCAGTGCTCAAAGCCTCATGTTGCTCATTCACTGGGCTCAGCCGATACATCCCTAGTGACCATGAATGTGGTAACTGGCATCGACGAAAAGCTGATCTTAAATAAATGTGAATGCTTTGTTTGAGTCACCTAATCCGATGAGCTAGCGGGCCCCTGAGGTGAAATGTACATTTTGATGATGGTGGAAAGGAGAAAACATCCGGGTTATGGCCATGTGGGAAGGTTCAGTCTATTTGGCATGACTGTGACCCAGGAGCCATGAAAGTGGACTGCCCTCCTAGGGAATGAGACACTTAGACTGGAATCTAGAGGCATTGGCAACAAGAAGGAAGTGAGTAGATGGAAAACGAGGAGCCCTGTTTCACTATTTTGCCCAGAGTTTATTCAGAACTAATGCTGAAGGGTGACCTCAGCAGCAGCCCAAACATTTGCAATTGGGCCCGCGGGAACAGATGCTGTAACGATGGGTCTTTGAGATACATCATGATCGTGTTAGCTTACCATTCTCTGAAGTTTTTATTGCCAGCATCTGTGCATCTATGGGTTTTAGGTTCCTTCTGGCATTAACTCTTCCTGCTGCAATACCTTGTATCCAATGTAAAGAAATGTCTTAGATTTTTATACTCGATTTATCTAAGAAAGATTTAGTATGAGTGGCCTCTTACAAAGATTTATTGAACCTAATATCTAGCGTGAACATTAGAGCTTGAAGTAATCGCCTTTATCCTCATCTGGATGAAGGATCTGCCAGCACCTAACTGTATTGTTATGTGAAAGAGATATGCAGTTGGCTGTGACTAACCACATGACTGAGCTCCCACTAAGCAGGTCTAACATGGAGGGACCCACATCTTCAATCTGCAAAATTTGAAAAGTTGATTAAAACATTAATTCAGTTATTTCTATCAACAGAGAATCAACCATTTGAAATATTCTAGGTAAATACCTATTTGACCACTATTACCACAGTTATGCTTTGTTGCTTTCTATATGAAAGTTTTCATTTATTACATGTCTTATTTGCTCACTAAAAAAATTCTTTCAATGTGTTGAGTTCAGTTCAGGGCAGCTTCCCTATTCTGTTAATAAAACTTTGGACACTGATACACAAGCTTGGGAAGATGATTTGATAGAAAGCATTGCTCTATTCATTTACCTCCTACTCTACAAAAATGAAAAAATAAAAGCAAAAAAAAATTAAATGTACCTCTATTTTTTCCCTTGGGGCATTCGTTTTGAAATATAGAATTCCCTTAAATTCCAGTGCTTCTACTTGAAGATCCTTGGTTCCTGTAGGAGATTAAAGGAAAATCTATTTCTGTATGCAGCTATATGTCCTATATTCATCATTTGCTTTTATATTATGCAAATCCTCTCTACCTTTGAGGATGCAATGAAAAATTTTACAACTGAAGACAAATGTGACACTATGGTTAGTACTGACAAACTCAGGGGAAAATTGTGGGATATATTTCAGATTAATGCATCTGAAGAACTATATGGTATAGTCATGTTTATTTACTATTGCTATTCTTTGTTAATGAAATGGCCTTAGGGATATCTAGAGACTAATTGATCATTTGTCTAACACTTTGCATTTCCCTAACCTTGATCCAGTGAAACCTGAAGTAACCTTAATGCTGTGAAAATTATGATTGCAAAATTAAGTACTATTATAGAACATCCAGATGTCAAGAAATCACTAGCTTCAGTGAATATATGTTAATTAACATAAAGGACCTTGTCTTTCTTGCTCTGACACATCAGAAAAATTCTCTTTGTGTGAATGAAAAATGAAAAAGGTGATGGGTCATTTTACCTTTCACATTTCCTAACATGAAGTCCTGCATGAAAGAGCACCCTCCCTGTACCCAGTGTACTCCTGGTGCTACGTGGCTCGTGGCTGATGTGATTAGTTTTCTCCCGGTATGATTCTAGTAATGCCGACAGGCTGAGGGCATGGAATACTGACAATCCTTGAGTCAGGACCTGAAAGAGAGCCAGCTACTCTGGCAGGAGAGCAAACTTCTGAAGGAGATGGGAGAAGGGTTTTAGGACTCTCTTTCCTGAGTTTGGATGGTGAGGATAGCTGTTGAAATAGCAAGGATGGCTCTTATGGAGTCAAGGTTGAAGGATCAATAAGATAGTGGAATGGGGTCTAAAACCTGTGGGAGCATGGCATCTTTAGATTTATGTCACTCTTGACCTTTATTGCCGTAGTAAAGTCTTGTTTAAGGTTTCAGAGTTGTTTCATCTAAGATAATGTGGAGTGTCAAGGAAGGGCCCCTGGGTCATAGTTTTAAAGGCAGCAAGTAGATGGTATTGCAAACAATAAAAGCTAAGCTCTCAGGGGGATGGTAAAAATCAAGAGAAAAGTCATGGTTTTGAGGTATGGCTTCATTCCTCCATAGAGATTCACTTTTTGTTGCCAATCTTAGTAAATCTTATTTTATTTTATTGCAGAAGTTGTTGTTTCGTTTTTCTTTTAAACTCTTAACCTCAGTTGTTTGTTAAGGAGATATACCCCACTGAGCCATAGAAACATGCCTTCATTCAATATAGCTTTTAGAAAAATAGTGTATCAGGAATTGGAAGTACCCAACCAAAACCATGTGATTTTTGTCCTAAGGACTTGTGGTAGATTGAAAAGAATTTATACAGCTTCTCTCAAGAGAAGGTGGGTTCTCTTTCCCAACCCCTTCAACTCTGCCCTGTAAGGTGCTTTGACCAACAGAAGATAGCGAACATAGTGCTGGAGTTCTGAGTCAGGGCCTCAGGGGCCTTTAGCTTCCATCCTCACAAGAGTGGAATCAGAGACTGCCATGTGAAGAAGGTGGTGGGTGTTTTTTGAAGACATATGGCTAGTATTACAACCGGCCTCAATTACCAGCAATATAAGTGAAGCTACCTGAGTCCTCAAATCCCCATCAAATGGCTACATGACTGAAGCATACATACAATGGAATATTATTCAGCCTAAAAAAAAGAAGACATTTGTAACAACAGGATGAACCTGGAGGATGTTAAGCTAAGGGAAATAAGCCATATCCAGAAAGATATATACTACATGACCTCATTTATATGTGGAATCTAAGGAAATCAAACTCAGAGCCAGACAGTAAAATGGTGGTTGCCATGGCTGGAAAGGTAGAGGACACGGTAGTCAAAGGGTGTAGAGTTTCATTTGTGCAAGATTAGTAAGTTCTGGAGATTTATTCTATATAATGTAAATATAGTTAACAAAACTATTGTATACTTGCTGAAATTTGCTGAGAGGGTAGATCTTATGTGCAAATATGTAAACACTCACATATATACTAGCATACACTCACAGACCAGCTCAGCTGAGCCCAGCCTAAAGCAGGGCACACATTTGCACATGGGAGCAAATGTCTTTTGTTTTTAGGTACTATGTTGGGGGATGATTTGTTATGATCAATAAATAACTGACACAGAAGATTATCATTTTTTAAAATGGAAGATGGACTTGTAAAACTAGCACATGCATTACAAGTAATGTGCATTATAATAGAAACACACATGGATGTGAGAATGCAGGTTGAAACAAGGTTGGATAACCTCCTCTCAGGAGCCATTCAGGCTGGAGATCTGTTCCTTAACTTTACTCTACTCTACTAAGTCTACCTTCCGTTACTTGCTCTTAGTCTGTTCCTCCAATCTGGTACCTTCATCCAGTCCATAGGATCACATTTGAAGTGCCCTTTTTGGCACCTGTACCAAGGCTTTTGAAAGTTTATTATAGCCTTAGAGGAGAAGCCATATATGTTTGACTCATTAACTACCCAGATGGCCATTTTCATCTTCCTTCACTGTTCTTATCGCCTGTGAGTCGGACCACATGGAATATAGTTGGGCTAAGAACGTGCTCCTCTGGGCTCTGTCTTTCAACATATTTGGAATTCCCTCTCCCTACCATTGTCACCCCAGCATACACACCTTCACTCCTACACACTGCTCTGCCCAGAGATTCATCAAACCTCAGGCCAGTGTTTTCTCTTCTTGGAACTCTTCCCTGAGTCTTTAAGCCAATCTAGATGTTCCTTCTCTGTTACCATTAAGCCTTTATGCACAACCACTTAGGTAACACACTTCTGACAGTTCCAACACCTCAGTATATTTCTCATCTGTTTTCTGTTCCTTGAAGGCAGGGACAGCTCGTGCTTTACCATATTTGTAACCACAACACAAATGTCAGTGCCTATTACAGAGTAGGCCCTTGTTAAGTATACATGGAATGAAGGAAGGATGGAAACACCCTGTTACAATTTTGTGGCACTAAAGACTTCATCCTTTCTATTCTAGATATTAATTCTCATTCCACAGAGTTCTGTGACTCCATAGGAAGCGTGCATAAGCATGTATATTTGTGCACACACATGAGTGTGCATGCAATGAGGACTGTAATTTACTGAGGTAAAGGCTGTAACATCATGAAATGTAAGTGTGGTGGTTTTATGTAGGGCAAAGGCAATTTACAGTCCTTCAATGACACATTTCTAATCACAGGCACTGGGACCATTTCTGCAGCACATGACACTTTCTCTCTGGGCCTTTTACTTTGACCTGAGGGTTTACCACATCTGATAAAATGCAAGAAAAGGGCAGACTTTGAAATAATATCAACTCGCGATGTTAGGAGATGAATAGCCGGCCATGTCCCGAACAGGAGGTTAATTGCTGAAACACAAAGCATCCTGCAGGAAAATGTGGCCTGGAGGAATGATCTCATAACCTCGAGGCACTAAAATCCGGGGCCCTGTCATCAGATATTCTAATTACATGCTCTCTGCAAGCACTTCTTTTTCATGAAGAATTCGAAATCTTCTTATTAGCTCAGGTTTAAAGAGCAAACAGAAAATTGAAATGTCAAAGGTCAGTACAAATAAAAAGCAAGACTATCAGAAGCCTGGATAGAGAGGAAGCAGAAATCAGAGCTCCCACAATCTAATTAGCAAAGTCCAGTCTTTGAAATAACTAAGGAAGGAATTATAAATAATGATAGTGGATAGAGCTTCCTGACTGTAAGGGGTTAACAAAAGCATGACTTGGGATTTCAGCGAGTAATTTCAACACACTTGGAATTCATACATTAGAAAGAAATGATAAAGCTGATTTGTGTTTTTAAAAAATCTATAAATATAATTTTTACATTAAAGTAATTTGATTTTTAATTCTTTTTAAATCCTCACCCGAGGCTATTTTTCCATTGATTTTTAGAGAGAGTGGAAGAGATTGGGAAAGACATCAATTGGTTCCCTCCTGCAAGAGCCTGGATCAGGGCTCGGGCAGGGGAGCAACTTGCAACCGATGTATGTGCCCTTGACTGGAATCAAACCCGGGACCCTTCAGTTGGCATGCTGATGCTCTATCCCAGCGGTTCTCAACCTGTGGGTCGCGACTTCTTTGGGGGTTGAACAACCCTTTCACAGGGGTCGCCTAAGACCATCGGAAAACATATATATAATTGCATATTGTTTTGGTGATTAATCACTATGCTTTAATTATGTTCAATCTGTAACAATGAAAATACATCCTGCGTATCAGATATTTCCATACTACTCATAACAGTAGCAAAATTACAGTTATGAAGTAGCAACGAAAATAATTTTATGGTTGGGGGTCACCACAACATGAGGAACTGTATTAAAGGGTCGTGGCATTAGGAAGGTTGAGAACCACTGCTCTATCCACTGAGCAAAACTGGCTAGGGTAAAAATATTCATAATGTTTATGGGCTCTGCAGTATGGCACAGTAGATATTTTGTTATAACACCGCATGGATTCAGAGTCACCATCACTCTTTGTCAGTTCTTTAAATGGTATGGCCAGATCCTTGTGCCATTTCCCCCCACCCCAGCATGTGCACCTGTGTAGCCCCTGTCATGAATACGAATAGATTTTCATTCTACTTGAGAAGTTTGTTTAAAAAGGAAAACAGAAAATGTCAAAATATATGTCCTAACTTCCTAACTGGACTTTTAATATTCAAATTCATGTGTATTCTCTTGCAAGCAGAGTTTCTATGAAAATCTTCATATAAAATCCTTTAAAGATTCTTGCAACTTTCTTTAGCATCAGTACCAGTGAGCTGAGCATGCCTTCTTCTTACAGGCTGGTCCAGCCTCCAGCGCCCATTGCCTCCACTATTCTGTTAGGCTCCTGACTGGTCTTCCAGGCTTGTTCATGTGCCCAGCAACACCCTGCTCCACCTGGCATCCAGAGTGATGCTTTAGGCAAAACCCTCAGTGGTTCCCCCTTTTACTATGACCATGATCTTATCTCCTGCTACTCTATTGTTGCCATATGAATAGGTATAAACCTACTTTTGCCCTACCCTGTATTCTAATTACAGTAGAAAATTAGGACTAAGGAGTAAATTCAGAGGTGGCGATTCTTCATGCTGGAATTAATTCTCCTTGCAGTCATACTAGCAACCTGCATTAGGTTCTCATCTTTGGCACCATGGCTTTCATTTTCCACATTCATTCTACTCTAAATTCAGTGTCAGAATCTGCTCTTAAAAAGGCATAAAATTCATCAGTGGCAATTTGACAATGTGCTATCTCATTCACATGAATTTTCTTTGTAAGAATTCTCACATTATAAAAAGATTTTCTTTCCTACTAAAAAAAAGTTCAAGTACAAACGAGGAAATGATTTTGTAGGTATATGGGGTGTGTTCTATATTCTCTCTAGTCTTGGTCACATATTTCATAGGTGTGCAAATCTGATTGTGATATTTTAAATCCCCTATAGCATAATTGCATAATATAGCTTCAGGTAGAACATTTGCCTTTTTATGCCATAAAAAGAAAAACAAAACAAGATTTTAGTGTTAAATACAACAATAAATAAGATAAAGCAAATCCCTACCCTCTTGAAGTTTAAATTCCAAAGTGGGAAAATAATTTTTTGAAAGCTGGACATTTTGTATTGGGTAATATGAACTTAGGTAAATGGTCTTTCAATTTGGGGGGTCTATATTACCAATTCCACTAGTTTATAGCTTCTGGGTCCATAACTAGAATTATATCCAAACAAATGAATCACAGGCAGTTAGTAAAGGCCTGTCCCAAGAAAAGAACATTTGGACAACCAGAAATATCACCAACACGTATTGCCACATGATTCTGCACTGTCTAGTAAAGCTACTTAGAAACTCAGAGAAACCCACATTGGTTCTCTGACCCCTGGAATATAAGCAATTATGACAGAGAAGGACAAGAAATTGCCCTTGAATATGTTTTCTTGTTCCACTGACAATAAGCCAAACGTAATAATACCAGCTCCCTGAGGAAAAGGAAGAGATTGGTGCCATTGTTAAAGCCTTCAAAGATGCAGGTGGCACTTCCTACCACTTCGCAATTTGAAATCTGTTGTCTGGTCACAGCAAAAGCCAGATGGGCCAGGGAGATTGGCAGGCAATTATTGCACACTTAATCAGATGGTATTATCAATTGTAGCTGGTTGTCTGGGTGTGCTATCTGTATTCCAGCAAATCTACACAGCCTCTGGCACCTGGTGTTCAGCTCTTGATCTTGCATATACTTTTCTTCCACTGTTTTCAGGAAAGGGAGAAGGAGTAGTTTGCTTCTGAAGGGACAAGGCTATAGCTTCACTGAACAGCCTCAGAGCTGTGTCGACCCTTCTGCTCCCAGTCACCATCCTCTCCAGAGATAGCTTGATTATTTTGAAATCCCGCTGAACATTATGTTATTTTGTATAACATTAAGCTAATTGGACCCAGTGAGCAGGAAGTATAAAGTGCCATGGATGCCTTAAAAAGATAAATACATGCCAGAAAGTGCAAAATGAATCCTGAGAAGTTTCAGGGTCTTGCCTCATTAGTGGAGTTTCTAGGAGTTTAAGGAATGTCAATCTATCTCTCTAAGGCAAGAGACAAATTGCTGTTCATTCACACCTAACATGACCCATTTACTAGATAACCCCATAGGTTGAGTAGGAAAGAACTCCACAGACTGGTGTGTTTGCTGTCCTGACACTTGTGGGAGATGACACAACCTAGCCTATGCTATAGGATGTGACCATGATGGAGAAGCAATACATAAGAACATCAGAAAACCCCCAATTTTTTCAATATATGGAAAATAGGTACAGACCCTAGGGTTTTTACATGAAGGCCATGCCATCCTGTCTATTTGAAGTGTCTCTGGCTTGCTCCCAAGCACTGTTGGAGATTGAGCAGTGATGATGAGATACCAAGTAACTAGGCCACCTACCTCAGTTCAGGTCCTCTGAGAATCAGATGCCAAGGTAATTAGAAATGCATAAGATTCATTGGGGCAAACATATGTAATGGACTGAGGACAGAAGAAGCAGGATTAACACCTTCCTGACCACAATAAATGTGTGATAAGTGAAACGAGACAGGGAAGCAGGAGTTTGGGTAGGACTAGCCCCAGACTGCAACACAGCTTTGAGGAAGTGATGCTCAGACTGATGGAAGGCCCAGGGCAAAGATTCACCATTAGAGGAGTCCAGCATTGGGCAGAAACAGCTTTACTTTAGAATTCATGCTGTGTCCAGTCATCTGTTGGGAGCAGCCCTGAGAGGGCATGGCCTTGGCATACATGCTATACTGTGTCCCAAAGGCATGGTGTGACAGGCTGTGGCATGCCTCATATTTATCATCTCTCTCAGAGAGAGAGAGATCTGAGGGGCACACCTCCATGGCTGCCACACCACCCAAACTTCTTTTTGTGACTGGGGATTCTTTGATTTATCAAAACATACACATTCCAGTATAAATTGGAAATGATGTGTATGATACTGTCTCCTAGCAGGTCCAAAAGACACATGTAAAATTTAGGAGCAGGGGGCTAAGATGTTCAGGGCACTTACTCATCCTCTTTTACTTCCCCTCCCTTGGTCCACACATATGAGCCTTTATTGAAGTTCCTATAACCTAATAATAGTTAACTAAAGTATTTGCATGGTAAGTTGCTACCAGTTCAAGTTGAGATGTTATTGAATTACAGTCTCAGCTTGGTCCTGTAAGACATTGATGAAGAGAATCCCAATGGGTAGAACTTTGGTCCATTTTGTGTGGAATTAGGGTTAGGGTTAGGGTTAGAACTCAGGAAAGTATTTACATGGATCTATGCTATGAACAATGATTAATTGTTTCACTGGCTGGACAAAGACTTGGAAAGACTAAAACTGAAAACTTAATGACAGAGACATCTAAGAGAAAGGTATATATCTTGAAAGGGGAGCAGAGTTTAAAAACATTTGCATCCCACAAATATGTCTACTGGAGGATACTGACAACAAAAAGGATCTTACATATTAGTTAGAGAAGATAACCCATCATGCATGTCAATGAACTCTTCCCATGGTCATCTGTCAGTGGGCCCTTGCACAAAACGGCCAGGGTGTCAGTGATGGGACTGCATGGGTTAAACAGTGCTAAATTTCTCAATTTTATTTAGGCCAGTCTGCCTGCTGTTACTGCTGAGTTCCCCACCTGCCAAAGAAGGAACTTATAGCAAATCTAAATGTGGGGAAGTCATATAGATGTTGGGTTTGTTACTCTTGTCCCTTCTGTGAGGGGCAGCCTCCAAAATGGCTCCCTATGATCCTTGCCTCTTGGAATTCATGCCTTGTATACTCTCCTCTGTGGCCTAGACATAGTGAATTGCTTCTAACTAATATAGTTCCATAAGCTTCATGGTAGGTTTGCATAGCCAAATTGTGGAATTAGGCTACAACAAGACTCTGTCTTCTATTGCCTATCTCTGTCTCTCCCTCCTCTCTAGGGGAGAAATCTGCTATGCTCTGAGTAGCCACATGGATAGCTTATGTGACAAAGAACTGAAGTTTCTCATCAACAGTCCGCTAGACCTGTTAACAACCAACCATGCTTCAGGCTATGAGATGACGACGTGGTGCCACAAGCCTGGCATTGGGTCCCAGAGTAGACACAGGTTTGCTGCCTCAGAGATTCCCATTTTTTACAGAGTAGACACATTCTTTGGGCCTATCACTTCTCTGAGTGGAATGTTATGCCAACTCTGTTTCTTAGCCACAGGTCCTTAGTGCTACCAGGTCTATTCTGAAAAATTTCACTGGCTTTGAATCTCAGAAATAAGGGATTTAAAACTTCCCCATCCCTTGGGCCTGAGATTCTTTATTCAAATAGACATGCCCACCCTTCCGTGATGTTCCTCCTTGAATGTCATTATCTTCTCCCTTAAAAAGACAAAGTACTCTGAAGTCACAGGGCACACCTCTTCAGATACTCTGTTTTCTTTGTATTTATAATATTGTCTTTTAAGGGTAAAAGTATTGGCATTGTTTACCTATGTATTTTGATGACGTAATGCAGTTTTCTTCTTTGTAGAGTAAGTTCTTTGATGTAGTGTTTGGGAAAGACAGGTGGGGTATCTAGGAAAGAACACTGAATCAGTGGGTACAGAGCAGTAAAGACCCTTCACTATTAGCTGAAATATATTACAATCCACTGCTTTAATATCGCTCAAAACACATTTAATATACCATTAACATTTGCAGAAGGATGAATTAATATATTAAAATGACATTGATCAAGTGTGTTAATTAGGTGTTGAAAAATTTAAACAGGTTGCTTTGTCAAAACCAAAAATTGATTTCACTGATGTTATGTGCTCTTAATTGTAGTGGCAGCGTTCTCTTTATGGATTCCTTCGTAGGAAGATAATGTGCTGATAAGATAGCTCCCAATACACATCAGCCAGGGAGACCATTATTTTATATGGATGGGCCTTTACAAGGTTTGATGAATGAATTTACACTAAGCCAAAGCATATTTTTGGTGTCAAACTCTCTCAGAACTGGGCTTAAGTTCATGAGATGATGGGACACAACCCAATGCTGTCTGTTGTTTGGTGACCTGCTTTGAAAAGTTGAAAGAGAAAGCAAAGAGCACAGAGAAGTCCCTCTTGAACCCATTTGAAAATCTTCCTTGAAATATCTTTGTGTTGATATCAGCTAATGGTAAATGCCTAATAATGAATGCTGCTTCAAAAAATTAATTTGTTACATGTTCTCTGACCCTAATGAAAGGAACATTCCTTAGGAAACAACTGAAAAAAAAATGCACAAAATGCCCAAATCAGAAGACCAAACTAAGTGTAGAATACGTTGTCCAGTGGGTGTTCTCTTCAGAGGGTAATCCAGGGAATAAAGCGGCAGAATGCTGTAAAATGAGTAACTTAACTGCTAATTTACCAGCAGATTGACGCTCTAAATATGCCTGAGTGGTTTGAATTGGATTGCAGGGTAACTCCTTTCCATTTCCGTGAGTTCCTGTCCTCTTATTGGTCTGTTCTAATTTTGACAGTATTAGCCCTGTATTGTAATGTTATTTTAGTTGTGCTATTCAGCCACAGCTGCTATTACGTAAACAATGCTTCTTTATGGCTATTTTCCAGTGTGGCCTTTGGAGAGATTCTGATTTCTCACTGTATGGAGTGTTAATGTCCGCTATTAAATTATGCATGTATACTGAAGAAGACTTCATAATATTTTTAAAAGCTTTATTTTACAAACCTTTATAATAATAAACTAATATTTTATAAACTATTCTCCATGAGAAGCTTTTGACCAGATTTATTAAATTTATTATATATGTATTCAAATCATATATTTACATATTTTCAAATAAATATACATGCATATATATATATATATACATATATATATATATATATATATATATGTATCCTAGAGGCCCAGTGCACAAAAATTTGTGCACTCGGGGGTAGGGGGGGTCCCTCAGCCCGGCCTGTGCCCTCTCGTAGTCTGGGACCCCTTGAGGGATGACCACTTGCTATATTTAGATGGAGATATACACATCCAGATACAGATATAGATACAGATACAGACCATAACATAAGACATTACTTTAGTGATGCCTACAGTGAAAAACAGATTTGGGGAGAGTGAGACTTATCCAATATATTTGTGTAAAAGTAAACCTCAAGCTTTTGGTATCTAGTGAAGGTACCATTCAGAGTTCTGAATACTCCGCTATCACGAAGTATGTTTTCTTTACCCTTTTTAAGCAAGGACCATGAGAAACTTTACTTGAGTTAGTAGTATAATTTGTGTGGGGGGGGTGGGGGGGAAGACATTTGGAGGCAGATCCTGTAACTTTCCTATGGAGTGATTTGTCCTTAGGGAAGAAGCTAAGTTACTCTTTAATGTAGCTGAGACAGTGAACTTTCCTTGGCTCTCTAACTGGTCAACAGAAGCCATTGTTTCCCTGAGGTGATGCGGTCCCCTGGCTTTCTTCATGAAGTGCCATCTAGTGCCCCAAATGGCTATTTCTTCTAAGAACTAATTAAGAAAAAAAAATGAGCAATTATTCAATCAAACACAGATTGATGTAGTCAATTGCTACTGTCTTCTGCACTTGAAACAGTATGATGAGAAACAGACAGCAATGTATGACTCCCACACTCTCATTAGAATGGATGAATACAAGGAAACATTTTTATATTTTGAGTGTATATCATAATTCACTCAACAACTTTATATATGAGTCATTTTTGTCTGAGGCAAAAATCTGTTTCATTTTGAAGATATAGTGAGTTCTTTTTTCTGTTAACATACTAGTAATGTCAAAATATATAAGCAAAATTAAAATTTAAGAGAAAAATTCCAAATTTTAGCATGTTTATGAACATCCATATCCTTAACCTTTCATAAGCACAATATTTAAAAAGCTTGCTGATTCTTTTCTGGAGGCATTGATATTATACAGCAACATAGATTTGTTTATACATGGGAAATTATAAAAATAGTAGCCTTGAAAGAAAGCATTCATGAGAATTATATTTAGTAAATTATACTAACTCATAAAAACCTAGTCACAGAGATATGTAAATCATTAATTAAATATGTCATAATTCATGATATCTCTTTCAAAATGCAAGTATTTGTTACAATTATTCCCTATACCCTATGTGCTCATCTGGTCATAAAGCTTTGTAAATCAGTTAACTATGAAACTGTTTATTGAAAGTCTGATAAATATAAATAATTAGATCTAGCTATGCTAAGTAGCCTTTGACATTTACAATATTATATTTCTAAATTAGAGAAGTCTTTATTTACCTCAATTGCTTACCTCACATGAGGTTTAAAAAATGGTAAACCACAAAACTATTAATATTTAATAATTATCTTTATGCCAGCACAATTCTTGGATTGTAGACAGTATTAAATGGAAGATGATTTTTATAGTATAGAATAATTTTGTTGTGATATAACACAGTAGGTGTATAAATCTCAGAAGATCTTATTAGTAGCCACCACAGCAGAGTTGGGGAGAGGAGCCTGCTCATGGGGCCCTGTGTCAGCAAGGCTCTAAATCTAGAATATGACCTTTCTTAGATCACATAGATTTTTTCATAATCTTATCTGTTTAATCTTATCTGTTTGATATAGTGATTGAAGATACAATTTATAATATGAACTCTACTGATAAATAATACTACATGGATGCCAGCAAAGGGAATTTAGTTAAAATCAATAGTTATCATTTTGTAATCAGAATTTTGTTATTAAATATGAAGGTTAAAAATCATTTGTTTATATTTATCTTCCAAGTAAGTGATGGTGGTATTAAATTTCCAGGCGAAATAAGCTGAAATAAAACACTTAGGTTCTATTCTTTGCCAAATGAATGTTTTCAGTTTTCTTGATGTTTGGATATACAAAAATTATAGCTAGATATACAAAAATGATAGCTAGATATGAGTATCAGTTTTTGTACTCTATTAGATGGTGTTATATGTACTTAATTTGTTCAGTTTATGATTCCAGAAACTCTTTTGCATTTTGCCAATCTGGTTGAAGAAGGGTAACCTCATCTGAGCTTTCCATTAATACTATGTGCTATATAACCATATATATGTGTATATATATATATATATATATATATATATATATATATGACTTCATTCATATACATGCATACTAAGGAAGTAAGTGTTTTTATCTTAGTCTGATAAGGAATGTGCAGGTTTATTTTACAATATAGTGTACTGGTTTATAGAGTTCTGGAGAGTGGAAATCTGAGATCAGGGTGCCAGCATGGTTGGCTCTGGGAAGGCACCTTCCTAGCTTGTAGATGGCCTGTGCTCTCTCTTTTTTTTGGTCTTCTAAGGATACCAGTTCTCTTTGGAAAAGGGCCCCCTCCTTATGACCTCTTTTAACCTTAATGACATCCTAAAAGTCCTATCTCCAAATATAGTCACATTGGGGGATAGGAATTCAACGTATGAATTTTGAGAGACACAATTCAGTATATAGCAATGGGGAAGATATTGTCCTCACATAGTAGAGTTTCTAGAAATGTGAGCATGCTTTTGAAAATATCCACTATCACAGCCATAACTTACCATTGAATAGGATAACAGATATGATAATCTTAATTTTAATGCCTATAAATATTATTTCTAAATATGCACATATTGGAACTATACTCTCAGAAAAGTTATTTCTATTTTATATCAGTAGAAAATATCAGCATTTAACAATATGTGTATTTTTTAATAACTGCAAGATATAGGCTTAAGTGCAACTAAATAGGCTGTTTGGGACTGGCCTATGTAAAGATGGACATCATAGATGATTTCATTCAGACATCATCCAAGGTCTTTTGAAAAAGTTTTAATGTTAATACAACCTATTACAAATATGAGAAGTGTAGAAGGTAAAAGGAAAGTCAATGTGGTTTATCCTGGATTTTTAATCAATACAATTTTTACTACATAGAGAGGGAGAAATCTCTTTAGCATTTTACATGCAGGAGTCTAGTAATTCTTGTGCACTCTTGATGACATAGTTCAGAATATTTTTTTCTAAATCAAGCAATACAGGATGAAGTTTGGATAAGTCATACTAGTATTTTTTAAAGTTAGTCTTATTCTCTTGCAATCTGTTCTTTATCAACTAAAGTTTAACAGATCTTGAGATGTATTATAATTTTTTTCATATGCCTACCAAGAGGAGGCCAGGAATATGTGATAATCAAAGTATGACTCAGGCATGAATCCATTCACACACTGTATTTATCCGAAGCATAAATCGCAAGTTGTCATCACTAATATCTTAAGTGTTTTCTTTTTCTTCTTGTTGACTCAGGAGAGGAAATATGCCATAAATCAGGAGACTGACGTAGACTGTCCTTCTTGCCTTCTGAGTCACATTCTGTTAGCCACCATTTATGTCCATCAGAATGGGTCTCGATGCTAAAGGCAGATATTGTATTTTGAACTCTTCAAAGAGCAATACAAACATAAATTTAAAATGTAGGGTCATAATTCTAAAGTGGTCATCATTAGCTGTCATGGAGAAGAACATTGCTTATCAATAGAATAATGGTATTATTGATATATCTGTGTTTGTCAGCATTTAATGGAGAACAGAAAAAAAGAGGCAAATAGTGATAGATAAGCCATGTGAACAAAAGTCAAAGATCAGGAAAAGAACAAAACAAAATCCATTGTCATCTATCTCTCCCCATCCTTTCTAGTATCTGATAAAATATTTCCCCTAGTGGATATTCAGTGCATTGCTTCCAAAGGGCTAAAGTAACCTTGCTTATTTTGGGGGGAATCTTAGATTGTGACGTAGCCAATTTACAACGATTGAGAAGCTGATGTTTTCTAGATATAATTGCTGATAGTCACTTGTTTCTTTTCTGCCTGCATTTTGGTCCATTTATTTCTCCTTTCCATCAGTTGCTCAGTAGGAGAAGAGAAGCAAAGGGAGACAATCCCAGCACTGAGTAGAGACTCATCCATGTAATAATAGTAACATGAAAGTAAAGTTGCTGTAGGTATAAGCTAGCCTCTCACTGGTAGCTGAGTGAAGAAGACATTTTATACTGCTAACAAAAATGAGATTCTTAAGTTACATATCCTATCTAATAAAAGAAAAACATGGTAATTGGCATATGACCGCTACCCTTCCCATTGGCTAATCAGGGCGATATGCAAATTAACTGCCAGCCAAGATGGCGGCCGGCAGCCAGGCAGCTTAAACTGAACATGAGGCTTGCTTGCTTCAGTGACAGAGGACTGCAACGTTCCCCGCCTGCCTTGCCGGCCTCTGAGCTTGCAGTTTAAAAAACATTGTAACAAATATAGAAGCTAAACAAAACCCCAGAAACCAGCTTTCAGAGAGCTGGGATCTCAGAGCTGGAGTTGATACAGAGTTTCGATTATAGAACCGAAACAAACCAGATACCTGTTTTCAGCAGCTGAGGCCTCAGAGCTGGAGACAAGCCTCAGAGCTAAAGCTGACCCAGAATTTAAAAAAAGAAAAAGAAAAAAAGGAACAGTTGGGAGCTTCAGTCCCAGCCTGAAAACAGCCCTCAGCCCCTCACCCAGACTGGCCAGGCACCCCAGTGGGGACCCCCACCCTGAAGGGTGTGTGACCAGCTGCAAACAGCCATCATCTCCTCATCCAGGCTGGCCAGGCACCCCAGTGGGGACCCCCACCCTGATCCAGGACACCCTTCAGGGCAAACCAGCTGGCCCTCACCCATGCACCAGGCCTCTATTCTATATAGTAAAAGGGTAATATGCCTCCCAGCACCGGGATCAGCGGAGCCGAGAGGCCTCCAGGCACCGGGATCAGCGTGACTGGGGGCAGCGCCCAAACCCCTGATCGCCCTGCGGTTCTGTGTGTGACAGGGGGCGGGGCCACAACCTCCCTATCCACCCTGCTCTGTTCGTGACAGGGGAAGGCACCCCAACCCCCTGATTGGCCCTGCTCTGTGCCTGATAGGGGGGAGCTCCCCAACCCCCTGATCACCCTACGGCTCTGTGTGTGACAGGGTGTGGCGCCCCAACCCCCCCACCCCACGGGCCCTGCTCTGTGTGTGACGGGAGAGAGCCATAACCTCCCCATCAGCCCTGCCCTGAGTGTGACAGTGGAGGCGCCCCAACCCCCTGATCGACCCTACTCTGTGGGTGATAGAGGGCGGCGCCCCAACCCCCTGATCCGCCCTGCTCTGTGTGTGACAGGGGATGGTACCCCAACTCCCCTATCAGCCCTACTCTGTGAGTGACAGAGGGGAGCTCCTCAACCCCCTGATGGGCCCTGCTCTGTGCGTGACAGTGGGGAGCTCCCCAACCCCCTTATGGGCCCTGCTCTGGGCATGACAGGGGGCAGCGCCCCAACCCCCTGATTGGCCTTGCTCTGTGCATGACAGGGGGTGGTGCCACAACCTCCCCCATCGACCCTGCCTTGAGTGTGCGGGGGGGGGGTGCCCCAACCCCCCAATCGGCCCTACCCTGAGCGTGACTGAGGGTGGCATCGCAACCTCCCAATCCGCCCTGCTCTGTGCATGACAGGGGGTGGCGCCCCAACTCTCCAATCGGCCCTGCTCTGAGCCCGACCAGGGGCTGCACCTAGGGATTGGCCTGCCCTCTGCCACCCGGGAGCAGGCCTAAGCCAGCAGGTCGTTATCTCCTGAGGGGTCCCAGACTGGGAGAGGGCACAGGCCGGGCTGAGGTACCCCCTCCCCCTTCCCCCCGAGTGCACAAATTTTTGTGCACCGGGCCTCTAGTTTAAATAAAATGATAATTGTTTTCTACCATCTGGTAGACCTGTGTTATCTAAAGCAGTAGCCGATAGTCACATATGGCTATTTAAGTTTATGTTAAATAGACTAAAAATTTCCTTCTTTAACCTCACTATCCACATTTCAAGTGCTGAAGAGCGACATTGTAGAGTATTTTCAGGGTCACTGACAGTCCCATTGGAGTATTATATAGAACAACTCATATACACGAAGGCCTTATGAATCTCTGGTGTAAATCTATACGGGAAGCTGTATGTGCACAGATGACAAGAATCAACAAGCAAACCAACACAGCATGGAGAATTGTCCAGTTTCACCACTTTTCATAAAATTTCTATGTATGATTTTGCATTTTATTATACCTGAAGACAATCTGGACCAGCTGGTGCTTCGGATCCTATAATTCGTTAGAAATAGGGGTTATGATGAGGTGACAAATGTCCCTAAGCCAGTGAAACTGCAACAGTACAACTCAATATCTATGTCACTGCTTTAGATAATTAAGAACATTTTGTGACACACTTGTTTGGAAAGAAATGGGCTAGGAGCTCCCACAAGGATGTCAATTCAATTCCAGGCAATGGACAGTGTCACCAGGCACATTTCTGTCCCTCAGCAGCGAGGTAGGCAAGCCAGGGTTCCGTGGCCCTGTCACTCACTGACAGATGCTCTGAGTTGCTCACAGGCATGTGGAACTCCACTCTTTGCATGGTTCACAATGTGATTCCTGATGGAGCTGAAACTGCTGTGTGTTGCAATGGGGTTGTGGTGTTCTGGCTGTAGTGCCAGCACTACAGCACTGTGTTCTGCTACGTCAAAGTCAACAGAAAACATTGCTGACCATTACAGCAGATGGCAAGGAGTGTTGCCGCAGGGTTTCTCAAGACCCAGGGAGTCTCAGCACCTAGGGAACTAGAGCTTTCCTTCATGCACATTCTGCCTTCTGGCTAGGTCCAGCCTCTTCCCACATGGAGGGTTGAGCCCCTTCAATCACAGTCCCTGGCCCACAGGACCCTGGCCTTCTTGCTCAATTTCTTCTTTCATATCAGACTTTATCTCTTAAATTCTTCCTTTGGATTCGCCCAGGATCATCCTGAAATCCAAACTCTCTTGAATGATCCCAAACAGGGTTCATTCAAGTCTCTGCCTCTCACCCTCCAGGAGGCTGAATCAAATCAAATACTCACCATGCTGGGAGAGTTCACCCAGGTCCTTGTACCTGTTCCAGCAGAGAGACGACACTTTAAAAAAATCGTAATGTAAACTTTCAAAGTGAAGGGGGTAGACTTGACTCAGCTCTGCTCAATCCTCTCTCCTGAACCCTGTGATTTTCCCTGGATTTCCAGATTTGGAAACACTATTTATGTGTGAATAGCACCCATTCTATCTCAATCTTCCACAATCAGCCATCTTTTGTTAACGGTTCCAAGTGACTACTAATCAATCTGAAAATAAATGATTAAATTACATTTGATTTCCAGCTTGGAAACAAGCTTTGAAAACACTTTCAAGCTAGTAAATTTCCTTTTACATTGGGAGTTAAATATAGTCGAACCTGCCCACTAGACTTAAAACCTTAGAAAATTGATTAAACAGAAAGTTAAAGGATGGATTATATAAACCTGAGACTGTAGAAAAATATTTGTCATTAGTAGACTATCAAATAAAAGTTTCCACAGAACCATTTGAGCAGTTATAAATGTTTTGGATGTTTCTTAGAAACACATGTCAGTGTAAGCAAGGTATCGGATATAGTTCATCTTTTTATCTTCTTTTATCTAAACATAGAACTGAAGCCTAAACATGGAACTGGAACTGCTGAGTGTTGTAATGGGGGTTGTGATGGTCCAGTTGTGTATTTTATATTTTAATTTTTATCTCATATCATTTAAATTAGATGTACAGTTATAACAGGCCAAATTGCTTTTTAGTTACCATAATGACCTGAAGTATGAACTTGCTTTTGGAAAGGTGTCCTTACAGACAGTTTTATCAGATCATTAGAAACAAACAAATTTCATGTCAATGATCAAGAGTCTCTAAAAGTAAAAGCAAAGTTGGCAGAATTCTCCCAATATTTTGTTTCCTTAATTTCTAAAAAAAAAGTCTAGAGAAGTTATGAAAATGAGAACCAAGAGATTAGGAAAAGGACTTGTAACAAATTATATAGCTCTCTTAGCTCTATGATGTCTCATTGGGAACTATTTCATTCCTTTTTGTTAGCAAAATTGCAAAAACACATGTTAAAAATATTCCCTATAGTTCTATAACCCCACTGCATCTAGGTTTTTACACTATATATATTTTTCATGTAAATCAATAAGCCTATATACTTTCTATTCATTTATAAAACATTTAAATGCAATAGAAAAGTTGAGAAGATAGTGCAGAGGTTTCCATGTACTTCACACCCAGGTTTTCCTATTATTAACATTTTATGTTAATATGGTACATTAATTGTAATTCATGAACCAATATTGATATATTATTCACAACACTCTAATTTATTCTGATTGCCTTAGTTTTTACCTAATGTTCTTTTTCTGTCACAAGATCCCATCCTTGATACCACATGATATTTTAACATTGTTGTAGCATAGGCATCTATACTAATAAAAGAGTAATATGCTAATTAGACCAGGAGACCTTCCAGAGACCTTCCGGACATCCTTCCAGACAAAGCCTGGGACGTTGGCCGGCCTGCAAACCACCCCCAAACTGCCCTCAGACCCTTGCCCAGGCTAGCTACGCCCCCCCCCCCCCCAGTGGAGACCCTAACCCAGATGGAGGCATGGCCAGCCTGCAAACGGCCCTCAGCCCCTCGCCTAGACCCCACCCCCCCAGCAGGGACCTTCACCCTGATGGGGGCATGGCCAGCCTGAAAATGGCCATCAGCCCCTCGCCCAGGCTGGCCATGCCCCCCAGAGAAAACCCCCACCCTGAAGGGAGCATGGCCAACCTGCAAACGGCCATCAGCCCTATCTTGCCCAGGCCCACATCGCCCCCAGCAGGGACCCTCACCTGGATGGGGGCATGTCCGGCCTGAAAACTGCCCCAGCCGCTTGCCCAGGCTGGCCCTGCCCCTCAAGGGGACCCCCACCCTGATCTGGGACACCCTTCAGGGCAGACCAGCTGGCCCCCACCTATGCACCAGGCCTCTATCTATACTATACTAATAAAAGGGAAATATGCTAATTAGACTGGGAGACCTTCCGGCAGACATTCCGGACATCCTTCCAGACAAAGCTATGGTGGCGGGGCTGAGGCAGGGGTGGTTAGGGGCGATCAGTCCAGGAGGGGAGGACAGTTGGGGGCGAGCAGCCTAGCGGGGGGGGGGGGCAGTTGGGGGCAAGCAGGTCAGCAGTGGGGGACAGTTGGGGGCAAGCAGGCTGGCAGGGTGGGGCAGTTGAGGGTGATCAGACCAGCAGAAGGGACAGTTGGGGGCAAACAGGCCAGCAGTGGGGGGCAGTTGGGGCAATAAAGCCAATAGGGGGCAGTTGGGGTCATTCAGGTCAGCAGGGGGGCCGTTGGGGGTGATCAGGCTGGCAGGGGAGGGAAGTTGGGGGCGATTAGGCCAGTGCGGGGGGCAGTTGGGGGCAAGCAGGCTGGCAGGCAGGGTGGTTCAGAGCCAGCAGTCCCGGATTGTGAGAGGGATATCCCAGATTGGACAGGGTGCAGGCTGGGCTAAGGGACACCTCCCCCCCCCCCCCCCCCGCAACCCCGTTCATGACTTTCGTGCACCAGGCCACTAGTAGTACAATAAAAAAGGAGAGCATTGATATTCCATTGTATGTCTGCATAATAATTGACTTAAAATTTTCTCTATATTTGGCTACTGAGTCTTTTTCCAATTTTGAGGAAAAAACAAGTGTAAAACTTGGCCCCTCCTGTTGGCCTTCTTTAAATTTCAGAGAGTTTTCTTATCAACAGCTTCACTAGGCCAGCTTTTAAAGGAGTATTCCATAATAAAAATGTTTTAGGAGGGAAACCTGAGGCTAATTACCTTAGATATCAAGGCCCTCGTCCGTTGCTCATTGGTTCTAATTCTTTGTGGAAGCAATAGTTCCTGCTCACAGGAGTTTTGCTATTGCCTGAGGTCAGAGATGATGTCTTACCTTTATGAAGCTTGTGCCTTCCTCCTGTGACATTGCAAAATACTTTCTGCAGAGTAGATACTAAAAAAATTTTGTTAAATGCAGCATTAAAGATAACCAGAGCAGTGCTATTTTAATAATATCTGAAAAAGCCTGTATCAGTCTTTTCTCCTTTAAGAAGCTTTCCATGAATTCTTCAGGCCACAGGGCTCTCTCCCTGTCCTGCACTCTCATTGTCAACATTATAAAACTCCGGTACTTCAATCTAGTAGTTTCATGAGTACGTATTAGATTTGAACTTACCTGGGGCACAATCTCTGCCCTGTTAGTCCCCCCTCCTCTAGAATAGTGATCTCTTTGAAGTGGCAAGTCAATAGAACGTACATATTGATTATTAAAACCTGAAATTCAGCAGATTTTGACTGAGTAAAAATAACCAAAATTTTTATGTGGAACAAATTAAAATAGGTGAGAAAAAGATCAGAGAAAGCATATTCCAGTTGGTTTTTACTCGTGATCCAGGTTCAGTAAAGTAAGGAGTGTTTATGAGTTTCCATCATAAAACAGAACTAATATTTTTAATGAAGAAAATAACCTTTGGATTGACACAGAAAGTTTTCTGATTCTTTAAAGTACTGGAGAAATATATCGGAAGCCTTCAGCTAAAGCAGGCAGTGGGTTTTAAGTGCCATTTCTTTCATATATTTCACAGACTGGAGAGAGAGAGAGAGAGAGAGAGAGAGAGAGAAAACCCTAGTCAGCCAGCGCCGAAGCTGGTTGCAAGTATGGCAGATTCCCTGATTGCGTTAACATTATTTTTATACAGACGGAAAGTAGACATCATGTATTTTACTTCTTAAGGAAATAATTGATTTATAATGAGTGATTTATTGTCATCCGCACCTTAATCATTTTTAAAGGAGATTAAAATTAAATGATCTCAAAACTAGTTTTAGGGGCCTCGCCAAATGGCAGAATGTGGCTCTGATTGTGCCTGGGGAACAGAGAGTTCTTAAGAAGACCAACAAAGTAGAGTTTTGAGTGGGAAGCCAAGTTTATTATTAAGTTTCTTTCATAAAGTGTGTTTGGTTGAAAGCAATATGAACTCAATCAAGCTAATTCACGTAATTCATGTAAAGTTATTGAAAGGAGAGAGGCAGAACATAGCTGGGCATTTAAAAATCCAGACCTTGGGACAAAGGGTATCAGGGATTTTTAGCTACTTCCAGTAATAATTTCACCTTTAATACAATCTTGTGTGGTTGCAAGGAGCAAAACCCTTTGAAGTAAGGGTAAAAAGAAGAATATTAAAAACGTTTCTTATCGATGCACATGACTCCTTGGGTTATCTCATCCCATCTCTTAAATACCTCTCCTAATGGCTTCTCAACTCCTCACTTTAGTGGTGTCTCTTTCTCTGATCACTCTTGATAAAACTGCAATCAAATCCAATTGCTAGTTCTCTCTATTCTTTTAGTTCCACTCACTTCCTGCCATTTACTATATACATTTTATAGTTCATTTGTTAATCTGTCTTCCCTCTCTTCCATATTCGAATATAAGCCCTGAGGTACATTTTTGTTCATTGTTTTTTTCTAGCATATAGAATAGCACATGACATGAAGTCAGGGCTCAATATTTATGTGTAAAATGAATAAACTGAAAGCATAAAAAGTTCTATCATAATAGTGTTAAAATCACTAAAAGAAGATGTTAGCATCCAGTAGTTCTAGCTCTGGCGGCCTGTTGAACAAACCAAAATCTATGCCTGTACATGTCTCAAGGTTATGAAATTAAAACCTGGAGACAACCAATCACAATGAGGCATTAAGCTCTAGCCAATCAGTATCCTTGCTTTGCTTCTGCTTTTTCTCTGTCTCTTCTGAGCTCCCGTGGATGGAGTGCTCTGACCCATATCCTGTTTGGTGCTGCCCAATTTGAATGGCTTTTTTCTCAAACTCTTACAATTTTTAACTATGGCTCAGTTTATCTTTTAATGCTAGTGAAGTGTAGAAAACCCAGCTGGGTTGCACTAGAATGGGACGTTAGGAAAACACATTGACCCCACTTTACTCCCTGTCCTGATGGTGCCCTTTTCAGGTCTGGAGCTCCACTTTCTGTGCATAACCATTGTCTGCTCATGGAGGCTCCAGCGCTGGATCAGAAAGAGCTTTTAGACTAGGTTCCCCACTCCTCACCTCTCCCTTCACCATCTAACTGGACTCTTGGGACTTCAAGTCAAGCTAATCTAGAAACAAACTATAAATGTCTTCTTGAGAATGGATGGGCATCTTCCTGGTCAGAAGCCTAAACTTCAGCTAACCAGTTGTATCCAGAACCTCATGACCTATCTCTGACAGCACGGGGCTTCCTTTGACTGATGTGATTCATGGGATGATGGCTAGAGAAGGTGGCTTGGGCTAAACTGCTTTTCTTCACTGTTTCAAATGTGTGTGTGTGTGTTTTTTTTTAAAAAAAGGCATCTGTTTTAAGGGAATCATATCTTTCACTCATTCATTAAGAATGTTGCTTACATGTCTGCTGGGTTCAGCCACCACTCTGAGTGTTGGAGGCATAGCATCAGAAAGACAGGTGACATTTCTGTCTCTGTAGCATCTTTCCAGGGAACACTCCATAGCTCCCTATTCTACTTGCACCTCTCAAAATACTTCCAAAGCATGGATCTCTTTAGACATTTTTATACCAATTACTTGCCTTCATTTATTTTGTTCTTTCTCAGCAAAGGGATTAAAGTGGCAGGCCTCTGACCAGTTTTCTGAGATGATGCAAGCCTTTCTAACTTAATTAGTGTGTGTTGGTGAAACTTCAACATGGCAAATACATGAATTGCTCCCAGATATAAAGAAGTGTAATAAATTCCACTGGATACCTGACTACCTACTGTATAATCAAAGACTTAGCGATATGAGCAAACCTGACACACGTGCCTGTTATTCTAATTCAGATCACTGTCTGAATCTCCTCTTGTCAGTCTTTGTTGACTTGTTCTATTTTTGGTGCTTCTTATGGTCCCATTATTCAGTGATCACTTTTATTTTACTTTTTTAAAATTCCCCGCTCATCCCTTACTGCTGTTAATTAATACCAGGGGACCGTTAACTGTAGTTGCTAGGGGAAAGGTATGCTCCCCAGTATTCACACTCTTTGCTGGGAGTTTTCTAAATAAAGCCTTGGTTATTGTGAATATTGTTAGATGTGGTGTGTATGTATAGTGTTTACAGCTATAAAAGCAGATGCTCAAATGAAATTGCTATAACTTGTAGGGGAAGGATAGTAAATTTATCCACTTTAAGAATTGACTGTGTTTTAAAATTATTTATTTTATGCTTATTAATTTAACTTAAAATATTTAAAATATATATAAAAAGATAAATGGAGGTATATTAGAAATGTTTAGCTTATTTGAGCAAAAGTCCATTTGAATTGGTTAAAGACAGCCTGGTAGTGGTTAGAGCACTCCAACCCCAGGGGCTGGGAACAGACATTTATAGAGGAGAGGTGAAAGCCAGTGAGGACATTATTGATTATCTCCCATTTCTATTAGTGATTCATCAATCACTTCCCCACTATGAATATGCCAGATATTGACGTAAAAGAAGAGGGATTTTGCTGATCCTTGGGATTACCTCTTATATTTCAATAGCTGAAAACTGAGTGAACTTTTATATTAAATCTTACTACTCATCAGCATGGTCTTATATCATTGAAAGCATAACCCTGAAGACCAGTGTGCAGATGAGGTTTTATAAGAGAATAAATATGGCCAAGAATTACTACTCTGTGAAGAAGTGAAATCTCTGACCCTCATGTGGAGTTCTCTGTGAGTCATTCACATTGTGCACATAGATGTGTATATTCCTTATCACATATTTTTTTCTGGAACATAGCAATAAAGTGTCATAAAGAGATCAATACATTCTGAAAGTTTTCCTATGAATGGAAGTAAAGTATGTGGAGGTATTAATTTTTACAAATGTGCCATTTGAGCACCTGGCAACCTTGAGGATATCAGATGCCTTAGTAGCCTGTGATGTCTACCCCAGTCATGAAACTTTCTCTCCCAAGAAAGCATTCTGGCTTCCTAGCTTACCGGACAATCAACCTCTGAATGGCCCTGAAAAAAATCTAGCACTAATAAGGAAGATTCTAGAAAATATACCTTTGTTCCTATCACCCTAAGCTTCATCACTATACCCTTCTTCGTTGCTAGTCATCAGAAGAAAGACTATAGCATATATTTGAAGTGAAAAATGAGAAATTTAGACCAAAACCGGTTTGGCTCAGTGGATAGAGCGTCGGCCTGCGGACTGAAAGGTCCCAGGTTCGATTCTGGTCAAGGGCATGTACCTGGGTTGTGGGCACATCCCCAGTGGGAGATGTGCAAGAGGCACCTGATCGATGTTTCTCTCTCATCGATGTTTCTAACTCTCTATCTCTCTCCCTTCCTCTCTGTAAAAAAATCAATAAAATATATTTTAAAAAAATGAGAAATTTAGGACAAATTAATTGATAATATTCCAGTTACACAAAACCATGAAATTAATGGATTTAATCAAAAGACTCTCTGGAGTATCTGAGGAAGGGACAACCGAACAAAAAGTCCCTTTTTCAGCCAATGTTTGCCTTTCTTGGGTGCCCTCTAGTGATTGGATACCTGATCAATACTCAGCTCTGTGAGAAGTGTTGCTTGGCATACAGAATCCACAGCTCCTTTTTGACCTTCACCTATAATATTTTATCATTTTCATTGACAAAGTATAACTTTGATTTAATTAGCAGTGGTAGGGATTATAGCATAAAGATCAGACATTGAAATAAAAACTATATTGTGACAATATATCAGGTATATAAGTTCAGAGCAGATAACTGACAGCTTCAGACATATTTGAAAGCCAGGAACTTCTATGGCAACTTCAAAGGACACTCTTATTTCTCTCGGTAAAAAACAAATCTGGATCACATTGCATTGGCGGTCTCGTCCTAAAAGGGGTCCATTTGAAACTTTCCATGTTTCCTGTGTCAAACGGCTTTGTTTTCACAAAGCGGAAATGGGACTCCAAGATTTAGGATTGAAATATTCAGGTAAATAAACCCAAATCTATTCACCCCCAAATACTTTCAAGGTCTTCCTGAGGGCAGACGTAGCTCCTAGCCCTGACCTGGAGCCGGGTAGTGAGCCCACCTGAAGCAGTGTCTACCAGATGACACTTGTTTCCCTCCAGGACCGCCTCACCTCTCCTCACTACCTCCAGGTGTCAGGGAAGTCCTAGGCCTACAGAGAGAGCATGCAGATCTGGGTGACATTTACTGGCAGGAACTGGGGGAACACATGGGGGAGTGGATCTTGGGGGATTTGGACCAAGGAAGGGGAAAGATAAATATAGGCTAAATAGCTGTGTTAGTTTACTATTGCTGCTCTAACAAATAACCACAATAAAGTGCCTTCACAAACTTATCTTACTACTCTGTAGTCCAGAAGGCTACCGTGGCTCAACAGATTCTGTTCATCCCAGAGCCTATAGGGAAGAATCCATTTACTCGCCTTTCCAGCTAGAGGGTGCCCACTTTGCTGTGTTTGCAGTTCTTACCTGGTATTAGTGTTCCATCCTCTCTTGTTCTGAATTTGACCTTCCTGTGTCCCTTTTAAAGGACCCTCTGATAACATTGGGCCCACCTGACTAAGCTCCCCATCGCACACTTCAAGGGAATCTGTGGAGAACCATTGTCTGTCTTACCACAACAGGAGAGAATGATTAACATGGGAATACTAATCCATGATTTAGATTCACTGTTTTGCAAGGATGCTTGGAACCCATCCTAAATGGTGTTCTGGGATAGCCCCTGAAATTTGGATACAATTAAGCCTTTAGTAAACAAAGTAAAAATGCCAGAGCTTCCTTCACATGGTATTAAAGAAAGGATAAGGGAACTCACGCTGTTATTTAAATTACAGTGGAGATATTAACAGCAGCCAAAGGAGGCCTTACTTGACTATGCTCTCTGGCAGTGAATTTGCATCATAGCCAAGAAACTCAGAGATGAGGGAACATAATGCCCAGAGGGTGGCAGTACCTCCTGGCTCAAGGTTGCTCACTGAAATCCCAGCCCTGAGAAATGGCTCAGATAGAGAGTGGTCAGGACCTTGCCCTCTTGGCACACCCAGCAAGGAGAAGCAGGGACACTTGGGTCCAATGGCAGGTTGCCCCTCTCAATATAGTGGTAGCTCCCTCCCAGATGCTGTGTCAGATGTAATCTTTTTAACAGATCATATCAACACAGCCCCTGGCACTTTGTATGTGGCTTTTTATCTGGCAACTGCTTTCTTCTCTACAACCCTCGGCAGGGAGGAGTAAGAACATTTGGCCTCTGAAGGGTGAGAGCAGCATAGCCACCATTTTGCCTCAGGGTTGTGTAACCCCTGCTGTCTTTCATGATAACACAAAGGAACCTCACTAATCTTGACATTCTAAAGAACATCATGCTGGTCTACTCCATTGGTGACAACCTGCTGCTTAGACCTGGTAATCAGGACCTTGCAAGTAGTCTAAATGTTCCATCAAACACATGTGTACCCGGAAGTAGGAGATGAAATTCATGAGCTTTCCGGACAATGCCCTGCCCATAAAATTCATAGTAATTCAGTCTTGCTGGGACATCCCCTTCTAAGGTAAAGACAGATGTTCCACATCTTGGGATTCCTACCAATGAGCCAGAGGTAAGAGGCTGGTTGGCATCTGTAGATTTTGGAGAGAGACCTTCCCAGCTAGTGTTCTCTTCACACCTGGCTGTGTTCCCAACCCGTCCCCTCCTGGCATTTTCACTTCCTGCATCTGCAGCTCTTCCCAGGCGTCTTCCCTGAGCCCCAATCTATTTTCCATTTCACAGCAGTTCCAGGGATCATATTTATTTTCCTGAGCCTACCCGGGTCTTGAGCAGGAGGGAGCTTTTATGGCAAACCATCTCAATTCGGCCTTATCAAATGTGAAGTTCATTTTGAGAGAGTCACTGTGCCCGAGAGGAACTATCAGAGTGACACCGTTCACTTTGCTAACTAGGTGAAATATTTTGCTAACTGTTTAAAATGTTAACCTTGACAGAGCAGAGCTTTCAGGGATGGTGAGAGTGCTTTTCTAAATGGGCATTGGCTTCATGATCATTTAACACCCCTGACTCAGATTTGAACCCCAGGAAGGGTAAGTTTTTGGTCTTACCACTTATAACTGATGAAGATTGGCTACGTGTTAGGCTGACATGTTTAAGAAATTAAAAATAATAGAGAAAATCTTAAACAAAAGGTAGAAATCTGAAACTCTTAAATCACATTTTAAAAAAATAGGATAGGTCAGGAAATGAACAGTTAAACATTGAGGCATTACAAAGCTTAATTGGACATATCCTTTGATATTCTTGACGTTCTGCTACTGAACAGCTGACACTCAAAAATAAGTGCTGATTTTACTTACTGTTTTTATAAAGTGATTTTTAGTCTTCTGTTTGAAGTTCAGGGTGATCCCATTTCTTCCTTGTGTACAATAATAGATTTCACTCTGCTAATTTATTTGCCTACAGTTTGGTTTGGGTTGTATACACAAAGTATTGGTTCACGTGTAGTGTATGATTCTATATAGGTTTTAGGAAAAACTGACTTCACTATTAATGCTTGCTAATATAAAGTCTCTTTCTTTGCTGAAAAAGAAGCATCTGTGATTCATTTATTGGACTAGCAGGTACCTTCAAGTTTTAGTGAGAGAGAGAGAGAGAGAGAGAGAGAGAGAGAGAGAGAGAGAGAGAGAGAGAGAGAATATAGCAGGTTCAAGGTGCTCTGAGGAAAGATGGAAAGATGTGATTGGAGAGGTCTGATAATGCTGGAGATATCTGTGACATTCCTCAAACTGCTAGGCTCTGAAGCAAAGCCAGGCCCTTCAAGAGCAGAGTAACTTTCTGTTTGAGGAGTATCTCTTCATGGTTCTGGTCACTGATAGAGCTGAGCTCCTGTCAATAGTCCCAGAAGAGAAGAGAATGAGCCACATTCTCCATGGAAAAATCAGTGATAAAACGTGTACAGTGTGAAGAACTCTTCAGATAAGAGCAAAAAGTCCACTCTGGTTAAAGAGAAGTGTTTTGGTTGATGAGCAGTGAGAGATGGTGAGAAGTTTGGGTCACATGGTGGGAGATTCTTCATGATTGCATGCAATGTTGGGGTTTTGTGGAGAGACAGCCAACATTTTCAATATGAGAGGATGACAATTAGAGCCTGATCCTGATTTGCTCATTGAACCTACAATCAATACAGGTATCAATCCCCCATCTTCCAGATAGTTTTTATTGAATTCTATATAGATTTTAGGAAAAACACACATGACATCACTATTAAAAACTTGCCTCAAAATAAGAAAATAGCCCAACAAATTCAATGAAAAGGAAAAAAAGAGCATACTCCTTCCCCCCAAATTCAACTATTGTTTTGCTCTTTCCGTGAGCATAAATATTCCATATAATAAATAGCTGGCTTTTACAAAATAGATAATATATAATTTAGAAAACAGAAATGATATTTAATTCCTAAACTACCTCTCAGTAGACTATATCATCACAGAAGCTGAATTCTAGCTGGTGATTTTTATTTTTAGTCTTCATTACCTTGGTTATTTTTTATTCCAGTATTATTGTCCCCAGCCTTGTTTCTGGGGAGATACTCAAGGCCACTGTTTAAAACCTAGACTGAACTTGATGCACATTTTTTTTTCTTTGAGACTGATTTCTTACTGTTACCAAGAATGAAACAAGGTAGGAGTTAACTATCTCTGTTTTATTACTGTAGATAGGTTAAAACTCTCTTTTACCCAATACATATGATATAGAGGACATTACAGAATTAAAGTTCTTTCAAGCTTGAGAATGACCCAGATAATGGGTGAATATTTCTTTAGAAGGCACAGAACTGACATTCATGTGCAGCGAACCATTTGTGAAAGTGCATCTCATGGGTGGATTCTAAACTGGAACCCCACTGGCTGTAGAGTCTAGTAACAGTTGCTAGTCTTCCACATACAGGAGTGTTAGACAAAAGAAATGTGGTATTGAGTACAAATAGGCAATCTTGGACAGAGTTAAAGAATTAAGATAATTAAAATTTCACTTTCCAAGGAATTTTTTCTTAATTTAAAACAGCATGCACCTTTCTTTGTGTTTTATATTTAACATTTAAAATAGAATTAAAATAGAATTAATTAGACAGAAAAGGATGTTTCATACACATAGCGTGGCAAAACACATCAAGCACTGGCTTTGCAGACTCAAATCCCTGTCTGTTAATTCTTAGCTATGATTTTCCCTGTAACTTTTATTTTTCCCTGTGTTGAATATTAGCCTGAAGTAAAGATAGGCTAACTAATTCTTTACACTGTTTCAAAAACAGAAGGAAAACACCTTGCATTGGCATGGCAATTGGTGATGACAGTAAAGTGTGGCTCAATGGTTGAGCGTTGACCTATGAACCAGGAGGTCTAGGTTTGACTTGGGTCAGGGCTGTGCCTGCGCTGTGGGCTCGATCCCCAATGTGGGGAGTGCAGGAGGCAGCCAATCAATGATTCTCTCTCATCAGTGATGTTTCTATCTCTATCCCTCTCCCTTCCTCTCTGAAATCAATAAAAATATATTTTTAAAAAACTGGCTGTTCTGTTTTTATAAAAAAAAACAAAAAAAACCACCCAGAATACAGAAGGAAATTTTGGAACAATTTAAGGCCTAACTTATTACACTTCAGAATTTCAAATATCTTTAGGATTTTCCTTAAAATAGGAAAGAAAACTAATGTGTACTTAAATATTTATTTAAGCTGTATTTTCTTAGTAAATACTGATATGCCTGTGTATTTTTATTACTATCAGATTTACTAAAAAAAAAATATATGTTTTACCACATTTATTATAGACTAGAGGCCTGGTGCACAAATTCATGCACCAGTGGGTTCCCTCTGCCTGGCCTGCAGGATTGGGCTGAAATTGGCTCTCCAACATCCCCCAAAGGGTCCCGGATTGTGAGAGGGTACAGGCCAGGCTGAGGACCGCACCCATGCCAGGGAGAGATGCGGGAGGTTTGCTAGCCAGGGAGGGATCACAGGAGGGCTCCAGGACGTGTCTGGCCTGTCTTGCTCAGTCCCGATCAGCCGGACCCCAGCAGCAAGCTAACCTACTGGTTGGAGCGCCTTCCCACTGGTGGTCAGTGCAAATCATAGCGACTGGTTGACTGGTTGACTGCCCCCTCATGGTCAATGCACGTCATAGTGAGCAGTTGAGCAGCCTTAGCATATCATTAGCATATTACGCTTTGATTGATTGTTCGGCTGACCGGTCAACTGGACACTTAGCATATTAGGCTTTTATTACATAGGATTATAGTTAAATAATTCATATTGAATTAAGAAACATTGTATTTTCTAGAAAATGTGTATCTATTCTCCTGTTGGGAGCAGTTAAAATGTAAGTTAAACAAGTCATCTCTCTACACAGTACCTTCAAATAGCTTTGTACCTCATTTTAAGTAAAAATCAGTCCCGGTAATCACTTACACATGGAAAGGCCATTCAAATAAATATGTCTGTGCATTCCAAGTTAATGCCTGTTATTTCAGCATAATTGTTTGTAGTAGTCCTTACATCCCCCCATTTTATAATCTGACCCTGTTCTCTCTCAGATGTTGGCCTCCACTACTTGGCCCTTGCTTATTCTTTTTCAGAAGTGCAGGCTGTCTTGCTATTTCTCATCAATATCAGGACCAACTCCACCTCGGGGCCTTTGCACTTGCAGTTTACCCTGTCCAGCATGCTATTCCCTCTTATGCTAGCATGGCTCATCCCTCACTTCTCTCAGGTCTTTACTCAGTGAAGTCTTTGTTGTCCATTGTGGTCACACTATTCAGGAGAGGGAACTCATGTCAGATTTTTAAACAGAAAATTTAATTGACAAATGTTTATGTATAAAGATTTGTTAACTAGGTAACTGAGAAAGGTGCAATAACACTGAGGTATCACAGAGGTGGCTACTGCAAGCAGTGCCTGTCACCCCTGGGATGGGGTTATCAAACTGCCGAAACTTGGAGGGTGAGCCTTATGGAGCGTGGTCCCAGCTGGTTAAGAGAATGGTGCTATTTAACTGGTGGTGTCTGTGAGCTTGGAAGAAGGGGTCCATGGAGTGAGGGTGAGGGTGAGGGCATCTCTGAGGAGGAGTCAGCAGCCCGTGGTGCAAGTACTTCTCTGTGGATATGATAAGACTGGGTCCCCAAGTGCTGGGAAAAAATAAAAACCAGGTTCAACTGGAATGCTGCACTTCTGCTGAAGCTGAAGGCCACTGATGAAACCAGGAAGCTGGCAGAGTAGAAGTCCCTTCTTCCTCCTCCTACCTTAGTTTCCTCCTAGCTCTCCCTATTGGCAGGGTCTTGTGAGGATCTGTTAAACAGAGGTGTGGTTTGCCAAGTGCAGCCCCAGCATGACCTCGTGCCCTGCCTGAGGGCAAGGTGGAAACTGAGACATGAAGCTTAATACTTGACACAGCCATCTTTTCTAAAACTTCAGGACATTCCAACGTTTCTCAGCCTGTTTTGTTGTTCCCTTCAGTGGAACAACTATATATTTTCCTTATTTTCAGTGTTTGTTGTTTACCTGCCCTATTAAAATGTAAAATCCGCAGGGACAGGAATGTATGTATATTTTATTTAATGCTTTATACAACCTGGAAAAATTCCTGGCAGAAAGAAGGCCCTCAATAAATATTCTGAATATTAATAACAACATTAACATAGTAGTTATTGTGTACTAGGTTCTGTTCTATGTACTTAACATATAGTTAGGCTCAAAGTAGAATTATGTACTAATCTATTATCATCCTTATCAATAGCTAAAGAAATCAATGTAAAAAACTGATAAACATCTTGTGGTAGGTCACATAACTAATATGTTGAGGAGCAAGGGATGGGATTAAGGCAGATGTCTTTAGCTACATTGAAAATACAAATGAAAACACTAAATGAACTGTGTCAATTATCCACATTTTGCAAAGTCTAACTACAACATTGAAAAGCACTACCTTATGTCAACTATCTGAACAGGCTTAATGACTAAGAAGAGGTATTGCTATTGGACTTATTCTTAAAATTCTAGCCTTAAGCTAAAGGGTAAATATTATTGACAATAGTGTGCACTTTGAAAGACTTTACTAACATTAATGGAAACTGATTTCCCTGGGCTTAAATAGGCTTGCCGGAGTAAAAATTTCTTCGGAACTAAGCCCTGACTTAGTTCAGTGAAACAAGAATTCAACTCACAAATAGTGCCTTCATTATTGTGATGTCAAATTGTTGGCATTATTAGCCCAGTCTACTCAGTATGGTGCAAAAAACTTCTGACCCAAACCTCTATTTTTCTTGTGATTAATATTTTATTAAGCATTAATAAATGCAAAAAAGTGTGCCTAAAAAGAATACAATGCCATTCATCTCCACAGTCTCAGAGGGAGATAATCTTTCTTGATATACAGGATATACACACTACTGTAATATTTATCTTGGAGATTTTTCCTCAAATTGTAAAACTGTCCAGGACAATGGACTTATTTAAAAAGAGAGTACATTTATTAAGCAAATGGAGAAAATAATTCAGTTTCAAATGACCTGAGATGCTTCTTAAAATCTGTTCAATATTTCTTCATCTTTGAGGTGAGGACAGGTTATCCTTGTGCTGTGACTACACTCTTAGAACTAAAGCAGGGCTCTGCTGAAGTCACTGAATGCATACAGGACCAAAGAGCAGAGCTGAGTCAGGGATCCCCACTGTGGCTTCTGATGTCTTCCTGGGGACACACAAGTGCTGGATTCTCCCAGCATCTTTAGTTGCATTTGCACATCTGGGTGGAGCTTTTCTGGGCTATGGAAGTTTGCATAATTTGCATTAAGTTGAGAATTATAGACACACAGGTTACTGTGGTTGCTTGAGGAATAATAGCCCCCCCTTTACTGAGGAAAGGGTGTACACTTAAGTGTGCAGATTTTCCATTTAAATTTCCCAATGAATCTGTGAGGTAAGAATCTGGGCTTGGTTGAGGGAAAAAAAGTACAGGTTTGTAGAGTTGAAATAAAGGACCAAGGCTTCCAGACAGTTGCTGGTGGAGGGTATGAAGAAGGCTGACTCTATGGCCTTGCTCTTAATCTCTGTGCTTAAGACAAAAGGTCAAGGGCATCAGGCTAGGCAGAGAGAAGTGGAATGAAGGTTTTTCATTTAAAATTCAATGGTATTGATGGCATCTCTCTTGCTACAAAGATATTCAATACCTCTAATGTAAAAAGTATTTTTTGCAGAATGGGATTATTCTCTATTAGAGGAGGCAGATGAGATCCTCTGTGGCAGCTGCTGTGCTACTTCTTGGGGAGGGATAGCCTACACAGTCAAGCATCTGCTGCCAGCACTCCCAAAATGTGGGGTGAGCCTTACCACCCACTTTCAAGAAGGTGCCACCCTAATAACCTACTTTGGCTTTGATATTAGATTTCCTAATGTAATGTGTAGCAATTAACCTAGGTGGGTGTTACATCCAGAAGATATACGTTCCATGGAATAAGTCCTTATTTTCTTTGGACATTGTAAGCAACAAAATCTAGGCTGGAATAATTGGTATGTGGTCATGGATATATTGGATGGAAGTGGGAGAGAGAAAGGTATTTTAAAACTCAAATTCTAAGGATAAAATTATTTACTCTACAGAATTGAACTCACTGAAATGTGTAATTTTTTTTCAAAGTTTAGTTTGAAATTAATATAGACTTAACTGTCATCAGTCATCAGCTTTCTATGTCCACTTCTGAGAAATGGGGCTAATCTTTTGTCAGTGGCTGAATCTCTTAGTTTAAGTCAGAAGCCTTCAGCTTTGAGAATTAGCTTGAGTCTGCCTATTCTCTGTTATTTGTCCTGTGGAGGTCTAGGCTGGGATTGGATGATTTTTCACTTGCATTCTCTTATCATTGAGTTCTCAGTTGTTGGAACTGCTCTAAGCTCACTTTACATTGGACTTGACTCCTGTCTGAAATGCTGACGGCTTGCTTTCCTGCTTAAACATGGGAAAATGTGCCTGTTCCTCTACCTTCAGCTCTCTCTACCCCAATTTTTCGTTTTCTTTCTGGTGTGTGTGTGTGTGTGTGTGTGTGTGTGTGTGTGTGTGTGTATTCTCTACCCGTTTGAGAGCTCTCTTGACTAGACATAAAATTATGGTTTATTTGGCCCCTCCCCTTTGTTAGGATGATGCATAAGTATTGAACCTGGACTGAGAGAGGCTCCCCATTATGCTAAGTCATGAATGGTCTATAAATTTCATTACCATCCTTGAAAGCAGTGTCCTGGGAGCAGCTCTATGCTTACTCATGAAGACAGCATTAAACAGTATTATTTTTCTTATTTTTTTTATCTTGGGAATACCCTCATATGTAGTTTTCAAAATTCCTAAATAGTGTGTTTCAAATAACAATTTCTTTTTTTTTTCTTTTTTTTATTATTATTTTTTTAAATACATTTTATTGATTTTTTACAGAGAGGAAGGGAGATAGATAGAGAGTCAGAAACATCGATGAGAAAGAAACATCGATCAGCTACCTTCTGCACATCTCCTACTGGGGATGTGCCCGCAACCAAGGTACATGCCCTTGACCGGAATCGAACCTGGGGCCTTTCAGTCCTCAGGCCGACGCTCTATCCACTGAGCCAAACCGGTTTCGGCCTTTTTTTTTTTTAATTAAATCTTTATTGTTCAGATTATTACATTTGTTCCTCTTTTTTCCCCCCATAACTCCCCTCCTCCCAGTTTCCGCCCCACCCTCCGCCCTCACTCCCCACCCACTGTCCTCATCCATAGGTGCACGATATTTGTCCAGTCTCTTCCCGCATCTCCTACACCCTTTTCCCCCCTAAGAATAGTCAGTCCATTCCCTTTCTATGTCCCTGATTCTATTATGATCACCAGATTATTTATTCACTTGATTCTTAGGTTCACTTGTTGATAGATGCATGTTTGTTGTTCATAATTTGTATCTTTACCTTTTTCTTCTTCTTCCTCTTCTTAAAGGATACCTTTCAGCATTTCATAGAATACTGGTTTGGTGGTGATGAACTCCTTTAGCTTTTCCTTATCTGTGAAGCTCTTTATCTGACCTTCAGTTCTGAATGATAGCTTTGCTGGATAAAGTAATCTTGGTTGTAGGTTCTTGGTATTCATCACTTTGAATATTTCTTGCCATTCCCTTCTGGCCTGCAAAGTTTCTGTTGAGAATCAGCTGACAGTCATATGGGTATTCCGTTGTAGATAACTGAGTTTCTTTCTCTTGCTGCTTTTAAGATTCTCTCTTTGTCTTTTGCTCTTGGCATTTTAATTATGATTTGTCTTGGTGTGGTCCTCTTTGGATTCCTTTTGTTTGGGGTTCTCTGCGCTTCCTGGACCTGAAAGTCTATTTCTTTCACCAGGTGGGGGAAGTTTTCTGTCATTATTTCTTCAAATAGGTTTTCAATATCTTGCTCTCTCTCATCTTCTGGCACCCCTATAATTCTGATGTTGGTCCGCTTGAAGCTGTCCCAGAGGCTCCTTACACTATCTTCGTATTTTCGGATTCTTTTTTCATTTTGCTTTTCCGGTTGGGTGTTTTTTGCTTCTTCGTATTTCAAATCTTTGCCTTGATTCTTGCGGTCCTCTGGTCTGTTGTTGGGAGTCTGTATAGTATTCGTTATTTCAGTCCATGTATGCTTAATTTCTAGTTGGTTCTTTATCATAACATCGAGGGTCTCATTAGATTTCTTGAGGATCTCACTACATTTATCGGCGGCTTCTAGACAGTTCTTAAGAGACCTTAAAAGTGTGGTTCTGAACTCAATATCCTCCATTGACAGTTTTGTCCTGTTTCTTTGTCTCCGCATTTTTTATGCTTTCTTGGTGCACCCCCTAGTCGTCTTTGTGCGCAGTCTTGTTGTAGGTAAGCCTTGATTGTTGTTGGCAATACCGGGGGTGATTTGACCTCCAGGTTAACTGGCTATGAGAGTCCGCTGTGTCTGCAGTGGGAGAGCTTCTGTGCTGGATCTCTAGGGCGGTGCTAATCTAGCGTTTGCCTGAGGCTATCCGGCAAATGGCTCTGCACAGGGCTTGGGCGGGCAGGGTCCCCGGGAATCTACAGGGCGGGCCGGAGTGACCAGTTATGGCTGCTCTCAGTTCCGTCCCTAGGGTCTCTGCCTCACAGAGTCCCAGCAACTGCTGCAAACCTTGGAGAGAAAGCTGCCTTCGAGTTCCAACTGAAGCCAGACAGTCCTGCTTCTCCCGTTTGAGTCTGGGTCCCTAGAGACTCGCCTGGATCTGGAGCTCAGAGTCTGAAACTCCCTCCCGATTGAAAACAACAACCGCGCCCTCCGCCTCCAGCCAGCTCCGCGTGCACTCCGCACCATAGTATTTCACTTCAGCACTGCGCCTCCTCTGAGTCTGGGTATGATATTCTCTTTCCTCCTAGTTGTAGAATTTCCACTCAACCAGCCTTCCTGTGGTTCTGGATGATGTCCGTTCTGTCTTTTAGTTGTTTTTTGATGTGGCTGTTTCAAGTCTAGCAGTGATTCTCCTGATTAGTCTGTGACAGCTGTTGTGATCTTCTTGACATTGAGAGGATTTAACCTCCCCCATAAAATAATGGGTGCATTTTCATCACCAGGATAGATGTGTAAGTCATGAGAATGGAGAATGTGAAATATTCTCACAAGTTTATGTGCCTAACTTTTCATAGGAAAGTGAAACTTGGTTTTCAAGATGGATCATCTCCAACTTTGTTGACGAACCTGGTTAACATTGTCGGATAGCAATGCAGTAAACATTTAAAACAAAATGAAAGACTCGGAATTTCTGCTAATGTTCATTAAAATTTCTAACCTGATTTATTATAGTGGAACCTCAAATACAATCTGTTGCCAAAACCAATTTGATAATCTCCTTGGTGTATATACCATCCTCCCATAGGAGGCTGAATTTCTGGGCCTTTTGTATACATGGCCTAACAGACTTTGGTTTTATGTTAAAAATGCAAGGTTAAAAGTCTATTTATCCATAATTGATGCCCCCTTAGCAGAACATTTGGTTAACATTTTAGAAATCTGATGAGCTTGAACATTCAAATGAATATTTCAGTGAATTTTGATCTTGATTTAAAATTCTATTTTGTACATTTCATATTCTCTGAGACCAACATTGCATCTCTGCTATGTTTAAGTCAGGAGCTGCAAAAAATTTTTTGGGAAAACCCATGTCCAATTATATATAAAATATTTCCTCATAAATTTGACATTTTTGGTAGATAAAAATGTTATACTTTCAAATGATGTGATATGTATTAATTATTCCCATAATACTTGTGATAATTTATACATGTAAATGCATATTTGGATAATTCAATAGAAGAAAAAAATAAATATCTGTCAAGACTTGTTAATGTTGCGTAACCCTTGTAAATATTTCAGCATGTCTTTCAAATGTTTCAGGAATAATTGTGCCCATGTTAGTTTATAATGAAGAGTATCAGTAAAATATCTGTCAAGATGAAATACAGTCTATTCTTCAATAGATTATGGGCTATTTTATGTTGCCATGGCTGATTCTCTACCTTCTTTCTAGTGCTATTTGGATAGACAGTTTCTTCAATGAACCAGGAAGTATACATTGGAAATATATTGAGCAAATTGTTCAAGGTGTCTCGTTCCAAAGAAAGAATAATTCCTCTGTTAATATTTTATAGCTTCATGCTAATGAGCAGATCCTTCAGCTGGCAAGAGAGCAATTTTGGCCACAAAGTAAGAAGTAACTTTATAACTAGCAGAAGAAATGAACACTGAAAATCTTTGCTGGAATGTTGTGGGCTTTTTTCATGTTTTCAGTCTCTGCTAATAAGGCCTCCCGCTTGGTTATCAATCTCCTCAGCCCTCACTAGCTCAGGGTTTGATTTTCAAACCTGAAAATCTTCCTTCGTTAAAGGAGAGATGGGATGAGGCGGAGGAACATTAAAGGAAACAGTACAAATGAGGGCTGTTAGCACTGATCAAAAGCAAAATGTGAAGAAATGTTAGCAGGAAGAGGGTTATCCTTTTCCAACTCAGGCTAATGATCCTGCCCACCCCCCCCCCCCCCTTTGGATTCAACTAAGGATTTCACCTCAAAGCCCATGAGGGAGAGGTTTTTATTCTTGTTTTGTTTTTAAATTTCATCCTCAAAATCAAGTTTCTAACATATATTAGCCATGTGGGAAGAATAGTGAATTAGAATTCCAAAGGATGAGCATCTTTTTAGAGCTGTGCCCCTAACTAGCTGTGTGACTTTGGGAAGTGGCCTGAGATCACCCATACAAATAGCATCATCCCCAGAATGAGATATGGTCACCAGAGTCCTTATCTATAACATGACTTCAGATTTCTTTGGAATTATGTCACCCCATTAACTGTCTTAAAATTATGTGTTTTCTCTGGTTTATTTACTTATACTTTATTTACTTATGGCTTGGCAAGATGAGATAGGATCACTGTAGATTCCATTTCAGTAAATATTTCTTTTTTTTTTTTTTATCAAATGGGTCATAACTCTTCAGCAGTCCTTGCTAGTCTTATGAGCCATGCAACAGAGGCATCTGTCATCAGTCACACTTCATATGAATGCAAATGTTGCTGTTTCTCTGCAGACTTTTATGTTCTAATCATGACCTTGAAGAGAACTAATGCAATATCATTTTCACATGCTGGATTTTGACCTTGAGAAAAACAAACACACAAAAGATTAATGACTTTTCTCCAAACTTCTTTTGAATATTTACCCCCTATCTGCTAGTAAATATGTCTCACAAGAATTCATACAAACTTAATTGAATATTTGAGTAAGAGGTACTAGTATTGACACCTCTAGGGGATGTGAAGATATAGGACTGCTAGAATAGTGTAACCTGTGAAACGGAATATTATCCTCTGCTGTCGATCAATTGAATTTCTCCATACTTGGAAATTCTCTGTATATTGGATATTGTTGTTTTAGGATACTGAAAAATTTTATAAAATATATATTTTTTATTTGAGGTGCTTATAGCTCTAAGGGTAGATTGAAAAATTTCCAAAGAATACATGAATTAGGGTTGTTTTCAGGGAATACATTCTTAAATCAACTTGCTAGTAGATGTCAAACGTACATGTAGACCTCAATTCCATTTCATCTGAATTAGAAAGGCTGAACATCTTTTTTAGCTTTTCCCCTAACTAGCTATGTGACTTTTGGGAAGTCTTTTATTATATCTGTGTTCCCAAGAACAGAAAGTGCTGACAGTTGTTTTATTGTTATTATTCTTTAAGATGTCATTAAAGGCAGAGCATATTAAAATAGACAGCAAAGGTATAAGACAAACAGTGATTGTATATAATAATTATTATGAATTTATTATTTAGCACACTTACCACAGACTATAGAGAACATTTTATAAAGCATTTAACTATTTTTATGTTTAAATTGTATTTCTTTTGCTCTATCTTCAAGTTCAATAATATTTTTTCTCCTGTATGCCTAACTTGTTATTAAACCCATTAAGTGTGGTTTTCACCGCACATATTTTAGTTTTTAGCTCACATATTATAGTTTTCCACCTCTCGAAGTCCATTTTGGGTCATTTTATATCTTTCATGACTCCCTAATTTGTTAAGAATCTGAAATACAGTTACTATTTTAACATCCTTACTTGCTAATTCTAGGATCTGTGTCATTCTTGGTCTGTTTTCATTGATCGATTTCCCTGCTCACCATGAATCATATTTTCTTGATTCTTTGCATGTCTGGTAATATTTGCCAGAATTGCAAACAATGTGAATTTTATACCATTGAATGCTTGAAACTGTATTTATACAGAGATTTTGAGATTTGTTCTGGGACAAAGTTAAATTCCTTACAAACAATTTTGGTTGTTGGGAGGGTATGGTTTTTAAGATGTGTTTAGTCTAGGACCAATTTTTCCTCAGTCTTGAAGCAAGACTTATCTTATTCCAGTATTGTACCAAATGTTTTGTGACTTAACAATTTTCTACAAGGTTGGTGGGAACAGCATTATTGCAGTCTCTGTGTGAGCACTGGGCACTGTCATCCCTAATTCTCTCCTTTGGTTCTTTCTCTGATCTCATGTATTTTCTTCTCATATATGCTCTGACCATTACTTTGCTAAATACTTGAAGAAAGTCTCAATTGATCCTTAGAATTCTCTCTGTTTTATCTCTCTGGAAACGTGTTCTGCAATCTCTAGCCATCTTGATCTCTCTGGACTCTCAGATCCATCACCTAAAGTCTTCAACTTTTCTAGAGCATTCTCAAAAATTATTTGATTGTATAACTGGTTTTGCTTATATTGGCGCCTGTGTCTTTGCTATAAACATGCCAGGTAACTGAGAAACATTTGGAACAGAGCTGAGTTGTTCCACTTACCAAGTCCAGACAATGAGAACAGCACTGTCTAGCATCCATTAATTCACCTCTGGCCAGGAAGCAACAAACTGTTATTGCTGAGTGTCAAATGGTTGTATGATTATTTTTGGTTGGGGGGCATTTCTGTGGCTATCAGTTACTGATCTACCCTGCAAGAGGACAAAGCATTTAATGGAGGTAAATGCTATGTTCAAAGTACCTAGTGAAGCATAATCTAATTTACATCACAACCTTTGGCAAATTTGAGATGATGTATTGGGGTTTTAGAAAAAATCTGAGCCATAACTTTTATAAAAATAAGTGAAGATGTAACCTTAATCATTTAAGAATATGCTGACTTGCATGTCTTTGAAAATCAATAATGCTAAATTACTATAAGTAGTAGCAGTTATAAATTAATACAGAATCATGTGCTGTTTTTAAAATACTAGAGGCCCGATGCACAAAATTCATGCAAGAGTAGGCCTTCACAGCCCTGGTGCCTGCTGGCTGCCTTGATCCCTCGCAGCCCAAGCTTCATCCGGAAGGTCGTCCAGAAGGATGTCTGGAAGGTCGTTTGGCTGTCTGGTCTAATTAGCCTATTTCCCTTTTATTATTATAGATTGTTTACTATGTAAACATCACCCCTATGTTTATACGGGGTGATAACCTCATTACTTCCGGTGGAATAGCTATCATGACAATTTCTCTTTCTTTGCTATCATAGGAAAATAATATAACATATTGCCCTTGCATCTTAAATGGGACCATGGGATTTGACAGTTAAGGAATCTGATTATCAAAATGATTTAGTAATTTTCTCTAGGTTTATTTACAACTTGGTGATAAAGTCATTGCAACCAAGTTTTTCTTTGTTTTTATTATTTGGCTTTTCCATGCTTCATCATTCTACCATTTCTTTTCTGTTCTTCCGGCTATAGCATTTTGGAGCAGTACTCTTTATTAAAGAGTATTTAGCTTTGGGTAATGATTTGTTTTTCATATGTTTTTCAGAAACTCTTTGAAAGTTTTCTTTATTTGCATAGGCTCTTATTACCTTACTCCCATATCCCCATTAAATCAAAATTCTTTTCTTTATGTATTCATTTAATTGCTAAGAATGTCAGTAATATTTTGTAAATGTTTTCAGTATTGTAACAAATTTGATTTTTCTTTAATTTTCACTGCCATGTGATTATTTCAATCACTGCAACTCACAACTAAAATGCTTTTTAAAATACTAGTACATGCTATGTATTTGTTTTAAAAAGTTTAAAAAATTAGTATATGATGGTATAAAATTGAATATATTTTAATGAATATTGTGTTCTCATCCTCATGTGTTCAATTACATTTCAAAGTAGAAAGCCCTTATAATGTTACCAGGGGAAAACTCATCTATAAAACTCATAAAAAGCAATGGATAACATAAGGTAAACATTATTTGAAAGATATAAATGAATTAGCAAAAAAAGCAAGAGAAATTCTCCACGGCCAGCAGTGGAGATGAGCTAGCTGGAAAACCAGAATAGGAAGAAATCTCTATGACTTCAGCTATCCTTGGGCACCGCCAGGCTCAGCATCAAAGAGTCTGCCATTGTCATATGGGGGGGGGGAGGGAGAGTAAAGAGGGGCAGGCAGGAGACAGGCTTTGAACTTGTGCAAAGAATCAAGGTTTGACTGAAATTCTCTCACACAGCCAGTCTTACTGAAGGGCTATAACTTCAGTGAAAAAAAAAACACACACAACAAAAACAAAAACAAAAAGCTAACTTGAAAATTATTCTGGTCACTGTCAAAGACATATAGTATGAAATCTTTTCTGACTTCACCTAACTGTTGAATAGGATAAAAATCACACCTAAGAATTGGTAACAACAGGTCTGCTTTCAATTTAATGTTGAAATATACAGTTTCTCTGTTGCAGGAAACTTCAAGCTAAAAATTTAATATGAGCGATGCTGGGTTAAAATAACCTTGGGACCCCTGGCAAAATAAATGAAAAATTATGTAGAGAAACCCACTGCTTTCTCAGGCTAATTCAAATCCCATGAGAAGAAAGCCTCCAGGTTTAGGGGCCAGCAAAACAACAAATGGCAAAAACAACTCAAGTTCTCAGTTGTTGTATCAGCACCTATAGATGTTAGTTCATATATTTAAATTATCAAAGATACCAAAATTGAACTGAGCAGATAGAAATAGACTAGATCAAAAATAGACAAGGCAGAAAAAGTATTTATAAAAAGAAATAATTATGTAATATAATTATATAAGTTACTAATTATCTATAATAATAAAAGTGTAATATGCTAATTAGAGTGGACAGCTAAATGATCTACAGGATGAAGCCAGGGCTGTGAGGCCAGAGGCAAGCTGCCACAGCCGCGAGGGCTGAGCACCTTGCATGAATTTCATGCATTGAGCCTCTAGTACAGTGGTTCTCAACCTTCTGGCCCTTTAAATACAGTTCCTCATGTGGTGACCCAACCATAAAATTATTTTCGTTGCTACTTCATAACTGTAATGTTGCTGCTGTTATGAAGCATAATGTAAATATCTGATATGCAGGATGGTCTTAGGTGACCCCTGTGAAAGGGTTGTTCGACTGCCAAAGGGGTTGTGACCCACAGGTTGAGAACCGCTACTCTAGTATCATTATAATTATACTAGAGGCCTGGTGCACAAAATTCAAGCACTGGTGTGTACGTGTGTGTGTGTTGGGGGGTGTCCCTCAGCCCTCTTGTAGTCCAAGAGGGTCTCGTAGGCTGAGACCCTTTGGGGGATGTTCACCTGCCAGCTTAGGCCCTATCCCCCTGGCAGTCAGACATCCCTCTCGCAGTCCAGGGCTCTCACAGTCCGGAACCCTTTGGTCCTCCTCACCCACCTGCAGCAGAGGCAGGAGAGGCTTTTGCCACCACTGCTGTGCTTGCCAGCCATGAACTCGGCTTCTGGCTGAGCAGCGCTCCCCCTTGTAGGAACACACTGACCACCAGGGGGCAGCTCCTGCATTTAGCATCTGCCCCCTGGTGGTCAATGCACATAATAGCAACCAGTTATTCTGGTCATTTCACCATAACGGTTGCTTAGGCTTTTATTATATAGATATGAATACTTCTATAATTGTATAACTATTATTTATGTATATTTACATTCTTTGAAAGATGTACGCTTTCCAATGCAGTGACTAAAGTAACCAGCAAATTAGATAGTACACAGCTGAAAAGTGAATTGGTAAACTGGAAGACAGACAAAGACATGATAAATAGAAAAGTAAGATTAAAAGATGAGTACAGTCCTAACCAGTTTGGCTCAGTGGATAGAGCATCGGCCTGCAGACTGAAGGGTCACAGGTTCGATTCTGGTCAAGGGCATGTACCTTGCCTGTGGGTACATCCCCAGTAGAGGGTGTGCAGGAGGCAGCTGATCAATGTTTCTCTCTCAACGATGTTTCTAATTCTCTATCCTTCTCTCTTCCTCTCTTTAAAAAATCAATAAAATATATTTAAAAAAAGATGAGTAAAAATTTAAGAGTGTTGCAGAAAGGGAAGTATGATTCAAATAGATAATATGTGAAAAATTTTAAGAGTAATGAAAGGCATGAGTTGTACTTGATTTTTAAACACTCCACAAATGAAATGCTCAAAACTGTGTACAAAATTATGCACAAGATGCCAAAATGCACGTTGCTGTAATTATATGTACATTAAACATACACATATACATTAATGTATATATGTGTACGTATGTGTATTAATGTATATGTATTAAATGCCCTTCAAAAGAAAATGGCAAATTACATGTGTTATGTTCATAAAGTGAACATACTAGAGAGAAATGGATTGATATTGGATTTATAGGAGCTATGTGATTGCATGTATCAATACAGCTAAAGTGCAAAATATTAATGAAACAAAAAGAGCAAATTCAGACACTATGAAAAGGAGGACACTATGAGAATTTTCAAAATTATAATATCCTATTGTCTTGTTTTGGGATCATACACGTGAAGTAGCAGCGTAAACACATTGAAAAGAAGGACAAATGCCAAATTCATCACCAGTTCTAACCTAGTGTGTGGTGTATGGGGGTTCATGTTTACTGAAATAATCAAATAAATAAAATCACAGTGTTTTTAATGTTCTCATTCTTTTCCTGGTGTGTGTGTGTGTGTGTGTGTGTGTGTGTACATTATCTTCTATGCTTTAGGTGTGACATACTTAATCACTTTATATAGTCCTGGAGATAGTAGCTTGTAGGCGACAACACTTGAAGAAGGTTTGCTCCAAGGGGAGGAACTTAGAAATGAGATAGAGTAAAAAGCCACAGAGGGTTGTTGTTTTAAAGATGTTGTATGCCTAAGGGAATGGCCCATTTCAATACTGAATTCTTGATTATGTGGAAGAGTCCAGAGCACAAGGGGCCTCCTCCTTTAGCTAGGAGCTCTCCCCCCTTGACTAATTATCATGGCAGCTGCCATCTTGTCTGCCCAGCACCTCTCATTTTCACCCAAGGGCATTTCTGTCCATCATTTTGTGCAGTCCTGATAGGGTAGCCAATATAAATGCATTTCATTTTATATTACAAGCTGAAAGCATATAATCCAAGCTAGCTAAGGCTAGACCTACAATGATTCGGTTGTTTAAAAAACATAAAGGTTTGCCCTGACCGGTTTGGCTCAGTGGATAGAATGTCAGCCTGCGAACTGAAAGGTCCCAGGTTCGATTCCGGTCAAGGGCATGTACCTTGGTTGCGGGCACATCCCCAGTAGGAGATGTGCAGGAGGCAGCTGATCAATGTTTCTCTCCCATCAATGTTTCTAACTCTCTATCCCTCTCCCTTGCTCTCTGTAAAAAAAATCAATAAAATATATTTTAAACAAACAAACAAAAATACCATAAAGATCTGTTTCTCTCCAACATAATAATGCAAGTTGGTCTGCTTTGCAAGGTCATTCAGAGACCTAGGGCATTTGCCTCTTGTTTACCCTCCATGAACTAGGGCCTTAACCTTGTCTGTTGGAAAAAACTGAGTTTCAGACACACTTGTGTTACAGCGAAAGAGAGGGTGGCAGGAGCAGGAGTCACTGAGGCATCAAAACAGGCTGGGGAAGGTCCACATCACTCACACTGGAGGAGAATTTTGTCAGCTGGCCATGTGCGGTGGGTAGAGATAGCTGAGAGCTGCAGTCAGGAGCTGGAGAAGCAGATCTTTGTTGGGCAACTTATGCTCCTCATCTCACTAAGTCCATTCTGCTTTCTCCCTGACTATAAATCTTGACATCATGACACATCAGTTAGGAGTGCTGAGAATAAACTGAACTCGAGTTTCTGGTTCATAGATCCTTACAGAGCTCTGATTCCAGTCTTTTCTGATGTGAGGCTTCTCTGCTTTCCCTAAATTCTTTTAGCCTCTTCAAGATATACTTTCTATTATTCAAGTTAGTCAGATTTGCTTTATGTGGTTTGCATAATAACAATCACAAAACAGAACATAAAAAGGAAGTGACTCTCTTTAATGTACAATGTATTGGGGTCCTATCTGTAGACAAAACATTTGAATGTACATATTCATAGAGCTTCCAACATAAAAAATGCCTCATTAACTAAATACTGCACTTGTTTTAAAATAATAGTGTTGTTTTTTTTTTTAACACTGGTCATTGATATAGTTTTATCACTTCCTACTGTGTTTGTTTCATTTGTAACTTAATTAAACCTCTAATTTAAATGTATATATGTACATATGGCTTAAGTGTACGTGCAAACATATTTTTAAAATGTAACTTATGTAACTTTATCACCAACTTAATTTGACTTTCAGTTTACATGTTACTGAATTACAGCTTTTTGTTTATCAGGTCTATTGGAAAATAATCTTTCTTTCTAGAAAATTTATTTATGTACTAGAGGCCTGGTGCACAAAATTCATGCACTAAGGGGGGGCGTGTCCCTCAGCCCAGCCTGCACCCTCTCCAATCCAGGACTGCTGGCTCCCAAATGCTCACCTGCCTGTCTGATTGCCCCTAACCGCTTATGCCTGCCAGCCTGATCACCCCCTAACCACTCCCTTGCCAGCTTCATTGATGCCTAACTGCTCCCCTGCCAGCCCAATTGCCCCTAACTGTCCTCCCCTGCCAGCCTGGTCACCCCTAACTGTCCTCCTTTGCTGGCCTGGTCTCCCCCAACTGCCCTCCCTGCCAGGCCTGGTTGCCCCTAAATGCCCTCCCCTGCCAGCCCAGTCACCCCTAACTGCCCTCCCCTTGTGGCCATCTTGTGTCCACATGGGGGTGGCCATCTTGTCTGTTGGAGTGATGGTCAGTTTGCATATTACCTCTTTATTAGATGGGATTCTTACTTTGGGTATTTAAAATTGTTCACTGTAATGAAATAGATGTCTATTTAATTGCCAAAGTATAAAACTTATACTTAAGTTTTCAGAACTAAAAATATAGTTCCCTTGGGACTTTCATGTTGTATATTTTGAAACACATGCATTTTACTTATCTACTCTAAAAATAAGAACCTTTATCATTGGGAATATATATTTTTAATTTATATATAATTTTTACTTTAATTATCATGAGGAATGATGTTACTTCACTGAAATTGTTCTAAACATTGATATTAAGTGATGTTTTAATAATTTTTAAATGGCTTATACCACAAAAATAGTAATAGAGGTTTATTGAGTCCTATAATTTATGATTTATGGGTTTTTCTGGGGAATATGTCATGATATTGATGAACTAACATCCAAAGATTAGATAAATGCTAAGAAAATGAACATTTAGACATCTAGTAAGTTAGGAACATATTTTCTGTTTCCCTAAAATAATACAGTTATTTGAATTGGGGAAGATAAGTTTTATTAAGAAAAATGAAATCAGTTGTTTATTTTCTGTCCAATTCTTCTCTAACTTAGAAAAAAATATAGTTTCTGAATTCTTAGCTAAAGGGGGTTGTAAATAAAGGCACCAATAAAAATAGCTTTAAAATGAATTAGTAATAATTTTTTTCTCCTCTTTTCAAATGATCATGGTGAACTATATTATGAAAATATCACTGATTTCTACCAATTCAGTTTTTAATTAAAACCTAAAAGTCTTTTAAGCAATCATACACAAAAGGTTACAAATATAAATTCTTTTGTTATTTTTAATATAAGTTGTTATCACTTGATTGGATAGCCTTATAGTTTTAGTATATGAAACCACTTTAAATGCAAATTCAAATCACTATATGCGTTTATTTGCATACATTTATTATTTAGTACATAAATACATGGGAACTTAAAAATAAATATTAAGTCCCACTTTTTAAAATATTTTTCTCACTTTCGTATATTAAAAAATATATGACCCATCAATTTAAACTATGTTTTGGGAAGGGAAAAAAATGTGACCATATTTAATTTGCTCAAATCTTGAATTGCATAAAAAAATCCAATCCAATACTGATGCGAACATTCTTTGAATAAAGATACTCATTATTTAAAGGGCATTTGGATGAAGAAAATTGACAAATGAACTTGTTAGACATGCTATCAAGAGCAGCTTTTACTAGTATATCCACTTGAATAAAAAGTTCTTCTAGGAGTTTTCTAAGAAAAGTAAGATGCCTTTTGGATGGATGGGTTCATCCATAATTTTTATTTTGATTCAGAGTTTCAGTATTATAATAATCTGTAAGCATCTTAGGAACTTCATATTTTTCAAATTGTGGCTCATATTTAAAATGAATCTTGGCTTACTCCCAATTTCTGACTCAATATATTAATCAATCGTACAATGTTCATATGTAGTATGTTTTTTCCAAGTCATTAACATAGCTGACAGCACACTTTTATATGCCTTCCTGTCCTCTTCTGGGAAGTATACATGAAAGAATGTCAAGAATATGAGAAGCTTGAAAAGTTCAATGGTGTCCTAAACTCACTGCACTGAAACTGATCATTGATAGAGAACAAGGTATCTGCAGTTAATATCATGAGTTTGGCATGAAATTCACCTTCTATTAATAATGAAAAAATGTCTTTGTTGAATGAAATTCTGTTTAGTAGAGTGTGATTTGTATGCCTGGTTTAAAAGAACACCTTAGTGAGTGCAGTAGGTATCATAATAATTGAGAAGAGCCTTTGTCTACTTTTCAGAGATAATGCCAAACAAGTTCTAAATTATTTTTCAGGAATTTCCATGGAAGCATAGATAAGGCCTCCTAAATAAGAACACAGGACTAGTGAAATTTAGGAGGGTTATTTGTCAATGATGGGCAAAGAAATCCAAGTGTTGTCTCCAGTAATAAAAGATGCATCATGATCTTTGATGATTCCATTCATCAAAAATGTTTGCAGTGATTTCTTTATATCAAGGACCAAAGATCTCAAACAATATTCAATTTTTCCAAAACATGTTTCTATCTGGTCCTTCAGAGCATCTCTACCTCTAATCCTGGAGATTACCACCTGTTCTCCACTTCTCCAGATTTTATCTTAACAGGTGATGTAGTGGGAGAGGTGAGTCTGTTGGCACACATTAGGACAAAACACCACCACCTGTGGTTTTGAAGCTCTGGGTAGAAAACAAAAGACATGGAAGTAGATGATCTTTTCTTACTGTGATCTAGAGCAAGGTTAAATTATAGAAAAACAAAGTAAAGACTTGGTTTAGTAAATGATAAGTAATAGTAGTTGGTTTTTAGGAGCAAATTTATTTTATTTTAAGTAGAGAGAGAGAGGAAAATATCTAATGATATAATAGCAAATACCTTCATGATCCTGGTATCTCCCATGACAGGTGAATATCTAATGAACAAAATGAATTGATCAACAAAATAAGACCCAAAGCATGGAGGCATGGAGCAGACTGACGTACCTTGATGTGGGTTTGGGGGGATGAGAAGAGATAAACCAGAGAACGTATATACTTCTATGAATAGTCCATGAATATGGGCAATAGGGTAGTGAATACCTGAAGGGGTAGGTAGGGGCTGGGAGGAGGGGGGTAAAGGGGGGAACATGGGATATATATGTATTACTATCAATAATAAAAAAATATATTTAAAAAGAAAAAATATTTCAAGTACCCTGGTAGTTTCTCAGATGTAGTCACTATTCCCCTCCCATTTATCCCTCAACTGAAATAATAACTAAGCCATGTTATACTGAATTTTTCAGTGTTAAGAAAACGGTGAAAATACAGATTCTTTTTGGATGTTTCCTAGTAAATGTATGAGACATTCAGTTGTTCTTAAATCTAAAAAATACATAAGAAATGGTGTTTCACGGACATAATTAGAGCATATCCTTTATTTGTGGTTATATAGATTTGGCCCTACTAAATACTTATTAGGATTTTATAATATCTGGGCTTAGCATTTAGAAAGCAAGATACTGCATTATTATTTGAGGATTGTTTGGGAATAAGAATACTCTGTATGCAGTAGCAGCATTTAAAGCATTTTATCACTATTTTCATTGCAGCTACACTTTCCTTCAACTTTCCACTAGAAATAAGTTTTTCAGCTTTAAAAATTACAGAGATGTAGGTAAAGGTATGATGACATGTTTTGCCCAATTATTTCTAGGGTTTCAGATGATGATTTCAAGATAGAGACACATATGCACACAAGGAATGAATTCTTTGGAATAATTCTTCCATGAGCTTTCTTTTATGGCACAAACAGCTAATTATTGCTTCTATTCAGACTGAGTCCCTTAAGCTAATAAAGATGACCTCATGCCCCTTTACATATCATCCCTGACATAAATTGGACTCATTTAATTGCAAAAATACTGTTTTTGCTTTTCCTTAGAAAATAGAGTGGTTTTATATTTGCATATTTACCACTTCAAGGATTTCTGCAGCTGAGGTGAAGATTCTGCATAGACATATAAAAAGCATCAGTAACAAAACAGGAAAAGAGCATCTTAGAAGCAACCAGTAAAGGTCTTGGTGTTTCTAACAGGGAAGTGTCCAGAATCCTATATAATAAAAGGCTGATATGCAAATTGTCCCCTCAGGAGTTCAACCTAGAGACCGGGAGTTCAATTGCTTGCTATGTGATGTGTGCTGACCACCAGGGGGTGGCGTGGAACATGGTGGACGACCAGCAGAAGTGGCAGGGTGCTGAGGGAGTGAGGGGAGTAGGAAGCAGGGAGACTGGGAACTGCGCAGTGGCAACGTGGGTGGTGAGGGAAGGAGGAGGTGGGGAACCTGATTGGCACTGATCTCCAGCCAGGCCTAGGGACCCTACCTGTGCATGAATTTCATGCACGAAGCCTCTTCATAAACACAATTGTATCTTCATAAACAAAATTGAGTTGAATCACACTGAGTTTCCTTGGATTCTTTCTTCATGGTCAACATGTCTGATGCTGATTGTATTGCACAAACTCTAGGATGGATCGAGTCAGTGCTGAAGTGGTGGGCTAAATCACACTCATTGTTAACCTTTCATCTCTTTTTAGTTAAACTATTTTCATAACTTCACTTTTGCATCATCTTTTCTGAAAATAGTCTTAATCTAATAAAATTGTTTTCAAATATACTTCTTCATGTTTCTCTAAAGTCTATGTACTTTTATTCTTGTTGGTAAAGTATGTGTTGCATTTTAATGCATTGCTCATCTGTTAGCATTTGGTTAAGCTATAGCATATTCTGACTTCCAGAGACGGTATCAATGTTAATGTTCAAGGATCTTTGTCTCCTCCATCCCACAGTCTTAGATATATCATGTAGGTGACGCAATAATAACAAATGGGGTCAAATATATGGTGATGATGGTAACTAGACTTGGATGGTGAGCATACTTTAGTATATACAGATATTGAATTATAATCTTATACACCTGAAACTTATATGATGATATCAATCAATGTTACTTCACTTAAAAAGGGAACAAAACAAAAACTGAAACAACAACAGAAATCTTAAGAACGGGTAATGATATCAGTTTTGGGGTCAGTGGGGCAGGACCACTGATCTTAGAGGAATATAAAACAGGTCATTCAGAGCCCTGGATGGCTACGTCAAAATCCACCCACTCCTGCTTCTCTCTTGTCAGGTACACCTTGTTTTGCGCTCTTTAATGGATGTTTTGCATATTTAAGTCCAGTCCCACTTACATTTTCTGGTTTACCTAGTATCCTCCCATGTTCCAGGTTTCTACCTCACCTCCTATATGCCCCATTTCTCACTGTGTGATTCTGCTCCCCTCCCACCATTTTTCAGGAGAAAGACTAAGAGGCACACACCAACTCCATGCAGCCACAGTTTGCTTCTACAGCCCCAGTTCGTGGCTTGTTGGGAATCCTGGGGCCCCCGCAGCAGCCATGATTTGCAATTTTTGAATAGAGCTTTCTGCTCTATGTATGGCCTGTTATGTGCTATCTATTGAACAATTTCAAAACCAGGTCAGGTGCTTCATTTCTTAATAAAGTTGGATGAATGTCATTGATCCACATAAGAAACCCACATATCAAGGGCATACTACTATACTAAATGCTGAAAAGAGAAAAAGTGTACATATACTTGCCTCCAAGGAATTTACAGTATGCTAGGGGTGAGGATATCAAATATGTATCCACTCCTTCATGTCCTGTTCCTTACTGCTCCATGAACACCAAGTTCTGTATCCCTGGAAATATTTTTCAAGAAAAGAAATACTAGGTACTTTTTCAGCTTTTATGGGGCACGGCTACAGTGTTTTGGCCAGGTTCAAACCTCAGACTAATGAAAGGACAGGGTCCTCTCATTGCCACATGCAAGTCCCAGCTGGAGGTCAGGGCCCTCCCAGCACAATCATAGCCAACGGCTGTGGTTGTAAGCTTGAACCTATGGTCCAAACATGTAGCCCCAGATGCCTTGTGCTAGAGTTCAGGTGCATGTAGTTGAGTGAGGTTGGAACTCACGAGAATGCTGTAAACTTGATCACGCCCCTACTTTGCCTCGTGGCATCTGCTATAAAATAAAGACACGGCTTGTGGGCGCTGGCGCTGTCTCCTTATCAGGGAGCAGCGTCCCACCGAGACCCAGCTTTCATTCTCTTGTCTGTCTTTCCTTAATCCTTTCACCCCCCCAACTCAGCTTACCTTTGGCCGCAACAAGCTTTGAATATTAACTTTAGTAATCAGTTTTCTTCCAAGGACGGATACATGAGCTTGCTAGTATTTAAAAGGTTGCAGGGTGGAATTGGTTGAGTAAATATGTTCTATATGAAGATGATGTCATCCTTTCAACATTCCTGGAACATGGACTTTGGGCTGTTTTTGTAGTGACTGAAGTATGAGGGGGAAACAGAATAACCATTTGAAAGAATTGAATATGCTCTATTTAATAGTATCATATTTACTTATACTTTGTAGATATTAAAGTTCAAATTTCATGATCAATGACTTAAAAACAGGGGTGGGGAGCGTCCAGCCAGCAGGTCATATAAGGCCCTCAAAATCATTTGGTCTGGCCCTGTATTAGAGGTGAGTTAATTAAATGTTTGGCCAAATATGGCAGGCTAATTTTTAAGTAGATGATTTTGTATGGCCTGGGAATGATTTTGTAAATATCCAAATGACCCTTAGTAGAAAGGAGGTTCCCCACCTCTGTCTTAAAAGTACTATTGCCTTTGCAACCACCAATATCATGTTTAGTGTGTAGCAGTTTATAGATACTCTGCAGTGAGAGTCTGGGCTCATTTTGGCTCCAAAATTGACTGCTGTGTATTTGCTCTGAGTAAAAATGCTTCCTTTTCTTCTTGATTCCCCCATATTTAAAAATCCTAGGTGGATTCATCACCTAATTTATCTCCAATTCTTCAACAATCAAGGACTAAACATCAGCTTCACTGGGTTATTGATTGGATGAAATAAGAGAACACATGTTTTCTGCTCGGGGAAGTGTGGAAAGCATGGTACATGTTTCAGAACTTTTGCAAACACCTTTCCCCCCTCTCTCCCTTCCCCTACTTTGTCCCCAGTCCAGCGTGTGGCATTTTTGAAGAGAGCTAGAAGCAGATGAGACCTAGATGTGTGGCGTTTGCACAAGCCCTCCTCACATGTAATTACCACGCTTCCCGATGGGCTTGCTTGGCAACTTCTAATGCACAGAGCGACTTATTTGTTTCATTAGGTGATATTTCCCCTTTCCCTTTCCTCCTCATCTTTCATAAATCCTGTCAAGATGCACAGGAAAGTTTCTGTGGACTTCCCTGTGGATCCCGAGGGTGTCAGAGGATTAAGTATAAAATAAAATTGCTATTTTTCCCTTTTCACACAAGAGCCATCCATTCAACCGAGAGAGACGCAGCCGCCTCTCCCAGAGCACCTCGGCGTGCAGTGAAATATTGGTATTCGAATTAGAGGCTAATCAGGAGAAGCAGAGCAAGTGACGTGTGTCAGCCTTGTCTTTTCTGTAGCCAATTACCCCCGACTCCCATGTTCATGTCTTCCATGCACTTGCTTTAATTAGCACTCTAATAGCTCCGGCTTCAGAGAGTGGGTCCGGGAGAGAACCTTCCCAAAGCTGCCAAATGGTCACAAGCAGGAGGTGATTAAATCGAGACTGGAGCACGCTCCTCTGTGTCACGGTGCACTCACCAGGATGCGCTCCCGATGACTCCTGGCCGCAGGGAGGTGATCTGTCGGTAAATGCATCTGAGCAACTGCCTGGCACCATTAACCACTGTCTGCATGCTATCGATTTAGATCAATTTCCATAATAAGGGTATTGACTCTCCATTAAGCACTGGTTTATGTTGGATGGGGAAGAAAAATATTTGTGCAGAGATTATTGTTTTATTAGCCTTCAACCAGGAAGGAAAACAACAACACACCACTGTGCTTCAACTTTTTATTAGCTCTTCACGTTTTAATTATGGATAGGGCTCACTGGAATATACTTTGCTTAGAGGTTTAACCTTTTTCATCACATACACTGATTCAATTTTATGCAACTTGTGTTGATAGCCAATAATTAAAACAAGAAGAAAACCTTATTTCAATGCGTCTCATGGGAGTTGATGTAGTAACTTCCTTAATACAGTGTTGAGAAATATAGCCTCTATGGAAATTTGGCGATTCATTCTTCTAACACTGAGTAGGTTTATTTATTTATTTATTTTTGTATTTAATATCAGGATGTATATTACAATAAATGTGACAAGAAGTCACCTTTGTGGGTTTTTGTTTTGTTTTGTTTTGTTTTGGAGGACATAAAATAATGGTGTACCTTACCATCAATGTCATTTTATACACAGGATAGAGTTTTCTATTTAATATTTGTTTTTCCATAAAATACAACTTGCATTAAACACTGCATCACTCCTTTGGCTTAAGGAATTATTCTACCTAACTTCTTGGAGTCATTTTTTTTTTCTAGTATGTACCAACAGCATACAACATATTTAATTTTTAAAAAATTGAAGTGGGAGCCTTATTAATATACTGAAATCCTCTCATGCAAAGGCCAAATAGTCAAATGGAAATCTTTAAAGATTAATTACATTCAGTACCTGCTTAAAACAAATCAATTACTTTGCCAGAATGAGAAAAACCTGCAAGGTGGGTGACTGAAGGGTGCTGTCATCAGGGGCTGTACCCTGGCTCCTGGCAGTTGTACTGATGGGCTGTGTGTGGCCTCCAGTTCCGCTGGGCAGTAAACATCGGAAATGAGGTTAAGATAAAGGGGTGGGGTTAAGTATTGGTCATAGTAAATTTTTTTCAGTATAAACAACACTCTTGTTTTTCCTGATTTTGAAATTACAACCTGTTCACACAAAACAAAAAACAGATTAAAAGGAAAGCATGAATATGATGTGTTAATATTTAGAGTATAGCCAAGAAGATATTTTCATGGACATGTACACACACACACAGAATATGCACATACACATGAGTCTGTGTGAATAGAATATATTTTTTTGTGGGGGGGGGGAGCCTTACAGAATTTGTGAGGAGGTGTTCCCCTTACAGATTTGAGTGTTCCTGCAAATGAGGACATTCTCTTAGCATAACCATTGCATGCTCATCAAATCAGGAAAGTGGATATAACACTCTGAGCTGATCTGCAGACCATACACAGATTTTACCACCTGTCCTGAGAGTGTCCTTCCTAGCAAAGCTCCAGATCATTCTGGCATTCAGTGTCAGGTCCTTCTAGTCTTGCTAAATCAGAAACAGTTTCTCTGTCATTTTAAATATTATGAATAGTGGCCATCTATTTATAGAAAACCTTTCAGTTTAATTGATTTTTTGGGGGGGGAGGGGGCAAGAATATGCAGAAGGGATATCATGTTCTTTTCAGTGTATTATTTCATGAGGTATGAGGTCAGCTTGTTCCATCATGCTGGTGATGTCAGCTTTGACCAAGGTGCTGAAGGTCAGGTGTGTCCATTGACAAGTAACATTTTCTCTTTGTAAATCGTAAGTTGTGGGTGATTTATTTTTTATTTTTTTAAATATATTTTATTGATTTTTTACAGAGAGGAAGGGAGAGAGAGATAGAGAATTAGAAACATCGATGGGAGAGAAACATCGATCAGCCGCCTCCTGCACATCTCCTACTCAGGATGTGCCCGCAACCCAGGTACATGCCCTTGACCGGAATCGAACCTGGGACCCTTCAGTCCGCAGGCCGACGCTCTATCCACTGAGCCAAACCGGTTTTGGCAATTGTGGGTGATTTAATATAAAATTTCACTCCTCCAACTTTCCTCTGTCTTTTTACCATCTATTGAGGATTCTTGCTTTAATTATTATTGGGATGATTGACGGATTGTGGTTTTCTAGTTATAGTATTTCTCTAGTTATTAGTTGGTTTTTAAGGAAGAAGTTTCCATTCCCTCTACTTCAAGTGACAGCCCCTTGCCCATTAGGTAAATTAAGTCACTAATTAAGTGCAGAATGCCACATATCCATATTTATAACTCCCTTTCCAATAGTGAGGAGGAAACTTGCTCCCAGTATCAATTATATATAATTATATATATATATATATATATATATATATATATATATATATTTGCTTAATCTCAGGATACACAACAAAATAGTTTTAGGATTGGCAGTCTATGCCTCTGCAAAATAAATGTATAGGCAATATTTTAAAAGCTGTATTTATCTTTTCAAATTGTAATAAAATTACTATTTTGTGGAACATAGAATGTTTACTATAGAAGAAAAACCTTGAGTTCTTTGTGGGAAGAAGTGATTTCTTATATAATTTGTATCCCCCAAGTCAACAGTCAGAATCCTATATAATAAAAGAGTGATATGCAAATGGACCCTAATGGTGGATCGACCAGTCGCTATGACATGCACTGACCACCAGGGGGTAGACGCTCAAAACAGGAGCTGCCCCTGGTGGTCAGTGCACTCCCACAGGGGGAGTGCCCCTCAGCCAGAAGTCGGGCTCATGGCTGGTGAGTGCAGCGGTGGTGGCAGGAACCCTTGGGGGATGTCTGACTGCAGGGAGCAGGTCTAAGCCAGCAGTCGGACAACCCCCAAGGGCGTCCCAGACTGCAAGAAGGTGCAGGCCAGACTCCCCCGCTGCCCCCAGTGCACGAATGTCATGCAACGGGCCTCTAGTGTTACAGAATAGAATTTGCAGAAGAAAGGTTGTTTTTCCAATATAAATCTAAACTTTGTGTTAGAAGGTTAATCCCTGTTTTCAGTGTGGAAGGCTGAGATGTAGAGAATAAAACTGGAGAGAGGTTGGGACAGGCGATGAGGCTGATCCTTTTGGGACTTTGTGTGGCTCTCTCTCAGCCACCTCCTATGATGGCCCAGGCTTAAGTGTCAGCCTGCTCTCAGAGACTTACTCTGCTGCAGCAGAGAAGCCAGGTAAGGTTCAGCACAGACACCGAGTTATTCATAAACATTCTACACAGTGCCCAGCATGTTATACTTGAGATATAAGCATCTGTAACATAAAAGTAATAAATGCAAGAGACAATAAGATAAGAATGCTCAACTTGTTAAAAGAAAAGGAAACAGAAATAAAGACAAGATTCAAAACTGTAAAAAATAGATGTTAAAGTTTACTTAAATTTATAGACTTGGGGAAAAAATAGACACTGGCATAATTGAAACTTCAGTGATTGAATTAAAGTCATTTAGGAAATGGAATTACAGACTAGCAAATTGGAAAACAGCACTGAAGAAGCCACATAAAATGCACAACCTGGAGAGGTCCGTTCACACTCATAGATTTGTATATTTATCACATATTCTGCAAATGACAGCAATATATCTTGTTACAGCAGAGCCCTCATATTGTGACAATGTTATGAGAGAAAAATAAGTGTTTTGAGAAATAGATACCCTTTAAAATTTTGCACAAAGGTAAGCTGGAAGTGCTGTTAGCGGGGAGCTGAAGCCCATTAATATACCCATGAACACTACCCTCTGTGCTCCTAGGCAAACAGCATACTTACCTAATTAAAATAATTGCCAGGGTTTCTTTTTAAGTGACCCCAACTCAAATAACTCAATATGAAGATCTAGTAGGAAAAATATAATTAGAAAGGTATAAGGTGGGAGGCAGTATATGTTGGAACATACACAGAGAGAAAAAATGGTAGGGAAAATAAATATCTAAACATGAATATTTTTAAAAAATAGAGACTGTGGCCAAGAATTTTCTTTCACTTATATTGTCAGCATTTTGAAAGTGAGAATGATAAATAAAAAATCCAACATTCACGGCCCTCTGTTTTGAGAGTAAGTATTAAATTAGTAAAAATATTTTTCACCTCACATAGCATTGTTTTTCTCTTTACATGAAAACCTGTCTGAATGTTTTATTTTTAAGTATAACTATTTAACTGTCAAAGAAAAAAACAAATGTGCTCTAGCTAAAATAAACAGGAAACAGGAGCCTTACTTTTCAGGGAAATTGCACTTTGCCAGATGTCTCGATAAATGGGGATAGAAAGAGACATGACTTAGGGTAGTGAGCGTGCGGTGCAGTGTGCAGATGATGTATTATAGAACTGTGCATTTGGAACCTGTGTGGTTTTATCAAGCAATCTCTCCCCAATAAATTCAATTAATAATGATCTGTGCTAACTCTGACAGTCCCCATTTCAATCAGGGTTCTCAAATGTGACTAATTCATGGAGAGCTTTGGGGAATGCATGTGTGGGAAGAACAATGTCATGGCCATGGCATTAACATATACAGTGTAAATTATGTGGGTTTTCAGAGTCCCATTCTAATGAATTTAATGCATTTAAAAAAATAGTATCCCCAGTAACAAAGCCATTATCGCCACCCCACCCCAAGATGCAGTGTGCTACAGACCAACAACATATCAACCAAAAGCTAACATTAACTTTCATTACTGCAACTTATTTAAGTTGACTCTCTGAAATATATTTTAATTTCTCTTTATTTCATATCCCTTTGTCACTAGTAGGGATATCATTGCATTAGGTCATTTAGTGAACAATGAATATTAAATGACTCAGTTGTGTTTGTCAAATATGAGGAATATTATTGATTAATAAAGAAATGGTTGTCTGGTCAGTGTGGTTTATTGGCTGAACATCAACCTATGAACCAGGAGGTCACAGTTTGATTCCTGGTTGAGGCACATGCCTGGGTTGCTGGCTCGATCCCATGCAGAAGGCAGCTGATTGATGATTCTCATCATTGATGTTTCTCTCTCGCTCTCCCTTCCTCTCTGAAATCAGTATATATAATGGTGAATAACACCTGCTTTGTTTGGGCATGATTAAGGGAGGTGCAGAGATTCATGTAATGATCTAAAGCACATGACATATATGATATAGATGTGAATGCTGAGATTGGTAGTAAAGAAAGCACATTCACTTCAACTCAATTAGGTGTAGTTTGTACTCACTGTGATTTCCCCATAAAGTTGAGCACCATCCTATGCATTGGACAAGATTGCTACTACTCTAGGGAGAATGTTTCTCAAAATTTCACTTGTATCATAGATGTGCTTTTAATAGTCTAATTGAAAAAGCAGTGTAAGTAGAAATTGACATATTTACTCCCTGAGTACTTATTGCTTGTCAGTTTCTAGGTATTGAAGAGAGAAAAAACAATGCCCTGTCCCTAAGGGTCTGTGTGAACATAAAAACCAAAATGTTCTTTTTCCTTTTTAGTCCCTTAAAGTCAGACAGTAAATACTGTCCACGTGCACAAGAGTTAACTGTGCTTTTCAGTGTTTACTGCCAAAGTGATAGTTGAGAATCTATAGAGATTCCTTCTTAGGCTGGGTTTTATTTGACGATAAGATGTCAAAGGCTTGTTCTAAAATAGGAAGGCCTGAATTTCACATTGCAATTGCTTCCAAAAACTGTGGTACATCTATACAATGGAATACTAAGCAGCTATAAAAAAGAACTTTTACTATTTGCAACATCATGGATGGACTTAGAGAGCATTATGCTAAGTGAAATAAACCAATTAGATGATGTCACTCATATGTGGAATCTAAAGAAAAACATAAACTGATGAACAAAAATAGTCCCAGAGACATAGAAACATTGAACAGACTGTCAAGACTCAGAGGGAAGGCAGGGGTAGGGTATGGGGGGAGAAGAGATCAACCAATGAACTCATATGGGTATATGCATAACCCATAGACACAGACAATAGGGTGGTGAAGGTCTGCGGGGTTGGGAGAAAAGGGGACATATGTAATACTTTCAATAATAAAGATTAAAATAAAAAAGAGGAGAAGAAATATCATACCTGAGTCAGGTCCTGGGTAGGCAGCAGCAGCAGAAGGCATCACTATCAGTGTACCTCAATGGGAACATATCTTTTTTCCAACCTCTGTGGCTTTCTTGAGCAGAATCTGCCAATAACTTGATTTATCCAGAGAGTCTATCGTATAAAGCAACAGACACAAGTGTCATCAATCATTTCCCCTAGCCAGTAGGATAGAACCCAGTGCCAGTGTCTAAATGTAACAACATATCACTCTACCCAACCAACTCTCTGTTCTGTCTCCTGATTAATGTTCATAACTCGATCTAAGAAAAATTAAAAACGACACCATGATAAAATGACTGCACTTTATTGTATAAAAGCAGTAAATTACTAATGTGTCAGACGTCAGAAGTAATACAATAAAAAAGGACATGTGTGTAGAGATTACCTAGAAGGCACTACAAACATCCCATTTTAAAATCATTTCTATACATAGGAGCTCTGAACAATTTTTTTTTTTGGGGGAGGGGGATATTAAATAATCATGTCCCGCTTAAGGGCTCATTTACTAGATGATACTCTTCTACCTGACACTTGAGGGAAGAGGGAAGAGGAAACTCATTTCTGATTCAGTCAACTGAGTCACTATTTTAAAACCCTCTGGTGCAGCTCATTTCATACCTGGACTGAGATCTTATGATAGACTCTTTAGGTTCTGGGTTGTCATGGCAACAAGTCATTATTTCCCAAAGTAATTTGACACATCTCAAGATTTTGGCCCTTCTGTATTCCTATATGGTGCTACAAAGAAAAAGTGATAGTTAACTTTAGAACTATTTCTAGTACAGGCAGCAAGGGAAGATGACAATACTTTTTTTTTCTTTTTTTCAAAATTGCTAGCCATAGAGGAAGCTTAATTGAGATTTTTAGGCAAAGTAGTCTTTGGGGGCATAAATCATATTGAGGCCACATTTATTTTTTTTAATCTTGTAGGCTCTGAGGGAAAATTCACATATGATCGGTTGCATTTTTTCAATTAAAACTAAACACAATTAAATGTAATCCATAAACCCACTTAAGGCTTCATTTTCTAGTTATAATGACAAGTCATGTTACTGGCCATTTGCTGTGTGACAAGTCAGCTATAGTGTTTACCCACACTGCTTTAGCTAATGATCCACTTTTTACCTTAAAGGCTTAGAGGTAAGGATCAGAGTAAATGTTATATAAGGAATAATTTTTATAACTGACAAGTTCACTTGGAAATGACCTCATAGTTACCAAGGTACCAAGGCTATTTACTATTTTCTCAAGCTTTAGTAAGTGAAATCATTGGCTAAACTGCATTCTGGTATCTAAATATATTAACTCATTAATTCATCATGTGTAAGGCATTGTACTAAATATTTCTTTATCTTTTCTTAATCCATAATTTTGTGTTGCTGATGGTGTCATATTTATGGTATAAATGTGTGTCTTTAGACTCAGTACACTTTTGATTGTTAATATGTGAGAACTAGAATTTTAATATAGTCCTTTATGATTGAAGTGTTGGGATTGTTGCCATGGTGATGTGTCTTCCAAGCATCCCTTTATTGACTCTGATTAATTATGTTGTCACCTCATGATTCTGTGAGAGCCCTAGGCAGGTGTATTTTGCTGAATAGAGATAGGAAATGGGAGTTTAAAGAAAAATAGGGACAGTTCCTGAGTAGAGTGCTCTAATGGGGGTACTGGTCAATAGTCAGCAGCCCATAACTGGGCTCTTGAAAAGCAGGCTATATACAGGGTCAAAGGAGACCGGGGAAGAGGAATCTGCCAAGGAGTGACTTTCTTTCTGCAACAAAACAATGCTGACTTATTAACAATTTATCAAGAATAAGTACAACCATTGCAAAGTATCTATATCATAAAAACCCAGTGATCATAACGCCATGACAACTAAAGACAAAGACAAGTCACCAGGAGGTGCCTTGATGCTGTGTCCCGTGGCATGCTGGGTCTGGGTCTCGTGCAATTTTGTGCACTGGGCCCCTAGTTATATATATTTTTGAAGGATATGTTTGACCTAAGTAAAAAATATATTTTTTCTTTTTCCTTTTTATTATTATTATTTTTATTTATTTAAATTTCTTTATTGATTAAGATATTACATATGTGTTATGTTTTTTATTTTTAACACAAGAATCATTATGATATGACCTCAGCAAGTCATTCAATTATTAAAAAGACTCTTTTTGTAGTAGAGGTCAAATTATTTTCTTGCTAGACTGTCAGCTTTATGAAGACACTGTTAAGTCAGCATCCAATTTTATATTCTCACATATGCTTGGCACACAACAGAGGCTCAGTGATTTAAAAATTGAGTGAACCGGAAAATTCTTTTGGTCCTTTTCTAGGTTACAAGATATATTTCAGTAGCAAAGAAAGAGGAACATACCCATAATACTTATATTTACTTGTATGTATCATGTCATATACATCATATTCTGGCCTTTCTCCTCCAACTACATTGTAAGCTGTGTTCGGGAAGTGGTGATGTTTATTCTATCTTGTGTCATTAAAGGCAGGCAAATCACAGCAAGATTCTAAATATTTATGGAATTAATTGATAAATCAGGAATTTTATTCTGTTTTTTATGGTTTGAAAAAGAAGGTATCCCTGCTGGTGTGGCTCACTGGTTGAGTGTCGACCTGTGAACCAGGAGGTCAGGGTTTGATTTCCGATCAGGGCACATGCCTGGGTTTTGGGCTCGATCCCCAGTAGGGGTTGTGCAGGAGGCAGTCAATTGATAATGATGATGATTCTCTCTCATTATTGATGTTTTTATCTCTCTTTCCCTCTCCCTTTCTTTCTGAAATCAATAAAAATATATATAAAAAGAGAAGGGAAATATTTTAAATATGAGAAACTCTTTATTATGTCACAATTTTGTTTTTAGTTTAATGGAGTGGCGAATAAACAAAATGAGACCAAAGATAGCATCATAAGTCAAAGATTGACTAAGTTGAAAAATATACCAGTTTACAGTTACATATTGAAGATTTATCTATCGGCTCCTAGGTATGTACAATATGTACTTTATTCAATAAAAATAGAAAAAAAAAACTCACAAAGGCCTAGGAAGTCTATCTAACAAATGAATAATCAATCCCTGAATGAGTACAAGTTAGATATTTTTCTTTGACATTTTTTTTATATCTATAACATGATTGAAATTATTTATTGTGACTTTATTCTTCTTTAAACAATGTTTTATCATCTATATATATCTAACAATCATATATACACATGTAGTATACACATGTAGTATATACATATATACACATCATATACACATGTAGTATACATATATAACTGCTCTCAAATTATAAGTGAAGCATACATGATATTTCTAGATGTTTTCACTTTCAGTATCCTTAGGGAAAAACTGTATATGTTTTTTTTTTATCTTGGTTACTGTTTTAGTTTATTGAAAACAATACAAATTTGTGACATTTTTAATGGTCTTAGAGGTTTTGGTGATTAGTAATACAGAGCAGATATTCCTACATTTGTAGAGAAGTAATAAAATGGAAAAATACATAAAAATTAAGAAAATACTCTTTTTTTAAAATTATATTTTATTAATTTTTCACAGAAAGAAAGAAAGAGGGATAGAGAGTTGGAAACTTCAATGAGAGAGAAACATTGATCAGCTGCCTCCTGCACATCTCCCACTGGGGATGCGCCCGCAACCAACGTACATGCCCTTAGTCGGAATCAAACCTGGGACCCTTCAGTCCACAGGTCAACACTCTATCCACTGAACCAAACCAGTTAGGGCAAGAAAATACTCTTAAACATTGGTGGTCTTACAATACATAAACTTTCGATGAAGAACATATAGATTTAATTTTCTATTTCACTGTAGATATGAATCATTATTACAGAGGAAAATTGCACAGAAAAATTCCTGTTCGTGAAACAGTCTTTATCAAGGTATCATAATTATCAAAATAGTAATTTAATGGAAAGTAAGAGGAAATTTAACCCATGAATGTAAAATAAACAAGAGCAATAAACAAAGCAGGTATTAGTATGCTTTCTGTCTATTTGGTACCCATTTACAAATACATTAAGAGGTAGGAAAGATGGAAGGGAATGATTATGTTTGTGAAGAATAAAATAGTAATCTACAATAGTATTCTCCTGTCTGCAGGGCTATTTCATGAATAAATAGCAAGAACCCATTGTGTTTAATCAGTTTTTGACATAAAACTCAGATATATTCCCTGTGTGTAGGTACATGTCTCCTGAATATGGCTACTTAGGAGGAGAGATGGAAGTGCAGTGGGGACAGTGAGGGAAAGGAATATGCTTATGGAAATGTGGATAGCTCCTCTGATAATGTTGGGAGGAAACTATAATTTACTAATGTTAATAATTTTCATACTTCAAAAAAATACAGAGTACCTGGATAGAGCATTTAGAAAAGTTGACCAAGTGCTCTTGCAGTATGAATCTTCTCACAATTTTTAAAAAGTGCCATACTATATTAAATACACTTCAGTATAATGATGCAACTTTTAAAAAGGCCTTTGTTTTTCCATCTGTGCCTGTGGGAAGCATCCATTGAATACTGAATAACAGATGCTCTACGTAATCTTAGTAGATAAAATCAACTCTTGATTACCATTGCTGTGAAGACATATTTTTGTCCAAGAGCTCTACAATCAGATTTTCCATATGTGCAACCAACTGAACAAATACTTTGATGCCATGATCAATTTTCTGTTCGGATGTCAACAAAATTTATATTATAACAATTCACTTCTTATCCAGTAACAGTCCATGCCAGCTTGAGCTTCGGGTAGAGAGCAGCTTCCTGAAACTAAAGCTTTGCATGTGTGCCATGAACTGATCAACGAGGGAAAGAAGCAGTAACTTGATATATGAAAGTGGATATTCCCAGTAATAGAGCCATTATTTCAAACAGTATCTTATTCTAATTATGCTTGATCTAAACTTTATTTTTAATTGAGTAACAGCATCTCAAAGTCTCTCACAGGGACTTAGAGCTTAACTTGAAAATGAGTCTGGGCTCTGGCCTATCACTGCAAGCGTTAATCCTTGTTCTGTGGGGCTGTGGAGACTTCAGGAGGTTGTGCCCCTAGAACTGTGGCTTGTCGTCTGTCTTCTCTCTGCTTCTGTTTGTCACCTTTTCCCACAGATGCCAGAGCATAAATGCTTTTGATGCAGAGTTGCTTCGTACGTGATTGTCTCAGAAAAGCCCTGATGGTGGCTGTTTTCTCTGATGAAAGCCCAGGTACTTTCAGAAAAGATTACACTGCCCACCCTTGTGTAACCATCGTGAGCAGGCAGGTTGGTGTCTTATAGATCTGAGATGGCATGAAATACGATACCAAAAAAAAGGGATATTCAGAGAAACCACTAGTTTCTTATTCAGTTTGAGTAAGTAGTAATGATGATAACATAAGCTAACATTGATTGAGGCTTATTGTTCATCCATTCAAAAATCATTGCTTGAGCACCACACACTTGCCAAGTACCGTTATTCTAGGCGCTGTAAATTCAGGGGCAAACAAATCAGAAGAAATCTCTCTCCTCATGGAGTTTACATTCTGTTATGAGGGGACAGGCAATGGAAGGAAACTGGAGAACTGGGAGGGGAACAAACTCTTTGGAGTCAATGAAATCTCCATTAATGTTGATTCCACCTATGACTTCCTCTGGAACAAAACAGTTAAACTTGGAGCTTCAGCCTCCACATTGACAATTAAGGTTATACTAGAGGCCCAGTGCATAAAAATTTGTGCACTTGGGGGGAAGGGGAGTTCCTCAGCCTGGCCTGTGCCGTCTCACAGTCTGGGACCCCTCAGGGGATGACCACCTGCTGGCTTAGGCCCGCTCCCCAGGGGATTGGGCCTAAGCTGGCAATCAGACATCCCTCTGGCAGCCCGGCAGCCCTCGGGGGATGTCCACTTGCCAGTGGGGAACAGGCCTAAACTGCAGTCAGACATCCTTAGTGCTGCTGAGGAGGCAGGAGAGGCTCCCACCACCACCGCTGTAAAGGCAGCTGACAGCCTGGCTTGTGGCTGAGCAGAGCTCCCCCTGTGGGTGTGCACTGACCACCAGAAGGCAGCTCCTGCATTGAGGATCTGCCCCCTGGTGGTCAGTGTGTGTCATAGTGACCAGTCATTCCCAGTCCTTCTGCTGTTAGGGTCAGTTTGCATATTACCCTTTTACTATATAGGATAGAGGCCTGGTGCATGGGTGGGGGCCAGCTGGTTTGCCCTGAAGGGTGTCCCAGATCAGGGCGGGGATCCTGCTTGGGTGCCTGGCCAGCCTGGGTGAGGGGCTGATGGCTGTTTGCAGCTGGTCACACCCCCTTCAGGGTGGGGGTCCTCACTGGGGTGCCTGGCCAGCCTGGATGAGGGGCTGATGGCTGTTTGCAGCTGATCACACCCCCTTCAGGGTGGGGGTCCCCACTGGGGTGCCTGGCCAGTCTGGGTGAGGGGATGATGGCTGTTTTCAGCTGGTCACACCCTCTTCAGGGTGGGGGTCCCCACTGGGGTGCCTGGCCAGCCTGGATGAGGGGATGATGGCTGTTTCCAGCTGGTCACACTCCCTTTATGGTGGTGGTCCCCACTGGGGTGCCTGGCCAGCCTGGATGAGGGGATGATGGCTGTTTCCAGCTGGTCACACTCCCTTTATGGTGGGGGTCCCCACTGGGGTGCCTGGCCAGTCTGGGTGAGGGGCTGAGGGCCGTTTTCAGGCTGGCGGGTGACTGAAGCTCCCAACCTCTCCTTTTTTTCTTTTTTTATTCTGGGATTTATTTACCTTCTATGGCTGTCACTGGAACTGAGAGCCGGCTTTAGCTCTGAGGCCCGGCTGCAGCTCTGAGACCTCGGCTGCTGAAAGCAGGTATCTGGTTTGTTTGGGTTCTATAATTGAAACACTGTTGCAACTCCAGCTCGGCCGGCTGGCTGAAAGCATGGGGTTTGTTTATCTTCTATATTTGCAACATTGTTTCTTAGACTGCAGCTCAGAGGCTGGCAGCGGCAGGCGGGGAACCTTGGCTTCCTCCTTCACTGGAGCAAGCAAGCCTCCTGTTCGCTTCAGCTGCCTGGCTGCTGGCCGCCATCTTGGTTGGCAGTTAATTTGCATATCTTGCTGATTAGCCAATGGGAAGGGTAGTGAAGTTATGGTTAATTACCATGTTTCTCTATTATTAGATAGGATGGTCTCAAGTAAGAGTTTTTCTTGAATTTTATCAAATAATGTGGGTTTATTTAAACATACAGGGAGGAAAAATGAGGGAGGCAAAAATATGAGACATATGGGCTGGCTACATAGTACTTTCAGAACTGGAACATATCTCTATGCTTCCAGGAAATTAATTTTCTTCTCTACCAGCCAGACGTAGACTCTCCATTGTGGCAGATACAAACAGCTCATTGAAGCAGTTTTAACCCCTCCTCATTTGCCAGGTTATACTATTAATAATTAAAGTCTTAAAGAGTAATATTTTTATTGTAATTTGAATGACTGAGATACAGTTCTGGAGGTTACTGGGAAAGCCTTGCTTTCCTGGCGCAAGCATCCTCTCTTTATTTATTTCTTCTTGATGGATGCTGCTGTGGGAGAATTAACAAGACCCAGACTCTTTCTTAGACATTCCTATTCTTCAGAGACTGAACTGACATCAGGGACAAGCCATCGCCAGGCTTCTTGTTCCATGAAAAGATAGACTTCTGTGTGTTTTACTTATTCTGTGTTAGCCCTTTAGTTATTTGCACCTCTTTCTGCTGCTATTCTGACACCCTGGACTCTGAATACCCTTTCTCAGTATTGAAGAGTGGCAGGCAGGGAATACATATGTAAAGATTTTTGTGATTTTTTCATCTACTTGCTGTGTGCTGAGCACGGGGGAGGACCTGTGGTACCTTCTAAAGGGAGCCACTGTGCTGATTCCCCCTGAGTGGTTGGACTGTGCCAGACCTGTCAGATGGCCAGGACTGGTGAGACACAAGCTCATCTTTGAGAGAAGTCTGGTGCGGAGTGTGCAGATTAAGTCCTTCCCCCTGGTTAGTCCTGACAACCATAGAATCTCTTCCTTCGCTGGGGGCAGGGACTCTCGGGAGAGGTTGTCCTGAATCTCCCACCAGCCTCAGTGAGTCTATTTTGTGTACTTCTAGGATGCAGAAGTTTTTCAAATAGTTTCTGGATTTCTCACAGAGATATTTTTTTCTTTGAATTTGGGGGGGAATTCATGTGTTTTGGGGGTAAGGAGGGCCCAGGATTTCTTACTGTATTAGATGGCAAGCGTCACTCTTACATGAAAGTATTTTTAATTCCACATAAAAATGTGAGAGATGAAAACCAGATGACCGTAGGAAATGGGATTTGCTTCGTAAAGCATTTTCTAATCAAGCAATGGTTTTAACCCTGATCTCCTGACAACTTCGACTTTGCTTCCTTCCTGTTCACAATATGATGTCATTGCGAGATTTTTCTAGCACAGTGGCTTCCTACATCATGGACTCAGTGATGTTGATTGTACTGTATTTTCTATCTCTTAAATATTTCTAAGGTGTGATTTGACCTTCTCTTCCTGTCTTTATAAAATCATTGTATACCACATGGAGTTCCAAATATCATTCATAAATATTCTTAGATATCTCAAAAGTGTTTACCAAAAAAAGATTTTTTTCACATATATAAATGTATTTAATCAAATGATAGTGTTAGTTTACAAAGAAAAACCAAACCAAACAAAAACAAAAACACACATATAAATGACCAGACCCTGACAGCTTGAAATCTAGCAAGGCTTAGCATCATCTCTGCTAATTGCTGCTGTTACAAATTAAGGAAAGCCTTTTAAATCTCTCAACAGTGGTTATACGACTTTCTAAGATAGGAAACTCTAGGCAGAACATAACAGATGCGATCATTAATATGCAGCTGCACATGCTTCAAAGCTCTGAGTTCTGTGAGTCTTTCTGGATATCATTATATGTCTCCTTGCCAAAATAGATCAATGAGACTCCCAGCGAAGAAACAATGGAATAGTCCAGTTTAAATGGGCTTTATCCTGTCTATCAAACCTTGAAGATACATTCTCTTAGAAAACATTCCTATCTTTACAAAACATATGGCTTAACTATTATTATAAATCCCATTTTTAATACATAAAAATGTATTATTTTACATTGCTATTTTTTGCTAAAATTACAGGAGTAATTAAAATTATAAGTTTTTATATAAGAATTGATCTATTATTTTATTTCAATGATCAGTTTTTAGAAAGAGAGCAGATACGTTATATAGAATTTTTTTTAAAAAAAACCCAAAATTGATATAATGGAATTTCTGAGGAACTTGCATTTACGTAACCAGTTTAAAATAGGCATGTATACATGTGTGCATGTTTGTATATGTATGCATACACAAAAGTGTATGTGCATTGATGTGCGTGTCTACACACATCAATACACATATACACTGAGTGGCCAGATTATTATGACCACCTGACGTTTGTAGGCAAATTAGCTATAATTTTGCGCTGAAGTTGCTAGAGGGCCAGACCATTATAAATAGGGAAGCAGGTTGTTTACCATGACAGTAGAAGTGATTTTTTTCTGAAGATATGGTTAAACAATGCAATTTAACAGCCTTTGAACATGGGATATTTCAAAGCTCAAAACATACATATGTATATGTATGTTTCTAAACATACGTATACGTTTGTGTGGCCGTACACACATAAACATATGTACACATACACACAATAACAAAGACACAGAATCAATCAAATGAGTACTATTAAATTGATATTTGCCCTGTTACATATTTGGCTGAGACCCAGATTCCAAGTAGTGCTTGAAAATCTACTTTGAGATGTTACTAGTATATTGTCTATTGGGAATCTGCAGAGAGAGGGACTCTAGTCTGTTTCCATTCATGGAAGGGTGTTTTTTTTCATCCACTTCCTGCACAAACTACTGAAAGCAAAAAAATCCATAAAGACTGTGTAGGACTAGTAAGGTAGCAACAACCGAAGCGGCCCATAATAAGTAAGCCCCCATGTGAAATATATGGTGATAGAAGGAGGTTTGACTTTGGGTGGTAGACACACAATAAAATATGCAGATGATATGTCATAGAATTGTATACTTGAACCTGTATAGTTTTATTAATCAGTGTAACCCCAATGAATTTAATAAAACAAAAAAGAAAACCCTCAAAGAAGACATTCCTGGTTTCTGTTTTATCTACACCCCATAATCCAGGATGTCTAGGCAACATTTGAGTCTTCATTCAAAATGTCAAGACCCAGACCTTTTCTGATTAACACCCTTTGTTGTCACTGTTCAGAACCAACGTCACCCCTTTCCCTGATTATTGCAATAGTTTCTTAGCTCTCATCCCTATTCAGATTTTTTTTGTCCACTCTTTATTCCAGTTTGTTTCAGCAAAGCAGACAGTCATCCTTTAAAGGGAAAAATAACTAATTTGGGAAGCAGAGATTATAGGGATGTGTTCCAAAACAGTTGAAATTGGAGTTTCTGCTTCTTACTGGCTTCATTCAGCAATGCTGCATGATTTTCTTTAGAGGAATCAGAATCCTAGACACTGTATTAACTGAGTTGAATTGGTTCAGTGTTGCAGTTGACTTGAGTTTCTTTTGTATGTGTCTTTAGGGAAAAGAAAACTTTATTGATAAATAGGTTACAGTGAAATAGAGTGATGGTTTAGTGAAGAATAATATCTCAAGCAGAATCTCAGTCTTTGTCTACCCGAGCCTCTAGCTCTAGCTCCTGCCTTCTTGCTGAGCACTTTGGACCATGAGGCATTCTCGGGCATGGCATGCCAGACCTCCTTTAGCCCCTGGGGATGTCTGTCTTCCTGGCCAGTTGGGCAGTCACCAACTTGGTAGGAAGGGATGATTAGCAAGTCTGGACTTAGATATTCTTGGGTCATATAACTATCTATAATCAAAATGCTTGGAACTCTTGCTTGGCTTCCTTCTAATTAAGAATGGTGTAATTTATTTATTCTACCTAGGTAGGTAATTTTAAGTAATCAAAATTCTACTGATGGAATGTGATATTCAATGCATTTCCCATTTAGGTTTCCTAAATGGAGCACATATATAATTTTAAACAATTTTTTACAAAGGGAACAATATAAAAATATGAATTTAATAGGCCTTATATTCACCTATTTAGTGACCAATACCAAAGTCTGTCTGAAAATTTTGGAAGCCTAAATTGTCTTATCATTGAGATTGTGGGACATCTTACTTGGGCAGAGGAAAGAACTGTAGTGTCTCTGATGAGCAAGTAAAAATGTGCTTTGACTCTATTATCAGCTCTTAAATGAGAACTTATGTGATAACTCAGAAATCTGCATCAAATATCATAAATAATATTATTTTGACTGGAGTGTATATTGAAGTATGATGTAGCCTGGTGCGAGTCTTCACCACAAGAGAACCATAACATGGCTTTGCAAGCTCACCAGCATGGGTCAGATTCATAATGAACAGATTCTCAAGTAACTGGGATTGAGTACAGTGGGGCCTTGACTTACCGAGTTTAATTTGTTCCGAGACCGAGCTTGTTAAGGAGCTCATTAAGGAGCTGGTTAACTCAAATTACTCTGTCAACTCAATGCAAAAAATCGGAGGAGAGACAGCTGGTATCACAAAAAACTCATCAGTCGGGACACTCCTAAGTCAAGGCCCCTCTGTACTTTGATCATTATCTTAATGCTAGAGAAAAACTTAAAGTGATTTTAGAATCAATGCACATGCTTTCTGAATTGAGTATCAGAGTTCATTTTCTGAAAAGTGCAAATGTGCTTTTGATAGCAACAGGGCAGAATCTTTGAACTTGGGACTCTCCTAGGTTTTCTGGCACTCATAGTTATCTTAGGAATAATGGTAGCCAAACTTCTCTTCTGGCAACAGCTGGTTTTGTGACAGAGGTGAATTGTTGCCTTGATTTCTAGGACTGAAAAATGTTACTGATTCATCCCTAGATGGAACTAATTATACAGGGATATTAAAAATTCTAACTATTTACCAACTCTTTATGAGACTACAGACTGTAATCATGGAATGCTAGTATTGAAACTGGGAAGGAGTTATCCTTTCCTTTTGTCAAAAGCCAAATTCTTATGCCTCAATCTGTCCTAGCATCATACAATGGAATATTATGAAGAGAATAAAGTGAATTCATTAGAACTATAATCTTGTTTTGGAGGAATTTCTCTTATATACTAACAGTTGAGAAAAGCAGATTCATAACTATAAACATGCTATGATTCTATTTGTATAAAACATGACAAAATGTATGTGTGTATCTCTGAGAAAGAACATACCAGTACAATTATATAAGCTGAAAGTAAGTTATGCAAGGATATACATCTGGAAGAGATAAGAACAATAGCAGATGAGTAAAGTAAAATAAAGGTGTTTGTGATTACAAAAAAATACATAAAATAGCCCATTTAAATAAAATGATATGCTAAGAGGCATTTGTGTAGGTTTACCTTTTCTATGTGGCAGTCCTGCTTCCTGTACTGTACTTTCATGAGATGAAGTCTATCTCTGCTTATCTTCCCAGTTACTTTCTGGATGTCTGTACCTGAATTCCTCACCCAAACACACCTCCTCGAGAACATAAAGCATTAACAAGTGAAATCTATTTTTTATTTTTTACTTTTAAAATTTTTTATTGTTTAAAGTATTCCATATGTCTCCCTTTTCCCCCATTGACCTCTCCCCAGATGTTCCCACCCCCCTACCCCCCAGCACATGCCCTCACCCCGCTACTGCCTGTGTCCATGGGTTATGCTTATATGCATGCATACAAGTCCTTTGGTTGATCTCCCCTCTCACCCCCACTCCCCAGACTTCCCTCTGATGTTGGACAGTCTGTTCGATGCTTCTATGTCTCTGGATCTATTTTAGTTCATCAGTCTATGTTCATTATATTCCACAAATGAGTGAGATAATGTGATATTTCAATTCATGGTGGGACACGTTTCTAAAGCCAACTTTACTTTGTGCACGCGTATCCCTGCCTTCAGCATTAATGCTTACATTTCCCGTTTCTACAACAATTACATTCTTGGATTCATAGCAAGTAAAGGACACATTAGGTCTTTAGTTCTTACTGACAAGTCTCTTAAGTTGTGTTAAGAAGATAAAATTAGCACTGGCCGATTTCTCAGTGGTTAGAGACTTAGCCTGCCTACTGAAGGGTCTCAGGTTCAGTTCTGGATGCAAACCCAGCCCCTGCACCTGTGGGAAGCAACCAGTCAGTCGATGTGTCTCTCACATCAGAGATACATTAATGTTTTTCTCTCTCCCCCTCCTCCTTCACTTCTACTCTCTCTAAAAATCAATGGAAAAATATCCTTAGGTGAATTTTAAAAAAATAAGGTAAAATTATTCAATGAAGTAGAATCCTACAGTCTCTTTTACATGTTACTTGTTCTTTTAATAAGCATTTGTTGTCATTTTCAATGTCTAATATTTTTTAAACTTTCATTGTTTTAATAAAAGGCACCCCATTACCTTTTAATGTTGTTTTAAAACACCCAGCTTGTGGTAATTTTTTTCAGCAACTCTAGAAAATTGATACATTCTCCTTGGCTTTCATGACAAAAAGCTAACTGTAATTAGCTCTGGCATTACCTTTTATAATAGTAAATGGATCAATTTACTCTAATCATAGGATTGTGTAAAAGAAATATTCATAGTTTAGAGTCCATACAATTTCTCCAAATAGATCTATACTTTGACAATTAATATTGGAGTAATGTACTCCCTAAACATGATACACAATTCTCAATCTATGCTATGAGACATATGGAAAAATTTGTTTAGAATTCCACATTCAAGAATTGACTTTTCCAATTCATGATAAAAACTGCATTTGTCTGGAAATTCATTTGTGTTATTTAAAGTTGGCTTAATTGTAACTCTAGTTACAGATGTCCCCTTTTTTGCCCCATTGACCCCCTGCTCCCCACCACCCGGTTCCACTTTAATGTGGAGAAATGGACAGGAAACAAGTAAACAAGAAAACATTAGGTGCAAATAAACAGATGGGAAGGAATAATGGGGTGTGTGAAAAAAGACGAGCCAGAGTATATGGCTGATTAAAATTGGGTTGACAGGGAAATCCCCATTGCAGGTGACCTTGGAGCTGAGACCTTAATTAGGCACAAACCCTTAGAGCTGAAGAAATGATGAGTCTTAAAATCCTAAGACAGGTCCCACTTTACAGGGTAATATAATAAGAAAAAGAAAACTATGGATCTTGAAGAATACTGTGGATGAAATTGGAGGAGTGGGCTGGGTCCAAATCACAGAGGGCATTGAATAGGCATGTGACAAGTTTGGCTTTTATTAATGGGATGGTCTTGAAGGTTCTCATGGGAAACATGGGGCTTGACCTGACTCAGTTTTACAAAATCACTCTGGGAGTTGTTTGGAAAATGTATGGTGTGTACACATGAGTAGCCACAGGTAGAGGAGTTATAAGGTTCTCTCTGTGGTCCAAATGGCTCGGAACAAGGTGGAGCTGGCAGAGACTTCTCAGATAGTGTTTGAAGGTTGTGTCTTTAACCTCTGATAGTGGAATTGGGTCAGGACAGGATACTTGAGAAAGCAAACAACTGAGAAAAATTCCAGAATGTTTTAGTTTCAGCAACATGATGAATGGTAGTTCCATTTACTAATATGTGGATGTGTCTTTCTAGAAGCTGCAGTGTTAAAAGTTGCATGGTTATGAACCTTCCTTAGAGTATAGACATTTATATCAAGAGGAGACCCTGAGATGAGATGTGGGATTTTTTCAGAGCTAACCACACCCACACAAAAGTATTATTGATGCATATTTGTTTGTATTTTGGATTGCCAGTGAAATGCTCCTTGATGTATATTAAAATAAAATAAAAATAAAATATTATAGCTACAATACAATAAAATTATAAAATAATTCCACCAGTGAAAAAAAGTTCTCACTCAAGGCTAAAGCAGCAACGAAGGCTGCTGGCAGGAGCCCTTAGGCAAGTCAGGAGATGAAACAGAGATTCTTCACTGAGAAAAAACTTCCAAGGAGGAAGGTTATAGGCCAGGCACCCCAGTCAGAGCTTAAAGGTCATTTATTGACAAGTTCAGCAGTATTTATGGAGGTCAGTGAGACACAGTGGAGAAGTCTTAGACTCCAGCCTCAGGGCACAGCCTTGCTCATTGTGCACCTGCGAGGAGAAAGGCAGGCTTTCCTGGGCGAATCCCAGCTCCACAGGATCCCCCTTCCCTCTGCATGCACACCTGCTTAGTTAATGAACTCTCCCTACTTCTGGAAAAAGCCTGCGGCCACACATTTGTTGTTCTGTACCCTGTAAAAAGGCCTCATTCCAACATTTAGAAAGGAATCTGGTCAGCTGGTGCAGATTCATTCAACATTGCTCCTTCGTTAAGATTCAAAGTCAATTAAGCCTTACCTTTACATCATCAGTGCTAGAGCCTTTGGTTGTAGTAGGAACACAGACTACCAAGGTCTCGCTGATGGTACCAGACAAGGTCCTGAATATCAGGTAAGCCTTCCTCTTTCTCACTTTTAACGTGTGACCCTAATAGCAGGTGCTAACATGGAGAGGATAAGCATTACTGCATACATATTTCTAATATCTGCATGGTAGAACATATAAAGTCTAAATGCTAATTTAAAGGGCATGCAAAATATTAATATCCTTAATAAATGAAGTAATTTTATAAGTAAAGATTATTAAAGAGTCATAGATAAATTTAACAGCTAATTGATTTTCATAAGATTTAAAAAGCCAATAAGCATATATTTTTGCAAAGTAAATCCCGCTAGTAAGTAAAGAAATATAAGTTTAAGTAGTAGTGCTATGCTATATTTTACCCAGAGTTCAGTGAAAACTGATAACCCTTTAACAAGGAATATAGGCATTTCTATGTGTAACCGATTAATTGCAAAATAAATCTAATAAACTTAAGAAATATTTTTCTTTTAACCCACAGTCTAATTTCTAGGAATTTATCCAAAATACCCACAAATATTCAAAACCATGAGCACAATCACAGTCATCATAACATTTTTTAACCTCTGATTATGAAAATTTTCAAACATGTGCAAAATTAGAGAGAATATGATGTACCTATCATGTACCTGTCACACAGCTGTATCAAATATCAATATTTTGCTAAATTTTAACTATTCATGTAGCAGACTGATAAATTTCAGAGGGAATGTAGGTTTGGGTGACTGGGAGATATTAACCAAAGAACTTGTATGCGTATATGCATTACCCATGGACACTAGTATGGTGAAGGCCTGAGGTGGTGGGGAAATGGGTCAGTGGGGGGGGGATGGGAGGAAGAGGACATCCATAATACTTTCAAAACTGAAGATCAATTTAAAAAATATATCAAAATTGAAAAGAGAGAGTTAGTATATAATCTACGCCATTGCTCATGCCTGGCATCCCAAACTTGAGTACAGATCATTTCTTTATGTTGAATTACTTACACTTGGAGCAATTGCTCTTGATATTCAATGTTGGCCAAATGTCAAATGCCACAGTAATTAGCCATCTATTCACTAAGTGATGTTGGAAAGGAAATGCCACTGATACAGTGAAATTAAATGGGTGCCAAATAGCGTGACATATTGTTATGATACTTGAGTCCTGCAAAGTATTTATTTTGCACTTTACTATCACTTATTAGAAGTTCATTATTTTAACTTAAACTTTAAAGAATGCATAATAATATTACATGGCTTTTTCTAGCCGTAGGTAGAAATAAAAAGTGTCTGGATAATCATTGTAGTAATTGATCTTTATAAGAAACTGCTGAATATTGCATGAAACATAATTGTGGTTGTATAAGTATAATGCCATTTGATGAGGGTATATGTAGCATTTAAATTTTCTTAATGATTCAAGAAGTAAAATTGAATATTATTCCTGAAAACTAGATCTGCTTTAGAATAAGAGTGTATAACAAATAATTTAATTGTGATATTTGGTGTAACATTCATAGCTGGGAATATTGAATAAAGCAAACTACAGCTGTGTTGTTAAGTGTAGTAAACAAATCTGCAGTTGTTAGTATGGATTACCTATTTAACTGATGTATAAACCCAGTTAGTTATATTAAACCTATCATTCTTCAGGATGTAGAGTTGATATCAGGAAATTATCAACAAAACACTTGCTTTCTTAGATTAAAATGGAAGCAAATCTTGTCACTTTTGGAAGGAGAAACATCAGCGCTTCCTTACTTGAAAGCTGAGTAGTGCGCCCTTTAGAACTTGGAGCCAAAGGAAGAGTCAGCCCACAGGTTCTTGCTCTGAGAGAGTTTCATTCAATCTGAAGAGAATCTTCTTGGCACTGAAAGCAAAGAGTTTATCACAGAGATGAACAAAGTCTGTGTTCTGACTGTGACTGTCAGTCAATCAGAGTAAATGTTTTTAACGACGGAGTTTTTCAAACAACCCAGCATGCTTTTGTGCTTAGAAAATTCATTCTAATTTTGTTTCTTCATTTTCTCACGGGCAGAGATTGCACGAATGAGAAGGCCTATTTGTATAATGTTAAATAGCTTTTTATCTACAAATTAATAAGCTGATTGGTGTGTTGACTTTCCCCTATAGTTTTGGTGAGTTTGGTCACTGTATGTCCATAAGGTCACCTGCATCCTTGATGCATTTTCTATCGGATACCTAAGTCTACACTGCAAACATCAGGTGTCTGATGTGGTGACGGAACTGTTAAGGTGGCCAGATTCTTGTAGGAACTGTTAAGGTGGCCAGATTAATGGAGCTGAGATTTCTTTCCAACAGAGGAGGGTGTCTGGGTAGCAACTTGTGCTGAGATGTTGATCCCCAAGCATCTAGACCAGCGGTTCTCAACCTGTGGGTCGCGACCCCTTTGGTGGTCGAATGACCCTTTCACATGAGTCGCCTAAGACCATTAGAAAACACATATATAATTACATATTGTTCTTGTGATTAATCACTATTCTTTAATTATGTTCAATTTGTAACAATGAAATTGGGGGTCACCACAACTTGAGGAACTGTATTAAAGGGTCGTGGCATTAGGAAGGTTGATAACCACTGATCTAGACATATCTGGAGCAGCCCAATCTTTGATGGTGAACTATGTCTTCTGTGTTCTCTTAGGGGTTGTATGTAAAATCTTCTTCTATTTAAGCTGAAACATGTAAAAGTTGACAAAAACTTTTCCAAATCATATATTTACACAGCATCACACTATAATGGCTTCAAAATGTAACACTATTCTTTTTATTTTAATATTTATTGTTTTAGAGGTGCAAAAATGTATAATTAATACCAGTTATCAACCCTCAGGTAACTTTACCTAACTTAAGAAATGAAACATTGCAGTTAAAGTCCCTTTTCTACTCACCTTCAATCTTAGTCTTCTCCTAAATGTATCCTTATAGCTAAACATTAACTTATATTTGATATTTTTCATTCCTGTGTGTGCTTTTATACTGTCATATCCTAGAGATGTATTTATAACACATGGGCTCTTTTATTTTGGGGGGAATTGGATTGTTTCCCTGTTCTAACTTTTGTTGATTTTTATCATGTCCCTTCCAACTTTGGTGCTTATGCTTGTAATGGCTACGACCTTACCTGAGGGAATCTTTGAGCCGCTAAGTTGTGGCACATCCCAAAATGCAGGTGTACTACTGTTCCTGTGGTGAATCCAAGGGTTATACAAGGTGACCACGTTTATGTAACTTCTTGTTAATTTGTGTGTTTTATTGTAACTAAACTGAAGGCCAGTGTTTAGTGTTGTACTTTATGTAGGAACTTCAGTTCCAACACCTGGCCAGATGATAACTCAAGGTGCTCTCTCCCATTCATGAGGCTTTTAAAACCCATGGTCTGAGTTTATTGAATCCCCGCCCCACCATCACCCAGCCAGGGCGCTCCAGCATCAGTTCAGACTTACGGTATTCCATTGACCTTCTTTGTTGTTCTTGCCCCTTTGTATTTTTCCTGATTTTCATGAGTTCATCTTATTACGCTTGATCAAGCTATCTTGGCTATAGAAAGATTTTTTTTTTTTTTTTTTTTGTGGGGGAAGGTATCAATTCTGCCATATACTCATAAATTAAAATGGAAGTTGCTTACTGCTTATTTGTTAAAGAAAAGGCACATCAATGATCACATTGCAATATAATTTTAAAAGGTTTCATAAGCTGTGCTTACCACAGCTATGAACATAAAATAATTTGATTCTTTTATGCTATCCTGAAACAGAAACAATATAGACTTTATTTTATAAAATATGTTTCTGGAAGAGCAATATTTCAATAGTAAATTAATATATCATATTTAAAACATGATTCTAATATATAATGAATTTAAGGGACAATAACCAAATTTTTTAAATACATTTTAATCTCATTTTTATCTGATACCTTATTGTTATATGGAATATAATAATCTTGAAGCAAATTTGTATGTTTTTATAAAAGTTGTAACATATTTAATCAATTTTGTGTATGTTTTTAAAATTCAAGGTGTTTTTACTATTTGATATGAACTTACAAAGAGGATAATGAGATAATTATTATATAATAATTTCATGAAAATTATTGATTCTTTCAGTTATACCTATAATGATTTAACAATATATTTCATTTAAAAATGCAATGATTTTTAAAGAAGCTTTTAATAAGTAACCAAATATTCATGAGAGTACTGAAATAATATTGGAATCACTAGTTGATTAAACATGCATGATTTTTTACAAAGATTTTTACAAAGATTTTTATAGAATTCTTGGGATGAGTGGGTTGTTAAACAGCAAAGTATTTTATTGAGATAATTTTGTATATCTTATATAACATAAACACATCTTTTATATTAGATGAGTTCAACAATTTGACCATTTTTAGCAAAATACATTGGTGATTCTTATGGGAAAAAGAAGAGCCATTTATATAATTCCTAACTTATAGAAAATAATTAAATCTAAATATATCATACGAAGTGTACATATATTTCCTTTATGGTGACATAATCAATTTGTTATTATTTCAGTGAGTAATTTTTTATTTGCTATTTTGACATTTTTTTAGATTTCCCCCCACAAATTGTAGGCAGCATATGGATATATATATATATATATATATATATATATATATTAATATATTTGCCTCTAAATTGTGTATAGATATATTATGGGTAATATAAATATATCAACTGATACAAAAACAGAAAAATGTAGATAGAATTATTCTAGGTAAAGCTATATACACTTCTTGACTTTTAGCTGAGTAACATATTATTTGGAAGATATCTAGAAAGACTGACCAAATAGAAAAAAAAAAATCTATATAGCCTGAAATGATAGCTGATATGCTTATTTCTAGTTCATTGGAATATTCATTTTAGTTGATAAGCCTATTTAGATCCACTTGGTTAGCTGTTGCAGAAAAGTAATCTTCAGATTCACCAACCCTGGTCTTTAAATAAGATAAGATACAAAGACCTATACATAGCTTGGAAAGCAATATTAATGCTGAGCATAGCACTATGAATAACAAATGTTAAGTGTCAGCTCAACCTTTACAAATGCTTAGCCACAGTGCTTCTCACATATAGCTATGATGATGGTATCACACAAGAGTTCCCAATTAAATTATGTTGGTTTTATTAGGAAATGAATTGATTCTGAATTCATTAATTTATACACATTGAAATATAACATGAATGAGGTCTCCAGTAAATTGCCCAGCCAATAATAATAACCGACCGACAGACATTTTGCATTTCAACAACTAAGTGATGCTTTTTAAATGGTGAGAGAAGTGGACTCAGAGGAGCAATTACTTAGATTCTAACCTTTTTTTTTTTTTTTAAATAAAGTAGTATGTGAAAATAGGCACTAATTCAGCGTTCAAATACATTTTTAAAGTTTTTTAACTACAGACACTTTTAAATTGCATCTCTTCTCCGGCATAATATCTAATTTTACACAGTTGCTAAATATAAATGATTTTTCCTGATCAAATTATATGAGGATGAATAATTTTATACTATATAATTGGTGAGGTGGATAATTCAATAAGTCTATTTGCCACGGTTGACTTCTTTTCACAAGTAGAATTTCTATAATGAGCAAGATAGTTACCTCTAAACAGCTGCTAAATAGCAATAGCATTAAAAAATTAATCAGTAAATTAATTAAACATTCTCTGGATGTAAAGCATGTTACATACCGGAAAATGTAAGTAGTTTGACAACATTTGTAATGCTTTCATCAAAGGAGTGTAGAAAATAGGACTCATTTTTTGCAAATATAAGCTGCTGTGTAATGAAAACATCCTATTAAAAAGTTCCCTTCTTATTTTTTCAGCAATTAAAGATTTTTTATTGTTCCTACAAAAGTGTTCAAATAGTTTCAATAATAGTTACTGTCAATTAAACTACTAAGAATATTTTATCTAAGCCCCTCCTCCATTTCTTATTTTACTTTTATCTCCCTTTCCACTAAAGTTTTTCCAGAAGTGTACTCAAGAAATGCACTTATGATATGAACTTTTTATTTCTTGAAGATATAATTATATGTACACATGGATACAATGATTATGTTTATTAGATAGTTACAGATAGTGATCCATACTTGTACATCATCCACACATTACTACATATTTTGTCCTTCTTAAGTACAATCTAGCTTGGGTAAGTACCCTCTATTTTACGACCTAAATTTTTAATGGATATTCCCCAGGGTTATCTTTCATAGTTCTATCATCTGCATGGTTTACACATAGCTTTGGGCTCTTCTTGCTAACTTTTAAGATTTGTTTGCTTCTAAGTGTATCGAATCATGCAACATTGTAAGACTGGAGATAGAGGTCAATGACTGACTGTCTCTTAGCCCTTTGGCTAAATACGTTCTATTCATCAGAGCCTTTTTTTTTTCAGGCCCACTCCATGCTAGGCATATGTGAAAATTCTAGTCCATAAGATAACTGGAAATACTCTCAGTCAAATTATCCTGTTTGGTAGATCATAATACACTAGGCCAATTTTCTCCCTTGCCTGACCTGCTACTCCATTCATGTTGACTTTGGCCATGAGACTTGCATTGGCCCATAGGATGTTAGCAGATATAACGCAAGCAGAGGCCTGAAATGTCTTTGCAGGTAGGCTTGTGCTTTTGTGATTCTACTATGCAGTGAAAAGAGCTTCTTCCTAGTATGGAGGGGAGGGTGGCTAGACTAAACAATGCAGATCACAGAACTATGAATGATAGCCCTGGGGAGACTCCAGTAAAAATTGAAACAATAAAATGGGAGGTACTGTCCTGGCTAGATTTTACTTAAGAAAGAGGACAAAAATGCAATAATGTGTGGATGATGTGAAAGTATGGATCACTATCTGTAATTATCTAATAAGCATAAGAACCAATATCTACAATTATCTAATGAGCATAATCATTGTATCCATGTATGTATGTAATTATATTTGCAATTAGATAAAAATAGCTGCTATCATTAGTGCATTTCTTGGGTATTCTTTTAGAAAAACTTAGAGGAGTATGACTATCATTGAATACATTTGGATATTTTTTTTCTAATTTTAAAAGAAATTATCTTTACAGTTTTAAGTATTACAGATGTCCCCTTCCCCGCCGCCGCCCCCCCCCCCCACCATTGACCTCCTACAACCCCTCTGATCCTCCCCCACACAGGCTTTCATCACATAATTATCTGTGTCCATGGGTTATGCATATATGCATATAAGTTCTTTGGTTAATCTCTTCCTACTTCCACCCACACCCCTGCCTTCCCTCTAGTAATTTTGATAAGAATAATAAAAGCAGGAGCAGACCTAAATACACCTGCGTAGAAGGACCAAGTCTAGCTGACCTTTAACTTGAAGGAGAGTTGCCCAGCATGGCCTGGTGAGCTCAGCCAGTCTCCAGCTCACCCACACATGACTGAGTGAGAGTAAACACTTATTTGGTTCTAAACCCCAGAGTACTGTGAGGGTTGGCTATGAAGTGGTTTTATGGTAATAGCTGACTGATGCATCCTGGCTCCAGCCCCAGCTGATTAGAAAGTAAATTTAGTGTCCTCACCTCTTCCCACGTGTACTATTAGTATTTCTTAGAATCTCATGAGGAGGTTTCAAAAGTATTTATATGTCTCTCTGCCAGGTGTTAATCTCTATAATTAGGTAATTACAGGTATTATCTGTTACATAGGCTGCTCCTCTCCCTAGAGGATCTGATTCTTGGTTTTATCCTCTGGGTCTTCTTTTCCCTTTTATGTGAGGTAACACGTATGTGCAGTTGAACACTTTTCTCAGCCTGCTTTCTGCAGTCGAACCAAGGATTCCGACATCTCCTTTGAGTTTATACTCTGTTTCTTTCAGTCCAAGAAGGTGATGCTTTTGCTAAAACTATTTTCTCAAGAACTGCCCTGACTTGGTTGGTTGGAGCATCATCTCATACATGAAAAGGTTGAGGGTTTGATTCCCGGTCAGGGAACATACCCAGATTGCAGGTTTTATCCCCGGTTGGGGTGCATGCAGAAGGCAACCAAGCAATATTTCACTCTCACATCCAACTTTTTCTCTCCCTCTTTCTTCCTCTTTCTCTAAAAATCAATAAAAACCAAACCAAACCAAAAACATATCCTTGAGTGAGGATTAAAAAAAAAAAGAACACTGTGGATTTTACTGCATTAGATAGAAGTTGTACACCCCAAATCTCTTTGAGGTTATCTCTTCTGCTGAGATAGCTGAGGGACAACACCTTTAGGCATCCCAAGAGGTCTTAAATACCTTTGAATATCTCCTCAAAGTCTAGCAGTTTGGGCACATGATATATTCCCAATAAACACTTGGGAAATACATTAACAAGTGCAGCTATTTAAAGTTCATTAAATACATATAGACTATGTGCTTTCGACATTCTTATAATTTTAGGCAATAGTTCAGTTTCTGATTTATATAAGTTGAATAGCCAATAAGAACACTACCTTTTGTTTAAATGATTAATGAAAATTAAATATTAAAGGTGCGGAATATCTTTTTCAATTCCTAGAACTCAGCCCCACATATTTAATCAGTTCAAGCTCAGAAGGTACTAGTGCCTTCAAGACATAGTGAATAACTCAGATGGAGGAATGGGCAGCCTGATGCTAAGTTCAGGATGAGATAAAACATTCTGTAAAACCTTATCTTGAGCGTGGGAACCTGAAGGCCCTGGATCAAGTACATTTTCACAAATTTCTACCTTGTAACTTAGGTATAATCAGACTGTTAACTTTGATGTACTTTCATTTATTTCTCTTTTTTTTTTTGGTCCTTTTTAGAATGGGGATGAGAGTAAATTCTTATTTCATGTTTTTTGGAGGGGTAGAAAGATCAATATAAATATATGGATATATATATAATATATATATTATATATATATATATATATATATATATATATATATGGCTTAGAAATGTTCTCAACAAGTAGATGTGGAAGTACTATTTGTCTATTTATGGGCTAGTGATTACTGCAGGCACTGCTAGCTCCCAGGGAAGAGGGGGACACTATCTACCTAACTTACCTGCTGCAAACAAACTGCTTTTCTCATAAAGGTGCATTTCCTGTTGCTGATGCTCCTTGTTCTAATTCTGTCTCTACCCATCAGAGGCAAGTAAAGCGCTAATGCATTAAAGACAAAATACAATAAATTTAGGGTTTTTTTTCTTTTTTATCCTAAATTTATACTGAAGGGCTTATAGGAACCATACAATTTCTTAGAGGAATGGGCTTCAAACTGGCAATACAGGAAATCATTAGGGGAATTAATTTCTCTATCCTTGACTTCCATGTATACCATTTCTTAAAATCTGCCATGAATGTCCCTGAGGTCTCCTAGTTTTCCCTTTCACCTCCTTTCTTAACCTAATTTATCCTGCTTTATAAAAGAATAGTTCTCTTCTGAATCTTACAAGAGTGCATTGTCCTGGATGGTAACATTCTCCAGGAACCAACAAAAGTTGGTATGAGAAGGCTTTGTTCTTAGGACAAGTCTTAAAAACACAACAAGAAACTTTACAGGGGATAGCACTCATCACTTTAGGCAAAAAAATACTACAAAGACTGTCTCCTGAAATGATCTATTAATTACTATTTCTCCTCTCCTTTCCTTCCTTCCACCCTATCGGCCATCTATTTTCCTTTTATCGGTGTACATATCTAAGATTTAGACATTAAGATGGATGGTAGGCTGAATAATGGCCTCCAGAAATGCCCAGGTCTGAAGTCCCAAGACTGTGAATATGTTAATTTATATGATAAGGGGAATTAAGATTGTAGATGGAAATAAAATTGCTAGTCAGCTCGGCTCAATCAAATCTCATAATGATTTGGAAAGGGAGGCAGAAGAGAAGGCCTGATTGAGAGAGATTTGAAGACATACTGTTGGCAGTGAACATGGAGGATGGGGCCATCAGTCAAAGAATGTGGGAAAGCTCTAGAAGCTGGAAGAAGTAAGGGAAAGGATGCCCCTCTAGACTCCCTGGAAGCAACACAGCCCTACTGACACCTTGATTTTAGGCCAATGAGACCCATTTTGGTATTTTGACTTCCAGAACTGTACGATATACGTTTGTACTCTGTTAAGCCATTAATCATATGGTCATTTGTCAAAGCAGCAATAAGAAACTAATATACATACTTATTAGAAATGGAAACATGAATAGATATTGTTTGCCTTAATTGTCAATCAAATAAAAAAAAATGTTTGTCTGGCCATAACCGGTTTGGCTCAGTGGATAGAGCGTTGGCCTGTGGACTGAAAAGTACCAGGTTCGATTCTGGTGAAGGGCATGTACCTTGGTTGCGGGCACATCTCCAGTAGGGAGTGTGCAGGAGGCAGCTGATCGATGTTTCTCTCTCATCGATGTTTCTAACTATCTCTCTCCCTCTCTGTAAAAGATCAATAAAATATATTTTAAGAAAAATGTTTGTCCGTAAGAAAATATTTTTTCAACATACCCATAAAACAATATCAAAACAAACAAACAAAAAACCCCCAGAAACTTCCCTCATATATATGTATGATGCCTAACACTATCTCCCCTCAGGTAAGTGGACATGATTAGCAATTGTATGCATCTGTTCTGGGAAGGTAAATTGTTACATCTCAGGAGAGCATTTGTTAATGTTCATTTTCGTCAATTTAGCAATTTCACTCTCCAGGAATCCTTCTTCTACAAATATAGAAAAATAAGAGGGTTTACTTAAATTGTGTGTATTAAAAATTAAAAATAATCTAAGTATATGAGTGGAATACATATATTATTATGATTTAGTTCTAGAAATGTGCTCAAGTCATATGTATTTATAACATGAAAACAAATTTGATACATTATATAGTTTATGTCCCCAAAACAAAATTTCTTACTTTATACGAAGAAATCCCCACTGACTGTCCTGTTTTTTATGTGTGTGCATATGGACCCGTGTGTCTACTGGTTTTCTTTTCTGCCTTTGTGTATCTTCCTTTTATTTCTTTCTTTGGTCTCTGTGCATTTCTGTATATGAGTATGCCTAGAGGGAGAAGGAGAGAAAGATAGAAATTTTCTTTTTAAATGACTATTTGATTTTTTATAATGCTTTTATTATCTTTGTTGTGTAGAAAAGGGCATTATGATAAGATGTTTATCACTGCAGCATTATGCCTCATGGAACTGTCCAGGAAGAGTGCGTTAGGAACATAAGCGAATGGGCACGCCATCCTTGGCATTGTCATCTTTTAAAAGGATGGCAGAGCAAATGGTGTCTCCCAGGAAATCTGTGACCGAGACACTGGTGTCCTGAGAAAAGACCCCGAGACAGATGCATTGCGAATTAGGCAACTAGGATTTTCAGGAAAAACAAAGTGAAGAACAATGCCAAAAGATTTATGGAAGACCAACTTCGTAATATCTGAAAATACACTCGGGAATGTTCAGTGAGGAAGAGTAGTGCCAAGCGTGTAACAAAACGAAATATAGACAGAAGATAGGGGCAGGTGAAAACCAACTGGAGTAAATGAGCAGCCTCTCCCCTGGCTCTCCCAAAACCCTTCTACCGCTGCCCTTCCCCAGTCACTTTCTTCAGCAGAAGACACCACTCCTGGACGCCTGACCCTGCTTTTCCACCTCATACAAATGCAGTCATGCACTACGTGTTCTTTTTCTTTTCGTTTTCTTTTGCTCAATATTAAGTTTGTGAGGTCTATCCATGATTTGCGTAAATCTCCTCATGTGTATGATGTCCTTGTTGTGATATGCATGTAAAAGAGATAGATCTTTTTGTATTATAGGAATATATTAATATTCATAATATATCTGTAGTAAGGTTAATGGAGAATATCAGGGAGTCAGAGAGAAATGCAAAGAATACTGAAACAAGACAGAAAAACTAGATTACCTTTCTGACTCCACACCTTCACTGGTACATGATGATGGACAATTAGAGCATCAACTCCCAGCCTTTTAATATTATTTTCAATTGGCTTTTGTGTGTCCTAATTCCACCAGCAAGATCAGATTATGTCCAGAGCTCACTGAACTGTAAATAGTTTATGATTCTTTATCCTGTGGTTCTAGGAACTTTAGACCTAAATTAAACTTGCTCTTTTGCATTTTTAACATATATCCTATACGACTTGTAAATTAGCCAGCAAAAGCCAATTAGAGGCTGGCCTTATGATAAATTATATTTATAATAACAACCGATTAAAGCAGAAGTTTTTGACTATCCCTTCAAAGGAAAGAATAAATATTTCAGTAAATGCTCCAGCACCAATTAGAGCTCTGGGAGGGAAGAGCTGCTCTTGGCAGGTCGGCAACTTGCTTTGTTTAGTCTCAGCTTTGCCTTGATCTCTTTCTGCCTCCTTGTTCTTTCTAACTTGCCTTCCTTTATTCTTTATTCAATGAGCATTGAGTGCTCACTTCCCAGAAGTCAAGCCAGTTATGGAGGGGTGAGGACACTAATGAGGCAGGACATCATGGAGATCACAGGAGCATGAAGGAGACAGACAGATAAAGAGGCAGAGACCGCACAGGTGATGTGATGGAAGTTTAATGACTGAGCTGTAGTTCACTCTGCTTTTAACCTGTTTGCTCTTGGGGATTTAAAAAAAATGTGAAACCATTGAAATCTTTTGTTAAGAACAATTAAGCACAAAGAAATGCATTAAACACCAACTATGAGCCAGAGGCTATCCCTGGCCTTTGACTGTGAAAGATGATACATTGTAAGCAAATGTTCACTCCCATCCCCACCCCTCACCTTCTTGGAAGGGATGTGTTTGTCATCTCTGTTGGTTTTTGAGCTTGGCCTTGTGATTGCGCAGAAATGACTTAATGGGCATCTGAATGTCCACGCCTGTTTTTGGAAGCTTCTAATTTCTGCCTAAAAGAGCGCGCTATTCAGGTAGGAATCACTTCTGTAGCCAGGGCCACCAAATGAGATTCATCCAGCAGAGCTGCTCCAGCCTACTGCTAATCCACAACCCCAGAGACAAGGCGCTCCATCTAAATGCAGGTGAGCATGGGAACAAAGGCCTCTGAGATTCTACCTTTGACTGTTCATAGGAAAGCTGACACATAGGTGCACGCTGACCCTGTCTGTGCGGAGCTAGCATTCTGGCATATAATTTGCATGTAATGTGGTTGGTCTTGTAGGTGTGATCTGCTCTGGAGACACATAGGAGTGATACCTGAGCTGAGTCCAAAGGTATAAAAGTAGTCAGTCAGCTTATTTCAGAGGGAAGGGGGAGGTAGAGATTAACCAAAGAGCTTGTATGCATATATACATATGCACATAGCCCATGGACATAGGCAGTAGTGCTGGGAAGGCCTGGGAAGGGGCTGGAGTGGAGTGGAGGGGATCAACAGGGGAAAAAAGAGGGACATCTGTAATACTTTCAACAATAAAGATTAAAACCAACAAATAAATGTAGTCAGTCAGGGAAGAGCAGCATGGACTGAATTGAGTGGGATAACAAAACAAACAAACAAAAAAAATTACTAACAGAGGCACCAGCCTCTACAAAGCATGAAAACTAATCTGTACCTGAAGCTTTTTGGTGAGGTTAGTGTAAGACAAGGAGTAGGATGAGATAAACCTAGGGGGAGGGGGAGAACAGAGTTGAGAGATCACCCACATTGAACAATGATCAGCATCTGTTCTCCCTACCTTTTCTTCTCATAGAGTGTTTTCAAAAAAACCACAGTGTCGTTTCACCCTTAAAGCTAAATTATGGCTTTAATCATGGAAATCACGAGGATGTCTAATGACACTTATAAGAACCGAGTTTTGGGGACTCTGAATGCACTGGGGGAAGATTTACATCTCTAATACCACAAATAATATTAAAAAAATGTGTTTTTGAAAAGGTCTATTAGTGCATAATTGATTTGATGAGATCAATATTTTAAGACAGTAAAATAATCAGTCAATTTGATTAAATATGCAGTTTGATTCCTGATTTAATTTACCGTGGTTGGTTTGTAGTTGAATAAAAATAGTCACATCAAATGCTCCCATCAGCATAACTCGGGTCATAGAATGTGGTGTTGGCTCATGGTCCTCTGCATGGGATGGCTGCTGTTTTCAGGACTAAATAACATAGCTCACTCTAAGCCCAGGAACGTGAAGCCCCCATGAAATGTTCCGTAGATGGGGAGAGGGGCAGTTTTCTGGGCTAGGAATCCCAAATTTCACCCAATTAGATTCTAAAAATGCCTGTCTTCTTCTGATTGTTACTTAGAGGCTGATGTTTAGTCTCTTCCCAGCATCTACTCGATCATGCTTGTATCAACATATTACTATAACAAAATACAGTTTAAAGTGTTTTTTAAATACTTGCTTGTGGCCGATATGCTCTCTTCTTGGTAAGCTTTCTAGATAGAAATTGAGGGACTTCGAGTTTTTCAGAAATGTGTCAGTGACCAAAGAAGCTGTGGCAGGGGGAGGCTTTTTTCAGCCAGGACTGGTTAGTGGTGGTGCTCCTGAATCAAGGAGAAAAGCTGTTTATCTGTGGCCATAAGGTATTTGTCCCACTGTGCTAGGTGATATGTATTTTTATTAGACTGCTGAAATGATACTGTAATTTTATGTAATTAGGCATAATATGAGGTCGTCATAGGTGGTAGTTATAATTCAGGAAATAGAGGCCAGAAGGCCTTCCCAACTGCAGGAACATTCAAGCCATGTCTAGAGAACATAGGGCAGAAAAAGCAAATGATTGAGGCCCTGGCTGGGTAGCTCAGTTGGGTAGAGCATCATTCTGATATGCCAGAGTTGTGGGTTAGATCCCTGGTCAGGGCACATACAAGAAACAATGAAAGTATAAATAAGTGGAATAATAAAAAGCAATGTTTCTCTCTTTCTCTCTCTCAAATAACTTTTTTTAAAAAGCAAATGATTGACATGAATGCACATGTGTATTATACACATATAATTAAGAAGAAACTTTAGTCAAGCTAATGTTAGAATTATGGAAAAGTTACAAAAACAATATGGAAAGCTGCCTTGTATCCTTTATCTTACTACCTCATTGATATTGTTTTACATAACCATAGTACAATTATCAAGAAAAGAACCTTACCATTGGTACATTTTCATTAATTATACTATGATTTCATTCTAATTTCACTGATGTTTTCCAATTATGTTCTTTATATCTGACAATTCCAGGGAAGATGCCCTATTGCATATCATTATTTCTCTCTTGACTTCTCCAGAACAGAACCATTCCTCTGTCTTCCCTTATCTTTCATGAGCTGGACACTTGAACATAATTCATTTTGCAGACTTCTCCAATCAGAACCCTTTCCTAATTATTTGGGAAATGAGGGGAAGAGTCGAGCTTAACTGCTCACTGTGGAGATGTCCGTCTGGACGTGATGACTGTTGTACCACCCCACAGAGAGATGTGCAGAAGAATGTATGAAAGTTCTCATTATGTGATATAATCTCAGAAGACACAAGTATCCCTGGGGTCCCCAGACATGGATGATAGTCAATTTAAACATTTTGCTTATGTTTATTTACCTGGGTGTCTGTTAGTTGAAATACTGCTATAGACACTGGTAACAGGATATCGTATAAAGCAAGTGATAGACAGCAAAATATTGACATCCCTGAGGTTAGGTGAGGCTCCTTCACTCCAAGCTAGGTTGCTATCAGTCCTTGTTATGGGCAGTAAGGTAGCTAATTAAGCCATCCCTTGCTGTTTTTTGGAACTTAGATCACGAGTGGACTGGAAGTTGGGGTTTTAGGAGCAGAAAGATGTCGTAGTGTCATAGTATGCTATCTTAATTTTGAGTCATTCCTTACACTGTAGAGGATGTAAAAATCTTCCATTTAAGCTGCACTCTTAGAACAAAGTGATAGCATATAATTTTCTTAAGAGAGGATCAGTCTCCGTAGACCCTCAATCCATGAGCCATCAGAGTCAGATTCTTGTGCATCTTGTGAAATGACAGTGGCCAAATTTTCTGTCCCACACTGCAGCTAAAGTTAGCAAATAAAAAAGGAGGGATAAGACAAAAGATGAGATAATGTCAGAGAAGAGCCTCAGTATCAGAAGGGGCATGAAACCTCAGCCCTCCCCAAACCCCTCTAATTCTGTATTTCTCACCTGATGTCCATTTTAAAGCATCAGCCCCTGTGACCGAGCCAAGGTGCAGAGCCATTCTGACTTCTCTCAGCCAAGTCTCTCTCGTGACTCTTGAGAGTAGAAACAAGGTTGAGCATTTAGGTTAAAACAGAGCCTGTTGTTAAGAGACACAATGTTAATATTAGGAACCAACATTATTGGACATATTTTCTAGTATTACTTTCCAGGAATAGCATCCCTAAGAGATCTTTTTAAAAGATATTTTTATTGATTTCAGAGATGAAGGGAGAGGGAAAGAGAGAAAGAAACATCAGTGATGAGAGAGAATCATTGATTAGGTGCCTTCTGCATGCCCCCTACTGGGGATTGAACCCGGAACCCAGGCAATGTGCCCCTGACTGGAATCGAACCCGGGACCCTTCAGTCCACAGGCCAATGCTCTATCCACTGAGCCAAACCAGCTAGGGCCCTAAGGGATCTTTTGAGATATTGTCTAAGCATTATATATTTTCATTTACTTATTTGGACTTATTTATACTCTTTACTCTGTCATGTATTTCTATATTGATTTATATCTTTTTAACTTGTGAAGTCAGCTTCATCTCCCTTTTTATTCAAGTTTTAAATTAAATTTTTATTTAATTTTTTGTCCTTTTATTTTAAAAATTCCATTATACATACTTTCCATAAAGTTCTATTAGAAAAATGCAAGACATTTCTTGTGTTAGTATTCCTCTATATGGTGTTATTTAAGAGGTGAAGCAACTTATTTTTCTCCTTTCTTTATAATTCCTCCTGAAAATTATTAGAAACTTACTTTCCTGTGAATCATTGCTCCAAGTTCAATCCTGTATCTTCCATAGTATGTGTATATAATATTATGCATATTTTTTATTATGTGTGTATATTTCCTTTTATACAGCCACACTGAAGGAAATTAGGCAGCTTGAATTACTAGTTTGGTGTTTGTATCTATTTTGTAGATTTTCATATTCTACAATATTATTTGTTGGAAGTAACATTTTCAGAACTGAATGAATCAAATAATACATAATAATTCCATATTCTGATGATCACCATTAAAACTGAAATAATTATCAAAATGTATCATCAAGAATGGAGCTAATTTTCAGAACTTTCTATTGTTTGAAGATATTCCACACATTTTTCTCTTCTGATACCAAAAATCATCCTCATGTTTACATTCTTTCCATTTCTAAATAAGACAGCACAGAAAATGAATTTGAAAAGTTAAAGGCACAATATCCTTAATCCTATATATGAAAATTGACCCAGTGGCGAAACCACCAGTCGCTATGATGTGCATTGACCTCCAGAGGACAGACACTCAGTTCAGGAGCTGCCCCTGGTGGTCAGTGTGCTCCCACAGCAGGAGCACTGCTGAGCCTGAAGCCAGGCACTTGCTGCTCCTTAATGCTGCCTGGGTGGCGGGAGTCTCTCCAGCCTCTGCTGCAGGCCAACAGTAAGGAGCGAGGGGTCCCAGACTGCAAGAGAGCACAGGCTGGGCTAAGGGACCCCCCCCTCCCGCCCCAGTGCATGGAATTTCATGCACCGGGCCTCTAGTTCTATCATAATTTGATATTCAAAATCAGTTAGCAAGTGTTGATGCATTATGTTTTATATATATATTTTACAGATTTCTTCACTCATTTAACAAAAAATATATAAAGCTACAACTATGAGCCAATCTCTAGTGTAGGTTTACATTCTAATGTTTCCTGTTTTAATTAATATTTATTCTCCCATATTTTTCATTTTAAGAATTGAATTGATAGAAATTTCTAAAGGTATTATAAGTGATGATAGGTATATTTTTTTATAGAGGTTAGAAATGTAATGCTTATTTTTGGAACAGTGAGTAGATGACCTTGCTTCTTTGAAATAACTCATTATTAGGAAATTAAACCATAATAGTAATTTGGGGTAAGTTGTGATGAATCTTAAAATTCAAAGGCATGATTTAAAAATTTTATCCTAAAAAGTTATGGGAATTACTGAAAACTCAAGTAGGAGAAAGTGGACAAAGGTCTGTTTTAGGAAGTTTAATTGAGTAGGAAAATAAAGAATGAGTGTTGCGAGAAGACTGGTAACATAATATATTTTTACAAGAATTTCAAAGTCGCGAGCAAGACAAAGGCAATTCCTTCTTTTGGGGATTAAATAGAAGAGGTTGTGATATATTATGTAGAAAGGTTCTGAATGAAGAATACATGAGAATTTCTAATTATCTGAATTTAAAGAAGAAACAAACATTCTGAGATTTTGTGCATGAGTTATTAGAAAAATGAGTGTGCCATCTTAGAAATATTGTGTCAAGAGAATAAGGGTTTGATTTTAGAGAAATAAATAATAAGCAGTTTTCACAAATGCCTGTATAGTTGCTCAACTATTTTCACTTACATCATTTCATTTAGAAGTCATAGCTATCTCTATTGAAGAATAAGATTTAGACCCCTATATATTTTAAAATCAGATTAACATAATGACATAAAAGTGTTTTAACTTTGCAAAAAATGATCAACTGTTTAAGAAAAAATAAATTAAGGCAAATGCCAATGGAATAAATTTTTCTTTTTTAAAAATATATTGTTATTGCTTTCAGAGAAGAAGGGAGAGGGAGAGAGAGATAGAAATACCAATGATGAGAGAGAATCATTGATTGACTGCCTCCTGCACACCCCACACTGGGGATAGAGCCCTCAACCCAGGCATGAGCCCTGACTGGGAATCGAACCATGATCTCCTGGTTCATAGGTTGACGCTTAATCACTGAGCCACACTAGCTGGGCAAATTTTTCTAATACATGAACATATTTGTTTAACTCTTTTCCCACAAATACCCAGGGTCTGACATCTAAGTCAATATTGATTTACTGTAAGGTAATTATAATTTTTATATTCTAATTGCAAAGTATATATTAAAGACTCCAAAATATGTTTTTGTGTGGCTTTTTTTTGCGGGGGGGGGGGGGGCGAGAAACAGTTAAACCATAGGGTTGCTTGCATGGTGCTCAGGAGTCAGAAAAAAAGGGTCAGTTTCCAAGGAAGAGAAGCAGTGTACCAATAGGGGACAGAAGTAGGGATGAGAATCTGTTGGGCCCCGTGAATCACCTTCCCAGAAACAGACGATCAGAAATAGTCTAAGGGCACTCAGTACACCATTTGCCTCATGAATAAATCTGATCAACAAAAATACATTCTTTTCTTTTTTTCCTTTTCCTTCCCTTCTCTTATTATTATTTTTGTATGTTATACATATTCCATGATCAGACTATGGAATCAATCTGGAAAAGAAGCTAATCTCTCTTTATATTTCTTTAGCTTCATATCTCTTATATTTCCTCCAGTATGTCTATGTAGTCCAAATGTACTCAAAGTCTAAATTGATCATCTCTTTTGCAGTTAGAACACTAGTCTGTATTCACTCTTTATTTCAAAGAATTTAGTTTCAAAACAAAAACAAAACTGCCTTTCTACTGTAGAGAGGGACAGAGTTCAAAGCCATGAAATTATATTTGATCTTCAGATATTGTCTCATTAGCTCCTCCTTGGTTCTGCCTCAATGCTCAGACTAAACTAAAGTCATCCTGTGAGTTTTTTTTTCCCTTGCTCACTGGTTTGCCCTCATCAGTTCTTTGGTTTAGTTTAACCACATTCTGAAATAATAATATTACAAAAACCAGTTTATTTATTATTTCAATGTTATTGTTACTTTGCTTTGAGTTATTTCAGCATGTTCCAAGTTATGATAGAATATTTTTTGATATTGAGAATATGACAAAAATTATAAAATTATAATGATAAGTTTTGTCACTTGCTAATTTTTTTATATTTTTAGTATGAGGAGTATAAAAACCAATCAGTTGACTTCTGACTCAGAGATATTTCATTGTGTATAGTACAACATGTCTTTCTTTAAGTCAAAACATTTTACTCTACTAAGCCTTTCAAATCTATGTTGCATAAAAGGAACACAGTTTTCTAAAGCTATAATTCAACTCGATTACCCTGCCATTATGCATTCTACTGTTTCTTAATCATCTGCAGAAAAATAGGTTTTAGGCAGGCTTTTGAGGAAGGAAGATCTCTCATGGAAAATTAGAAAAGTCTTCTAAATATTGTTTATTATTTCAGAAGATAATTTTGTAAATATAATTCATCTCATCATTTTTATAGGGTAATTTTGAAAGAAAATGCATTAGAGTAATTTAAATCAAGAACATTTAAAAAATTAACAATTAGAAGATTTCAGGTAACTTAGAAAGTTGAAGAGTTATAATACAATAACTACATATTAATTAATTTGCTTAGGGATGTTAAAGAAAAGAAAGTTTCTATTCCCTATGCCCTCTAGCTGGTGTGCTTCCAAAAGAATTATGTTGAAAGATCCTTGAAAATTCGGTGTTCTTTCCCAGTTATGGGCATAAGGTAGACTGTTGAAAATTAGTTCTCTGCGTGAGGAGAGGAGAGTCAATCAACAAGAACTTTATTGCTGTTAGTGATTGTCTTTCAACATATAAAATATGTCAAATAGCATTCCAAAGATTTTGTGTTCACTTGTGATGTTGCTGAGATCAATTGTAGCTGGCAAGCGATTATGGAAAGTGGAGGCTATAAAATTAAAGATATGGGCCATTTTGGTGATGAAATATTACAGCTGCCCAAAGAAACTTTACTCCCTCTGATTCTCCCATGGAATGACAAAGGGGATAAAACTTGGTAGCCACAGCTGAATTGAAGGACTGTTAAGGAGTAGCACTTTATCCTCATGAGGGTGCTGTTTTCTTAACTGCCCCTTTGGAATGGGTGAAGGTGTGGGCGGATCAAGGGTGTGGAGTGTGAGTATGCAGAAAAATTGCACATGTGACTCCCCTCCCAAAAATAGAATACCCACACTCTACTGAAACAATTTAGATAGGTCATCTGATGTTCATGAGTGAGTAACCCCATATGATAAGCCTCTGATTCTAAACATGCAGACCTCTTGCTACAAGAAATCCTCCGTGTTTGCCAGCTTCATTTGGCTTTCTGTTTGGAGGACAAAAAGCCATAAACTGTAACCTACTTACATTTAAAACTGCCATATATAAACTTTTATGATGAGCAAAATCTCTGAGCTCTTCACAAAGAGGAGACCCCAAAATATAAAGAATGATTGCTGAGTAGAATTGTTCAGGTAGTACATAAACAGGGTAAGAAAGATGATAGGACTGCTACAAAAACCTACATGATACTGTATAATGGAAAAAGGGAATATACCTGGGTCAGGGGACTGCTTTATGGAGGGCTATGTCAAATCCTCTCTGTTTATCCTAGCTTGGGTGAATTAAAAAGCAGTGGTGTTGGCCCTGCCCAGTGATGCTCACTTGGTTGGGTGTTGTCCCTTGCTGGTTCCATTCCAGGTTAGGGCACATGCCCGGGTTGAGGCCCCATTCTCAGTGGGGGGGGGGGAGGGGAGGGGGGGAGGTGGATGTGCAGGGGACAGTAGATCAGTGTTTCTCACATTGATGTTTCTCTCTCTCTCTCTCTCTCTCTCTCTCTCTCTCTCTCAAATCAATGAAAAATCTTTAAAGAAAACAGTGATGCTGAAGGACATTAAGAAAAGAGTTATTGGAGCAGGATGTTGAATTTAGTTCACTTGTGAAGGTAGTGAAACTTTGAAATGTAGAGTTTACTGTGGTGAATAACACATGGTGATGCTCAATACTAATGCAGTCTATAGATATATCTACTGTATTTACAAGGCAGACTTGTTATGTAGGTGAATTCACTATTACAGCTAGAAATGGGTCAATTGATTTTTCTCAAAATTCTTTACAGAAATGTAAAGAAACCAAACCATTCTCTTGTTTATATGCCCTAATTTGCTCTGAAATAGCCAATGTACACCTCGTCATACATCTCTCTGTGTAAAGTGCTCTCTATTTTTTACCTGAAATTTTTTAAATATAGTAATAAATACCAGATATCTATAGGGCTTAAAATTATCCTCTGTCTAACTATTTTATCCTTCTGGCTATATGGCTGGCTATCATTACTGGCTCAAATTTAGATTTGTAGTTTCAGGTAGAATATTTAAAAGTAAATTCTAATGAACATATTGCTCATATTTACTAGCTTTGGAATATTTTAATTTTCATCTTATGGTGTAATAGGTACTTTCAATAATGGTTTAAACAACTAAATAGATAAAAGGTAATTTTTAAAATGCCGAGCAGCATTATTGCTATATAGTGTTTCAGCTAAAATGTAATCATGTGTTTAACCAATATTAATCTCTAGCACTTGCTTGATAGCTTGCTATTAAAAATAAAAGAAGATTCTAAAGATGCATACTCCCTTTCTAAACTGCATATACAGAAGGAAAGGGACACAATCTAATTATTATAACATTTTATTTTTGTATACCTATATTTTAAGTAATAACACATTTTAATTATGTGAATCCATGCTCCTCTACAGAGTTTATATAGTCAAGATTTTACTAGACCTTAAGGGAAAAAATGGCCCCATTAATAATGATATTTTAATAGTTTTCTTTTATGTAACTACAATTAAAAAGATTTGTTTCTGATATTAGCATTCTAAAAACACCTTACAAGAGTTCGAGGAACATATTTATTAATTATTAAATAAATGATATACTGTTTTGTTCATACATAAGCACATATTCAATAAAGAATTATCAAAATGTCAACTGGATTATTGATAAGTTGGTGGCCTTACATTTTGGTGGCTTTTTTTTGGTGTGCAGCAACAATAACAAACTCAGCCTCTCAGTCACTAACATTGCTGAAAATGACTTAAGCAGAGTGAGTGCCTCACGTGGGCAGCCAGCTCCTTGAAAAGAAAAAGCAATAAGGATTTCCATGAGCATGCCCAGTTCCTTCACTCAAACTCATCATCTGAAAAGGTCGTTTCCTGTTTCCTGTGATGGAGTGTGAGAGAGGCCAGAAGTAGACAATCCTGGAGTGGACAGTTCTTCCATGAGGGGAAACATTGGGAATCTGGAACACATTCCTCTCCTGTGGTTGAAGGATTAAAATACTTAATGAACAGTACTTTAATGTGCCTACCACTCTTTTTCTAAGAAACATCAATTTCATTCATGGCAATAGAGTCTCTCTTTTTAAAAACCCTATTGTCTATTTCATTAGATCTTTCTTTCAGAGAGAATTATGGGCATGTGAAAATTGTGGTATCTCACAGTTATGTATGAAATTTCTTCTTGGCAGCACAATGAATGACATTTTGCAGTGTAAATTTATTTTACGGCCATAAAAAGCAAAAAAGTTAGTCCTTTTTTTTGTAAAAGCTTAAGGTTCTAAAAGTATGTTACTTTAATATATTTGAGGGAGAGTCTTAAAGCATGATATTTAAGTGCATCATGAATGATTCATCATTATGGTAGTAAAAAGCTAATGACATATGTTTTAACCTTTGCCAGATTCCTGATGGAAAAAATGCTGAAAGGAAATAACAAACTAAAATAATGTGAAGTTTTACCAGGCCTGGAAACTTAAAGAAATGTTTCCATTAGTGTTATGTGATAATAGTTCATAAGATGTGTTTCAAGCAAATTATAAGGCACTTAAGGTATAGTTACTAATTTAATTCTTTACTCATCATGGAGGTAAATGTGGACCTAAAGAAGCTATATAAAAAGTTGAGATCTTTAACTACAAGAACACATTTCTTGAAATACTATTGCAGACTAAAGGTTTTCGCATACTGTGAGATTATAATGGTTAAAAATAATGTATTTTTCTAAAATGCATTCTTATAGTTTTAAGTGTAGTTAATATTTAATTATTTATGGTTCTTCATAGTATGTTAAAATGCTTAGGTGTATTATTTCTATATGCATCTTTGAAAGAGTTTATATAAACAATTTGACCAATAAAAAAAATTAATGTGGCCCTATTAAGTTAAGTCCAATGACCTAAAACATCTGCTTTTATTACTGTTTTTAATCAAAGATTTTCTACCAGTATCATCAAGAGACATATACAAAGATACTGAATATAATCTTGCCACTCTTTTCTTTATGGGGCACATTAAAAACCAGTGAGACAGCAAATAACATAAACTAATTTGAAACATTTCTCTGAATTGTCCTAGAAATATCACAATGTTCATTTTCATTGGTTTCTTCTTTAATTTGCACATCACTCACTAATTCTTTGTGGGAGTGGTGTACAGCCTTATTTTTGCAAGTTAGCCATTAATGAGTAGTCCTCATTCTGCTTGATTTTTCTTTCTCCATGGTGCTTAATGGTTGCGGGCTACTTCATTATATCATAGCCCAGCATTTTACTGCTTAACATTGCCACTTCTGAAATGTGTAAATTTTTACACTTATTTTACTTGTGTTTTTTAATAATTCAAGCAATAGGGTTATAAATGTATTAAATATTTATACAAAAATTAATTATTAATTAAATCATGTTAAGCAAGACCAATTTCACATTTCCTCTCCCCTCTTGCCTGAAATGTTGGCTTTCTGGTGGAAAGTCCTTCCACTCTGTACTCTTTCTCAATCATCTCAAAGATGAGTCCAGCTGTGTACCATGAGCTCTGTGTCAGCCCTATCAGGAGAACCCCTGTATTTAAAACTGTGCATTCGCCCTCATATGTCACAGGGGCCACAGACTCAGCATATCCACAAATAAACTCATCATTTCCCAGTCTCTTCAAACTTCTACCCAGCGCATGCTTATTGGTTTTGGTCTGTGTCTCGTATATCCACATGCAAAAAAATAAAAATTAAAAATTAAAAAAAATCCAGGAATCTTAGAATCATCTTTAATAACTTCCTCTCTATCTATCCATATACAATTGGTCTTTAAGCCTTATTTATTCCACTTTGTAAACATCTTTGTATTGCCATTACCATGATTCTATTTCAGAATCTCTTATTTCTCTCTTTAGTGGCACAAATGGCCTCCTATGTAGATAGCTTTTCTACCTTGCATGCCCCTCTGTGATGGCATCTTGTAGATAAGGGAAAGACCAATTGCTTTGTGCTTTTTATCAAAGACAGAAACAGAGGTGCTAGATGAGGTGTTGTGATCTGAGGATGTTTTTGGAAACTGCTTCTGTGGCCATTCCTGAGGTGCCAGCTTGGTACAGTGGTTGGTATCACACTAACAGGATTCTCCACCAGGGGCAGATCTGGAAGAAGGGAAAATCTTACAGTGATATGCGGTCCCTTCACTTTACCCCACAAAGAAGCAGTATTTTCTCCTTGTTTCAGAAGAAGATGATTTTTAAGAAAAAAAATGTGCTCTTCACATTTTGGGTAATTTTGTTGTGTTATAGCCTTCCGGTTTTTTTTTTAAATATATACATATACTATATATATATATATACACACACACATACACACACACATACACACACACACATACATGCACACTAGTTGCCCAGTGCCTGGCTTTGTGCACATGTGCACATTGAAAAGAAATTAATTAGAAGAAATATTTTAATATTGCTATTCACCCTTTCTTTATAATATAAGTGTCAACCAAATTCATGATCAACAATGACAGATTGAAACACACGTGTGTGGTTGGCAGGTTGTCACCAGCAAGAGCTTTTTATGTATTGCACACGCGCGAGTCAACTTAGCCCATATATGTATATATATAACACACTTGATTAATTAGACCTGCTTTCTGATATAGCTAAACTTTTTCCAGCCCACTGAGGCACCCCAACTTCTCTTTCAGGTAATTGTCAGCAACACAGCAGTAAATATCAACATGAAGCAAATTATTATTATAGATCACGCAGGGGGAACAAAGGGTAAAATATTTAACTGCAGCAGTGTTTGACTTTATTCTGTGCAGTGAGGAAACCTGAAGTCATTTTCAAGGCCCACCATTTCTTCTTTTCAGTCAAGTCAAGTTTTTAAACTTTCTAAATCTCCATTTTTCAGCTAAGGAAAAGAAAATAGGATTCCACTGTGTCTCTTATCTACCTACTCCAGGACTTCTGTGAGGATCAAATGAGATGAGGTATAGGAAAACACTTCACAGACATTTGGTTAAAGTGTAAAATGTTTGCACCTGGGTATAAAGCAAGTCATGTTCCTGGGCTGAAGAAACTGCAAGGAGGCTAGTTGTTGCTAGGGAGAGGAAGCTGGAAGTTGCTATGTGATGTCATTACCAGGAGCCCACAGCAACCATTTCCAGGCTGGGCTGGGCTGTGGGCCACATTTTGTGCCATGGGGACTTGGCAGCATTGGCTGTGATTTGGTGCACTGTTGCTTTGGGGTGGTGGTGGGGCCTTTGTCCCACTTGGGGGAAGCTGAGTATTGCTTTGTGGGGGCCAGGTCTGCAGTACCGTTTCTCAGTGTGTGTCATGGCAGCTCCTGCATTGAGTGTCTGACCCCTGGTGGTTAGTGTGCGTGATAGTGACCGGTCAGGAGGTTGGACACTTAGCATATTAGCCTTTTATATAGATAGATAACTAGTATTTCCTAAAGGAAAATATTGTAATAAGCAAAATACCCAAACGGTTAGATAGGCTTTGCCACATGGAGGGAATAAGAAGGACCTAGAAAGAACAGTTCATATGGAGATAGAGATTGGAGAAAGTATTTGAAAAATAATACTATCTTATTCATTTCTCCCTCCCCACCTCGATGGGAAGGGAGGGGAATACTAATCCTCATTTCTTCTGAAGCTTGTGTTTTCTGCCAGAGCAGAGTATAGCATTATTATTTGCAGACCATCAATATCTGTGGACTTGCATGGAAGCCATCGGTACAAGGGAGAAGAGCTCTGGGACCTTGAGAGATTGCATGGTGGGTAGGACAGGAAAGTGATGTTTTTTTTTAGTTATTCATAAACAGGCAAAGCAGATATGAAGAGTCTGGACTCCAGAAAAAAAAAATGACAAAGATACTGAATATTATCTTGCCACTCTTTTCTTTATGGGGCACATTAAAAACCAGTGAGACAGCAAATAACATAAACTAATTTTAAACATTTCTCTGAATTGTCCTAGAAATATCACAGTGCTCATTTTCATTGGTTTCTTCTATAATTTGCACAACACTCATTAATTCTTTGTGGGAGTGGTATAGAGTCTTATTTTTGCAAGTTAGCCATTAATGAGTAGTCCTCATTCTGCTTGCCTTTTCTGCTTGGATAGTCACTCCAAGATATCTCTAATCTGATCAAGGTGCCAGCATCAGGGACATGGATTAGGATGATGGGTGACCGAGTTGTACTTCCCCCAAGAAGACTTTTGAAGAGACACCAAGTGAATACCTGAAATAGACATATCGTGTGTCATATAAAAGAACCACCATTGTGTACTTGCAGGGAGAGAAGGAAGGATAGACACCTACTTATTTTCTGGTCATGGTCTCTGGATCATCCTTTTCTGGAGAGCAGCAACATAGAGTGAAATGTCCTGGAAGCTAATTGGATTCAACTCTATACACTGAGGTGAAATTGTTGGGAGCAGTGACTTTATTTTTTGAGTTTATTATTTAGAGATATTCTGCCAAGGGAGATACCTCTCTGGTTGTAGGAATAAGGAATTCCACTTTTGAAAATTAATTTTCATACAACTCATTTCTTATTCTATATAATAAAAGCATAATATGTAAATTGTCCCCTCAACCAGAGTTCTTCTGGGAGTTCGACCAGGGGGCGGGCCAGCTGACAGAAGGGAGGGAGGCCCTGGCTGGTGGTGGCAGGTGGCTGGGGGAAAGGAGGGAGGCCCCGGCCAGCAGTTGGCAGCTGCTAGGGACCCTACCGGTGCACGAATTTTGTGCACTGGCCTCTAGTTGTACATAATTCCTCTTGTCCTCTACCCTTGTAGAGTGGAAGGGTAACCCTGCTGCCAGCCACCTTGTCTCCTTTGACCACCTCTCTCATTGTCTGATTATATGAGAAACCCTCCACTGTGAACCTTGAGAACACTCCACATTGCCCTCATGCATCCTGGAGAAAGTTTAATTGAATCTAGGTGCAGGTTATCCACTTATTATTATCTTATGAACTTTTCCATTGGCTGCCAAGTAACTAAGACACCAAATGGTTGCATGCTTGTGTTAGAGGCATAGATCAATATGGCAAGGATTTATAGACATAGTTCTAATTCTGCATTCTGACTGTTTTTTATATTAATCACACTTTTAACTTACACTACCTACCAGAGCTTACAAACTTTAGTATTGTATCTGAAATCATTTCCAGAATAATAAGCAGAATAAATCAAAATAAATGAAAGTACCTTTTTTAACCTTAAAGAGGCTCATTATTTTTTCTGTCTTTGAATTAAATTATTTGATTAAATGGACCAGTTTTGTGAATGATGAAAAGGACTATTTCATCATTCCAAAACGAAAGTCCAACTAGTAATAACAAAAGGCTTAATCATAAGACATCATCAAATCTTGTGTTCAGAGCTTACCCTTGAATGTGACTGATAATAACATTATGGTATTTAAATTTGAATTTGAATTTTAGATATTGGATCACTGGAGAGGTTGAAATGACTACCCATTTAAGCATGTTATTATGACTTTTGCTCTTAAGGAACCTTGAGAGCAGGAATTATTTCTGAAAATCAGAGAGGTAGATATCCTGAGTTCTGTTATTTTTTAAAGATAGTTTTTTTTTTTTAAAATCTGTACTTTTAAAAATCTGCAAAATATGCTATCTATGAAGAAAGCCAGTGATCAGCTGAAATAAATTTAATTGATTTTTCATTCTTTTGATAAAAATAAGGTGTTTCTTTTAAGTCAGTTATGTACATTGATTATGAGAGATAATGATAAAACCTTACTTTGAACATCTTGCTGCCATTGTTGTTTTCTAGATTGTATCTGAAAATAATTTGTTTTTATGTTCTTCCACCCCACACCTTATGTCTGAGAGCAGATAGGACCAGCCTGGGTCTCTCTCTGTCACATTACTGCTTCATTTCTTCTCTGAGACAGTCATCTGTGTCCACCTCTAGGTAATCAGCCCACAAAAAACCTTATGTTACACCTGTGTTAACAGCAGAACAAAATAAAACACTTCTTCTTTCTTGTTTTAACTTATTTTGGGATTTCTCTCCACCCTCCACACATGTGGATAATATATTTCATTGGGCATATGAAATTTACTGAGCTTTGTTATTACTATGAAACCCAATTATCATAGAAAAAGAAAGATTGCTCCCACAAATGTTCTCGTGTTAATCTTATTTTGGACTTGCATTCCAGGTATGGTGCCAGGCATCAGCCACGCTTGGTGGGTACAAGGAAGGAGGGGTTCTGTCTGATTTACGAGATGCTGATACTGCCAGGGCAATTCAAGAAGCAGATTGTGGGTTTTTTTTTAGTTGTTTGCTGTTTGTTTTGGTTTGTCTTATTAATGATAGAGTAGTAAACAGATAATGAGAACTTCCGCATCATGGGAATAGCTGCATATTTATGAAATAAGAAGGTGGTGGCAATTTAAAAAATACATTTTAAGTGTTGGTTTTCTGAGTCCAATACACCCAAGAGCTGTGCAACTGAGAAGAGTAAAATTTATATGTAGGTTTATAGTCAGAGATTGAAACACACTTTACATTTAGGAGTATTGCAATCGACATTTTTGAGTATGCTCTCTTAAGTTCTTGATTCATTCAACTGGTTTGTCACTAGCATGTGTAGCTGTATAGAATAGTTCACCTTCCTTGAAAAGTTCAAATGACTTGTTTATACTCTTAGTTAAAGCAAGTTTGTTACAGTTATAGAGTAGAAGTTGCACTTTTACATTGTCTTGGTCTTAGCAGCCACGGCCCTGTGTGTCATGCCCAAAGAATCCCTAGGAGCCTCCATGTATGGTTCCACATTGGGCAGATGACGGGCACCTTGTACAGAGACCAGGATGTGCTGAAGAGTGGAAGTCCCTCCTCCCTCCAATGTTTAAGCCACATTGACCCCTTTCCTTAGATTTTGGGTGGATTTAGGGCTCAAACATGATCAAGATTGCACAAAATGGGCCTTGAAATCAGAATTCATTTGATTTAGAGAAGTAAATGAATATATTTCTAGCTCCTTAATATTTGGCAAAATAAATATCAGTTTATAAACTTTATTAGACTCAGGGAAGTATTCTTTCATGAATAATACACAATAAGCAATTTATCATAGGAAGTAGATCTCTAGCAATTGTGGGCTGGTTAACATATCTACACAAAGCTCTTGATTTTGCATCCCATGTGTGGCCTGGAGTTGCTTGCAATAAGCCAGGTCAGCAGCTGGGAGATGCAGTGGGGGTGAAAAAGTACAAACTGGAACCAATATAGACAAACTGGAACCTACATTTATTTGCTTCTTACCCTCTCTAACCTTGATGATGTGGGTGATCTGCCAGAGAAGCTCAGGACACATGCCTGCTCAGGACATTAAGTGCAAAAATACTTTGTGGGGGATGGAAGAGCTGCAAGCCGAGGTAACGTCCCAACAAGCAAGGTGAACTAGCAGATCAGCAAAAGTGTGTCAGGGCTGTCACACTGAATTTGGTGGGGAAAAGGGCTGTTTCTTCTGTTTGACTTAAAAATAACACACATACTTGTCTTATAACCAACCCTAGTCCAAAATTGCACAAGGAGGAGATTCTGGTGAATGTAGTTCCAGCTTTGCAAAATTGTCTGGGGCAAAACAATCTTTGTCAACTTGGCACCCTGTACACCTCTTTTATTCTTGTTTAATTTCCAAATAAACACACACAAAAAATCATGCTTTTACCTAAGGTCTTGCCACTGTCCCTCATAGATCTGGAAAACATGGTAATTATCTTCCCCAAAGAGATTAAAAGATTCCTTTACCCACCTTGAGTGATGATCATTCCTCTGCTAGCTGCCTCGTACTCTCCCTTTGATAACTTAGTATATCTTCAATGTTAAGATATAAGGATAAATATTATTAGTGCATTTTGAATTTCAAGGTTGTGAATAGAAGAGAGGAAGAAAATAATTGGGCATTCTGTATATAAAAATATGTATATCAAAATAAGGATGAAGTATTTATCATAATTCTCATTTCTGCATCTCATTGTGTATGCAGTTCTAACTGGTATTTATAACTATCTTTTTCCACAATGCATTCCAATTACCTTTGCTCTTAGTAACCTACACCTTCATAGCTGAGGACTCTGTTCATTCAGAGTCCTGCCTATATTGGGATGTTGTCTCTGTTGACTTTTATCATGGGACATAGGTATACTAAGAGTCACCTGAAGATATTTCTTGCCTTCTATTTATACTTCTCATTGTGTAGTTGCAACCACATTTCCCTTTGAGAGTCAGTGGGAATAACTCCGGCCAATGGGTTGTCTTTCCTTTGCCTGCTGACTCACTGACATGAGGATTCCAGGTGACAGTCCCAACATCTGCTTCCATAGAGCTATTACTGTCTTTCCTATTTCCTGGAGAAAGCATTCCTCCATTGGGAACTAAGACTGCTTGACCAGCAGAGTCCAGAGCAAAACATTTTTGCTAATGGACCACTAGAAATAATAGAAAGGTCCCTTGCTGTTTCTACCTCTTCATTCCTGGATCCATGGATCTCGGCTGTGGGAGAAACAGCATCATATATTTCCTTGCTGGTTTGGAATGTATACTTTATCCTGAGAACATTATTTCTGGCTCACAGAATGTTGCCCTAGGTCAGTGGTCGTCAAACTGCGGCTCGCGAGCCACATGTGGCTCTTTGGCCCCTTGAGTGTGGCCACGAAGTTTCAATCACACTGTACGTGCACATCCGCACATGGTATTTTGTGGAAGAGCCACACTCAAGGGGCCGCAGTTTGCTGACCACTGGCCTAGGTACTAAAGTAAGCAAGTCCATTCCACTGGTATGTCAAGTCATTTGCTTTGGTGTTATTTAATTGGAAACATAAGATCAATGAAGTCCATGAGCAAAGGCACATTGTTTCACTCTGTTTGCTGGTTAAATTACTTTCTTAGTCAGAAGCAATGCTATATGGAATATGAAGGTAGATACTGCTGTAATTCTGAAGATATTGGTTTTGGCAGAAGCATGATGAACAGAGTGGGCAAATCTACCTCCAGAAAAGTTGTCTATGCTAATGAGAACCAAGACCTGTTCCTTTCATGATGGAAATGGTCCAATATAATCCATCTGCTCCCATGGTATGGCTGACCCCAGGGAAATATTGTTTTAAAAGGCCTCAAAAATTGGTCACTGTTATCAGTGAGTTAGGCTCTCAACAGTGACTGAAACTAGACTGGCTGCGTTGAGTGGAAGTCATTTTTGCTGAGTCCATGCATAACCTCTACACCTATTATAATGTCTACTTTTATCATCACCCTATTAGGTAAAGATAGGGGTGGCTAGGGAAAAAATGGCATGGGTCAACTCACCCATTTGATTATTATGCTGCTTCTCTGCTAAGGTTTCTCTTTAGTGAGCATGTACTTGGGGCACCACTTTATTCATGTTCTATTTCAATTCAGAGAGTTCTATTCCCATCCCTCTTCCCTGGGGTTTCTTGCCATGCATTTTCTAATAAATCTTCTTCTCTTTCCATCCATTATGAAGCTATTAGCCATTCCACACTAGGTCATACAGATTGTCCCTTTGACCGTGCCTCTTACTCGCTTATAAAGAACCCAGTGCACTGCTCAAAATTCTGCCCATTGGAAAGTGTTTTATTTACACCTTGTCGTGAGCATTGAGTAGAGTTGGGCTGTAGAAAATGTCCACTTCCAACTACTGTCAGCATAGCATGTAGAATCTTCTATAAAATAGGCATGCTTTTCTTCTTCTGTAAACTCTTCATTGAGTATTCACCTTCAGATTGTAGAAAGAGGCATGGGAATTTGAACCATTTACTCATGCAACTTACTTGTGCCTTTAGGATGTGCTAGAGCTGGATCCCAAATATTTTACTTCCATTTGCTAACTGATATGGGGTCATCATCCACAGAACTGTATCATACCCAGTCCAAGACTCAGAATTTCAGTGGTGAGGTAGAGTGAGAGTTGGAGGCACTATGGCTCCAGGTGCTTCCCATACCAACAGGTGAGTGAGCAGATCAGTGGCAATGAAATGAGCTGTCACAGAAAAAAAAATCTGGTTTGTATGTTTATTCTGTTTTACATCTCTGATATATCACATCTAAGTTTCTCCTGTAATAGTTTCTTTTAAAACATCCTCTTCATTTTTTTTTTCATAGAATCATTCCACTTTCCAAGAGGCCAATATTCAGTCAACATATAATCCAGCTTCTATTCTCAGATATCCTGATAGATTGCAGGGCCCAGCATTCTATAGAATGTTGTAATACAAAGGCACCATGAAGCACCTTCCAAAAGATTGGTGCTATTCTTCATCTAGCTGAAATAAAGAAGAGGGGTTATATTGTTAGAAATAACATCCGAAGCCTTGAACAGAATAAATTTCTCCAAGAGGATAAATATTATAATACATTTCAGCCATGCTGAATACCAAAGTGTGTCTTCTTCCAAGGACTTAAGCCTGTGTGATTGTTGTCAACAGTAAATGGGTCCTCAGTACTGTCTGTCCATACATATTCAATATGGCAAGATGCTCAGCCCACACCTGCTTTCTATCCCCAAAGAATTTCAGCACTTGAAGGAAAGGTAGGAATTTTTTGCCTCAAACTCTCATTTGATGGTTGAAAAACTGATATTTATCAACATGAAATGACTTGCTCTGCATTTGCTAGAGTACGAACTAAGCCTCGAAATCAGATGGCTGTGGCTCCTAGGCCACGTTTAGTGTCTGCATTTCACCTAATGAGTCTGGTCCTATTACATCAATTTTGGGGCACATTTAGAAACAAAGGAAAAATAAACATTTTATTGGGAGAATAGAAATTACTATTAACCATGTATTTGGGCAGAAAATAACATTCTATGGTTCTTTTGAAGTTAGGCAGGGTCAATGGATTGTCCTGGCCAATGGATTGTGAAGGAGGTGACAACTGTTACATGCAGATGGACCAGTAAAGGTCCTGTCCAACTTTTCTCCTTCTCCATCATTGTAAACGTGGAAGCCTTCTGTTGGGGTTACACAACTTTATGACTAAATCCATATAGATTGTTGAGCTTCCACCCAGAAAAGTCACCCTACCTACTGGAGATAATGTGTGAGTGAGATGAAGCTATTTGTTGTTATAAGACAGAGATTGTAGGGTTTGGTTATTTATAGTCTGTCCTACTTTGACTATATTTTAAAGTATATTTCTTTAAAACTAAGTAATATGTAGCTATTTAGAGGAATAGGTAATGAAGAGTTGTTGGTTTTCATCTGGTCAATGATTACTTTTGATGTATGAAGTACATGTGGAATATATGCCCAATCATAACACATCAGGGAATATAACATATTTACATATTGAATATTTATTTAGATATGCCAGGGGTCCTATTGGAAAATGAATATTAATAATGATAATTTAGAATTTATAAATGCTGAATAGTATAACTTTAATTATAGTTATCAAACTTACCTCTTTAGATTACATACCTTAACCTGTTTCTGGACAACACTGAGTATCCTATTTCCTTTTACAGACTTCAGCAATACAAAACTCTGTTCTCTTTGGAATCTTAATTTTTTTAAAATATATTTTTATTGATTTCAGAGAAGAAGGGAAATGGAAAGAGAGATAGAAACATCAGTGATGAGAAGGAATCATTGATTGGCTGACTTCTGCAATTCCCTACTGGGGGTTGAGCCAGCAACATGGACTTGTGCCCTGACCTGGAATCAAACTATGACCTCCTGGTACATAGGTTGATGCTCAACCACCGAGTCACACTAGCCTGGAAGGAATCTTAAATTTTTAGATGCTAGTCTCACAGAGAAATGTTGTAATAAAGTAATGAATACTTAAACAATATGGAATAATCTACTTGGTTGGGAATCATTAAAGCCTATCAATACACAATTGTTATTTTCACTTATAAAGGGAAACAGTTCAGTAAATATACAAAGTTTAGTTTACATAGAATAAATATGAATTTCTAAAATATATTTTAATGCTGTTAGGCAGAGTATTTTATTTTTGAAGCTATATTTTAGTCTAAATAGTGAATTCTGAATCAAAGTGACTTAAAACATTGGGTGAACATACAGCATCTCCAACCACTTCAGATATGCGTCAATCATCTTAGTCCCACATTTCTTGTAAGGTATACAGATACCCAAAGAACGCCTCTCTATTTTAAAGATCCCAGTGCCATTTATATAAAATTCCTGGATTTCTTTTGTGTACATGCATAGCTGTTGTTGGTAGATCTGTTTTATAAAGGTCTTGGTCATTTTACAAATTTGAAATTTGACAGTCAGGCCTGTAATAAATTTTCATAAATGATGGCAAGTCTAAAAGCAGTCTGTCCTAGATACTTTTGTCTTTCTGCACAGCAACCAAATGGTTGCTCTCGGATGCTCCAATTCCAGCATCTCAATTGTGTTCTGGATAGGAGATTGTCAAAGCAAAAATGCGGTCAGCAGAGCATGGTCACCTAAAAAGGGCAACCTGATCCCACAACCACCAAGGGCGTTGCTAGGCATCTTATTTATGGCAGATCATGTTCCTATGGGTTTCACTCACTGTAACACAAGTTACCATCCCCCCTCTCTTTTTAAAATTCTTTATTGTTTAAAGTATTAGCTAAGTCTCCTTTATCCCCCATTGACCTCTCCCTGACCATCCCAACTCCCAGCACATGCCCTCACCACCCTACTGTCTGTGTCCATTGGTTATGCTCATATGCATGCTTATAAGTCCTTTGGTTGATCTCATCCCCCTCATTCCCCGCATTCCCTTATAGGTTAGACAGTCTTTTTGATGCTACTATGACTCTGGTTCTATTTTTGCTCATCAGTTTATGTTGTTCATTATATTCCACAAATGAGTGCGATCATGTGATATTTATCTTTTGCTGACTGGTTTATTTTGCTTAGCATAATGCTCTCTAGTTCCATCCATGCTGTTTCAAATGGTAAGAATTCCTTCTTTTTTTATAGCAGCAGAGTATTCCATCGTATAGATGTACCAGTTTTCTAAACCACTCATCTGCTGATGGCCACTTATCTAGCTACACACATCTGCATACACACACACACAGACACATTTAGATCACTTATCCTATCTAATAATAGACAAACATGGTAATTAACCATACCTCCAACACGCTTCCCATTGGCTAATCAGGGCAATATGCAAATTAACTGCCAACCAAGATAGCGGCCGGCAGCCAGGCAGCTGAAGCAAACAGGAGGCTTGCTTGCTCCAGTGATGGAGGAAGCCAAGGTTCCCCGCCTGCCGCTGCCGGCCTCTGAGCTGCAGTCTAAGCAACTATGTTGCAATTATAGAAGCTAAACAATCCCCAGAAACCTGCTTTCAGCCAGCCGGACCTCAGAGCTTGAGTTGCAACAGTGTTTCCATTATAGAAGCTAAACAAAGCCCAGATACCTGCTTTCAGCAGCTGAGGTCTCAGAGCTGGAGCCGAGCCTCAGAGCTAAAGCTGGCTCTCAGCTCCAGTGACAGCCATAGAAGGTAAATAAATCCCAGAATAAAAAAAGAAAAAAGAAAAAAGGGAGAGGTTGGGAGCTTCAGTCACCCGCCAGCCTGAAAATGGCCCTCAGCCCCTCACCCAGACTGGCCAGGCACCCCATTGGGGACCCCCACCCTGAAGGGGGTGTGACAGCTGCAAACAGCCATCATCTCCTCATCCAGGCTGGCCAGGCACCCAAGCTGGACCCCCACCCTGATCCGGGATACACTTCAGGGCAAACCAGCCGGCCTCCACCCGTGCACCAGGCCTCTATCCTATATAGTAAAAGGGTAATATGCTAACTGACCCTAACAGCAGAAGGACTGGGAATGACTGGTCACTATGACACACACTGACCACCAGGGGGCAGATGCTCAATGCAGGAGCTGCCCTCTGGTGGTCAGGGCACTCTCACATGGGAGGAGCTCTGCTCAGCCACAAGCCAGGCTGATGGCTGCCAGTACAGTGGTGGTGGTGGGAGCCTCTCCCGCCTCCTCAGCAGCACTAAGGATGTCCGACTGCAGTTTAGGCCTGCTCCCCGCTGGCAAGTGGACATCCCCCGAGGGCTGCCGGGTTGCCAGAGGGATGTCTGATTGCCATCTTAGGCCCAATCCCCTGGGGAGCGGGCCTAAGCCAGCAGGTGGTCATCCTCTGAGGTGTCCCAGACTGCGAGAGGGCACAGGCCGGGCTGAGGGACCCGCCCTCCCCCCTGAGTGCACAAATTTTTGTGCACCGGGCCTCTAGTAGTATATATAATATTGGTGCTCTTAATGATAAGAAGACAAGTGAGTAGTGTGGACATTTATGGGCAGCCAGACAACCTTACCAGTAGAAAACACCTAGAGAGATATATCTGGCTTATAGCAGGAACTAAGTATATTTTTGAAGAAAGAAAGAGTGAAGGAATGAATGTTTGTTTTAAAGTAAAATACCTTCAGCTTCTAACAGGGCATAATTTTTCTTTCCTTTCAGTCTTTCTCTGTTTATTCCAGACAATCATGTTGCACAATGTGCTAATGGTTCATAATGATGGGTTTCTGCTTTCAATCCAAGTAGGTGCGTAGGCATGCCCCAGAATGGATTCAGCATGCCTAAAACTTTTGGATGTTGAGATTAATGATTTTGGATCAAAGTCTCAGCTGGTTCTCTTGGCTATCAGTAATTTGAATTGTTTTAGTCGTAGAAAGGCAGTGAATCTTAATGAGTTAACTATATCCATGTGCTAGAACTATTAAATATCAGTACAGAAAATGACCTTGGAATTCATTGAGGCTGCCTTTATAGATGAGAAAATAGATCCAAATTTAACAATCATAGGTTTTGGTTTACTTGGAAGAGTTTCTGTTTGTTGCTTTTGAAGTAGCTTAATTTTTTCCCATTTAAAGGGCCTGGTTGGCATGGCACAAAGTGCTCCTCTTGCTCAACAAAGGCCTGATGGTGTTTATGAATTCATAATGTATAGAATTGCAAATTTAATTTGGGTCTCTAACTATTGGTCTAGTATTCTTCCCTCTATATCTTACTAAATCTATAAAGTACGTACTTCTTAACATGGTTATGAATGAAATTCCCTTTGATAGTTTGTCTAAAATTCCAAATTCTTGGAGCATGCTTCTATGAAAGTCTGACTCAGTCGAGATGCGGGCCATGAAAAAGCATTTTTAACTCAAACCCTAAAAGATTCTGAGGCAGGTGGCGCACAGGTAACAGACTGATAAACAATAAAATAAATGAAACAATAAAATAAGGTAAAACCAAGAAAAACATGACTTCATGAAGCTCAAGACAAGTGTTTTCTTGTTTAAAAAATTAATAGCATAATCTTTAAGTATGAATAATTCTGATATGCTTTCTATGAAGGGGCTATGTGCTTCATTAGAACATACATTTCATAAACTCCATCCTGCTGGCATAGATAATTTATGTCAGCTAATTGAAGTGGAGCTGGAGTTCTCACTGCAGAATTCCAGCTGCGGCTGCTGTGCAAAGGAGAACTCAGTTCCAACAGCTCAGCATTTGCTGCTTTATTTCATGTAGCATTTAATTTCATGTAGCTCAAGAATATATTGCATCAAGCATTAATTGGCTTTTAAATATTTTACTGAAATTATAATTCATTCTGAATTTTTATTTTGATGCCAATGAGGAAAAGAAGGGATAGCTGAAAAGTAGAGAAGGTTTGATTTATGTAAAAGTAAAACAAATAGGCTGCTGAGAATTATGTTGGTTGCTTTAGATATATTACCTTTAATTTTTAAACTAACTCTTTGGGATATATTATCTCCATTTCATAGGATAGAAAATTAAGACTCGCGGAGGAAAAAGAATAAATCTGCATCACATTGAAAGTAAGAATTGAAAACTAAGACTGCCTATTCTAAAATGTGATCTTAATACATTGTGGTCTCTCTGTATTTCTCTCTCTCCCTCTATTGCTAATTCATTTCTCTATCCATCCAATTGCCTGTAATCCACCCATTTATCCATTCATTTGCCTTTTTTCTTATTTTCTTTTTTTTAAATATATATTTTATTGATTTCAGGGAGGATGGTAGAGAAAGAGAGAGATAGAAACATAAATGACGAGAAAGAATCATTGATTGGCTGCCTCCTGCATGCCACACACTGGGGTTTGAGCCCACAACTCTGGTATGTGCCATGACCAAGAATCAAACTATGACCTCCTGGTTCATAGATCGATGCTCAACCAACTGAGCCATACTGGCTGGGTTTGTCTTTTTTTCCTATCTACCCCCCCTATCTCTCTACTTTCCTATTACTCACCTATCTAGCATCATCCTTTAATTGAAAATGGGATTATTAGCCAGTATCCTGGAATTTTACTGTACTAGAAGTTCTATCCTACAAAGAGTCATGGATTTTTAAAGTGGGAATGTTACTTTGACAAACCATAAGAGTATCTCCTATTACATGTGAGGAAGCCCAGGTCCAGGGAAATTCAGCAACTTCTTTACATGGGTATATAAATTTATTGGCAGAGCTTGAATATAGTTAAATCTTTTGACTTAAAATACATTTCCTCCTGGAACTTTAGGTTAAAGACTACTAGTTAAATATTGAATGAGCTTAATTATAACATTTCTAGGTGACTAAAAGAAGGAAGAAAAATCTATTCACAGAGTCCATTTGTTTCATAAGATTAAGTTGAAAGACTGATTTTACAATCACATGCACTTACAAATTCCAGGTTTAACAAGGTGTTTTCTGAGATTGATACTCTTATATAGTACAATAGGATGCATTTTTTAATTTAAATTGGCCCAGTTGTGCCAACCCTGATTGCCCCTCACGAGCAGTGGGAGGTGGAGAAGCCCTGAGGGGCAATTGGGGCCAGCAGCCACTGCTCGCACCCACTGACAGTGCCAAGTGAGCAGTGGCTCCAGTGCCTGTTGCAGGTGCAAGCGGGGCGGCACCAGCAGCAGGTGAGAGCACTGGGTGGGACCATGGCACGCAGGAGCAAAGAATTTTCAGTAACCACCAGAGGCTCGTCCCAGTGACAGCAACCGGCACCCAGCCTTGGTCTGGCACCCCCGCTCTCCTGCTCCACCATCCTGCTGCGGCTGACGCCTGCCATGTTCTGCACGTGTCTCCTGGTGGTCAGCACACATCATAGTGACCGTTTGTTCAGTTGTTTGGTTGTTCCGCCGTTCCGCTGTTCGGTCTATTTGAATATTAGTGTTTTATATACGTAGATTAGTGTCTTCATTTTATCAATTTATAAATTGATAAAATTTATAAGATTGAGACAGGGTAGCATAAAATTACATGAAATATGTTGCCTACATAAGCAAAATGTATTTCATTTTAGTATGAGTCGAGGTAGAGTGAATTACACAGAAAAAACACATTTGTCACAAAAAGAAACTATGTAAAAAACGTGAATTTAATGGTTTAAGTTGCGATTGATAACTGACTTAGAATGGTTGCATTAACCATTTTTAAATGACGAATGTATGGTTTCTTCCATAAAATACTTCTTAACTTCTGTTAAAATATTCAAACATATACTAATATTTGCTAAGCCTTAAAATATCTCATTGTGTTTAACAATATAGCTGCTGTGGATTTTTTTTTTTTAAAGATCATAAAACAGGCCTTTACTTCAAGAAGTTTGCAAAATCATTAGAATCATTTTTCCTAATCTTTTGAGAACTTTCATGAAAATGGTTTTATATTGCTATATTTAAAACATCATCTGGCCCTGGCTGGGTGGTTCAGTTGGTTGCAGTGGCATCCCCTGCACCAAAGGGATCTGGGTTCAATCCTGGGACACAAATCTAGGTAGCAGGTTCAGTCCCTGGTTGGGTCACGTATAGGAGGCAACTGATTGATGCTTTTCGCTCACATTGATGCTTCTCTCTCTCCTCCCTCCCCCTATCTCTAAAATCTATAAAAACATATCCTCAGGTCAGGATTAAAAATAAATTAAGACATCATCTCTATGAGTCAGGGTTCTCCAGAGACACAGGACCAGTAATATTATGTTTATTTAGCAATATATATGTTTTCTGGACTTTTATTTCTATGTAGAAGGGGAGAGGGGAGAGTTGAGTAAGAATAGGAAGGAAACTTTCTCTTTTAATCTTGTGTCAATGTGTAATCTTTTCCTAATTAAAACAAATGTTTATCATTACACACCCACATGACAGACAAACTATGGACTAATAAAATGAGAGTTGTGATGCAGGAATGTTAACTCGACTCTGGCAATGCTCTCCACCTGCAAACAAATACAACGCTGGAGACCAGAGTGCCCGGAGACCGGCTTCCCACCTCAGGACAGGCCTACCCCTCACCTGGAAGGTCCTGGGGCAGCATTTGCTGTTCTAAATTTGCAGATCCTATCACCTCCCCTGGTAACTTACTCTGGCATTTAATCCTTCTGACTGTGGGAGTCAAAATTCAATTTAGAAACAGAAATTAAATTTAACTTTATGAAAGAATAATTTATACTTCTGCTTAAAACTCTTAGCAATAATGAGATAAATGTCCTATAAATGCAGAGTCATAATTTATAATTTCAACAAGTAGAATGGTATTACCAGTATTTAATGTATTTTTTTATCCACTACACCCAGTCCTTTATTCATAAAATATTTATTAAATACCTACTATGTGTCAAGACCTATAATGTCCTATCCACACCTTGTCTATTGCACTTCTTTTTTAGGCTACAACTTTTGTCATATCTTTTTTCTAACCTCTCATAGTGATAAATTCCATAAATATTAATAACAGGTTTATAACTCTGTTAAATACTAACTTAAGATATTCTATATAGGTTTGCCTTCATGAGATATAAGAATTTAACTCAGTGAACTGAGAAAAGGTTGTTCCTTGTCAGATGATTTACCTCATTGTGCATTATTTGAAATTTGACTTTACATTTTAATTTGGATGTAAAATATTATCCAGCCTTATATAATTAAAATGATTTAGTCTGTGGATTCCTGTCTAAGAAAAATGAGCGATTTTCTGTGGAATCAAAAGTCACATTCAAGCCCAGTGTTGCTCAGTGGTTGAGTGTCGACCCAGGAACCAAGAAGTCACTAGTTCAATTCCTGGTCAGGGCAATGTGCCTGGGTTGCGAGCTTGATCCCCAGTAGGAGACATTTAGGAGGCAGCCAATCTATGATGTTTCTCTCTCATCCATGTTTCCATTTCTCTATTCTTCTCCCTTTCTCAGTCTCTCTAAAAATCAATGAAAACATATTTTAAGAAAAGTCACATTCAAATATCTGAACAAATCTGTCTCCTGTCTCAACCAACATGCAGTTTCACAGGAATATATTTGCACTACTTACTTCTGCTTCCACACTGCAGTTTGGTCAACTTGTTCTTCACAAAGCTCTTTTGATTAATATCAACCTTTACTCCTTTGAGGGGGAGGATGAAGAGGGCTCTAAATTAGTAGCTTGATTTAGGCAATATAAAAATACAATAACCATCTCACAACAGAAGTTATATTATTGGTCTTTTCTGCCTTAGTTTTTTGTTTTAATTATAAATGGATATTATATTTTTCTCTTCCAATTTTTGAGCAATTCTCCTTAATAATTCAACAAATATTTATTAAACCCCTTCATTCATATTCACCGTGTGTTATAGGTCAATGGCTGCCAAATACCAGTGTTAAGATTTGTGCTGTCCTGGGTTTGCAGGATCAGGGATACTGCAAATAGAGATTTTCAGACACCATACCCACCATAATCAATGTCTGTTTGTATATGAAGTACAGTGCATAGATGTTCACAGAAGCTTAACAGGAAATAGACGAATGCTGGAAACAACCCAATGTCCATTAGCCCGTGAATTAATAAACAAATTCTGTTATAGCCCTATAATAGAACATGACTCAGCCATAAAGTAGAATGAACAATTGATGAATGCTACAACATAGATCAATCTCAAAATAATTATGCTGAGTGAAAAGGTATGTAAAAATGAACATATACTTTATTCCATTTACATAAAATTATAGAAAAGATCAGAAAGAGGGATACCAAAAAGCTTGAAAAGGAAATCTTGGAAGTAATTTTTATATCTCTCTTATCTTGATTGCATCAATGAATTTATGTTTTTATAAATATATCAAAATTTATGTACATACTTTGAATTTGTGCACTTTATTATATGTTAATTATACATCAGTAAAGCATTTAAGTCACTAATATATGACTGCGAAATTTTTTTGTTTGTTTCTACCTTAACTTGAAAAGATAACCTGGAAATAAATATATACTTAGTAAGTCATATTTAAGTTATTAGGGAGTTTTTTATTTTGTAGGAAAGCACTGATAATTCATTTTCTGAGTCAATCCTCAAATTTGGTTTTAAATTTGGTATCCCACATGTCAAAGCATTTGGCATTTCACATTCATATTAAGTATGATTTAATGAAACATGACTGTATACATTTTCACACTACAGTGGGGCCTTGACTTACGAGTTTAATTCGTTCTGAGACCGAGCTTGTTAGAGCTCATTAAGGAGCTTGTTAACTCAAATACTCTATCAACTCAATGCAAAATATCAGCCGAGAGAGACAGCTGGTATCTCAAAAAACTCGTTAGTCGGGACACTCGTATGTCAAGGCCCCACTGTATAAATAATATTTGGACAAGTGGTGAATAACCTAAATAATGTCAATTTTATTTCTGTCTTTGATATTACTACAATTTATTGAGTCTTGTTAGAATTTTAAAAAGAAAGAATACATTATTTATTAAGGGGACTTTGCCATCCAAAAGGCCTCACTACTGATAGCAAACATTGATATAATTCTCTTCTCTGAGTCTTATTCTTAGGATTGTCATTACTCTTACATCACTAATGTTGAAAAAAAATAGGCTCTCCATTGACAGTAATTTAGACTGTTGCCCTCACCATTCAATTCTTACTTTTCCATTTTATGCTTCTATTTCTATTGTCTAAGACCAATAGCAAATATAAATGCTGCCCTCAGCCACTCTTATTGTATTAGTCCTCTTGTCTCCTTAAAAAGTAACATTTATTTATTTACTTTTCTGATATGTATGTTCTTTGTAACTTACGTTAATATTTTTGGTTCCTATCCAGACGCCTTATGTTCATGAACTTGAATTGTTCTCCTCAGTTATTCAAGCACTAAGTGGAAATTGTCATCATAAAGACATCACTTTACCTTTTTTTCTGTATTATTTTTATTTGTCTGTTGAAATTTATGCATCTTTTATTTTTATAGGCCTCAGTTTTTATTGTTGGCCCATCCCCTTCAATACCAGCATCTTCCAATGCCTCTTTATTTTCACAGTATGATATGCAAAATATAAACATATGACAGATGTTGCAACTTTGCCTAATTTGATTTGGGAAAAAAATTGGGTTATTTATCTTAGTGAATTCAAAATATGGTTTCAGTTAAATCTTGTTTTTTTCTCTGTAAACATTAAAAATTGAGACAAGTCCTGATGGCCTAGCTTTTTATAGTTTTTCTCAGGATTCTACTGATACATAATTAGGAAGGCTCTCTGCAGTCAACAGTGCTGTTCATATTATCATTGTAAATTTATATTGATGATTAGATCTTTGTGATAACTATCACAGAGACTGGTAAATTATAAGGCCAATTAGGTGCACTGATTTTCTTTTACAAGATTGGCATGGTTTCAAAACCTCTCTAAGTGCTAATTGCTTAAAACCCATCATTGTAGTTCAGTATTTATTTATTTATTATTTTTATAGTTCAGTATATATTGATATTAGTGGGGGGGATGTCAGAGATGTGGCATGAAGCAAGAGCTGTGTCCAACTCTCCCCCAAACCATCAATACCTAGAGAAGCTATTTGGAATTGACTCCATTACCAAAGTCATGGTATAGATCTCAGACATTTTTATGAATTTTACAGATAATAATAACCAAGATTACTAATGAAGTACAAGAACCAAAGGCACAAAGGACTGGTGTCAGTCCATTGTAACCCATCATCATGTTGTTGACGTGGGCAACACCAAGGAGTCAGCATAACTTTGGTTAACTGCTCCCGTTGACCAACATCAGTTCCCCAAGAGGTGGCAGAAAGGTACGAGGGCAGAGCCAGGGTTGCTGCCTAATAGGAAAGTGAGGTTCTCAGTTCTGAAGGGGACTCTGTGGTTCACCAGATCGTGCCCTGAAGTTGAAGTTGTGGTTTCTTTGTCCCTGGGCTTACCTGGAAACTTTTGTCTGAGTCTTCATTGAACATGTAGTTTAAGGTCTTACACTGTGGCACTGCAATTCTTGAATTGTTCACTATCTTAGGGACAGCTGAAAACTAATTTTTGAATCTCATATATTCCTTCAACTAGGAAATACTTAATAGACAGTTATCACTAATTAAATGTAGAAGGAGAAAGACCAAGCAAAAGCCATTACCTCACATGAGAACAGGTAAAGTCATTGTTTGTTTGTTTTTTTTAGGGAGCAAGTAGATTAAATGATTTATAAAATAGGATTGAGGGAGAAACTAAGATGGCGGCATAGGTAAACACCAGGAAATTGCTGCCTCCCACAACAACTTCAAAAATACAACAAAAAGACAAAACGGACATCATCCAGAACTACAGGGAGGCTGGCTGAGTGGAAATTCTACAACTAGAAGGAAAGAAAAGCACACTGAGAGCCGGAGGAGCTGCGGAAATAAAGTGCAGAGGTACGGAGGCTCGCACGCGCGAAAAGGGGCTGGCACCTGAGGACGCGGCTGTCTTTTTGAATCCAGAGGGAGTCACAAGCTCCCGAGGGCTCTGAACTCTGGTTCCGGGAAGTCTCTGGGGACGCAGGACTCATACGGGGAGAAACTGGACTGTCTGGAAGCAGGCAGAACTCTGAACTTGAGGGCAGCTTTCCCTCAGAAGTGCTTGCAGCAATTATCCGGACACTGAGACTCACGGCCCCTTAGGGCAGGGCTGAGGAGCAGCCATAGCTGCTTGCTCCGCCCTGTGATTCCTTGAGACCCTGCCCCACCCAGGCTGCGGCAGAGGCTTTTGCATATTAATGTCCTGGCCCTTTGCAACCTGAAAATTACCTAACAAACTGCAGCTGGGCCAGACAGACCCAGAACTTCCAAGAGAAGGCCCAAGGCCCCACAGCGGCTTGCATTGCTTCACAGCTGGGCCTCATCAGGGCACCTCCAAACTCCAAAAAAGGAAGGGGAATCTGCAGTTCTCTTTGTAGCTCCTGCTGTGTAACCTCAGGCAGAGGCTAAATTAGCACCTCCTTAGATCCAAGAGCCAGTGTACCCAGTGGTCAGAGGGGGACCATCCAGATTACAACTCCTCAGATCCATAAGGGACACACTCAGGGGGCAGACTCAGTGAGCACCAAAGCCCCACTGAAGCAAGTCTTGCCCCAGAAGGGTGTCTTCAGCACAGAAATCCTCCCACTGCAGACACAGCTGATTCTCACTGCCAATTGGCCTGGAGGTCAATTCCTCCCAGTGATCCTACAACAATCAAGGCATAACTACAACAAGACTGTGCACAAAGCCCACAAGGGGGTGCACCAAGAGTGTCCACCTCAGGTAACTGGGGAGGCTGAGCCACTGGGCCCTACAGGACACCTAGCACACAAAACCACTCTACCAACACAGGGAAGCATAAAAAATGTGGAGACAAAGAAACAGGTCACAAATGACAGAAATGGAGGAAAGCAAATGACTGGATATAGAGTTCAAGGCCACGTTTATAAGTTTTTTCAAGAATTTTATGGAAACCGCCGATAAATTTAGTGAGACCCTGGAGGATACGAAAAAAGACCAACTAGAAATTAAGCATACACTGACTGAAATAAAGAATAATATACAGAGATCCAACAGCAGACAAGAGGATCCCAAGAATCAAGTCAAAGATTTGAAATATGAAGAAACAAAAAATACCCAACCAAAAAAGAAAAAAGAAAAAAGATTCCAAAAATATGAAGATAGTGTAAGGAGCCTCAGGGACAACTTCAAGCGTACCAACATCAGAATTATAGGGGTATCAGAAGAAGAGAGAGGGCAAGATATTGAAAACCTATTTGAAGAAATAATGACAGAATACTTCCCCTACCTTGTCAAAGAAATAGACTTACAAGTCAGGAAGCACAGAGAACCCCAAACAAAAGGAACCCAAAGAGGACCACACCAAGACACATCATAATTAAAATGCTAAGAGCAAAAGACAAAAAGAGAATCTTAAAAGCAGCAAGAGAAAGACAGTCAGTTGCCTACAAGGGAATACCCATACGACTGTCAGCTGATTTCTCAACAGAAACCATGCAAGCCAGAAGGGAGTGGCAAGAAATATTCAAAGTGATGAATAGCAAGAACCTACAACCAAGATTACTTTATCCAGCAAAGCTATCATTCAGAATAGAAGGTCAGATAAAGAGCTTCACAGATAAGAAAATGCTAAAGGAGTTCATCACCACCAAACCAGCATTATATGAAATGCTGAAAGGTATTCTTGAAGAAGAAGAAGAAGAAAAAGGAGCTCTTACCATTTGCCACAGCATGGATGGAATTGGAGAGCAGATAAATACCACATGATCTCACTCATTTGTGGAATATAATGAACAACATAAACTGATGAACAAGGACTGATCCAGAGACAGAGAGGCATTGATTGGACTGTCGGGCCTTGGAGGGAAGGTAGGGGAGGGTGGGGGTAAGGGGGAAAGATCAACCAAAGGACTTATATGCAAGCATATAGGCCTAACCAATGGACACGGACAATGGGGGAGGGGGGGGGTGAGGGCATGAGGGGGGGGGCGGGTAGAGGGTAATGTGGGGATAAGGACACATATGTAATATCTTAATCAATAAAAAATATATTAAAAAAATAGGATTGAGGAAAGTTAGCCATGTTTTAGTTTTATTTCCAGAATCATTCACTGTTCAAATTCATGGAAACTATGAAGAAACAGGAGTTGTGCTATTTGAGGGAGAAGCTGCAGAGACAGCAAATAAGGGCCCTCGCTAAGCAGCTATTGATTGGTCCATTTGGATTTAGCAAAAGGAGTGGAAAGGAACTAAGGTATTTCAAGGGTCAGTACAACATTTTAAAATTATTTAGTTCTTCCTTTTGGTCAGCATTAGCTTATGGGATAATGTGCTCAGGTCAATTGTCAAAGTCCAGATTATCACCTCTGTCTGAGATTTCCGTTAGTGCCATCCATGACCTGTGGAGTTTGCTGGATCTTGAGTGCCTTTATCAGCTCTTCATATGATTTAGGATTTCTTTGACCACTGTAATGATCTGTCCGGAAGATGGCTGTGAGGCAGCATTTAAGACTCTGACACAGACAATGTAGGGTGTGAAGCCTTGTAACACAAGAAATAGAATCACCCATTGGCTTGGAAGGGCTGTCAGTTGGTCCCACTGTTTTATTTGGTTCTAGTCATAGAAATACATTCCAGCCTCCATCTGGATTCCCCGATTCAGATGACTCAGACAGTGCTGGAAGGTCCAGGTTGTCAAGGTTCATGTCTTGTGTCTCATTCTGTATCATTGAGGTATTTTCAAAATAGAAAAGATTGCCCCTGAGAAATGAAAGCATTGGAATTAAAAGGACATTTTTTAATGGTTTTAATCCTTACCAAATAATAATCTAGATTTTCAATAATATCAATGGAAAGAATAAAAGAACTAGAAAGAGAAAAAAGAGAGTGAGACAGGAGAGTGTGGTAGTGAGAGGCATTTAAAAGTCTTAGGCCAGGACTATGGGGCAGAAGCTTTCCACATGTTGCTATATCACAATTCTTTGGAAAACTGTCACATTTCTGATTTGCCTGCTTCTAAAAACTCCTGATATATTCCATTTTCTATCGCCCAATAGTATGGAGGTATAAGAAATGGAAAGATAATGTCTTTTAACTGAGACATGACATAAAGATCAATTCCTGGAAGTTTTTATGATTATATTCATGATTAACCTATGTTGCTACTTAAAATATTGGGGAAATCGCTTTGTAAATTATATAATTGTCTAACCATTATGCTGTACACCTGCGCTAATATAAAATAATATTTAATGTTAACTGTGATTGAAAAATAAAGTTGGAAAAAAAAAGAGTGCCTGATATAGTCTGTTTTGATGGAATCTAAGAGCATTCTTGGTGTTAGTTTCATCAAATCAGTCATCTGGGCAGAAGCTGACCTCTGCTGTTGATTATAGACTTGAGTACACTGCATAAAACCTCTACACTAAATAATGCAAAACTATCAGCTAATCATGCAAACTTTAATTCTGGGGTAAATTTTGTTCTTTCAATTTCCATTGATGGATAGAGGATGATAAGCAGTGTCTTGCAAAATTCTTTAATTATAGTTTCTATAATTATGTTCCAAGTTGGAAATACATAGTCTTAAAAAAGTAAGATAGTGGCAAGGCAGTAAAGCAGTTGGTTTTCAACAAGGAGGAGTTACTAGCCATCCAGAAAACAAATAGTGAGAAGATATTTATGGCTATTTCAATGTGACCACTATATAAAATTCACCTACAAGTGTTCAGAGTACATTGAGGATTTTAGTCCTGTCTTTTACCTTTTACAGTTTTGCTAGGGTTATTAGTTTGGCAGGTAAAATATATGCCAGAAGCATCCTCAAAAATTTTGAGTAAAATTGCTGATGTTGATGTCAGCTTGCAGCCAGCTTTTCTCTGAACATTCCTACCAATGAAATAAGGTACCAGCATTAGCAAAATGGAAGAGAGTAATATCTCCCCTATGGGGTAGAGGCACAGAATTGATTGATGAGGTTGTCTTTCATGATTAGGAATAAAAATATCTTGTAAACAGTGAGACCACTTATAAATTTCCATGGCCTTTGGATTTCTATCATGAAGTACTCCGTGTTTGCTACTGATGGAGATGCACATTAAAATCTAGGAACAAATATTAATAGGTATAGTTGTGTACCTGCCTTTGTGCTTGAACATGAGTATTTTTCATTAAGCTGAGGGATAGCTTATAGAAGCAATTGCTGAAGTCTTTTATACAAATACATTTTATTTATTTGTAGTGAAACTATGACAACCAAAATTTCTCTTGATTCTTCAGGATGTTTTTTCCCAATGTGAGTTAAGCTTGATATACAAAGAATTATCACAATGGTTATGAGTTAGTGAAAAATTGGAGAGCTCTGGCCGGGTGGCTCAGTTTGTTAGAATGTCATCCCATGCACCAAAATGGTTCTGGGTTCTATTCCCAGTCAGCCACATACCTAGGTTTCAGGTTTGATCTCTAGTCAGGGTACCTACGGGAGGTAACAGATCGGTGTTTCTGGCGGTGTTTCTCTCTCTCTCTAAAAATCAATAAAAACATGTCCTTAAGTGAGGATTACAAATAAACAAATAAATAAATAAATATTGGAGAATGCCAATGAATTATTTTTATTATCCTTCCATTTTGAAGGAAAAGGGGCAAATCATTATATTATTTGATGGAAATCCAAGGATAGTTTATAGTTTTATTTTCTCATTCTCATGCATTTTTCAAGGAATATTACCTGAACTCACATGATATTATAATACAATTTGTAAACCTATGAATTCACAAAATAAATTTTAATGACTTAAATTTATCTTCAGAAGTTTTTTCCTATTTATTTGATTTAGAGAACTTCTTGTAAGCAGTGAGCAAGGTTATAACTAGATCACATTTCTCTGTTGCAGTTTGTGTTTTGTTTGTTTTTTACATAGCTCCTATGTTTTAAACAAAATAAATTCAGTTCATGTTTTCTTTTCTTTCTTTCTTTCTTTCTTGAAACTGTGATTGCTTATCTGAGCTTGATATTCTTTGAGTGTAAACATAATGACAGAAAACACAAATTTGATCAGGAGGTCTCCAGAATTTCCCAAGAGTGGAAAAGAGTGGGAGATGGAGGAAAACAGAAAGTAACAGAAGAAGTAAGTGGGAGCCAACATCAGGCAAATATTAAATTATCATTGGAAAAATCTTATTATATTCCCTCTGCAGGGAGGAGATAAAGATCAGATACAGGAAACCTATTTTCACACCTACAAACATACACACTCAGACAAACATGGGGCTGATGAGATTTGATAGAGCTGGTGAAATAAGGTGATCTCTCTTTTACATGCTCTATCTCTTTTAGACAGGAAAGAAAACCTTTGTATGGGCTTTTATCTTGTATGCCTCTAAGTGAACAATCTTTTTTTTTTTTGTCAAAAGTTCTTTAATCATTGTAATTCTTAATTGTCTTGGGAAGTGTTATGGACTGCATGTCTGTGCTCTTCCATAATTCTTATGTTGAAGCATTAAACCCATTAAGACAATATTTGGACATGGGACCTCCAAGGAAGTATTTAAGGTTAAATGAGGTCCTAAGAATGGGTTCCTAATCCATTGAATTAGTATTTTTATATGAAGAGATAACAGAGATCTTTCCAAACCAATGCATCATTAAGAACCGCAGGGAGCACACTCTGAGAGGGGCCGCCTATAAGCCAAGAGGAGAGGCTGCATCATGAAACCTAACCTGTTGTCATCTTGATCTTGGGTTTTCCAGCCTCCTGATCTGTGAGAAAAAGCATTTTTGTTGTATAAGCAACCCAGTCTGTGGAATTTTGTTATGGTATTCCCAGAAGACGAATACAGTGAGATTCATCCGATTACAATAGTTAGTGCTGTTAACACAAATACAAATGGTAGGCAGTCAAGTCACCACTGGCTTTGTTGTCTATGGCCATTTTAGTGGTGAAAATAAACAACGCAAGTACCACCAACCCCAAAATACAACCAATGATGCATCTTTATCTCACACATAGAAGTCACTATCAGTGACAGTAATCATAATATAAAGTTGTAAGAGGCACTCTAGCACAAAAGGTCAGATTTCCAAAGAGACACAGAACTCTCCTGATTGTCTAACCATGTGGGTCCCTAAGAGGGAAATTAATGGTATTGCTTCCAGGCTCTGTTCTCATTGAAGTGTCCCATTCTGGGCAGTGGGGACTCTGGGTCTAAACCAACTTACCCAGGAAGGAAAAAGAACAACTGAAGCCATAGCTCAAACTTTAATAAGAGAATAGGGGTGCAAGAAGCTTACAGGTCTTATATCCTAGAGTGAGAAAGAGCCATGTTCAGTTTTATTCTGAGAGCTGCTCTGTGTTTGAGTTCTTGAAAGGTTTGAAAAACTGCATTTGTTAGTCATGGGACAGGATCCAGGGCCAGGAAGACTGGGGGACATCGCTGAGAGCCTTGGTTTGTCAACTGAATTCAGCAAAATCAATGGGAGATAGAGTTGAGAAAAATATATAATGGCTCAGTGAAGTTTGTTTGTTTTTTTTTTCCTTTTAATCCATCTATAAGCATCTTTCAAAGGCGCACGTCTCAAAATGAACTCTTGATTTTCCACTTCAAGGTATTTTCCTCAGATTTCCCCACCATAACAATGGGAATCCAATGTTTCAATTGTATCCAACAATTATCTCAACATGATATCTGATTTTGTTGGTTCTCTTGCCACCTAAGTCCAATACATGAGCAAATTTTGTCAAATATACTCTTAAAATTCAGATACCTATCTTTATCTTCAAATCCACCTCTCCATTATGTTAAAATGTGGGTTAGTTTATGTTGTTTCTTGTTCATAATCCCATAGTGCTTTGTCATCACATTAAATTCATTACCTTACCTTTGCTTCTAAGTTAATACATGATCTGGATACTTCTCTAACTTCAACAATTTCTAATTTAATATTTTGCTCATTGAGATCCAGCATATTGTTTTTCTTTAACCCTCAAACATTCCTATCTTACTGTTTTCTGAGTTAATACTTGAATGTCTAGAATGAAACAATATTCTCAATCATTATTATTATACTGGGTCCCTGTTTGCTAAAGATAAACTCTTGAATTTATCTTTAGCAAACAGGGACCCAGTATAATAATAATGATTGAGAATATACCCCAGGCACTTAAATATAAATGCTAATTCACAGTAAAAAAACATACAAACAACCAAATAAGTAGATAGCATTTTACAGAGAAGAAAACTGATGTTCAGAGGATTTAATTAATGTACAAAAGATTATCTGACTTATAATTAAGAATTCAGGATTCAACAATATCTTGTTTTTACAAAACTAAACCATATTGCAAAATGATTATATAGCCACCTATTGTACAACTGAGCAAACTTCAAAGAACACCAATTTGTAGCTACTAGGTATTTAGAAACTTTTTGGGAAAGTGCAAATGAATCATTTCTGTGACTTACTCAAATGATCTGAGTGAGCACCTGCCTCATCATATTTTCTGTGCATTAAGTCAGTGCCTTCATGAAGCTTCATTGAGACTAGGAAGTTTTCTTTGTGTTCATGACACTACGTCATTAGGTTACGAAATAAGCATGTCATTCCATTTTCCAAATTATATTCATTAGACTTTGTGGGAACCTAGATATGGTACTATTTGAACTTAATTTCCATGCATAGTTTTTCCTGTTGAAATTGGTCTATTTTAACTGTTAGCACATTTGGGATGGCTTTTCTAAAATCAGCAGGGATGGATGCTGTCACAGTGGACAGAAAGAAGAAACACAGTTTCACATAATTCACTCCTCCGGCTGCCTTCCTGATGCCTTGACCTTCCTTTCCTGGGTCTTTCCAATTGGGAGGAGCCAGTCACCTAATAGGCATACAGACATTCTCTGTCTTCTCTTACAATCTCTTACAGTACAGTTGAGAAATTTCCACATGTTATAATTCTTTGGAATTTCTCATCTGTGATGTACTTGGTCAAATTTTTTAGATGCTTTTTCCTAATGAACTTTCTTTGCCTTGTTTATTTTATACTATAGATTATTATCAAGTTATTTGTATCTATATATCTATATCTTCTTCCTAGGTAGTTCTTGTCTTACTTTGGCTTATCATATATTTTTTATCTTGTTAAGTTTATTTATTTTAATGTTGATATGCCAATGTCATAAATCTTGTCTACTCTGCATTTGGTTTTAAACATTGATAATCGATGAAGAAGGTGAACCTTCCTGGTGCATACACTTTATTGCACATCCACATACTACATGATAGTAACCTTTCCCTTCATGCACAGTTGTTTTTCCTCTTGGAGTTATTAGTTTCATTTTTCCCCATTCCTTTATATTCACTCTGAGGTACTGTCATGATTTCATTTTTCCAACTCTTAAAACTTATTTATTTAGCTGTCATATTTTTAGTTTCCAAGAACTCTGTCTTCTTAATTTATGATGGCAATTATAATTTTAATATCCAAGAGCTTCTTTCCACAGCCTCTTGTCTCATGATATAATACATTAAGTTCTTCTGAGATACTAATTAGATATTTTGGTTTGTTTTAGTTTTTTTATTAAACTTGTTTTCTTTAAATCATTAACATTAGTGTTTCCTTTGAATTTTTAATCTTGTTTTTGGAGGTAAAAAAGGATATGTTTCTTTCATGCTATAGGCTTTCTTCAATTGGCACAAGATCCTTCTTTGCCCATTTATATTTAAGAAGGCTGTAATGTGGGGTTGACTGTGAGTTAAGTATACTGGTCAGGCTTACTGATTTATGGGCTTTCCTTGTGGGGGAAAATTTGAAGAATGGTCTATTTACTAGTGTTTACCCATGTATACAATATCTGTATATTTTTCCCTTAGCCTTATTTCTTGAAAAAAGAAATTTCTAGTTCTTGTCTAGTCTCTATGTCTTTTTTGAAGAAAGTGGTGTATACTATTTCTTAGATAATTTTTTTATTTCTCCCTCAGGTATATAAACTTGATACCCAGTATTTTTGGATTCTTCAGCTTCTCAGACTTTTAGTCCTGTCTGTGAGTTCTCTGGGATATATTTCCTCCAACTAGTGTCATCATTTATCTTCCTCCACTTATTTTTCAAACTCCAGATATCTGTTACACTGTCTCATAACCTGATGGTCTCTAACTTCTCTATATCATGAATTTATATAACATATCACTAATAATTTCATGTAGTTACCATGGTATCTTGGAAATGGACCCTAACATGATCACTCTGGCATCTTACATGGGAAGGCTAGAGTGAAAAGCGGAGCAAAGAAAGGAGGGGGAGTAGGAAGAAGGAGCAGGAAGAAAATAAGGAAGAATAGAAGGTCTCTATTCATGTTGTGCATTTAATAAATCACTCACCTGTGTGTCTGCTCCCAGAGTTCAGTTTGTTTCTTCCTCGAGGTTTATTTTATTACTTATGGATACTGAGCACTGAATTTATTATGTTTCCACTAAGCTCAAAATTCCTGTTCTTCCATCCTAATTATTTCTCCCCAAGCTTTTTTTTTTAAGACTTGTCTTTGTATAGAAATAGAGTGTTTGTTAGTGGGGAGGATATGGATGAAGAGGCATGAATTGGAGGTTGGGAAATACTATGATTGTGTCAAAATGCAGTCACTGTCCATGAACTTGAAGGGAGAAATTACTAAATTACATGATGGACACAGACCCCTGATATTTGAGACAAGAAGATAAACAGAAGGGAAAAAAATCATTGCCTGTGTTTCTGTCATTTCATCCTCAATTCTTTAGTCACTTTCTAGAAGTAAACCAGTTAAGCCATTTCCTGGAGAGTCACTGGCCAAGTTCCCTGTAGCTGTCAGGCAGACATATCATCATGAACAATCTCAGAACTTCACATGTGAACATACTTTTCAACAATTCTGAGTTGCACTTCTGGCTGTAGAAATTCTTGGCTTTAACATAAACATTCAATACCCATTTCCACCTCCTTCCCCTGTCAGGTTCAACTCATCTCCTTTCTTAAAAAAGTTTAATAACTTAGATTTGTGTAGCACTTAAGTGTTTTCAAGTCAATTTCAGAAATAAAATTTCATTTCATTTTCAAACAACCCTTCAGATGTCAGAATTAATATCCCAATTTTAGAGACAAAGGAACTGAAGCCCGCAGAGATTCACTGCCTTTTCTTGGGTAACCTGGAAGCAATGGGCAGAATAAGATGACAATTCAACATTTCTGATGCCTTACGTGAGTGAAAGGAAGGCAGGTTCTGTTTCACTTTTTATGAGGCAAGCATAGGTGTGAGAAAGCCTGGTCTCTCTGACCTGGCCTGTCCTTTCGCCTTAATACACAGGGTCCTTCTAGGTCGGGTTTTAGTCCCATGACAGTTATAGTTCTAAATGCCTCCAGTAAAAAGATTTGTTCTCAAGCTTTCCACTCTGAAGAGTTCAACTTAAAATAGCAACACATCTTGGAAAAGGACGCTGGTCACAAAAGGAGCATGGTTTCATAAATGGTATTACCTGGTATTGTGAATCTTTGAAATCAATTCCCATTTCATTTAACACCTCCCTATTTTTTACCCATGCATTCAAATGAATTTGTGGAACTGCTAGGTACACACCAAAATTCCCAGCTCAGCTAAGAATTCGTCACGTAGCACCAAATTTTCAGGAAGATATACTACCAAATGAAATATTTTATTCTGAAATAAAATGAAGACTGAAGGAAAAATGGTGAAAAACGAAAAGACAGGGGGGACATTTATTATGTAACCCTTAACACTACTTGGACCATGGGAGATTCTGCTTGCAAGAAATGGTTAAATTCTCATTCCAATTTGTAAGACATTCCTGCATCATCCCTTTGGTCAAGGCTTTCTGGTGGTGAATGAATCTGACTTTTACATGCCTGGGTAGTTAGACTGTTTTTATTAAATGATTCATTAAACTTGGTAAATCCATAAAGAGGAGCTAGTTAGAGGAGATACAGTATTTCATGCAGGCTTCTTAAGATCTTGACTCACATAATGAGCAGAGTTTCAAAACTTTTAACTATACTGCCACTAGCAATAAAATACTTTCCTGGGATACTTATGGAACAGCTTTCTTTTTCTGGAACATATTCCTTTTCGGTGGAGAAAGCTGGGGAGGACTGAGTTGTCACATTGTCTCAAGTGAACACACTGTGAGCATCAAAAATTATCCCTTATTTTATTTTGACAACTTCACTATTTTTTACCCATATAGTTGTTTGTAAATGCATTGTGATAAAATGCTCAGCCCTTGAAAAATGATAAGTTTGCAAGGAACCTTAATGAAGAATGAGTTCTACTTTTTGAAAGGGAAAGTTACATTCACGGTTTTTATATGTGCTTAGGTGTTTGTGGTGTTTCTGCTTTACATTAAATCATAGTCCTGTGAAATGCAGAATCAACTTTAGCATAGAAATTAGATTTTGAAAATTATATATTTGTAGTATATGGAATATATAAATTTTGGAAATTTTTGCATTATCATTAAACATATATTTAGAAAATCTCGAGGGCGAAATGCAGGAACCAACAAATGATGGCATTACAAAATATAATTGAGTTTGACTGGCTCTTGGGTGGCTGGAATTTCATATGTGGCTCTACTACTAATGTAATCAATGAGTTTAGCAAAATTAAGTATAATTATAATTCTGAGTTTTTCTATTGACAAATGAGGCAGATTGTCTACTAACATACTATAGAGTTATTCCTACAGGTAATTTTTCTTTTGGTTAATGTACTGTAGTTTTTATTTACATATCCAATAAAATTATATCTTTAAATGTGATTTTCATATTTGTAACAATGCTATCATTCTATTCTCTAAAGAGATGCATATTGTCTTCTAACATAGCCTATGGAGTTAAAAACTTTAGATAATAGGAAATAAGTTTCACTCTGAAAGTCTGTGTTAGTTGCAATGTTGGGAGCTTCATCTTATTGCAGTAAGAGATTCTGGACCTTGTGTATTTAGTCTTAGATATAGCCTAAAATATGTTTTTATGAATAATTAATTTCCATGATTCACCTTCTAAATCAAGGTATTCTGTAGTAATGCAGGAACTTATGGCTAATATTAACAAACTTGCTGATATCCTCACAATGTAAGATTTTTTTCTTATATTTTAAATGTTTTTCCCTAACATTTATGCTTTATGTGTTATTTTTCGCTTACATGAACACATGTTTTAAGTGTCTGAAGAAATAAGAGATACGATCCTTAATCAATTTTTGGTATATTATCTAATGTAAGCAACTCAGAAGTACTTGCTTTGTTTTATATGAATGATTTTGAAGTTTATTTATTTACCAAGTATTTTCCAGTTGACTTCTCTGTCTCGCTTTCACTCTTGTTCTCCCTCGTGCCTTCTGTCTCTCCCTCCTCCACTCACACCCCCAACTATTTCTGTGCAGTATTTTATGTCCTAACTTTATAATATTCAGGGAAGGAGTGGAAAATTCTCTCCATCTTTTTGTTAATGATTAAATAAAGATGTCAGCATAATTTTTACTTATCATGTTTAAGGCCTTTTTCGATACATTTGGGCACTACAGGAGATGGTCTGATTGCCAGCAGGCAGCTGATCTGATGCCTGGAGTATGAGATTAGGAGTCAGGCTACCTGACTCATTACCAAGCACCTGTGCCTAGGACCACATTGTGTCTCTTTTCTGTGCATTATTTATCTCATCTGCAAGGGATATTGACTATATCCCTTCAAATCAAGGTTGCAGAGTTTCTTGCTAGTATTTTAAGGAATACCATCAGCTTACTATGGCTACTGTTTCTGTCCGGAGAAAGTCCAGAGAACTCTACTTGATATGAATATTTTATCTAGAAGAAACACACTGGTCACACACAGAGAGACCTCAAACTGAAGGTGGTCAGCTTTCAGCAGTGACAGCTATTTTTAAAGCCTGGTCTCTGGGATCTCCTGAAAAAGGAGGGGCTTCTCCTGGGCACGCCCCATCCCGTACTGACACCAGATGGTCTTCTCACTGATGTCCATGCTTTAGGGTCCTGTAATCCCATGGTAGAGAGTGGGGGACAACGGTGGAAGCATGAAGCCAGTGTTCTGAGGGATTTTCAGTTGGTCCAGCCAAGTAAGGCTAGGAAAATTGAAATATTTTCTAGTGCAGCCACTTAGGGTGGGTTCAGCATGCTTCAGGGAGGTTAACAGCAACAAGAAAACATAATGCACACACACACAGGAAGGTATGTATGTGTGCATGTACGTGTGTGAACATATAACCAATTATCTTACAGAAATCTTGCTTCTCACATAAATGTCTAATCTGAGCGCAGTTCCCTGGTTCACCCCTCAGCCTGCAAACCTGCCCTGCTAAGGCACTGAACTTGTCTGCATCCAGTGATCCCCTGGATGCTCTATCTGAATCAGGCTTATGAAGATGCATCATTCTCCATCCCTGATAATGGGACATTAAAGGAACATACCTGATATTAAATTGATGAGGCTTTGAAATAACTATTTCCCAGTGGTCATGAATCTGGCTAACGTTCAATGAGACTATAGAAGCGATTCTCAAAGTAAAATTTGGAGAGCACTGGGGTCCCTGAGATCCTTTTCAGGTATCGCAGAAGTCAAAACTATTTTCAATATAACAATAATAAAACATTTGGCTTTTCAATCTCTTTTATGAGTATATAATTAAATTTTGCAGAAAGTACATGAGAAGAGATATTGCAACAAATCAAATGCAGAAGCTGATGTGGGTATATAACTGATATTAAAGGGATACACTGAAATGTGAAATAGTGACACAATCTTCAATATGTATTTTTGGAAAATATAGCTGTTTTTCATAAAAATATTACTTAGGTTAACACACTGGCTTTTTATTATTATTTCAGGTTCATTAATAAGTTAATGTTTTAAAATATCCATTCTTATTTTGACACAGTAAATATTGACACATATAAACCACAAAAGAAAATGCCCACGGGATTTTCAATATTTTTTTAAGAGTATAAAAGAGTTCTTGAGAATTGCTGACACTCTGAGGAAACCAGACCAAGTTTTCTTAGACTAGTTGTTTCTATTTGGTTTCCTTTTGGCTTCATTATCATGTTACTCCTTCAGTGTGTTGAACTGACTTGAAAGTCAAGGGGCATAGAGGACAATAGTGAAAAATAATAGGAAATATTTTTTAGTTTTTTTATTATTAATAAGAGATGACTTTGACTATGATGGCATGAGAACAAAGTGATCATTGAACTGAGAAATGGATTTTTTTCCTTTCATGGAAACAAATGAGTAGATAATTTATAAAATGTATATACATATCTATAATAATAAAAGCGTAATATGCTAATTAGACCAGACTGCAAGGGAAGCCTAGGTCCCAGGTGCCAGAGGGACGCCAGTGCCAGCAGCCAGTGCCAGCAGCCAGGGGGTAGGAAGGCCTACTCTTGCCCGAATTTTGTGCATTGGGCCTCTAGTATATATATATATATATATATATAGTATATATATATGTATATATATATAGTATATATATATACATATATATACATATATATATTTATAAAATATGTAACTAATATATAAATATATGACATGCTATAACATATATGCTAATATATATTATATATATAAAAGTATATGTTTTAGGACCTTCTCTTCTATAACTGTTCAGATAAATGTACCTGGATAAAATAATAATTTATAAAACACCTGTAACTTTGAGTTCATATCACATTTGTTTTTCAAGGTTCCAAAATAAGACTCTAGCGAGATGAATATATATTTTTGTCTTGATGAGCATTACTCAGAACATGACTTGTCAGATATAGAATACAAGGCAGCCTATATTATACATAGTGACTGATGTTGATACTGAGTAAAAATGTACTTTGATTAGATTTGCAAGAATGTCATATATTTTTATTTTTTTAAATTTATCTTTATTGTTGAAAGTATTACAGATGTCCTCCCCCGACCCCCTCATTGATTCCCTCTATCCCACCCTATCCCCTGGGCCTTCATGGCACTATTGTCTGAGTTCATGGGCTATGCATATATGAATATAAGTTCTTTGGTTAATCTCTCCCCCCCTCACTCTGAGATTCCTTAGACTGTTCCATTCTTCTATGTCTCTGGATCTATTTAGTTCATCAATTTATTTTGTTCATTAGATTCTACATATAATTAGGATCATGTGATATTTAAAAATCATAAATACCCTCACAATTAAAAGGACTATCTTTAAATAGTTAAAAGAAACTATCTTTAAAGAGTTAAAGAAATTAGAACTAATTTTTATGGGTTATGTGTATGAGCATAGGTATATATAAAATAAAACATTGTGATTAGCTCATTATCATACAAATTTGAATTTTTCCTGTCCCTGAATGTCTGAAGTAATAGAGTTCCAGAAATAATATTTGCATTTTTTTGATGTGCCTGAAACTTCACCTGAAGTCCTCCTTGTGGCATTCTTAGCACATCATTTCACATTTTGTTCTTGAGCTAGGCTGTGTTAATTAACTTGTTCAAGTCTGTTCTGGGTGGTGTCAGCTAGAGAACAGAGAGTGCTTTGCTCCTGTTAATTCTCTCTCCACAATATCACTTCCTGCTAAATTGATTATATTATTAGCAACTATTTAATATGTAATTGTTATAAATAAAAAAAACATTGCCTGTATCCTTTAAAGAAGCATTTAAATTGCTGAGGATCTCATTGTCCAAATAACAGTGACAGTAAAATGGTACCAGAAGAGAAAGATCACTGGAATTTGCATGATTATGGGGTCAATGTCACCGCATCATTCTGAAAACATACACACACTTTGTAGTTCAAATGTTTAGTATGGAAGACAAACTTATCTGAAATTCTATTTTTCTGTGTTCAAGCTTACATTAGATTAGCTTTTAAATAAATAACTATAAATTATGAAATATTTGAACTATTACCATTAATAGAACTAATAATTAGGAAAAACATTTTACAAACATATCCATATATATTTTCAAACTAGTTTTATGTCTAAAAGAAACAGAATAGTCTTTGTTGATACCTTGAAGTAATAAATATAATTTAGAAAATGTATGAGTCATTTTAGATAAAAAAAAACAAAACAAAAAAAAAAAACTCCTTATATGTTGGTATTAAAAGACCAGGTTGTCAAATCAGGCTCATAGGGGTCAGATAACTTACCGAGTATTAGGCTTTTCTGATAATTTCATATACACAGGTATTCACAATGGGCTCAACAAAGCAGGATGAAGCCAAGATCCAACAGCATTGTGCCCCATCCCTACCCCAGCTACTCCTGTCTCAAATCCTGGGCCTGCACTTAACATATGTGGTTTATAAGTGTTTTCACATTTCAAGGCTGTAGGTAATTTATGTAGTAACTTCACTTACACAGAAGGAAAATATTTTATTATAAGTCAACATCATTTTAGACCTAGGTAGTTATATAGCTTACCTAATATTTTTCAGAGGGCCATCACCAATAAATCCATAATTACCAGACTTCATTACTATAAGCAATCAATACAAACTAAGTACCTCCTATTAAAAGTTCCTATAGCAAGGGCTCTCCTACAAGTTAATAGGATTGATTTATTTCCGGGTGGTCTATCATTAGTATACTAGAGGCCCGATGCACAAAAATTTTTGCACTGGCGGGATGGGGTGTGTGTCCCTCAGCCCCACTTGTGCCCTCTCACAGTCTGGGACCCCTCAGGAGATAATGACCTGCTGGCTTAGGCCCACTCCCGGGTGGCAGAGGGCAGGCTCAATCCCTAGGTGCAGCCCCTGGTCAAGCTCAGAGCAGGGCTGATTGGGGAGTTGGGGCACTGCGCCCTGTCACACACAGAGCAGGGCAGATCAGGGGGTTGGGGCACTCCCCCCTGTCACACTCAGGGCAGGGCCTATGGCAGCCGTGGGCAAACTATGGCCCACGGGCCAGATCCGGCCCGTTTGAAATGAATAAAACTAAAAAAAAAAAAAAAGACCGTACCCTTTTATGTAATAATGTTTACTTTGAATTTATATTAGTTAACACAAACACTCCATCCATGCTTTTGTTCCGGCCCTCCGGTCCAGTTTAAGAACCCATTGTGGCCCTCGAGTCAAAAAGTTTGCCCACCCCTGGCCTATGGGGAGGTTGTGGCTCCACTCCGTCACATACAGAGCAGGGCCCATGGAGGGGTTGGGGCGCTGCACCCTGTCACACACAGAGCAGGGCCAATCAGGGGGTTGGGGAGCTCCCCCCTATCAGGCACAGAGCAGGGCCGATCAGGGGGTTGGGGTGCCTTCCTCTGTCACAAACAGAGCAGGGTGGATAGGGAGGTTGTGGCCCCACCCTCTGTCACACACAGAGCTGCAGGGCAATCAGGGGGTTTGGGCGCTGCCCCCTGTCATGCTGCTCCAGGATCCAGGAGGCCTCGCTGCTCTGCTGATCCTGGTGCTGGGAGGCCTTGCTGCTCTGCTGATCCCAGTGCCAGGAGGCCTCGCGGCTCTGCTGATCCCGGGGTGTGAGGCCTTGAGGCTCCGCTGATCCCGGTGCTGGGAGGCATATTACCCTTTTACTATATAGGATAGAGCAGCCGTGGGCAAAGTACGGCCCGCTGGCCGGATCCAGCCCATTTTAAATGAATAAAACTAAAAAAAAAAAGACTGTACCCTTTTATGTAATGATGTTTACTTTGAATTTATATTAGTTCACACAAACACTCCATCCACGCTTTTGTTCCGGCCCTCTGGTCCAGTTTAAGAACCCATTGTGGCCCTTGAGTCAAAAAGTTTGCCCACCCCTGGGATAGAGGCCTGGTGCATGGGTGGGGGCCTGCTGGTTTGCCCTGAAGGGTGTCCTGGATCAGGGTCGGGGTCTCGCTTGGGTGCCTGGCCAGTCTGGATGAGGGGATGATGGCTGTTTGCAGCTGGTCACATCCCCTTCAGGGTGGGGGTCCCCACTGGGGTGCCTGGCCAGCCTGGATGAGAGGCTGAGGGCCGTTTTCAGGCTGGCGGGTGACTGAAGCTCCCAACCTCTCCTTTTTTTTTATTTTTCTTTTTTATTCTGGGATTTATTTACCTTTTATGGCTTTCACTGGAACTGAGAGCCAGCTTTAGCTCTGAGGCTCGGCTCCAGCTCTGAGACCTCGGCTGCTGAAAGCAGGTATCTGGGTTTGTTTGGCTTCTATAATTGAAACTCTGTTGCAACTCCAGCTCTGCCGGCTGGCTGAAAGCATGGGGTTTGTTTAGCTTGTATAATTGCAACATTGTTTCTTAGAGTGCAAGCTCAGAGCCCAGCAGCGGCAGGCGGGGAACCTTGGCTTCCTCCTTCACTGGAGCAAGCAAGCTTCCTGTTCTCTTCAGCTGCCTGGCTGCCGGCCGCCATCTTGGTTGGCAGTTAATTTGCATAGAATTATTTTTATTCATTTCAAAGAGGAAGGGAGAGGGAGAGAGACATAGAAACATCAGTGATGAGAGAGAATCATTGGTACGCTGCTTCCTGCATACTCCAAGATCAAGCTTGCAACCTGGACATGTGCCCTGAACGAGAATTGAACCATGACCTCCTGGTTCATAGGTTGTCACTCAACCACTGAGCCATGCCAGCTGGGCATATTTCTATTAATTTTTAAATTGCTTAGATTTGGGCCAAATATTATTTGATTATTGATAATAGTGTTAATGTGACTATTATAAAATCTTGTATCACATATTCCCAAGTTTCTCAGACATGGTACACATTTTGATCTGAATAGTAAATATTTGACTCAGAAAATACCCTTACTTATATGATTATAACTCAGATTGTAGAATTTTAGACTTGGAAGATAAGAAATTTAAAACCCAGAGACCTTACACAATTTCCTAGCATTTTATATATGCTCAGTGGAATACTTTCTTTACATAAAATCACAAGTCAATATTTGTTCACGCAACTAGCATAAATCTTCAAATTAGTAAATCTTATTTTCAAGGTTAATTATTTTTACCTTAACTTCCATTATTTCTTTGCTTCCATTGAGTTGTGACATTACTAGATATTTTATATTTTAGCAGAGGATTGTTATTTTATATAAGATTATTGGCACAGAAAACTGAAGAGAAAGCTGAACTAAAAGTAACACATAAGAGAGCCATGTAAAAAAACTGTAATGATATAAAATAGCTTTCTCATAATTGTACTTGACTTAAATTTAGCTACATATAAACCATAACATTTATTCTGAATTACTTCAGATAACTTTAACATGACTTCTCATAAAATACTGAGTGCTATTTTATAGAAGAACATTATTATTCTTTATAGATGAATAAGAATTGTATGGAAGTAGATAAATATCATATTACCTTTACTGACATGACTGGTGGTGAAATTTATCAAAATAATCCTCAAAAATGTTTGCCAATCTATTCCTTTTTCACTAGGAGAATGGGCTCTTTTAGACAATGAATTATAGAAGGTTTTCATATACAAGCCACTTACCATTTTAATATACATAATTTGAATCGTTTATAAATATATTAGGACATAGACAAAATGACATGAACATGTCATTGATAAAAATACACTGAAGATAAAAGAGATTAAAATTTGTTTTTACAATTAAAATTATCAGGATGATTCTGTCATGCCATTCATATCAAAGTGGCTGCCAGTGATACTAGAGAGAGAAAATGATTTTTATTTCTGAAAGACTGCTTATTAAGATTTTGAGCAAAGCATTTTGTGAAGACATAAGGAGCAATTGTCCAAATAGATACTGAAGTTATTGTCACTACAACATGCCACTCTCAGATGCCCATCACTCATTATTGTTTGTGGAGGAGTGTAATCTTTTTAGAGAGGAAATAAAGATTGAATTTATTCATTCAATATGTAGCATTTTTGGGTTACTATAATACAATTCATTGTTTGCAGTTTAGACAGATCAAGGTTAAAGACACTCAAACACTTTTCCCAATCTCATAAACCACTCTTAACTCTTACAATATTTTAAATGTCCAAAGGGGATTGATCGGACACAGGGAGATAAGATCTGAGAGCTTACTGAGAAAGAGAATTCTTTGCATTATATATTTGCCCTTGATATAGTATGATGATGAAATTTTTAGGAAAAGTTCTAGTGCAATGATCTGTATGCCTGTCTCTCTATCTTTCCTCTCCAAAACAGGCAAAATAGAGATATTCAGGTGAGGATATATAGCATAAATTCATAGATTTTGTCTATTGTGATAGCATTGCATCATGGTTCAATGAAGACTGCAGAATTAATGTTCAAAAATATACATGTAAATGTTGCATGACTTTACATTGGAGTCTACTCAGTTTTCTATTATTTCTTTCTTCATGTCCTTACTTCAGTCTAATGCTCACCCAACTGGGCTATTTTGGCTTGGCCTGCTTCATGTCCCTTTCTTTATATGCATTAATCACTGGTCAGGCTGGGTTGTCTACCTATATTGCACTGAAGAGCACCATAGCCTATAAGCCTTTGCTATATATCTCTGTAAGGCCCTGATTATTCCATCCTGGTTTCCATTCCAAATTTTTCACCATATAGGGGAATTACACCCCTTCCTCCCACCACACACACACACACACACACAGTTAAATGCTGTCATCTGACCTCTACTCTTCTAGGATCTAGTAATCCTACTGAAAATAGATCAATATTGTTGCATCATTTCCTACTGTAATCCAAAACATATAGAAAATGTCAATCTATAGAGTTAATCTACAGTGCCAATCACTCCTTACAAGCATATTTCTTAGATAAGCTTAGAAAGTCCAGAGGAATCAAGACATTTAGAATTCCATCCAGCCATGCTCAGATATGCTCATTTCAAGCATCAAGATGATTCCTTCTCTGTCAGGCCCTGACTTTGTCATGGGAAGTTTGCTGAGCCTGAAATTGTTGCCATTTCTCAAATTTGACGCCTTGTTCCATTGTGTCCTGAGCCCTGTATCTGCTGAATCCGTTCTTCAGCTGTGGGTGATGAGAATCTTTTAAAATGCAGTCACGAAACCATCCACCTTCTGCAGCTTCTTTCAAGGTATAGTGAGCTGTCCTGAAACTCTCATCTACTTTTTTAAAAAAATATATTTTATTGATTTCTTACAGAGAGGAAGGGAGAGAGATAGAGAGTTAGAAACATCGATGAGAGAAACATCGACCAGCTGCCTCCTGCACACTCCCTACTGGGGATGTGCCCTCAACGAAGGTACATGCCCTTGATCGTAATCGAACCTGGGACCCTTGAGTCTGCAGGCCAATGCTCTATCCACTGAGCCAAATCAGATAGGGCTCTCATCTACTTTTTATAAGGCATCTATGACACTCTCCACAACCACCACCCAGTTCCGTAGTCCTTACAATTAGTAGGCCAAGATATTGCAGAGTTCAGTGCCTCCCTTCTAGCTATCATGCTCTAGTTACCACAATCTAGATCTGCAGCCCAGAGCCAGGTAGGATATGCCAATGATCAGTTAGCCATCAAATCCACCTGGAGTAGCTCTACCCAACCTGAAGCCCAGGGATAGAGGATCACCCCTTGGCTGCTGAGCCTACTGAAATAGCCCTTCAACATGGACCTGTTTGGGGGCTGGGGTGGAGCACCCAGCTCAAGTTCTAGGGCTGTCCACATTTCTTATTTTAGTTCTATAGATTTTGTTGAACAATGCCTCTGAGTGTGTTAGAACTAAGCCCTTTGATCACTCTCCAAAGACTCTGAATGACTGACTTTACTAATTTTGACCAGTTAAATATGAGGTTCTCCATGGGGAGAGGTTTCCTGGGCTTCCACACCACATTCCACAAGACCTGCCTCACCAGGTTGACTTTGATCCTTTTACCAGCTCTGAGTGCCATAGTCCCCACCAAGCTGGTGTTTTTTTTTTTTTTTAAATATATTTTTTTATTGATTTTTTACAGAGAGGAAGGAAGAGAGATAGAGAGTTAGAAACATCGATGAGAGAGAAGCATCGATCAGCCGCCTCCTGCACATCTCCCACTGGGGATATGCCCGCAACCCAGGTACATGCCCTTGACCGGAATCGAACCCAGGACCTTTCAGTCCGCAGGCCGACGCTCTATCCACTGAGCCAAACCGGTTTCGGCAAGCTCGTGTGTTTTAACAACTATTTGCACCTACAGTCTTCTTTGAGGGGGTGGGTGTAATAGGCCATCACAGCCCCCTCACCTGTATTGGGGGTTAGATGTGATTAGGATTTTATGTCACCTCTGCTACCTGCAGAAGGAAGCCTTTAGCTGAGGGTTACTTTCAGTGCACACACCCTACTCCTTTGTCTCAGAGCAGAGCAAACGCAAAGATGTGATTTACAGTCCAGAGCACTGCACAGCATGAGGCAGGTCCGGCTTCTCTTTCTTCCCTCTCCGGCCTTCCCTTCTTAATAAATCACTTACACTTGAATTCTTGACTGGGTATCTGCCTCTGAGAGAACCGGAAACCAGAAAAGTATTTTATAACATTTTATAACATGAGGGTGATTTTGCAAGAGCTGCATCTGATAGAAAGGAACAAATCCAAAAAGAGAAATGGGCCATGACAATTGAAGGGACAGAACTCAGTATTGAAGTCTCAGTGTGGAATTCAGACTGTTAGGTAACAGAGATGCAAGGAATGACTCAACTGAGTGCCAAGTTTGGGTCAACAGGAAGTCCCCGTTATTATAGATCAACGAAATGGCCATTGGCCATTGAACATGATTTAAAGATGAAGGTGGGGAGCCCTGATCATAACTGAATTCAGGTAAGTTTGGTTCATGTGTTCCTGGTTCAAAAAGTGACCAATGGAATTCAGGCAATAGGTCTAGATCATGAACCTTCCCTAGAAGTTTAGGAGAGTAATCTCTTAGTGATAGAGGCAATATGTCCATTCCAGGAACAGGGTAGTAAGTATTACAGGTAAGGAGTGTTTCTGGATATTTAGATAACCATTAGAAAGGAAGACAAATCACCTTTAACCTCCATAAATACTTATTTATTTTAATTGTTAATGTACCAATTTAGCAGACTTTATCAATTAAAAATGTGATCCATGTTTGTGTATGTCAGTGTGTGTAGTTCAAATGAAAGGTTCTGTAAACATTTATATCATATATTTTATAACAAAAAAAATGTCTGTTATGAAAAGGAGCTTGGGAGGAATGGTAACATATTTTAGGTTGTAGTTGGGGAGAAGCTTGGGCAGGGAAATAGCCTGTGGGTCTAATACACATAAACTGCATAACACAGATCTTTCAGCCATGGGTGTCGGTGGGGAGACCAGTGAAAATAGAGCAACACAAGAAATAATCAGATTATAGCGATTTTGTGTTCTGTTGATTTTTTTTAAAGTAATAAACTTGTCAGAAGTTATTCTTTGTCAGCAAAAGCCTGGGGATTATACACAACACTTTCCACCATAACACAAAGTAGAAATAATAAACCAGTCCAGAATATTCACGAGCTGTTGCAATAAGAACATTTTTCAGATTAGACAGTGGAAAGTAGCATTCTCCATTTTCAACCATTTTCACACAACGGATGCTAACTCTGAGCCTATTGTTGATGAGGAACTAATTTAAGAATCTAAAGTTTGAATAAATGCATATGGAGCAATATGTAAGTGTTGCTAGAATGTTAGAATATCAGGTTGGATTTGAGTAATAATTGTGCATTCTTGCATGACTTTTTCCAGGTATTGAATTTTGAAGAGGACACCCCAGGATTATATTAATAAGTTTAATTAACATAATTCATCATTAGCTCCCTAGTTAGTATGAGGATTTGGCATATTTCTCCCTTGTTATTACAATGTTCTTGACTTTGTGTGGGTTTGACCTAGTTTGCAGTTGCTTAGTGTTGAAGAATTATGCCATTTTTGCTTCCTCATTTCCCTTCTAACTTTCCTATGCTCCTGCTGTGGTCTCCTGGAGATTTCTCACTTATCCCAGAACACCAGGCATTGACTGTCTCAGCAATTAGTTGGCAAGACTTGCTTACTCAGAAACCTGTGGTTCACCCACAGATCAATCACTAGGGGAAGAAAATATATTTCTTATCACTTGCAGTCAGACCCTTCTTCATCTTGTTTTCCTGAACTCTTTCCTCCCCACCCCCATGTGTCATACATTCTCCCTTGAATATAAGCAAAGTATTCTTCCAGTCTCCTGTGGAAACTTTTTTTTCCAACTAGTTCCTAGAATTGTTTCTTTTTGCACCTTTCAGAATATATAACCAGCTCGTCTTTCTTTACTATGAGGTTATTTAAGAAAGTGACAACTTGGCCATTGGTCACCATGCCTCATAGTTGAGTTGAAATACCACTGGGGGAGCAGTATGTGATACTGCGTTTGACAGTGGGGAAAGGGAAACTCTCTATGCAGCCCAGATGAAGGTCTTTCCCAGATTGACTATACTTAGTGTTACTTTAATTTCCTAATAAGGATAGTTTGGCATTAACCCTCAAGTTACCTATATAATGTGAATAATAGTTAGTATAGTTTATGTTTATCATGCATATATTCATGTGTATATGGATTTATGATTCATTGTTTTTGTGAACTCTATACATTTCAATGAGAAACATATCAGTAATTCTCCATCCTCTCTATGTCCTTGTAATGCACTGTGTGAAAAACCTCATCACATCTTTATAAAATAGGTGCTAACTGGATGGGCTCAGAAAGCAGTTGTAGTAAAGTTACCATCTGGTGCCTGCACCTGAAATTGAGCTGGCAGATCTGGACATGGGTTTCTCTATTGCCATACATAAAACTTTTCATCAAGTCTCATTATCCTGCAGCAGATGACACCGTTGACCATTTCTCTTTAAAAATGTTTCTCCATTGAATTTTGTAAAATAATTCCATCCTGGTTGTTCTATCTTACTGGTTATAGCTCATTCTTTCTCCTTCTCTGTCTTATTATTCTGATTCTACTTTATATTTTTATATTTCCCAGTATTCTTTATTCATGGTTCTATTTCCAATAGATTTTCTTTCAGTTGAAAATAGCTTTTCAGTTGGATTATGCACAAAGAAAATGTATTGGCTCAAGTAACAGGTATAGGCTCACTGTGAGACTCAAAATATGTCACCAAGGTCCAAGTTCAACTCTATTCTCTTCCTCCACGTGTAGGATTTGATTTTACAAAAATCTTCTAGCAAAAAGGTAGGAACAGAGTCAAACTGTGAGCTTCCAAATGCAAACCTAAGGGAAAACTTACCTATCACTATCTGTGAAGGCTCAGTGTAAATCCTTAGTGACATGTTGGCTCTCATGGTTCAGATTTTTATCCAGAAGAGCATGACAATGAGTGGAGTATGTTGACTAGCGTAGGTCAGTGTCTAGCAATAGACTTTTTCCCCCAAGAAATGCTTTTCCTTTTATTTCAGAGAAAAGGAAATAAAATCAGATACTTGCCCACCCCACCACCCACTTAGTTTCAGCCTCACCCAGAATATGGAGTGAAGGAAGGCTAGGGCCCAGTCTCCTAGGAAGCCTTCCCTTCCCCCAACCCTCCCTCCCTCAAAGTGGCAAGGTCAGAAAAAAATTAACTATGTTGTTCCTCTCCCAGCACTGGACAGAGGCCCTACTGCAGCCAAAAAGAAGGGAGGGTGCAGATGAGGGGAAAGGATGACCCAGTCACTACACAGATGCCCCCTTCCCAGGCAGAGAAACTGCCCTGGCTGGCTGCAGGGGGATGGGAGGGGGTGGAGGTAGGTTATGGGGCAGGGAGATGAGAAAAGCCCTGAAAACTATTTCCCTTTAACCTGATATATTTATATATTTACAATTATAAGGGGGTTTGGAAATTTGGAGTAACAGTTCTTTAAAGACAGAGAGTAAAAGCCAAATAGCACCCTCATCTTGGGTCTTGGTCATATTTCCCTGCCTCCTAGCTCCAAAAACCTTCAGTAGGAAAGGGGAAACAGGAGGAAGAGGCTGGAAGAAGAGACTGTTTGAGGGTCTTGAGCCTACAACTCACTCCAAAAGAAGGTGAGACAGCAGAGTCCCACCCAGAAAAGGGCCACTTGTCCCCTGCCTCTCCACCAGCTCCCCATATCTCCATGTGGCTTAGGCAGAGGGCTATGCCAGACCCATGTACTCCAACACACTGCATGGTGACTCATCCTCCTCCTGTAGCAGGTCAGCCTGCTCAGTAGCCCTTAGCACACTCTTCTTGACATCACCTCCCATCAAGAACTCATCCAAGATGAAGTAACCCTACTCAAAATTAAAGATGATGTCCAGCTCACACACATTACCAAAGGATTTGTCCAGGAGCTCCACATATCTGTGGATCAGTTCCAGGGTGATGAGCTCATTGTCTTGGCCCTCGATGGTGCAGCAGAAGTAGAGGTTGGCGTATCTCTTATAGACAACTTTGAGGTCTCTCCACTTGAGGAAGCTGTGCATCTTGGGCTTGCGAGCCAGGACAACCTGCATGAGCTTCCAAACCATCTTTTTTCTCTCCTTGTCTGATGTCGCCAGGTACCATTTTTGCAGCTCAGCTTTCCCTGCCGGCTCAACAGCAGATTGAATCAATCATCCTGCAGCCTTCATCTTAGCGAGTCATAGCAATGGACTTTTTGAGTAGGACAATGCTTTGTGCAGTAATGTCTAGGCATTGCATGGTGCTTGGCATCCCTAACCTAGGGAAGAAATACCAGTAGCATCCCCTCCTCCAAAAAGCCCCATGAATTTCTAATTATCTGCAATGGATCATTAGGAGTGCACTCGGAATGGAGAGCTTCTGGTTTAGACCAATCAGAACCCATCTCTGAATGGGGTGGGATCTATTTGGCCTAATGTTATGGGCTCAGAGTGTAGGAGAATAGATTTCTGATAGGAAATTGATGTTTACTATTTAATGAGAAAACTATAGATAATGTTTGCTGTGATTGGATGTTACTATAGGCTTTTTCAATTTCTATACCCTCTTCTGCAGTAATATCACCCTTAATATTTTAACTATCAACGTCAGGCTAATGGCCTCTAACTCAATCAATACAGCAAGATTTTTCTGCTGAGATCCCAGCCATTATATACAACACAAACTCATCTGTTACTCTAATCTCAACAGGGTGTGCTCCTGAGTTTCTCATCTGCTTTTTATTTCAAATTTGTGCTTCCATTTTAATTCACTTTTTATTAATCATCCCATGCTTTCAGCACACTCTATCCTCCATAAAAACTAAACAGCAAGTTATATTGATTATACTTCTTAAAAACTGTTATAACCCATTCTTTCTACTCACTTGTTATTGTAATACATTGAGTTATAAAAAAATGTAAGTATATTACTTGAAAAATGACTTCTCTACCTCATTTTGGTATCTTTCTGTCCATCTACTATAAAATTACTAAGGCATTCTTTCACACATCAAGTCTGATTATTTCATTAATTTGGTGATTTCTATCCCACTGCCTGTTTTAGTAAATAGTTTTATTGGGATACAGTTTCCCACATTCACTTACACATTATGTATAGCTGTGTTCATGTGACAAGAGCAGAGTTACAGAGCTGTCCCATTGAATAAAATGCCATTCCATTAGCATGCCATATGACACCCTGTGACATGTTGCTTCTATTATCACATCCTCGGCTATACATGTCTTGAGAACTATCTCACACTGCTTTGTCAAACCTGACTCAGCAGTTCATTGGATGCAGGATGCTCCTCCACAAGATCATGTCCAGTACATGTCATCTGCTTCATTCAACCCAAAGCATACTCTGCCAGTTTGGTCCAAATGCACTTCCACTTCATTGCCAAAAAGTTACCTTCAGTGTAAGTTTTTCAGAATGTCTTCAGTGATCCTAGTGAGATAGAATTAATAATTTCATTCCAGCTTTGCTTCTACACCCTAGCCTTACTCTATTATTGTAATAACTAGAGGCCCGATGCATGAAATTCGTACAAGAAGCTCGGCCCTTGCAGCCGAGGCGGCTTGCCTCTACGCTTGCAGCCCCTGGTTTTGTCCAGTGTTTGGAAGGTCATTCGGCTGTCTGGGCAAGAACAGTCACAACTTGTCCTGCCATCTTGAGTAGATAATAATCAGTTTACTCACCCAGATGGGAAATTTTGTGCTCATGGAGAATCTCTTTTGTGTAGATTAGAAAGCAAGTGTTTTCATTGGAAATGAAATCTCTAATTGATTCTAACTTTGTGGTTTAGCAGCTCCATATAATCCCATAGCTTTCTGCCCTTTGAGGTACTACTGATTTTCTAGAAAATAACTTCACTGCCACGTGAGTACTCAGTGCCACAGATATCCTAGACTTTAAATTAATTTTATTGTTAATATTAGTGCATTTTTTTGTGGTGGAATACCCCAAGACTTTATTTCTAGGAGGTATGCCATCCCCTATAGGAGCCAATGAAAATGTTTGGATTTGGCGCCAATCCCTTAGTATTAATGACTTAGACTCTAGTAAGCAGAACATTGACCTATTTTCCTGAAGCTTATGAAGAATTTCCTTCAGAAAGTGGTTCACTGCTGATCTGTAAAAGTGCAAAGATGTACAGTATTGGCAGGTGGTATAATAATGACATGTGGTGAACACGTGGTATGAGAATATTGCTACTGCATATTAATAGTAGGTTCTTGGGCAGATCAGATCCTTTGAGGATGGCATTAAAAACAGTCTCTCTGGAAACATTTATATCACTAATTGTTTGGTGTTGTTTTTTATTTTCAATCATTCAGCAAATTTATTGAGCACCTACCATGTAACACCCATTGTGCTGGAATCTAGGGAAAAAAACATGTAAACATTCTTTTCCCCATGCAGCTCAGGAAATGGAAATACTCAAGTTGTAATTTTAGGAAGAAATGTAGATTTTCCCTGTAGTCATCACTCATGATTTTCCAAACACTTAAAATGCCATATTGAAAATAAGATTGCATATATCTGGCAGGGTAATGCTCCTGGTATTGCTAAAACAGAGGCCAAAATGTCACATAATCATAATGGAAGACACATTATTAGTATTGTTGGTACCTAATGATAGAAAAATGAATAAATCTACTTTATTCAATTGAGAGTTCAAAATTAAAAGCACAGTTTAGGAAATCATTTCAGTTATAAATATATTTTAGAAGTATTCAACTACAAACCAGCAATTTGTTTTTAAAACTTTATTACTCAATATAAATATGGACATATGGTGTGAATAATGAAATGAATCCAAATGAGTATTACTGAAGTCCAAAAATAGATGTAGTAGAGTGAAAAGTAAGGGGCACATTTAAATAGTTGATGCTATCTGAAAAGAGGTGAGGATAAAAATTGTGTTTCCTAGGTGATAATATTGATGCTAGGCGGGTAGTTTAATTCATGTACTTACTAATGAGCATATTTTATTGCAGAATATAATTTTGCATTCCGTGGGAGCTGAATTAAGCAGCACTGCGAATATTGGTCCCTATTGGAATAAGCAGTTTCTACTCTGGATCTCTCATGAAATGGCTATCCTCTGGAAAAACATAAAAGATTTATGGCAGTTATTTAACACATAAAATAAAGATTCTACATAAGGCATTAAAGTTTGAAAGAAAAACAGGGCAGATAAGTAAATTAGTTCTATTTTTTGCTTTATTTTTCCATGTGTTGCTAAACAAGTCCCTTGATCTCTTTGCATCCCAGTGGTTTAGAAAGTTTGGTAATAAGCAGAGAAGAGGGGATTTTCAGGAGTAGAAATTAGCTGCATTAAAGAATATGGCCATAGTAACCGCAACAAGTAGTTGTATTTGGAAGGAACGCCTCATAAAGGTAAGGATGAATGCCAGTGGAATTTCAAACAATACCAAACCAGAAATAAATGATCAGGGTCACCATTTAGTCAAGGGAAGAGAGAATGTGGAAAAGAAACAAATGGAGAGTGGGGCGCGAAAATATGTAGAGATTAATGATTGGATGATATGAAGCAAGCCTTCAAAAGCAAATGTGGTCGGGCTGCTGACCCTTTTGTGTTATGGTGGAAGGAGCACCCATCCCAAACTCCTATCAAGATGCCTTTTCCCTAAGCATCAGATTGGCACTTTACCATTTAATGTTTTAGTTTCTAAAGGACTTAGTTTTTTTTTTTTTTTTTAAAAAATACATTCCCAGGCTAAATAATTAGCTGTGGCCCCATCTGTACTCCCTCATTCAACCGTTAACAATATGTGTCCATTGTGGGCCCAAGGGTAACTCTCAGCTGCTCACGACCTGCTCTCTGGGATGGAGGTGCTCACAGTCCATGCCTCTCAGTTTACCTTGCACTCTGCCCTTCGTAAAGAGGTTCACATTTCCTCTTTATCTTTTCACTGAGGGTAACAATCTTCACTACATACCAACAACATGAAAGGACAAAAAATGAACAGGCTAGCGTTTTGCTGGTGGGGTACCATCCAGAACAAAGCACTCTGATTATGCCAGCTCAAAATACGTTCTTTTCATGTTACCATTTCTGTGGAACAGTTTTTTATCTTTCTTTCATTCCTTTTTTATTTTTTTTATTTTACCATTTCTGGAGAAATAAATGCCTGCTAATTGAGATGCGAGATAATTAATTGGCTATCTCTAGCATTTGTTCACAGGCAGATCCAGGCAGTGTGAGGCCTGAAGCTTATACAATCTGGGCATGATCTCTTAAAAATGCACACAAATTACTAAAACTAAATTAGGTACAAGGCCCTGGAAGAAGCCCATGCAATTTGGAAGGCCCCGAAGCTTAATCTTCATTAACTTCCAGGAAACCTGCCTCTGTATATAATTGCTCCTCACTTATTAGCAAGCGAGGAAGGGATGGCGAAGTCAGCAACTGGCTGGCCTTGGAGCACCAAGGAGAGTCAGGGATCGGCTATTGTCATCGGCGAGCTGATTGCTTTCAGAGACCGGGGCTGAGGATGTTCTCTCTAAAATATCATCTAAAGAGCAGAGGAGGTCTAGGGAGCAGCACATCTCAGCTCTTTACTTTTTAATGTGACACCCCCCACTGTCTCTGCATTGTGTGTCTTTCCTTTTTAAAGGTCCACTCTTCCTGAAAAATAGCACAGGCTAGATCTGCCTTTTAATAGTTCAAAATGGAGATGGCAAACTTTTTGTGTCTACATGTATTGTTGTACTAAATATTTTAAATGGGCCCTTACATAGTACTGCATCATTTACCCAACTATTAATTATTTAAGTATCTGTTATGGGTTTAATTGCATCCTCCAAAAAGCTAATGTTCAAGTCTGAACCCCCAGAACCTCAGAATGTGATCTTATTGGGCAATTGGGTCCTTGCAGATGTAATTTGTGAAATTGAGATGAGGTCATACTTGACTAGGCTGGGCTCTTCATTCAATAGGATTGGTGTCCTTATAAGAAGAGGAAATACATAGACCCACCAGAGATGAAACCACATGACAACAGAGGCAGAGATTGGAGCAGGTAGGGGTGGGATGAGCAGATCAGCTGCAAGTGAAGGTACTCCAAGGATTGCTGACAACCAGCAGGACCTAGGAACAGGCAAGGAAGGGTTGTTTCTTACAGGTTTCAGAGGGAGGTGGCCCTACTGACAGTTTGATTTCAGGCTTCTGGCCTCCACACTATGAATGAGTCCATTTCTGTTGTTACAAGCCATCCTATTTCTAGGGCTTCATTATGGCAGCCCTTAAAACCAATATGACATCGAATAACCATTATGAGTATTAGTTGCTGGGCACATAGTAGAGAATATGATGCCATTCTCCCTGTCCTCGTGCAATTAATCTATTGAGGAATATCCACTCTCAACAATAACTATCTGCCTACCTATCTCTTTGTAACATATGCAATGAAAGTGGGAATCGAATCTTCCGATTTCAGTGTCTTTCTCTGTACCATGTGGACAAAATATATGAAATGCAAATATTTCTTTTATTTAAAAAATAGTGTCTATATATAATCTCTTATAAAATAGTAAGTTACCCAAATAATGGTTGAAAGACATTGCAGTTAAGTTCCAAAAGAGACAAATGGTTTGACAATAAGTGACAGAAACCTTGCCAGCATCCATTAGGCTATAAAAATAAATAAATAAAAGTTAAAAAATAGGTAAATTTTATGGGAGGCTTGAGTAGCTCCATGAATGACAACTAGTTCAGGAAAAATACTTGTTGGTGAAGAATCATGTCAGAACGTGTGATGTAGAGTAGAATTGTCTGGCTAGAGCCATGGAAGGGTATTTCACAGGATGTGCTAGAAATGTTAGGCAGAAATAGAATGTTCATTGAAAAGCCTGTCACTTTTGGACTCTCTACTTATTATTAAGTCCTAGGCCAGTAAGCATGGGAACCTCGGTGAGTTATTTTTAAATCAGAGGTAAAGATAAATATTGTGAAGTTACTTGTGAAGATTAATTCAGGTAACACATGCAAAACACATCAGTTAATCTGGGTAGGTAACCAGATTGGTACTGTGTATCATTGCCTGTGGAGTAAAATTCTTCCCTACCACTCATTTCTTCATATTTTGTACCCCAAGGAAATGACAAATTACAATCAATTCATAGAGTGAAATGACTAGTTTCAAATTTTCAAAGTCATGCACATCTTTTGAAAAGAGCAAACAAACACAATTTTTCCTAGTTTTTACTTTAAGTTAGATCTCATGTATTGAGTCAGCAGTCACTGAAAATATCTCTAAATTCCTACAACCAGAAAGTAAGCTAATCAGTTATATTCATATAGCAATTAACTCATCATTTGTTACTTATTTTGATTGAATTAGGATTCTGGAATCAAGGCAGAATGCTGTTTAATTTCAAAATTCAATCTGAGACCAAGAACAACACTCTATTCCAAAACCCACTCATAGAAAAAAATTACACATATGAAACATGATTATGTAAGATTATCCTTCTAGTTAAAAGGTATTTGATAGGTGTGTATGTGTGTGTGTGTATATGTGTATGTGTGTGTGTGTGTAGTTATTAATCTTCAAATCCTTTATATTGAGTTGGCTCTTTATTTTTTAAGAAAATAATTTAATCAAATTTCATTTCTTGAAGAAATGCCGCAGTAGGCAAGGCAACCAAATTCTGGAATATGACCTCATTTGTAGATCACTTTGCCTCTGAGCACTAAGTTGTTTTGCTTTCTCGACATACTGCAAATGAACCTTGCTTTAGTTTTGGTAACTCTAGTCTCCCTACTAAGATATTCAATTGTTTGCATATGGTAGGCCTGCAAAGTATTGTAAGTACTACAAGCATAAAAAAAACATACATGAAATATCTCAACCCAAATTTAAAGATAGCTATTTTTTTACTGATTTATTTTTGTTTATTTTTAATATTTAGTTATTTTTACCACAGTTATTACATGTTTGGCTTTTCTCCTTAAATTGAACTTAATGTGTTCCATTAATTGAAAAATTACCACATTTATGTAAAAATACTGCTATCCATTTAAAGATGGAAGCTGAATGGGTTTGTCAACAGGTTGCATTTTATCATACAACATTTGATATTCAAAATATCAGTAATTGAAACTAATAATTGTTAGCCTATGGTTAAACCCATATTGCCTCTTAATGCCGCTATATTTACTTATACTAATACTAGAGGTCCGGTGCATGAAATTTGTGCAGGGGGGGTGTGGGTCCCTCAGCCCAGCCTGCACCCTCTCCAATCCAGGACCCCTCAGAGGACATCCCACTTGCAATCCTGGACCTCTGACTCCTAACCACTTGCCCGCTTACCAGCTTGATCACTGCCTAACCACTCCCCTGCTGAGACTTTAATTGAAATGTAAACTATGAGCTATAAAAAGAGTTTTTTATTTTTAATTTTTATGCAAAATTATGTTCCAATATTTTTATAAAGTACCTGCCATTTTGCTACTCATATTGTAACTATTGCATCTCCTAAAGGTGCAATTCATAACAATATTCTGAAATGCATATAATTGATGAGTAAGACCTCTGTTTATACAAGGGTGTGGAAGATATTAAAACTATCTCTGGGAAATGAATGTGAGACCATAAATGTAGTAAGTTTTTTTCTTTTTTATCTTACATTCATTTACCTTTTTTCAAAATTTTGTGTTGCAGTTTTTCTGGTCATTTTGAAAAGATCTCTTTCTCGGTTGGCTTGGACAGGTGCTCCCATAGATACAGGATCTGAGATTAGTGACCATTAAAGCAACAGCTGTGTTTGGGACAGCTGGGCAGCATATAGCAGCAATACTTTCCAAATTAGTTGTCTGAGAAAGATGTCTGTTGAGAACAACGCAGGAGATAAGTTCAACTATCACACCCATATCCCATCCTTGTAAACTCTTAAAAATAATCTAAAGCCTTGGTAAGGTGGGTTAAATTGTATTTTAAATCTAATTAGATTGGCATTTAGAGTAAAAGTGCTACTCCCACCAGCTTTTTCTTTCATATATTCCACATAATAATTCTGCCATTTAATGATATTACAAAAATAAGGTATGTGAAAAAAGACACAGTCCTTTCGATTTTGTTCTTTCTAATTTAGAGAGTTTGTATAATTTGACCATATGTGCTGTATTATCTTCAGGTACTTAACCATGCCAGACAATGAGGCTGAAGGTAGAAATATATTTTTTTTCTCTCTTTATTGATTAAGGTATTACATATGTGTCCTTATTCCCCCATTGTCCTCCCTACCCCCCCGCTCATGCCCTCACCCCCCTGATGTCTGTGTACATTGGCTAGGCTTATATGCATGAATACAAGTCCTTAGGTTGATCTCTCCCCCTTACCCCCACCCTCCCCTACCTTCCCTTTGAGTTTTGACAGTCTGATTGATGCTTCTCTGTCTCTGGATCTGTTTTTGTTCATCAGTTTACGTTGTTCATTACATTACATAAATGAGTGAGATCATGTGATATTTATCTTTCTCTGACTGGCTTATTCCACTTAGCATAATGCTGTCCAGGTCCATCTGTGCTGTTGCAAACGGTAAGAATTCCTTCTTTTTTACTGCAGCATAGTATTCCATCGTGTAGATGTACCACAGTTTTTTAATCCACTCATCTGCTGATGGGCACTTAGGCTGTTTCCAAATCTTAGCTATGGTAAATTGTGCTGCTATGAACATAGGGGTGCATATATCCTTTCTAATTGATGTTTATAGTTTCTTAGGAAATATTCCTAGAAGTGGGATCACTGGGTCAAAGGCGAGTTCCATTTTTAGTTTTTGAGGAAACTCCATACTGTTCTCCACAGTGGCTGCACAAGTCTGCATTCCCACCAGCAGCGCAGGAGGGTTCCTTTTTCTCCGCATCCTCTCCAGCATTTGTCGTTTGTTGATTTGTTGATGATAGCCATTCTGACAGGTGTGAGATGGTACCTCATTGTTGTTTTGATTTGCATCTCTTGGATGATTAGTGACTTTGAGCATGTTTTCCTAGGTCTCTTGGCCTTCCTTATGTCCTCCTTTGAAAAGTATCTATTTAGGTCGATTGCCCATGTTTTGATTGGGTTGTTGATATTCCTTTTGCTAAGTCATATGAGTGCCCTATAAATGTTGGAGATTAAACCCTTATCGGAGATAACATTGGCAAATATGTTCTCCCATGCAGTGGGCTTTCTTGTTGTTTTGTTGATGGTTTCTTTTGCTTTACAGAAGCTTTTTATTTTGATGTAGTCCCATTTATTTATTTTCTCTTTCATTTCCATTGCCCTAGGTCACAGGCGTGGGCAAACTACGGCCCACGGGCCGGATCCGGCCCGTTTGAAATGAATAAAACTATTCAAAAAAAAGACCGTACCCTTTTATGTAATGATGTTTACTTTGAATTTATATTAGTTCACACAAACACTCCATCCATGCTTTTGTTCCGGCCCTCCGGTCCAGTTTAAGAACCCATTGTGGCCCTCAAGTAAAAAAGTTTGCCCACCCCTGCCCTAGGAGCATATTGGTGAAGATATTGCTTTGGCATATGTCTGAGATATTGCTGCCTGTGGATTACTCTAATATTTTTATGGTTTCCCGCCTTTTGTTTAAGTTATTTATCCATTTTGAGTTTATTTTTGTGTATGGTGTAAGTTGGTGGTCTAGTTTCATGTTTTTGCATGTATTTAGACCAGTGATGGCGAACCTCTGACACGCACGTCAGAGGTGACACACAAACTCATTTTTTTGGTTGATTTTTCTTAGTTAAATGGCATTTAAATATATAAAATAAATATAAAAAATATACATCTTTGTTTTACTATGCTTGCAAATATCAAAAAATTTCTATATGTGACATGGCACCAGAGTTAAGTTGGGGTTTTTCAAAATGCTGACACGCCAAGCTCAAAAGGTTCACCATCACTGATTTAGACAGACATTTTAAAGGGATAGAAAATGTCTTAATAGTTCTGGTTCTCAAAAATTGAGTGTGAGGCCTTTGGGAACAAGTTTATTTACGTCAAACAATTAAAAAGCCAGTATTATTTTGAAAATAGTTTATTATGCTCCATGATATAAAGTCACACACAGTTCACTGCCTTTCTGGAAATCAAGGCTTCTCTTTTGACTTCGTCACCAGAAAAACAACAGTCTAGGCAATCTAGGGAGACTGCATGTCCAGGGTCTTGTTGGTTCATAAATCAAACTTTGACTTATCCTTGGGGTTCAGGCTTCTAACCTTTGGAGCAAGGAGCAGACAAAGTAAAATGAAGGGAAAATCTACCACATCTTTTAAGTATACAAGCTTCCCTTGAGACTATGGGTCTGTCCCGAAGACCATCAGGAGGGATTCAGGAAGGATCGCGAGGTTTGCTTCTCCAAATCCAAGGCATGCAAGTAAAATGCTTCGGTGCCTTTTCAGTGAAACAGCATTTGATTTCTCATGAGAATCTGAATGTCGCCCGAGAAGCAGCTTTTAATTAAGAATATAAATAATAACACCTCTCAGGAGGGCAGTGGAAATGATCACCAGCGTCAGAATATTAACGTTTACTATTTTTTTTCCTTTCCAAATGGTCCCTTACATCTTAATTCCTACATTGTAAGCCAGATTTCTAATGAAACACCTATGGTTTCTGAGTCTGGTGCTGTTCAAAATTAAATCCAACATTTACTTGCCGAAATCCTCAACACCTGTGACTCCATGAAAGTGTGAGGAACAGTTTATCTTCTGTAAAATTCCAAGTTATAGTTCATAATGGAAGACACCCCTGAAAACTTTTATTTCTTTTTATTACTGAGTCAGATTGGCCGTTTTTAGGCAGGGACTTTATCTGCTGCTCTTGTCCTAATGATTTATATTTTCTAGTCTGCATCTTGATACAAATGAATGAACAAAGACACAGCTGGCTGGGACCAAGATGCCTCGCCAGTTCTGACATTGGTCCATTGGGTGGCCACAGGTGTAACATAAGGCTGAAATTCTTGCATCTGATTGGCTGATTGAGACAACTTCAGTCACCGATCAAAAGCTGGTTCAGGTTGTGATAAGATACAATGCTAATATTAAGCAATGTGTCTGTGTGTACTAGTTTGCTCTGGTTGCCATAACAAAGTACCACAGACTGAGTGGCTTAAACAACAGAAGTTTATTGTCTCACAATTGTTTAGGTTGGGAAGTCTGACACTGAGAGCTTTGGCATGGTTGGTTCCTTGCGAGGCCTCTCTCCTTGGCTTATATGTAGATGGTGGTCTTCTTCCTGCCTTTACATAAGTGGTTCTCAATCTGTGGGTCACGACCCCTTTGGGGGTCGAACGACCCTTTCACAGGGGTTGCCTAAATACATCCTGCATATTAGATATTTACATTACGATTCATAACAGTAGCAAAATTACAGTTATGAAGTAGCAACGAAAATAATTTTTTTAAAATATATTTTATTGATTTTTTATAGAGAGGAAGGGAGAGGGAGAGAGATAGTTAGAAACATTGATGAGAGAGGAACATCGATTCAGCTGCCTCTTGCACACCCCCCAACTGGGGATGTGCCCGCAACCTGGGTACATGCCCTTGACTGGAATCGAACCTGAGACCCTTCCGTCCGCAGGGTGACGCTCTATCCGCTGAGCCAAACCAGTTAGGGCAGCAACGGAAATAATTTTATGGTTGGATGTAACCACAACATGAGGAACTGTATTAAAGGGTTGCGGCATTAGGAAGGTTGAGAACCACTGCTTTACATGGTCTTCCCTCTGTACTTGTCTGTGCCCTAATTTCCTCCTCTTCTGCAATCACAGCTATACTGGATTAGAGACCATCCAAATGACCTAATTTGAATTTATCTCTTTAAAGATACTCTCCAAATACTATCATATTTTGGGCTTGTACCATATAAATATGGGGGGGGGGGTCACAGTATAGTCTCTAACACTGTGACTAAAGAATTCCACTCCATTTAGCCTCTTTTCCCAAGACATTTTGGAATGGCCTCTATTTACTCCAAACCACTCTTGTTGCTGCCACTTGAGTGCTAAATAAAGCAGAAAACAAAGAAAGAAGATGGAAGAAGGAGTCAGTCCAATGAAATACTATTTATAGATCACGTGAAGCCTGATTTAGAGAAGAACACGCCAGGGGTGCAGATGATGAAGGGAAACTCAATCTTGTATAAATAATTAAGTTAACCATTGATAATAATCATGGTCATTCTGTGCACTTAAAACAGATATGCTGTAAAAATAGTGAACTTAGTGTTATAAATATGACAACGTGATTCAAAAAGTCTCTATGAAATCCAAAAAACTGGAAGCTGTTTATTTTGCTATGAAATATTTATATTTGGACGTTGAGTTAATTCTAATCCTTACTAATAAAAGTCTAAGTGATCGTCATGCCATGATGTCCTCACGCCATCACAAGATGGCTGTGCGCACTGCAGGTGTGCACAGGTGGGCGGGGCTGGGCTTGATACTTCATGGCGGCAGGGAGCCTACTTGGGAGTCCCGCCTCCCCGCAGCTTCACACTGGGAGGCCTGCCTGGGGGTCCCGCCTCCATGTGGTAAGGCCTGCCTGGGCGTCCCACATCCTCCCGCTCTGCGCGCCCAGCAAAGCCTGCCTGGGGATCCTGGTGGTCCTGGGTCCTGGGGGTCCTGGGGGTCCTGCCTCCTGTCACAGCGGCATGGAGGCAGGACCCCCGCCTCCGGCCTACCTCTTTGGGGCAATCATTGAGGAGCCCCGGATAGGTGGGCGGGGCCTACCGCTTTGGGGCAATCGATCGTGGGGCTCCTGCACTATGACAGAGCACAGGCCAGGCTGGGGATCCCCCTGAGTGCATGAATTTCGTGCACCGGGCCTCTAGTTATTAATATCAGGAAAAGGAAAAACTGAAAATAATAAAAGTGGATCTGGTATTTTGAAAAAGAACAGTCCTGTTGATGTTTGGTTTTTATTTCATTTAATATGATGATCATTCAGAAAATGTACAAATAGCTTTATTTTCTTCAATTTTATTTGTTTCAAATCAAGCAAAGCATCACATGATTGATAATATAATTAAAATCCATACATATACAAACAAGACAAACGGCCCAGTTAAATAATGTAAAAACGTATTATTGGCATCTAAGTGATCTACTGTAAACTTCTCAATATATGGTAGCAGTTACAAGCAAATCCATTTTTTATTTCATTTTCTTAAATAAAATAAGTTATAACTGCATAAATAACCTGGGAAACCTCTGCTCTTATTTAGATGCTAGAAGAATAGGGTTTTTGGAGAGAATAGGTAATGTATTTTGGGAAAATGATTTGTACTTTTTACTTTCATGTGAGGTATAATAAAATGTTATTTTCCCCTTATTAAACACAATATATTTTTCTTGTAAAGAAAAAAAAGCCCTTGACTGCTTCTTTTTTATGTGATTTAAATCATTATTTCTAAGAAAACAAGTAGCTTGTAGTCCAAAATCCTTTTGACCACATTCATACAAAACTCAAAGGACCTACATTATTTATATGAGATTAAGTATCTCAACAATGAGAAGTTATTTCTACCAATAAACTACTCACCATGCTTTGGTAGTCATTTCACTTCTGGGTGTTTAAGAATTTCAGCATATTCTCTCAAGGAAGTCAGTATTTTTAAAGTAAAATGTACTATGTGTTTTCTACTATTTGGCACTTTTCAGTCCAGGGCCCAATCATATTGTGAGTTCCCTGAGATGGTGACTGCTGAGCCCTGAGCTGCAAAATGATTGAACTCACCCAGCTCCTGCCCCTGAGGAGCCTGCAGATAGTGCAGGCAGTGGGGTAGGCTGGAGATAAACTGACATGTAATATTAATCTACTGTCATAAGCACTATTTATCCAGAAAGATCTGAGGACATTTTACTCCACATTTCTGAATCAGCAGTCTTTCTTTTATGAAAAGGAAGATATAATCATGCCGTCAAACTTCACTAATTTTGAGGAAAACCAATCTTAATTGGTGAAAGCTATTTTACAGTTCATAGAGACATGCAGCTGTTACTTCTACTTGTTTGCATTCTTTCAGACTTGGCCAACTAGGGGACTCAGGATGCTATTCATACTCATTAATTAACATACATTTATATATACACTTGAATGATTTTGTAGAAAATAGTATAAAGTACTGTTGGGCAGAAATATCAATAACTTTCCTAACAGTAACTGCTAACCATGTGGAACAACTACTGATGAAGACTGATACAGCCTGCTATGTATTACTTATGTGAAAACATATATATATGTATATATAGTTTTTCTTAATTTAAAAATTCCTACTAATTACATTAAACTAAAATTAACTTTTGCTAGTGCTTGAATAAAGTCAGAGTAATAGAAGGATAAAATGAATAGATTATAAACAGAAATTGCAGACTGGCTGGATTTTATACACTGTGTATAGTTATCTGAAAATATTAGAGTAAAAGAGACAAATAAAAAGGTTATATAAAGTTGTTTGTAAGTAAGATTAATGAATCTACTCTCTAAGTTCATCTGGAGCCCAAGCTTATGCTATTTGCACAGCCTTGAGTAAATTTGTGGCCATGTGGACTCCACACACAATGAATTGCCTCTGGGAACACTAGCTAAGTTAGACAGATGCTGGACTCGACTGGACTTTAATAGGAAGTACAAATTCTGGGCAGTGGCCTTAATTCTAGTCCTGCTGAAGACAAGATTGCACTTTTTCCATTTTTGAATGGAGGGAAATGGGACATTGCAAACCTAGGTGTTTAATTCCACAGAAATAAGGATCGCTCATCCTCCTGTGAGAGTCTCAGGAAATTCCTTTCTTTGCCACATCACAAGAACTCCACTTTGACCAGTAACAAATAGGGACACGGAGGGCACCCCACCGATAACATTATATTGTTTTCTTAATTATTAAAAATGGTCCAGGTATATGTAGTTTTTACAGTGTACACACTGCATTCTTTTATATTGACTAATTGTGTAGCACATCTGTAAATGACTCTAATTGCCCTGCAGACTTTCTAAGGTCAAGAATCCTACGCCAGTCTTTGGTATCAATGTATTTGTAGGCACCCACTCCACTCTATTTTGCTGTCTCTGTCAGGGAACAATAGCTAGTGAACATTTTAGGAATGCTAAACATTTTCCATGACAATTAATGGCCATCTCCTGTATTTACTTCAGATTGTACTCTCAAAGATAACTCCTGTGGACTTTTGTTGACATTAGTCAAATGGGAGTTGTTTCCTTTCCAGAGAAAGATGCTTTTTCTCCCTCCCGGCATTTCAAGCTTCTCAAATATGGTGGCACAAACAAATTGCTGTGAAAGGCTGAAGTAGACATTGGAAACCGAGGTGGTGTGCTGGCTGAGGCAGGGAGTAGGCTCATCTCTATTAAACTTCACATTTTATCTCCCTGAAGACAAGCTGGAGCCAAAGCACCAGCCTCCCCTGTCTGAATATTTGAGTAGCTGGAGACACAAGTTCCAGCCAACAACTTAATTACGGATTTTGAAAATTGGCATTACTCTCTTCTCTTTCCTGTATGTATTCTCTTCTAATGCCACAAGTCACAGTAAATTGCTCATTAAACTTCAAGCAATGCTATGGAATGCTTGCTACCATTTATAGGCAATGCTCTCCAAAGCACAATTAGAGGGAGTATTATGACACAGAACAATGGAGACAATTATTTCTGAAGTTTATTAATGCTAATTAGCATATGGCATCTAAGACAGCTGCTGATACTTCATTGCTAAATACTGGGGGATTAATTAGTGTTTGATGTTAATTAGCTTCTTCTGCATGTGCTTTGCCCTTAGACGCATATGCATTGTCACCACCAGGCTATTAAAAGTCTGGCCCTGCACTCTGCAAGAACATGATGTGGCATTTAGGAGTTCTTGTAGCGTATAAGGCAATGTATATGCCCTTAATAGATTCCACAAAAGCTTTAATAATTAGCTAGTTATCCCACAATTCATTTTATACATGCTAATAAGTCATGGATTTTTAAGTGCTAAAGTGAAGATGATCCTTTAATTTATCTAACAATATTTCATGTCTTCTGGTAAAGAAATGCCTTCAAATACTAGAGATTATACCAAAAAGTATTTCGTTTTAATTTATTTAAAAATCAAACTGCTTTTGCTCAAGCTTATCAATTTACACTTAATCTTTTATTTATGATGAAAATTCATTATTAAATGAATACATCAAATATGCACACTTTTCCCACTAACAAAAATAATAACTTTTTTGGTTTGTGATTTTTTTCCTCCTTGAACTGAAGCAAAATAGTTTTTCTGTCTCTTAATACCTAATATAAGAATTTAGACATAAAAACTTTTGAAGATATCAAAGTTTAGGTTAAGCCAGTGATCTAGAAAGTGTTTGTGTTAGTCTTAAAAACTTTAAGGAGCACCATTAATCTGCTTGATTCTCGTGGGGCTTGTTGGGTAGGTGAGGGATGACTGATGCTAACCATTTGCTCAAAAATTCCTGTGACAGTTATCTTTACACCCATCTATACTAATAATTGTGTAATATGCTAATTAGACCAGATGTCCTTCCGGACGACCTTCTGGACAAAGCTGGGGCTGCATGGGAAGCCCGGGTCCTGGGTGCCAGAGGGAAGCTGGTGAAGGCAGCTGGGGGAAAGAAGGCCTTCTCTTGCACGAATTTCATGCATTGGGCTTCTAGTGTTTAATAACTTTCTTCAGGTAAAATTTTCTCTATAATTAGTAAATGAACTTCACAATTCAATTTAGAGTACGAAACTCTGTGAATAGTAGCCACAAAGATATGATATGGTTTAAAAATTTTAAAATAATTTCTGGTTTTAATTTCACATGGGGATTATTAATATTTTTATGACGCTCTAGATGCACAGTTTGAATAATTGTTAAGAATATTTAGCGTCAATAATAATCACCCAACCATTTTTACCCCTTATTTTATAGTTTTTAGATTCTTTGGTGCTTATGCAATTGGTCTGAATATACAGGGTGGGGCAAAAGTAGGTTTACAGCTGTGAGTACATGGAACAAAGTTTATTCTTGCATTCTTTATTAATTATTATATTATTTTCAGTAAGAAAAACTGTAAATCTACTTTTATCCCACTCTGTGTTATGGTCAATGGCATTAATAATAGAGGAATGAAACAAATCTATCCTCAGTAAAAATTATACAATTACTTGTCAATGTTACAAACTACTATATATTCAACATCTAATTGGCTGGTAAACATGCAAAATAAGGAAGAAAAAATAGCAAATAACTTATTAATGCTTTGAATATTTTAAAATACCCATTTTTGTTATTTTAGATTGATTTCTCATTCAGATGTTTGAGATTTGGAAAACAAGGAATCTATAATAACAAAAGTCTAATATGCTAATTAGACTGGATGTCCTTCCTGATGTCCTTCTGGATGACATTCTGGGGGCCAAGGCAGAGGCGGCTGCCATGGTGGGGGTAAGGGGGTGGGGTTCGAGGCAGAGGCAGCCATGGCATTGGCAGTGGGGGCTGAGCCCCTTGCACGAATTTCATGCATCAGGCCTCTAGTATACCCATAAAAGAGGTTATTTTTTTTTTATGCTTCATCTCCTTCTACTTTTACAACCTATTCTTCATAATTTTATTTATAGTTTTACATTCCTTCCCAGAGAGTGAATAAAAGGTTCAAGAAAGTTAGATTTTAGGGGATGAAAAAAGATACAAAACTAATAATAACTGGCTGTTTAAGAACACAGGGTATTGTAAATGGTAATAGAGAGACCCATATCAATATTACAGATGTGTACATGATTGTGGTTTTCAAGATTAAAAAACTATGGTGATGATGTTATTAACTTGCAAGAAACTGAGATAAGCTGTGATATATAAATAGCACAAACTCCTCATATATGTGGTTAAAATATGGAATTATTTTGAAGAGTAGTTAAGATCATTGTATTCAATATATTTATTTAAGTATTTTTATTTAAAAACTCAATATTGATTAATTATAATTTACTAGAGGCTCAGTGCACAAAAATTTGTGCACTCGGGGGGGAGGGAGGGTCCCTCAGCTTGGCCTGTGCCCTCTTGCAGTCTGGGACCCCTCAGGAGATAATGACCTGCTGGCTTAGGCCTGCTCCCAGGTGGCTGAGGGCAGGCCCAATCCCTAGGTGCAGCCCCTGGTCGGGCTCAGAGCCGGGCTGATTGAGGAGTTGGGGCGCAGCCCCCTGTCATGCACAGAGCAGGGCGGATTGGGAGGTTGCGATGCCACCCTCAGTCATGCTCAGGGTAGGGCCGATTGGGGGGTTGGGGCACCGCCCCCTGTCACACTCAAGGCAGGGTCGATGGGGAGGTTATGGCTCTACCCCATCACACAAAGAGCAGGGCTCATTGGGGGGGGTGGGGGGTTGGGGTACTGCACCCTGTCACACACAGAGCAGGGCCGATCAGGGGCTTGGGGCGCTGCACCCTGTCACACACAGAGCCGCAGGGCGATCAGGGGGTTGGGGAGCTCCCCCCTATCAGGCACAGAGCAGGGCTGATCAGGGGGTTGGGGCGCCTTCCCCTGTCACGAACAGAGCAGGGTGGATAGGGAGGTTGTGGCCCTGTCCCCTGTCACACACAGAGCTGCAGGGCGATCAGGGGGTTTGGGCGCTGCCCCAGTCACGCTGATCCCGGTGCCAGGAGGACTCTCGGCTCCGCTGATCCCAGTGCTGGGAGGCATATTACCATTTTACTATATAGAATAGAGGCCTGGTGCATGAGTGGGGGCCGACTGGTTTGCCCTGAAGGGTGTCCTGGATCAGGGTGGGGGTCCCCACTGGAGTGCCTGGCCAGCCTGGGTGAGGGGATGATGACTGTTTGCAGCTGGTCACACTCCCTTCAGGGTGGGGGTCCCCACTGGGGTGCCTGGCCAGCCTGGGTGAGCGGTGAGGGCTGTTTTCAGGCTGGCGGGTGACTGAAGCTCCCAACCACTCCTTTTTTTCTTTTTTTTTAAATTCTTGGCCAGCTTTAGCTCTGGCTCCAGCTCTGAGGCCTCAGGTGCTGAAAGCAGGTATCTGGTTTGTTTCGGTTCTATAATCGAAACACTGTATCAACTCCAGCTCTGAGATCCCCACTGGCTGAAAGCAGGTTTCTGGGGTTTTGTTTAGCTTCTATATTTGTAACAATGTTTCAAACTGCAAGTCAGAGGCCGGCAAGGCAGGTGGGGAATGTTGGTTTCCTCCGTCACTGAAGCAAGCAAGCCTCATGTTCGCTTCAAGCTGCCTGGCTGCCGGCCGCCATCTTGGCTAGCAGTTAATTTGCATATTGCCCTGATTAGCCAATGGGAAGGGTAGCGGATGTACAACTAATTACCATGTTTCTCTTTTATTAGATAGGACTAGAGCCCCAGTGCATGAAATGCTTGCACGGGTAGGGTCCCTAGGCCTGGCCGGCCATCAGGGCCCATCAGGTTCCCTGTGTCCCTGCCTTCTCCTTCCCTCACTCCCTCAGCATCCCACTGCCACTGCTGGTCACCCGCCATGTTCCGCACTGCCCCATGATGGTCAGCGCATGTCATAGCGAGCGATCAAACTCCATTCTCCCAGTTGAACCACCTCCTGTGGTTTCTATACCTTCATCAAAGAGCTGTATGTTGTTTCCTCTCTAGAACAGTGATGGCGAACCTTTTGAGCTCGGCGTGTCAGCATTTTGAAAAACCCTAACAACTCTGGTGCTTTGTCACATATAGAAATTTTTTGATCTTTGCAACCATAGTAAAACAAAGATTTATATTTTTGATATTTATTTTATATATTTAAATGCCATTTAACAAAGGAAAATCAACCAAAAAATGAGTTCTCGTGTCACCTCTGACATGCGTGTCATACGTTCGCCATCACTTCTCTAGAATCAAGGTCTGAAAGATGCAGGCTTATCAGCATCTAGCAATTTTTCTATATTGTATCACATATTCTTAATTAGATAACCATTATGTAATTGTAAGGCATTTCCCATTTGTAACTCTCTCACCATTCTTAAAAATCTCTGCATCGAATGATACTTTTAGTCACTGTTATTTTATGCAAGTGTCAATTACTTGTAGTCTGTGTTTCACCCATGCCTGCCAGGATGTCTCTGAGATGGAAAAATCATGCGCTAGGCAGGGGGAGACTTTGAAAGAGCTGTATGTGTTCCCTAGAGTTGCAGGGGTCTTTGTTTGAAGCTAAAACTGTAGTCATTCTCTTCTTTAAATTGCTCTTTTTGTGACATTATAGAGTTAAAAAGCCAAACTGTGAGCATTGAAGTAGTTCAAATCTAACCTGTTCTCTAGATAAATAAACACATTTCTTTCCATAAACTGCCAGGATACTGAAAATAATTAGACAGAGTCAACCTCTTCCTTAGAAGAAGAGCTTTTCTTTTTCTGTTTTGTTTTTGTGAAAAATCTTAAATGCAGCTTCTTTGACAGCTTATCCATGGATATGTTTCCACATGTTGTTTAAGGAGTTCTCACTGCAATTAGTGTCTTCTCTCTGCATATTTTCAATTTGTGGGTAAGTCTGTTTGCTTCCCACAATCTGATATTTTGGATTTTTAGCCAAATGTGTGTCAACACATTTATATTTTAAGCTTTTATTTTTTTACTTTGAAAAAGCCAATTTATTCAAATAATACCTTCATTAAAAGTATCCTTTTCCCAGTTTAGCTTTTCATTACTTGACCTTGGTTACTTTGTGGTTATAACTTTTATTTTAATTCTCACAACAGTTACAATTAGCTATGTAGTTTCTTGAATCTCAGCATCTAAGAGCATAACTATATTTTCCAAAGAAGAACCTCAATTATGGGCATTAGAATGAAATGAGTTATTTCTGCCCTGCAAAATTCATCTCATGTTAGGTCTACGTGAATGAACAGCTTAAATACTATATTAACCAGAGTACTTACTGCTGATTTCTGTAACAAAAACAAAACCTCAGTGACATAGCAAAACAAAGACTTGTTTATTATTCAGTTGAAGTCAATGTAGAGGGGAAGTCTCTGCTCTGAAGCAGAACTTTAAGGAAAGAAATTGCTTCAGTCTTGTGGATTCTTAAGTTATAATACTTAGATTAGCCCTGGAGGAACAAAATGGCCTTGGGAGCTCTTGGCTGCCTCATTAGAAAAAGGCCAAAGATTTCTCCTTCACATTTTATTGAACACATCTAGTCACATAGTGATCCTTCTTGGAGAATAAGTTAGGGTGTTGAGGAGGACATGATGGGTTTCTATAATCTCTGACACAAACCGGTAGCCAAGGCAAAAGACAAGTCTGTGAAGTTGTGGATCTGGAAGCCATCCTGTGACCCACCTGTTCTGTTTCACGAGAATCCATGTGAAAATGGCCCACACATGTAAAAACTCTGTTGAGACAAACTTTATTCCATTTTTTCATTTAGTCATCACAAGAAATCTCAATTTGATATTGCTTTTGTATTTAGTAAACTGAGACAATGAATGATAGATATGAAAAGAGGCTTCTAAGCTATAAAGTGAATAAATAGAAAAAAATCGTGTTTTTCTTTGGATTTATATTTGATGCTTCTTCAAAGACTATTTGCCTCTTAAAAATGTTCATAGTAGATCCATGTTAGAAAATATAATTTTTTTCCTTTTTTATTACAGTTGTTAAAAAAATTTAGCAAAGGGTTTGCATATGAAATCCAGTACCCAAATTTTAAAACAAAACATACGCCTAGGCTTTTAGTATATTAATATATCATAGAGATCTTTAGCCATCTTTCATTTCATCTTAATGTTACCTATGGGTGAGAAAAAGTTATACAATGCTGAAAATACTTTAAAAATAGATATAAACTTTTATTCAAGTTGGAGATATTTCTTTGTTTTCTAAAATACTAAACAGAGTAAAATAGCTTGCTATTAAAATATTTACTAACAATATGCATTTTCTGCTACTATTAGACAAGGGTATATCTATAATTCTGTGCATAAATTTATTAGCAATATTATGTTTATTGATGATGATTTTTATTTGTTTTAAAATTTGGTTGGGATTAACAGTTCAGAGCTATTGTAAGTGAAAGATGAAAAGTGTTTACAATTCATGCATAATCATTCTTTTTAAATAATCATAAGAATAGATGAGAGAACACAAAGGAGGATATTTACCACCTTCTCTGTGACATGAAATAAAGAAAATGATTTATTGCTCTGCATGTCAGTTTGAATGAATAGATGTGCCTTTGAGAGAGAAAGTTATATACTATTTGTCTTTTCTATGTCAAGCATTCATCAGTGCCTGATATGGTTGTTTCCTAACCTAAAGAAGTGCCTGTGTATATGTTTTTCAATCAATTCATATACATTAAAATGTATAACAATAGCTTGCAACAAATACATTGTACTAAATAGTCACGTAGGAAAGGTAGAAAAAAAGATAAACAAGGAATTTTTCTATGTAAATAGCCACTAAAATGCTGCAGAATATGTTTTAAAATGTGGAAAATTTCAAAAAGTAAATTTATTTGAAGTATTTATGACACAGATAACATTTGAAAGGTAGGAAGAAATGTATCAACTAAAAATGAACCAAGAGAGAAAAAGGTTTAATGTTTCTTCTAGGCGAAAGGAAAAATTAGAAGCAAAAACATCTACTATTCAGACAATATTAAAACAGGCTGAAATTTAAACCTATCTAGAATAACAATAGGAGATAAAGGTGGGAAGCCAAATTAGAGTTGTGTCACAGAAGTCCTGAACTGAAATAGTTGTCAAATGTGTATTGAGTGCCTTACATTCTTCTAATCACTATTAACTCAAAGGACCAAAGTCCCTTTAGCAGGAGCCATTCACTAGAGGTGAGGGGAAGGGAGGAAGACAGATTGAAAAAAAATAACTGAAAGAACATATATGCTTCTTAGAATAAGATGCTACATTAGTAATACATCAGGAAATGAAAATGGGGATGTTTGAGTCTAGTGGTGAGGGGGTGTTTATTTAAAGGTGAGTTAGGCATTGGGAAAGGTATTGTTGCACATGTTATGTCTGAGCAGAAACGCAAAGGAGATGAGGGAAACAACCGTGCAGCCACCCAGGGGGAAGTTTAAAAGCCTTGAGGTGGGAACATGCATGATATCGTCAAGGTTACAGCAGAATCCAATGTGTCTGGGACAGGGTGAGTGAGGAGGAAGCCGGAGAAGAGATTTGGGAAGCCTTGGGAAGAGCACCGTAAGAGGTTAATATTTTATTTACATGAAGCAAGAAGATATTGAAATGTTTATAAAAAGAAGTGTTGTTATCACCTTGTTTCTAAAGAATCCCTTGGGTTGATCAAATCATCTTGAGAGGGAGGGTGGGGAGACGATGCAGGCAAAAGCAAGGAGACCATTTAAGAGGCAATTACAATGATCCAGGTAAAAAATATCAATTGTATAATGATGGTGTAAAATGGTGAAGTTCTGCATATATTATGAACATCGAACTTCATATAGATTGTAATGGATAGAAAGGATTCTAAAAAACTCTATCGATTTTTTTTTTTATCTCAGCAATTAAAAAGGTGGAGTTACCATAGATTGAAATGGAGAATAATAATTTTAAAAAAAGAACAAAAATTTGCAAGTTGATGGGGAATTTGGTAAGTTTGAAATATCTGAGGAGAGAGTAAATATAAAATACGGAGTAGGTCCAAGCTGGACCTACTAATTTGAAACCTTTAGCATCTTTAAGCTGATGGTATTAGATGAGCTCACCACGGGAATGAGTGTATAGCAATTAAATAATATGAGCATGACTCACCTGCTTATCTAACTTTCGAAGTTTCCAAGATGAGCTAAGAACACCAAAGGAAGCCGAGGAAAAAAAATAAAAACAAAAACCATAAAGAGAACAGAAGAGAAAAATCTGTTAACTCGAGAGTGAAAAAAGTATTTTTAGAAACACACACACGCAATTGGTTAATTGGTTCAAATTTTGCTGTGGATATAATGAAACAAAGACCTAAGACATAATATATAATGAAAGAAAGACCTAAGACATAATACTATATTTACAATTTAGGTCATGTTGACTTTGATGAAATCAACTCTAGTGGATTGATGAGGGGCCCCTGGGGTGGTATGGGGACAAGATAAGAGCACACCAGAGCTGTAGGAAGCTGCTTGAGTATAATGAGCAAGGTGGAGTTGGCTAGTTTTGTTGAGCTTCCCAGGAATCAATAACTTTGGTAATTTTGAGTACCTGAAGGGGATAGGGCTAACCCTAGTTGTTTGTTACCTGGAGCCAGAGTGAGGGGCTAGTGCATAGTGGACCCAGAAGGTAAAAGCCCAAGAGCCAGGTGGTTGGATTGTGGACTTAATCAGCTGCTCAGGAAGAGGAACTGGCCAGTCTCAAGCCAGGACCCAAGAAGCTAGGTTAAGATAGCACTGAAAATACAAAAACAAAAACGCCTCTCTTATACCCAGGAAAGGCAATTGGCAATCGAGGGATTTAAATTTCTTTCATCTTTAACCTCAAAAACTGACCTAGTAAAAAATGAATTTTTATACTAAAATTAGCATTAACTATTTTTATAACACAGTTATGTAGTTCAATTTAGGTAAGAACATATGACGCCATTATGATTTTGCACAATTTTCTCAAGCTACATTTCCCCCATATAAGTGACAAGGCACATTACTGGTAGTAGATCCCTATGTCCTTGCTCCTTTCAAGATTTCAGATTAAAACACAAGGATGTTCCTATATTAAAGTATTTTTTAAAAGATTATGATTTCTTTCCAAATTCTCATGCATCACAATTCTGGAGCAGTAACGCAACATGAGGGGCTGACTCAGGACCTGTTTTCACACCCATGCAATGTTACCAGCAACCATCATGAGTCACTCTGTCCACTCAGCGGGTGTCAAAAAGTGACATGTCTTGAGTTTACTATGACAAGTTCCTATGTGAAATAGTTGTGAATTATATCAAAAGCTATGCATACAGAGTTTAAAGGTCCAAATAGTATTTCATTTCCAATGCGATGTCTAACAGGTATTCCTCAAAGTGACGCTTGAGCACTGCTTTACAAAACTCTTTCGATTGCAGCATCTGGCAATATATTATTCCTCATTTCAATTTCTCAGTGGCACACTTGGAAAGTGCCTGAGTGGATGTCTTCAGATGAACATGGCCCTTGTGTCGAAATAAAAGTTCAGGCTGTAGAAAATTACAAAATTATGAAGCTCTTTATATAAAACTGTGATCTGCCTGTTTTTTTGCAATGCAAATAAAAGAAGCAATCTTGGTGTAATTCATCTGTGTTTGAAATCCCCTTGCTTGGCAGTAAAGTGTTCTTTAATTGACTGGTAAATCATTCTATGATCAGTTTAGCAAATTGTGTTTCTTTTTTTTCCTGTGCCGACTCTGGGGAGCATTGGGATGTTTTACGGTAACTGTTCTTTTATTCTTTTCAACTGAACTGCCGTAACCTCTACACCAGATAAACAAGTTCAAAAGGAGAAACAGGGAGTCTCTGTGTGAGAATTCTGATGCTCCTGGAATTTAGTAAATATAACATCTCTCCCACAGTATTATTGAATTTGAGACTTCCTATTAGCAATTGAAAATACTCAAGCATTTGAAAAGCCAGATTCCTCCTAGAAATTTGAAAATAGAAGGTTTGCAAATAACCAGTTGTAGGGTTATAGTATTTCTCCAGCACAGACCGGGGGGTACACTGTAGCAGCACAACCATGAAGTCTGTTAATTGTGCAAAAAAGTCAGTTACAGTCCACCGAGATAACTATTTAAAAAGAGAATATGCTTTAAGCTTTTCACAATATGACTGTCATTTGTAATTATAGCTACATCTGATGTTATCCTAAAGGTCTAGAGTCAAGTATAACTGTGACGTTTCTCTTTGACTAACTGCTCTCATTTCTCTTCTCTCTGTGTTGAGACTTTTACCAATTACTCTTTCAGGCATTGTGCATATATGCCATTCTAGAGAGACTGCTTTCAGCCTTTTGTGAATTGATACTTCTTCGCAGATTGTGTCATCAGTTTTGCTCAGTCTCCCTCTGAGATCTTGGACATTCCCAGAAGCCTTCCAGACACATAGAAGTTCATTATTGGATACACCCTTCAATTTGAACATAGGTTTGCATTTGAACAGAGAAACCTTAAATTATCTCATTTAATAACTTCTATCTCTTCTCTGTGAAAGGGAAGTTCAAGTCTTTTGTTTAGGTTGTTCATTGTTTTCTCTCCTCCAGACTCGTTTTGTCACCATGCACATGCCTGGTTCCACGTTATTGAAAATTCAGTTGTTTACAGCCATATTTAAAACACTAGTACTAAAATTTTGCCAAAGGAATCAGATGTGGTGCACCTGATTGCTTCTGTTTCTCGCCTGCATATCCTTCATGCACTACTTCCACACATTCCTTCTCTTTATTAATTTTATGCTCCCATTTAAAGAACTGTGCAGTGGGAGCTATTGGTATGAATGAAACATTATAAAGTTTAATTGCATTTTAGTATTGCCTAACTGTTATGCCAATAAACATATTGAAAGAAAACTATTGGTGTTTAACATGTAACAAATTCCCAGTGTAATGTTATTTGAAAGCTTCATTTAATGCATGACTGAACCTTGTTTCATAGACACAGTAGATTTGAATGAGAACAAACTTGATTTTACTTATTAATAACAATGACGCTCTAATAAAGGAGAGATGTTCAATTTCCTACTGGGACTCATATTTATCATTGAAATGGAAAGAATAAGCTCATGCATAAAAACAGAAGAGGGAGAGCATAGCAAGACTATAGAAATTTAATTGGATCAAAATTCATATTATTTTGGTATTCTTAAATAGATTGTGTCATTTCTTTTTTCTCTGTCTGACTTAATTCACCCAAATGAGAGAGTCTTCATAGAGTTCAGAGGCAAGTCTTAATTATGCAATGTTTTCAATTGCTTTGAGATTACTGGTCTCAGCTCACCTTGATTATTGCACTGTTGTGATGGGAATGAATGTGGCACAATTCATTGATTCACATCTGAGATTCAAAACTCTTCACATTTCCTAGGATTGAGTATTTTGAGAAGCATATCTTTTGTGGTCCCATGTGAATTTTAGAATTGTTTTTCCTACTTATGTAAAAAATGTCATTGGGAATTTTATGAGGCTATCACTGAATCTGTAGATCACTGTAGATAATATGGACATTTTAATATTAATTTTTCAATGACAGTTTTTGAAAGTAAAAATGACAATACATTAAATATAACATGAAAATTAAATATTGTGATATGAAAACTCAATAGTGTGTTTAATTTTTCATAATCTTTATGTGCAAATATGTGCTTCTTAAGAGGTACTTTTGAGAAAAATTCTTTATTTTTAATTAAACAGGTATAAAATATACAATTATATTACTAGTTTAGTATATGGTATTTTATTAATATAAAAGAAATTAACATTTATTGTCAAAAGGTTAAAAAGTACAGTAGCAAATTTAATGGAGAAATAAAAACTCTTTATTTCACAATCCAGAGATAATCAGACAATCATTAATATTCCAATCATTCAGTGAGAGAACATGGTGAACACATTTCATATTTACATAATATGGACACATTGCACACACAGACTTGTGTAAAATGTATACTATATTTCTTTTTATTCTCCATGAATAAATTAAAAAATTATCTGCATTTAAAGTATAAGGTATACATCTTCCACTTATGTGTTTTGTTTTTTTTTTAAATCTCTGTTTATAGGAACGAAGGAAGTTATAGAAAACCTTCTGGTGAAAGTTAGGAAGGGAATTTAGTTTTTGTCAGATAGGTGGAAATAATTTCATACCTGCAAGATTAAATTTGGTACCTTTGCAATAAAACAACCAGAAAAAGCAACAGCTTTTTAAAAATTGCAAAAGGATTCACTTGACAGTTTATAAATTACAGCACGGGTGTATGAAGAAAAATATATACATTCTTTAAAAAAATCTGAAACTAATCAGGAAAAATGGTCATTCTGGGTAAAAAAATTAAAAAATTACACATTGACATAGTTTAGCACTTAAACATATTCAAAACCATTCTTGGCAGTTGCTTATATGATGATGGTGATGATTAAACTAGTAATTATAATAATAAATAATCAGAGGAAAATAGAGGAGGAGGCAAAGGAGGAGGAAAAACATAAAAAACTGCAGATATGTCAATAGTGTTAAGGTAGAATATTTTCTAGGCATAGATTTTTGAAAAGTAAAACTAAATTTTATCATTTTATCCTAGTTACTAATTTTAATTAGTCACTGCACAGTCAACCTGTCAGGTGTTCAAAGTGAACCGCTGATGCCATCTACAAGAAAGTCTATAAAATCACCACCTTATCATATTGCTAATGGAAATCATTGAATAATTCAACACCAATAATAAGGAATTCAAATCTATCCTATATTTCTTTATTGTGATTCGGGGTAGTAATTTATATCTAACAAACACGGTAATGCCTTTTATTTTTCTCTAAGAGATTTAAAAAAAAATCTGCTTTTGGCTTCATTCAGCATGTCAGAGAGAGAGGAAGGAGGTGTGGGGTAAGTAGCAGGAAGGGTTTAAGCGGGAAGATCCAGGTTTATCATGTGGTTGATGCTGTTTATAACCTAAGTAAGGATAGGACGCCTAAAAGTCCTGAAGTTAAAGATGGACAGTTTTAAAGTAGATATGCAAAGGTGTCATCAATGAGGACTGGCATTTATACAAATTCATTGAGAAAAAAATTACTTCCTAAAAATAAACAAATGTTAGTATTTATAATGTATAGCTATATCTAAACTGATTGAAAAAGACACATGTAATAAAATAATGAGCAAAGTCCATGAATTGACAAATAATATTGTTCAAACATTCCTAATACCCAATCCAGATAAGGTATAGATGCTATTTTAGTAATTCGGCAAAAGCAAATCAGAATATATGTTTAAATTTCAAACTAGTCAATAAGAAAAAAATTATATATCATCCAATGGCTCTGGCATTAGGGGAAATACATTCTCACATATTTCTGAAAGGAGGGAGCATAACTAATGTCATTGGAAAAAGTACACTGCAGTCCTTTTAAAATTAAAAGGCTTCATCTTGTGATTGAAGTTTTGTGACTCCCTTATCCAGAAATAATAGCCTGTATATGTAAGTATATTTGAATAAGGATGTTTATCTCAGTATTGTTTGAAGTCGCTGACATCAAATCAAAGACACAAACCAAAGCAACTACATAAACAAATAAACAAACTTAATTTGGTCAGGGAAAGAAAAGGAGAAGAATGTGAAGAAAGAAGAGAAACAGGGGAAAAAGAAAAAAGATTAACAAAAAAAAGAAAAAAACAGCTTATTGGTAGAGAATGTAAAGAAAAAAGGTACACACATTTAAAATATTATGATCATAAAGAAACAAGTACATTTTTGCATATTAAAGAGAAAGTGTACTTAAATAATTTAACTGAAACAATTGAGATATATGTGACATTTTCTGTGATAAATTTATTTCACAGGAACTGCAGATATGTCTAAAGAGAAAGATGTCAACAAGTGGCATTACTGCATTTTTTATTTAAGAGAAATTATATCACATTCTAACTGAGAAATCTTAAGCCAAAAACAAAACAAAAATTTTAACAAGCTATGTTTCATGACATATAATTATTTAAGCTAATTTTACTGCTTATGTTTAAAAATATCTAGTTTCTTGGAATACAGACCATGTAATTATATTCTTTGTCTTTTCCTGAATTAAAAACTTTATATAGGATATTAAGATTTCCTGCTTGCACTGGCACACCATCATTATAAGTCAAAGTATAAATAATAAGTGCTGGTACTTGAAGCTCTCTGGATGAATTGCCAAAATCCTTGTGCTTGAGTAGAAAATATAGATTTGAATTTTTAGATTAGGCCATGCAAGATTTCAGACATATAATTAAAAATATGGAATACTGGAATAAAGTAACGAGTTATGAAGAAAATTTTATCAACATTTTTTTATGGCTGTGAGGATTTGGAAAGAAAACACACCTGCTTTTTAACATAAAGGTATAGATATATATGCATTCATATGTACAAAACTCAGATTATTTAAAGTAATTGTATTTGTTTATAAGCTTTAAATATCTAAATAATACAAATAATGCTATCTCAACTTCTAGATGTAAATTTTTTAATTGAGGTAAAATTGACAAGTAACATTATATTGCACGACATAATGATTTGGTTCATCTTCTACATTTTTAGCCCCAAACACTGGGACTCCCTTTTAAAGTTGAATAGGGCAAGAAAATACTGAAATCTATATTCCCAGCATATTATACTATTAGCTGATATGGAAGCAAAGGTAATAGAGATGGAAGTGGGCAGAAAGAGCCTTATCTTCAACAATAAACATACATATTAGTTAAGTTCTCTCTTCTTCACATGGTATGTTTTGGACGGTAGGAGCGAGCCCATGGATAAGCACAATTTGCTTTCCTAATAATTTCTGACTTATGGGGAATAAGAAGATACTATGTCCTATATGGATCTACGTGAGTGCCAAGGGAAAGGAAAGTGGTGACTGTCCCCCACCCCCACTCCACATGTGCATAAGCCAGCAGACGTCACTAGAGGTTAATTGAAATGAACTGACAAATATACAAATGAGTAAAACTTTAAAAGAACAGGTGTTTATATTTGGATCTTGATAAGTTTTCCCAAAACATCATTTGGAAGAGTTAGTATATAAGAATAGTGAGCTTTTTTCCCCCTTTTTATTTAAATTATCCACTTATTGCCACAAACAAACCACGGTTTTAACTTGTTTAGTAATAGGAGATTCCTTAATATTTTCTATACACCTGAGATCTCAATGAACAGTACTCTAAGTGATTCCAGTTGCAGGAATAGTGATGGAAACAACTTGTTAGAGAGGAAACTTTTCCTTTCCCAGGATCCATCAACTTCCTTATTTGAATATTTGGACACATAATTTCATCTTGATAGGTTAGATTAGCTCCATAATTGCAAATTGTCATTAATTTTCAATTCCTGACTATGTTTTCTTTTGTATATAATTCATTTAATAACCATGGTTTATTATCAAACAGCCTACAGATTTTAAAACAACATTGATCACATGGCAGAATGTGACTAACAGCAGGGTTGATAAAACATAGCAGGATGGACTAATGAATCAAGTCATTGGCAATGTTCCTCTGGTTAATATTAATTCATTAATCATCATCCTTAGGGTATGGCTGTATAATTAGGTATGCATTCTCTAATCACATTACCATTTATCGGAGATATCCCTATCTTATTCACAAAAGTATTCTGAAATAATTTATTTTCCTTTCAATTTTCTTATTTTTCTGTAATGATTTTTTCTAGAAAGTATCTTTGCTCATGTTCTAGACCTTTGATTTGGCATATTAATTTTCCTAGACAAATTATTTTGTTTTGAGACTCTACCTTCCTAAGTCTAACTATTATTTTCTTTCTGAATCTTTATATTCTTGAACAATGATTACTGTTGAAAGATTATATTTACCTAAAGTGAGAATTTCCATGTCACAAAAGTATCTGCTGATTTTTCTTGTCTTGCAGTTCAGCTAGAAATATTTAAGTTTAATTATTCTGTCCTTTCTGGAAACTGATAGGTATTTTATTCTGTATTAAATAATGCTGCTAATATAGAAAATCATGGTGAATGTTTGTGGACTGTAAATTTGTGCCTGATAGTGAGACAACATTTATATGGATTATCTTATTTAATTGTTATAATAATCCTATGAGGCAAATACAACTATTATCACCATTTCACAGCTAACTTGAGACAGTACAAAAGGTCTTTATAGCATTAGTGTTAAATTAAGGAGGCTTTGATGTTCAAAAAGCTACTTATATGAGTAGAATATTCATTCAGAAAAATTGGTTACCTTTGTAACTGTGTCTTATTTTATCTTTGTTTCCCCATCACCTAGTGTTGATTCCTGGTAAATTCTGTATGACTGAATAAATGAGTCAACAAATCAATGATTATGAAAACACATTATCCTGGCAATTCCAGGATTTGCTTTAGGCACATCTATTTTATTTTAGTACACTTCATTTATAAACAGAGTCAAACAGCATTTATCTGCTTATGAACATAAAATAAATCAAATCATTCTACCTTATTCATGACAAAGTTGGCCTTTCTGCAGACGGTATCTTCCAATGTGACGATGCAACCATATGTGCTATTGAATCTGAATTTTTCAAAACATCTCTAAATGTGCATGCTCGAGTTCAATCCTATTAGCTCTTTGACCTAATAACTCTCTTTTTAATAATTTTTTCACAACCAAATGGGGCCAAGAAAACCAGAATAATCTTTTATTATCACAAGTTGATAAGAGGAGTGGAATTAAATTGTTCCAAAATCTATATGCTCTTTTTAGTAAAAAAGTGCACATTTTCATTTTTTAAAAAATTATGATAATATATGTTATATACTAGAGACCCCTGCACAAAATTTGTGCAAAGGTAGGGTCCCTAGGGCTGGCTGGTGATCAGGGCTGATCAAGGCCTTCTGGCTGCCAGGTGGCTGGGGCCTTCCTTCATTCTGTGCCACCCCCTGGTGGTCAGCACACGTCATAGCAAACAATCAAACTCCCGGTCTCCTGGTCGAACTCCTGAGGGGACTCTTTGCATATTAGCCTTTCATATATATAGATTATGTATCATTATGCACACAGTGCAGTGACATTAAGTATGCTTACACTGTTTTGCAGCCACATCAGAGTTCATCTCCAGGACTTTTCCATCTTTCCAAACTGAGACTCTGTACTTACTACTCTTTATTCCTCTCAAAAGGTACTTTTTAAAGAAATCTGAATTGGCAGACCAGAAAATAAAATTACACCTCAATAAAATGAGTGTTAATTCTAAACCCCAACCTATTTGTGTAGGCTTTATGAGGAACCAATAAAAGATAAATATTTCCCCTTTATGCTATGATGCATAGATTAAATTTACTTAATTTTCATGCTCAAAATTTTTATTATAATTTTATCTGTTACAGTTAATATTTTAATCAAAGTGGGTTAGTACCCAAATCAAGATCTATTGTTATGCTATAGAACAGGAAAACAGGTTCTACTTCTGGTACTAAATGGATATAATAGAAAAGTGAGTAAAGGGAGTTGAGATAATATTGCATAATTCCTATCTTGGGGGCTGCTTTGGCATGGGAGACATGATGCTCTCAATGGGAGTGCATCTGGGGGGAGGTGAGCTTCTTAGATGATAGAAGAAGCTCAACAAATCTAGTACAGTACTACTCCAGTAGGTAAAGTTCTTAAGATCACAGAGCAAAGGGAGACCTGAAAATATATATATTTAGTAGTACTTTAAATATTCCTGATCTATCCTATCTAATAATAGACAAACGTGGTAATTGACTGTACCTTCGCTATGACTCCCATTGGCTAATCAGCGTGATATGCAAATTAACCCAACCAAGGTGGTGGCCGGCAGCTATGCAGCTGAAGCGATCAGGAGGCTTGCTTGCTCCAGTGATGGAGGAAGCCAAGGTTCCCTGCCTGCTCTGGCCTGGCTCTGAGCTCCTAAAGCAACAAAGTTTCAATTATAGAAGCTAAACAAACCCGAGATACCTGCTTTCAGCAGGCCGTGGCCACAGAGCTGGAGCCAGCTCTTAGCTCCAGTCACGGCAACAAACTTTCATTTATAGAAGCTAAACAAACCCCAGATACCTGCTTTTAGCAGGCCATGGCCTCAGAGCTGGAGCGAATAGGAGCCAGCTCTCAGCTCCAGTGACGGCAACAAAGTTTCAATTATAGAAGGTAAATAAATCCCAGAATAAAAAAAAAAAGAAAAAAAGGAGAGGCTGGGAGCTTCAGTCACTGGCCAGCCTGAAAACGGCCCTCGGCCCCTACCCAGACTGGCCAGGCACCCCAGTGGGGACCCCCACCCTGAAGGGGGTGTGACCAGCTGAAAACAGCCATCAGCTCCTCACCCAGGCTGGCCAGGCACCCAAGCGGGATACCCACCCTGATCCGGGACACCCTTCAGAGCAAACCAGCCAGCCCCCACCTGTGCACCAGGCCTCTATGCTGTATAGTAAATGGGTAATATGCAAACTGTCCCTAACAACAGAAAGACTGGGAATGACTGGTCAATAAGACACACACTGACCACCACGGGGCAGACACTCAATGCAGGAGCTGCCCTCTGGTGGTCAGTGGCTCCCACAGGGGAAGCTCTGCTTAGCCACAAGCAAGGCTGATGGCTGCCAGCACAGTGGTGGTGGTGGGAGCCTCTCCTGCCTCCTCAGCAGTGCTAAGGATGTCCGACTGCAGCTTAGGTCTGCTCCCTGCTGGCAAGTGGACATCCCTCGAGGGCTGCTGGGCTGCCAGAGGGATGTCTGATTGCCAGCTTAGGCCCCAACCCCCCCGGGGAGCAGGCCTAAACCAGCAGGTGGTCATCCCTCGAGAGGTCCCAGATGGTGAGAGGGCACAGGCCGGGCTGAAGGACACCCCCTCCCCCCCCGCCCCCTCCAAGTGCACAAATGTTTGTGCACCGGGCCTCTAGTCCTATCTAATAAAAGAGAAACATGGTAATTATGGTAATTAGCGTTCAACCGCTACCCTTCCCATTGGCTAATCAGGGCGATATGCAAATTGACAGCTAGCCAAGATGGCGGCCGGCAGCAAGGCAGCTTGAAAATAACATGAGGCTTGCTTGCTTCAGTGACGGAGGACTCCAACGTTCCCCGCCTGCCTTGCTGGCCTCTGAGCCTGCAGTTTGAAACATTGTAATGAATATAGAAGCTAAACAAAACCCCAGAAACCTGCTTTCAGCGAGCCGGGATCTCAGAGCTGGAGTTGATACAGAGTTTCAATTACAGAACCTAAACAAACCAGATACCTGCTTTCAGCAGCGAAGGCCTAAGAGCTGGAGTCAAGCCTCAGAGCTAAAGCTGGCCCAGAATAAAAAAAGAAAAAAGAAAAAAAGGAGCGGTTGGTACCTTCAGTCAGCCGCCAGCCTGAAAACAGCCCTCAGCCCCTCACCCAAACTGGCCAGGCACCCCAGTGGGGACCCCCACCCTGATCCAGGACACCCTTCAGGGCAAACCAGCCATCCCCACCCATGCACCAGGCCTCTATCCTATATAGTAAAAGGGTAATATGCCTCCCAGCACCGGGATCAGTGTAGCCGAGAGGCATCCAGGCACCGGGATCAGCGTGACAGGGGGCAGCGCCCAAACCCCCTGGTCGCCCTGTGGCTCTGTGTGTGACAGGGGGCGGGACCACAACCTCCCTATAGGCCCTGCTCTGTTCCTGACAGGGGAAGGCGCCCCAAGCCCCTGATCAGCCCTGCTCTGTGCCTGATAGGGAGAGCTTCCCAACCCCCTGATCGCCCTGCAGCTCTGTGTGTGACAGGGTGCGGCGCCCCAATCCCCTGATCGGCCCTGCTCTTTGTGTGACAGGGTGCGGCGCCCCAACCCCCCCACCCCACGGGCCCTGCTCTGTGTGTGACGGGGTAGAGCCATAACCGTCCCATCGGCCCTGCCCTGAGTTTGAGAGTGGCAGCGCCCCAACCCTCTGATTGGCCCTGCTCTGTGAGTGACATGTGGGAGCTCCTCAACCCCCTGATGCGCCCTGCTCTGTGCGTGACAGGGGGGAGCTCCCCAACCCCCTGATTGACCCTGCTCTGTGTGTGACAGGGGGGCGTTCCCCAACCCCCTGATTGACCCTGCTCTGTGCGTGACAGGGGGGAGCTCCCCAACCCCCCAATCGGCCCTACCCTGAGCGTGACTGAGGGTGGCATGGCAACCTCCTGATCCACCCTGCTCTGTGCATGACAGGGGGCGGCACCCCAACTCCCCAATCGGCCCTGCTCTGAGCCCGACCAGGGGCTGCACCTAGGTATTGGGCCTGCCCTCTGCCACCCGGGAGCAGGCCTAAGCCAGCAGGTCGTTACTCCCCAAGGGGTCCCAGACTGTGAGAGGGCACAGGCCGGGCTGAGGGGACTCCCCCCTCCCCCCCGAGTGCACAAATTTTTGTGCACCAGGCCTCTAGTGTATATATAAAAGCCTAATGTGCAAATTGTCCTCTTGGTAGTTTGACTGGGAGACCAGTAGTTCAATCACTCACTATGATGTGCACTGACCACCAGGGAATGGTGCAGAATGAAGGAAGACACTGGCCTGCAGCCAGAAGGCCCCAATCGGCCCTGATCACCAGCCAGGCCTAGGGACCCCACCCGCGCATTAATTTTGTGCACTGGGCCTCTGGTAACTCTATAAATACCCCTGGTTTTAGAAATGTGGTCAGATAACTCTAGTAGCTGATTAAGGAAATTCTATGAGCAAACTGGAAGATACTCAATTTAGATAGTTAACAAAGCAAGAAAGTATCCCATACTGATTTTGTAAGTACTACATATGTAGAGTTGAGGATCTTGTTTTAATGCTTATTTTCACTTGAATAACTGGAAAAAGTGATGAATCAGTTTATTTTGATTCATGGACTGCCATGACCTATTTGAGTAAACATTATTGAGATCATTGCTTTGCATTCCTGAAAGCCTCTTTAAGCCCAGACACTTTTTTACTCTTGAGTTCCCCATCAAGCTCTTTTGCATTTCATTTAGGCAGTAAAAGCAGTTGAGTTGCACCATTTAGTAACTCTTATTTCACCCTCTATAAACTTTCTTCCTTCAAGGATACAATAGCATTAGCAGTTGGCTGCTTCTTTTTTTTCTGATACCTAAAATGTCTTAGGTTTGAGAACTAAGTGAGTTTTGTCCGTAAATGTAGTTTCTAGTCCATTTGTTACATTGGCAGTAATAAATGTCCACATTTAGTTATTCTCAGTAATAAAATGTTTTCATAAGTGTGTGAGACAGATTAGTGGAAAGGCTTTTTCACATGTTGTATACACTGTTGTCAGTGTGTGTGGTCTAATATTAATATGCCCCAGGTTTTAATGGGGTTCATTTATGGTAGTCCTGTCCTAAAAAAATAAACAGCAAGAGAAATGTGTGCTTTGATTTATGAAGGTTCATAGGGCCATTTTTATTAGCTTTCCAGCCTTGAGGCCAGGTGTATTTTATAACAGGAACAAGCATTCACAATAATCTGCCAACTGGAACAATAGTTTTAACTTCTCATCCTTTGGACACCTGAACGTTCTTGTTAAAACCCAGCTCTGACAATGCTGCCTTTTCCAATATGCCTCCTAGGGACCTGAACCCTAGAGACAGCCTGTTAAAAAATGGCAAGGAATATTTTTAATAAAATTGGCCAATATTTTAGCATTTGTCTGAATTTATATTATAGAAGCAAATCTCATTGTATGACCTCTATGATTTTTTTAAAAAGAATACTGTGTGGGCAACAGAATAAAAGCCCAATTTTGTAGTACCTTGAGAAGTATTTCAACTTTGTCATTTAATTACTCTTTTTATGAGCAATATCATTCTCATCTGACTTTTCTTCAGTGTACTTCATCTTGATTATTTTTGTTGTCCAGGTAACCTAGCAATCTTGAGGTTTTATACTTAAACTATATCAGAGTGAAGTATATATCTATGAGGAAAAGCAATGCACAGCCATAAATTCTTATTTTAACTATACTAATAAAAGGATAATATGATAATTAGACTGGACATCTTCTGGACAAAGCCACACTGGCAGATGCCAAGGCAGAGGCAGTTAGGGGCGATCTGGCCAGCAGGGGAGAACAGTTAGGGGTGATCAGTATGACAGGGGAGGGTATTCGGGGAGATCAGGCCGGCAGGTGAAGGCAGTTCGGGGCAATCAGGCCAGCAGGGGATGGCAGTTAGGGGGTGATCAGTTCGGCAGGGTAGGGCAGTAGGGGGCGATCCCTGGGATCAGGCCTAAACCAGCAGTCGGACAGCCCCCAAGGGGTCCTGGATTAGAGAGGGTGCAGGCCAGGCTGAGGAGGATCCCCCAACCCCTGTGCACAAATTTCGTGCACTGGGACTCTAGTATTGTAAAAGTAACGCCCTTTCTTACATCAGTGGTTGGTATTCTAAATGCATTTTAAAAAAGGCAAAATAAATTGTATAATTACAGAATTCAGAAATAAGTTTTTGCTTTGGAAGATGGAAAATTATTATAAGTGGCTAATAATAAGAATCCAATAGTAAACCTTTTTCTTTCATTTGAAGTAAATGTGTTAGTAAACTGTAGCACACAAAGAGAAAGATTTATAAATCATGTACATACCAGCAAAACAGTTCTCCACAATTTTGATACAAAATTGATACATCCCTGTAACAGTGGTTGAATAAGGAAACAGAACGTTGTCACCATTTCCTGAAATGACCCATGGCCATTTCCAGTCAAGTATCCCTGAAAGGCAACAACTTTCCTGATTTGTGGCATGAAACATGCATTTTACAGTTTTAAATTTATATAAATGGAATCACATAATGTCTGGTCTTTTTTGTTTGAAGTTTGTGCAAAGCATCCATGCTCTAACATGTAATACAGTTAATGCATTACCACTGGTAAATAATAATACATTTAAAGAATATGCCACTAATGAATCATTATACTTTTGATGGATATTGGGTTATATCCACTCTCCCCCCTCTTTGCTATTGAAAATGTTATAAAATTACATTTTGGTAATGGTTGATTAACTCTGTGAATATACTAAAAACCACTAAACCGGACACTTTCAATGAGTAAATTTTATGTTATTTGAATACTATTTAAAAAAAATAATTCTTCTATGAAGATTCCCCATACACATCTCATGCTTATGTTTGGTTTAGATTATGGGATATAACCTGGAATGCTGGGTGTTCCTCTGTGTGTATGACCACCTTTAATAGACACAGCAGACTGTTTTGGGGAATGGGCAGACTGGCTTCCATGTGCACCAGAGGCATATGAGATTTCCTGTGCTGCACATCTTCCCTGATAACAAGTCCTTATAAATTACTAGAGGCCCAGTACACGAAATCTGTGCATGGTGTGTGGGGGGGTGTCCCTCAGCCCAGCCTGCACCCTCTCCAATCTGGGACCCCAGTGGGATTGGGTCACAATCCAGGACTGCTGGTTCTCAACCACTCACCTGCCTGCCTGTCTGATTGCCCTTAACTGCTTCTGCCTGCCAGCCTGGATCACCCTCTAACCACTCCCCTGCCAGCCTGATCAAAGCCTAACTGCTCCCCTGCCAGCCCGATTGCCCTTAACTGCCCTCCCCTCCAACTGCCCTCCCCTGCACATCTGGTCCCCCCAACTGCCCTCCCCTGTCTGCCTGATCACCCCCAACTGCCCTCTCCTGCAGGCCTGGGTCCCCCCAACTGCCCTCCCCTGCAGGCCTGGTCCCCCCCCATTGCCCTCCTCTGCAGGCCTGGGTCCCCCCTCTCCAATTGCCCTCCTCTGCAGGCCTGGGCCCCCCCCCCACAACTGCCCTCCTCTGCTGGCCCGGTCGCCCCTAACTGCCCTCCCCTGCAGGCCTGATTGCCCTCAACTGCCTTCCCCTGCTGGCCATCTTGTGGTGGCCATCTTTGACCACATGGGGGCGACCATCTTGTGTGTTGGAGTGATGGTCAATTTGCATATTACCTCTTTATTAGATAGGATTATTTTAAACACTCTGATAGGTGTGTGCTGAAATCTAATGTTGAGTTTAATTTGTATTCGCAAATAAAGAAAGTGGGCTCATTCCTTTATTGCTGTATAGATATCTTCTTTGAATTGACTCCTTATGCATTTTACCCATTGTTATTGGATTACCTACCTTTCTGTTACTGAATTGTCTAATACTCTCCATCATTTTTATTTTAAAACTAGAGGCCCGGTGCACGAATTCGTGTACCAATGGAGTCCCTGGGCCTGGCCTGTGGGATCGGACTGAAACTGGCTCTCCAACATCATTCCCTGAGGGATCCCAGATTGCAAGAGGGCACAGGCCAGGCTGAGGGACCCCACTGATGCATGATTGGGGCCTGGGAAGGACCGCAGGAGGACTCCAGGGTGTGTCCGGCCCATCTCGCTCAGTCCCAATTGGCCAGACCCCAGTAGCAAGCTAGCCTACTGGTCAGAGCATCTGCCCCCAGTGGTCAGTGCACATCATAGTGAGCGGTTGAGTGGCCTTAGCATATCATTAGTATATTATGCTTTGATTGGTTAAACAGCCGACTGGACGACCACACACTTAGTATATTAGGCTTTGATTATATAGGATAATTTTTATTTTCATATGCTTTTTGATTTTTAGAATATTGTTTTGGGCAAGCTTCTGACTATAAGGAGGACAACATCTTTTTGTATGTATGTGTTCATGTTTTAATGACAGAAAATGTAATATTAATAGAGGTATTTTATTGTGGTTTCAGATGAGGAAACAGTAGAAATGTCTTTCAGCACATGGCATAGTGCAAAAAGCACGTCATGAGGAACTAGCCAAGTACTGAGATTCTGAGAGTAGTTTCACTAATAATGTTATGTGTCACTCTCCACAGGTCATTTTATCTCTCTGGCCTTGGTTTCCAACATTTATAAACACAAAGTGGTTAAATTACATCATTTAAAGAAATCTTTCACACATAAAAACTGCCAAAATTGTTATCCTCTTAAGAACTCTTATTTTTAAAAAGAGCTTATTATGGCTTTGGAAACAAACAAAAAAAATCCAGGGTCCCCTGATTTCTGTTTTTGACAGGGTGATGACTTCCATTTCCAGTACTATACTTAAAACACACTCACACATTTTATTGACATGGGATCGACATAAAAAAAAATGCTGTACATATTCAATTCAAACAACTTGGTGAGTTTGGAGATAACTGTACAACCGTGAGCTCAGCATCATAGTCTGTGCCAGAAAATATCCAACAACTCCAAGTTTCCTCCCATCTCTTCATTGTATGTCTTCCTCTTTCTCCTCCTGCCTCCTCCTCTTCCTCATTATTATTATTACTATTATTATTACATTGTCATAAGAGCACTTAATGTAAGATATGTTTTTGACACAATTTTATGGATATGACATGTTGTTAACTATAGGCACTGTGCTGTACAGTAGATTCTAGGACTCCTAATTGAAATTTTGTGAACTTTGACAATACCTCCACATTTCCCCCTCCCCCAGCTCCTACAACCACTACTTATTCTGTTTCTATGAGCTTGACTATTTTGAAGTCCTCATATAAATGGTATCATGTGGTATTTGTCCTTCTGTGTCTGGCTTATTTCATTTATCAGGATGTCCTCCAGGTTCACTCATGTTGTTGCAAATGGCAGGGACCTCCTTTATTTAATATATATCACATTTTATTTATTAATTCATTTGTAGATGGGCATTATATTTCAACATATGATTTTTGGGGAATACACATTCAGGCCATAACAGATTTCATGTACTTTGATGACTTTGTAGTGCTATACTCTGATTCTTGTTTTTTCTACTTCTTCTTCTTCTTTTTTTTTTTTTTACTATAGATTTTTCTTTGTGGTTACCATGAGATTTGCATACAAACTCTTTGAGAATTCATTTATAATTCATATTTAATATATCAAGATCTTGTTAGTTCACTAATTTTTACTATCATTTTGAGGCATCGTTTTTAAAATTTTCTCTGTAATCAGTTAAGAGATCTCAAAAACATGTTTCTTTTATTCTGTTTATTCTTCTACTTACTTTTTTCTTACATTATTTCTTACACTAGAGGCCCGGTGCACAAAAATTTGTGCACTCGGCGGGGAGGGGGGTCCCTCAGCCCGGCCTGTGCCCTCTCGCAGTCTAGGACCCCTCGGGAGATAATGACCTGCTGGCTTAGGCCTGCTCCCGGGTGGCAGAGGGCAGGCCCAATCCCTAGGTGCAGCCCCTGGTCGGGCTCAGAGCAGGGCCGATTGGGGGGTTGGGGCACCACCCCCTGTCACACTCAAGGCAGGGTCGATGGGGAGGTTGCGGTATGACCCCCTGTCACGCACAGAGCAGGGCCAATTCGGGGGTTGGGGCGCTGCCCCCTGTCACACACAGAGCAGGGCCCATCAGGGGGGTTGGGGCTCCGTACCCTGTCATGCACAGAGCAGGGTCGATCAGGGGGTTGGGGAGCTCCCCTCTGTCACGCACAGAGCAGGGCCCATCAGGGGTTTGAGGAGTTCCCCCCTGTCACTCACAGAGTAGGTCCGATAGGGGAGTTGGGCACCGTCCCCTGTCACACACACAGTAGGGCGGATCAGTGGATTGGGGCACCGCCCTCTATCACCCACAGAGCAGGGCAGATCAGGGGGTTGGGGCACCGCCACTCTCACACTCAGGGCAGGGCCGATGGAGAGGTTATGGCTCTACCCTGTCACACACACAGCAGGGCTGATCAGGGTGTTTGGGCGCTGTCCCCTGTCATGCTGATCCCGGTGCCAGGAGGCCTCTCAGCTCCACTGATCCCGGTGCTGGGAGGCATATTACCCTTTTGCTATATAGAATAGAGGCCTGGTGCATGGGTGGGTGCCAGCTTGTTTGCCCTGAAGGGTGTCCTGGATCAGGGTGGGGGTCCCCACTGGGGTGCCTGGCCAGCCTGGGTGAGGGGATGATGGCTGTTTGCAGCTGGTCACACACCCTTCAGGGTGGGGGTCCCCACTGGGGTGCCTGGCCAGCCTGGGTGAGGGGCTGAGGGCTGTTTTCAGGCTGAGGGTGACTGAACTCCCAAACGCTCCTTTTTTCCTTTTTTTTTTTTTTATTCTGGGCCTGCTTTAGCTTGAGGCTTGGCTCTAGCTCTTAGTCCTCCGCTCCTGAAAGTAGGTTTCTGGCCTTTGCATACAATGTTGCGAATCTGCTGGCTGAAGTCCGCGGTATTTGTTACAATGTTTGAAACTGCATGCTCAGAGGCCTGCAGCGGCAGGCGGGGAACGTTGGTTTCCTCCGTCACTGAGGCAAGCAAGCCTCATGTTACTTTCAAGCTGCCTAGCTGCTGGCCGCCATCTTGGCTGACAGTTAATTTGCATATCTCGCTGATTAGCCAATGAAAAGGGTAGCGGTCGTACGCTAATTACCATGTTTCTCTTTTATTAGTGTAGATTATTTCATTGGACAGGATGTCCAGTAAAATCATTTTTTCCTTAAGGAAAAAATATTTCAATAATCCTTCATTATGTATGATCACTGACCTTGTGTTTTATTTTCCTTTTTAGATTCCTGTTTATTAAATGAGATCCTTGCAATGACTACTAACAACACTACTTCTATTAAGGTAATAGGAAATATTTTTTTTATCTTCATTCCTGGTTATGTGGTGGATTATATGTGGTGGTTTTCTGATGTTAAACATATTTTAATTCCTGCCATACACTCTAATTTCTCATTGTGTAATTTGATTTTCTACTTTGCTGGATTTGAGTTGCTAGATCTTGGTCAAGATGTTAATGTGTACATTTACAGCAAGGATGTGTCTGGATTGTTATTGTTGTAGTGTCTTTGCCAGGATTTAATATTAAGGTTAAAATTTTTACATGAAATGAGTTGGAAAGTGTTTCCCTTTTTCTATCTTCTTCAAATATATGTATATTAGACATGTTTTTGCTTTTAAAATATTAAGCAGAATTCACTAAAGGAGTTGCTCAGATTTGAAGTTCTCACTTTAAGAAAGCTTTAATCAATTTAATTTTATCAATATACTAAATTATTTAAATTTTTCTATATTCTTTTGTCAAATTATGGTTTTCAAGGCATTTATTTCATTTTTACTTTTAAAGTTGTTAATCAAAATTGACTATAATATTTTTTAGTATCTGTAGTGATGCTGTATTTTGGAGATCGGTTTTCCTATTTTAAGAGTCTCACACTTTTTTGACTGAGCTTGCTGAATGTCTTTGGTTTTCTTTCTATTTTATATTTGAACAGTATTATTTGGGTTTATGAAATTAATTCATATTTACAAAAATTATTCTTGATTAGATTTTAGTTATCTGTTTCATGATTTTAATGTTATTGGTTTCTGTTCTTTATTATTTGGCTTTATTGCTTGGATGTTGCTGTCCTATTCTTTTCTGAGCTTCCTGAAATGAAATGTTAGGTTATTGCTTTAAAGCATTCTAATGTTAAGGCTATAAGTTTCCTTCTCAGCAACTCTTTAGCTGCAAAATGTGAGTTTTAAAATTGCATGTTTTCATTAACATTCAGGTTAAACTATTTTCTAATTTCATTTGAGACTTTTTAAATTTTGATTTATTGGTTATTTATAAATTACTTGCTTCATTTCCAAGTTGTTGATGTCCCTCTTACCCCAGCTTTTTAAAAATTGGTGCATCTCTTCTTTCACAAATGTTGGAAAGCATTCATTGAATGATATTAATCCTTTGTAATTTTTTGAGGCTTGTTTGATAAATCAACTTATTGCCAATTGTGGAAAAAGTGATATATGTTCTTGAAAAATATATGCATTCTGTTTTAAAAATTAATTTGATAATCAACAGATTATATTTACAAATACATTGTCCATATTATTAATAATGTTATATTATTATTTCTTATTTTATGCTTTATTTATTTATTATATGTCTTTGTATCTCTTACTATTGATAAATACACACACTATAGGCCAAGTACATTAAATCAATGCCCAGGGAGGGGGTGCCCCTCAGCCTGGTCTGCACCCTCTCCAATCTGGGACCCCTCAAGGGATGTCCGACTGCCAGTTGTCCTCAACCGGCAGTCGGACATCCCTCTCACAATCCGGGACTGCTGACTCCTAACCGCTTGCCTGCATGCCTGCCTGATCATCCTTAACCACTTCTGCCTGCCGGCCTGATTCCCCTAAGTGCCCTCCCCTGCTGGCCAGGTCGCCCCTATCTGTCCTCCCCTGCTGGCCTGCTTGCACCTCACCGCCCTCCTCTGCCAGCTTGATCACCCCAGAACTGCTCCCCTGCCAGCCTGATCACACCTAACTTCCCTCCGCTCTTAGCCTGATCACCTCAAACTGCCCTCCCCTGCCAGTCTGATCACCCCCTCACTGCCTTCCACTGCTGGCCTGGCCACCCCTAATTGCCCTCCCCTGCAGGGCTGATTGCCCCTTAACATCTCTCCCCTGCCAGCCTGATCATCCCTAACCACCTCTGCCTTGGCCCCCACCACCATGGCTTTTCCAGAAGGAAGTCTGGAAATTTTCCAGAAATGTTTGGCCTAATTAGCGTATTACTCTTTTATTAGTATAGATATATATTTAATTTTCTATTTCCAATATACCATTTTCAAATTATATATATATATATAAAATCACACCATTTTTAAGTGACTATAAAGTATATTATTGACTTAGCCTAGTCTTCTGGAGCTGGAATATAGAAATTTAATTTATATTAAATTACTGATGCTTCTGGTAGCTTAGCTACAACTGTTCTAAAATTTTCAATGCTATGTCATAAAATTTATTACATGACTTTTGTAGAGTTTGTTCATATTGACTGCTATGAAATTTAATTTATTGCTTTTGTTTTTTGTTTTTGTCTATAAAGAATAATTTCTTACACTGTGAAAAGTTTGTTGGAATAATAGAAACCTACCCTGAGTGCCTGTGTCTAAAACAAAGGTGATGATGAGAGGTGTCTTGTAGGAACTGATGAGTTTCTAGGCAGTAACTCTCTGATAATCATTTTTCTGCTTATTATTTTGAGTTGTTTACCTTGTAAGCTTCTATGTACATACTCATATATTTGCCATACTTGGCAGGAATGCAGTATCCAAAGTATTTTGCAACACAAATAACCAAAACTGCCCCAAAGTCCTACTGTCATTTCAGGTCTAACACTCACCACCAACTAATCACATGGGTGTCTGTAGCTTTTGGTTTAGCTTTGGTGGGCTCTCTATGGCTCCTCATTCCATTCTTGATGTGATCAGCTATGACAGGAGTTGAAATTCATCTGGTACATGTAATGTTGTTGGGATAATGCTATAGGCTGTGTGATGTTGCAGAATCTTAAAATAAATGTGAGGAGCCAAAACCGGTTTGGCTCAGTGGATGGAGCGTCGGCCTGCGGACTGAAGGGTCCCAGGTTCGATTCCGGTCGAGGGCATGTACCTGGGTTGCGGGCACATCCCCAGTGGGGAGTGTGCAGGAGGCAGCTGGTCGATGTTTCTCTCTCATCGATGTTTCTAACTCTCTGTCTCTCTCCTTTCCTCTCTGTAAAAACTCAATAAAATATATTTAAAAAAAATAAATAAAATAAATGTGAGGAAGAAGACAATGACCCTGCTAAATGTTATTTCATTTAAAATTACTTTCACACTATTTTAAGGGTTTAGAATATCTTACTTTTGGCTGAATTCTTGTTTACATTATGTATTTGAACATTATGATATCTGCACATTGGAAACAGAAAATTGTATTTGCTAGGTAATGAAATATTATTTAATATAAAATAATTTATTTTCATAGCCAACAAAAAAGTTCCATTGTATACATAAATGAGAAGACAAATTTGTATACATAAATGAGAAGACAAATTTAAGGTGTATCCTGTAAATTAAAATAAATTCCCCTAATATTTTCACTACCTATTCTACTATGGTTTTTCTCTGAGGGCATTCACTTTAATATCTATGTCTTGCTATTAGTGTCATCTAGTTAAGGGAGTAAGGCAATTTATTTGATTTACTATAAATTGTTATATATGTAATATATACCTATGAATATTAAGGATTAAGAATGTCATATTCATCCATTATTATTTATATTATTTTTTGGAATAATAAGATTGTATGTGAGAAATGACTGGCTTTAGAAGCAACAAAAATACTTCATTTTTTATATAAATAAAATACACTTTGAACATTGTATAACTTATAGTTTTCTAGGTCAGACATCTCACTGCTAATCTTTAAATTCAGTTCATATATCTGACTATTTTATACACTATTATAATGAAACAAGCATTTGAAAGAAGGTAAATAATAAATATTACCAGGAAAATATTTACTAATAGAGCCTATTTTGTTAAACTGAAATATGGTAAGTGAAGTAGTCAATTTCATTTTCATTGCTTCCAATTGAATTTTATATGAAGCTCTCCTTTAGGCACTGGAAGATTTCATCAGGTAAGTAAATTGTAATAAACATAATTAACACTATTTGTTCACACGCATTTCTGATTAGGCTGGTGGCTATTTGAATAAGCACCTGGTAGAGAGTAGCATGATGTACAAGCACTGGTCCCAAAAATGTGTAAAGTAGGAAGCATTTGTCTTCAGCATTCAATCATCCTTATTTTGTAGATTCATACGTTCTTTTCAGAATTTTCACTTCATAAAGCTCAGTTCTCTAATTCTCTCTGTAAGTAGCTTCAGGACCAGTGGAGGGTAGATAGCATGGGGTGTAATCCCACCGCCACCTGGCCTGAAGGAATTAATTATCCCAGACTCAGTTTCCACAAATATGTGGCCTGGATAGAACAGTCCAGCTCTCTGATGTCCCTCTGTAAAACGGCATTAATGGTACCAAACACATAATTTTTAAATGTGAATGGAATGAGATAATGTGTATTAAGGTTTAGCATAACACCCAAAACAAAATAATTATTCAATGAATGTTATTGTTGTACTGTCACAATGAGAAAACTGCTCTAGCAAATGGTCTCAACAACTGCACAAACACAAAATAAGTGCGTTCTCTCAAATAACAGTGCAAAGCAGATGTCACAGTTGAAAGGGGCCTTGCTTGCAGTCATTCAATGATTAAGCCTTTCCCCCTCCTTTTCCTCTCCTCCATCTCTAACCCCTCCTCCGCCATCCTAATGCTCATGATGATGGTAGTAATGATAATGAAGTATTATTATAATTTACACTTTGGCGTGTCACTTCCTTCCAGAATTCTATCTTCAGTGTTCACCTTTCAAATGAAGAGACGTGTTAGAATACAGGTGTTCCCGAGTCATACAACTTTCGCAGTCTAACCCTATATTTTTTTATTCCATTTTATCAAGATGTATATGCAACTTTTCAATCATTCTTTCCTATTCTTTTTTTTACATATATTTTATTGACTTTTTACAGAGAGGAAGGGAGAGGGATAGAGAGTTAGAAACATCGATGACAGAGAAACATCGATCAGCTGCCTCTTGAACACCCCCTACTGGGGATGTGCCTGCAACCAAGGTACATGCCCTTGACTGGAATTGAACCTGGGACACTTCAGTCCACAGGCCGACACTCTCTTCACTGAGCCAAACCAGCTAGGGCAGCATTCTTTCCTATTCTTAAATGACTGTAATAACAACACAAAATGAACATTTGAAGCAAATTTTCAATTGTCAAGAAAGCTCTAAAAATCAATATTTTATTATTTAGTAATTTGTTTACTATTTCATTTGAAAAAAAATAGGAAACTTTCAGAAAATAACTTCGAGGGTTTTTAAGTACCAAATCTGTTAACCCATCTGCATATATACCCATATATTCTGCCTTCTCTATTACAATGGATGAATGCATTGTAATCCTACCTGAGGCCTCTTCCATGCTGGAGTCCAGCCCCCTTCTGAGACAGATGTGCTCAGGGATCATGGACCCTATGTGTATGTGTATTTGCAATATGTGGGTTTCTCAAAGCATGGAGCTCAGAGCAGGGGTCCTCTTTCCTGAGTACCCACGGGAGGTATTGACGGCATACTCAGATTGTTTTGACTTAATTGAATGGTTTCATAAGCATTTAAAGTTGCTCAAATGTCTTTCTTCTTAACTCACAGTAAAATTAACCTTTTTTTTACATTTACATTCTAGGATACAGCTCTTGCATTTGTTTGCTTTGTTTTGTTTCTCCTTTTACCATCTAATTTTTCTCAGTTTTCATAGCTTCTTTCAATAGTTTCCATAGCTTCATTCCTTCATTGTGACCTGTATGCATGAAATGATTTCTTGTACCTTTTCTGAAAGGACAACATAGTTCTGAGCGGCATAAAGGAGGTACACATTTACTATTCACACTGCAAATAATTATTGAATCAATGGCTATTGAATCAATGGCTGTTACTTAAATAGAAATCACCTGAAGAGATTTTAAAACTTCCTGATATCTGCACATCTCTTTTAGAGACTAAACTTGAGAACTGCGGCTACCCGGGTACAGCTGTATTTTAAAGATCACCAGGTGATTCTAATTTACATGAATGTGAGGGGTTGAGGACCAGTTTCATCTCTCATGATTTGATTTGACATCTACTCATGATTAGTTTTGTGTACTTTAAGGTAAAGTAGGTTACAGTGTCCTGAAACGTCTGCTCCTTAAAAACAAAAACAAACAAAAAACACTAAAACAACAGTAATAATGAAAACCAACTTAATTAATTCTACCAAATGGTAGACCCTCAAATTTACATAATTGGTTCAAGGAAGCCACCTGAGGGATCTTCATTCAAGTAGTCAGCAGAGACATCAAATTTGCAAATACTTGGAGAAATAACTTGATTGGTCTAGTATAGGTCAAGCAGACAGCACTGTTCAGTGCAATAGGTAGGAGGTCAACTTCAAAAATTAAAACATGGACCTTGTGTATAACTCTCTACGAAAATATGTAATGAAGATACTTTTAAAAATATCAAACATATAATTCTAAATAAACTGACTTCAGTTGGTCTATTATTTAGTATAAAGACCAAAAATGTATGTGTTTTGTTTTACTATAATTTAAAAATATTTATTTAAAATTTACATATGGCTTCACAGAAGGTTCCTGAATAGTGTCTGTTATTTACAAGTTAAAAACTGAGGAAATAGTTATATTTCCTTAGAAAAATAGCTTATTAGTCTCATTAATACACTCCACTGCAATGTATTATTACATCAAAATAATATATGGTCTTATTAATTAAAATAAATTTGTCCTTTTAAGTATAAAATCTACTTTTGCAGTATCTAGCATGTAAACGATGCTTTAGAAATGCAATTTTTCTTTGATCAAGGTTATGCAATTGCCCATTTTGTATGAATAGATTTAATTCCAAAACGCCTGCTGTTGCATGGTTTTTTCAAGTGTATTTGGGGATATTTATTCACTTTCTTATGCATTATTTATAAAAGATAAAAGTAAGGAAGGAACAAATCAAATTCTAAATAGTCGTATTTCAGAGGTACAATGTATACACAATAATCTGTCAGCAGTGTTTTCTTAGTCCATCATTTCTCAATAAGAGAATAAAAATTATGAAATTACATTTTAAAGAGCTGTTCTATTACAAAAACCATCCAATTGGCTCCCTCATTCAATGAGAGCCACAATTTTTAAAAGTTAGAAAATATTTCTGGCCTGGGAGTTGTTAGTAGAAATGCACATCCTAAGTAGGGTTGATCATATTTTCCCTGATACAGCAGAATGTAATAAGAAAAAATAAGCTCTGTGGAAGATTTCGCATCTCTGACAGTGAGCCATTCTCACATATCTCAGGTACAGGGTCTATTCATTCTTTTGTCTAGACACAGGAAAATCTTGTATCATGACAGTTCATGCAAATTCCAGTTTGCATTATTACAGTGGAATTAAAAGTCCTACAACTAGACTAGAATTAGATGTCCAGATGCTTAAGTGAATGGCCTCTCTTTATGTATTCTCATTTTATCTCCCGGCCAGTGTTTATGAATCAAAGTCATTTCAAAATACAATGGCCCTATGGTAATCTATAAAAACTTTTAATTAAGCCTTTTACATAAGGAAACTGGTAAGTCCAGCTCATGTACAAAATTTTAATATAACATTTATTCTTTTAGGCAATATCTATATGACATTTCAGGTATATCCTGATATTTTGATTGGAATTGCACTGAATTGATAGTTTAAAGTGGAATTAATGGGTATTTTCAAAATATTGAGTCTTTCAATATATGGTTATAGTACCTCTCTTTATTTAGATCTTCTCTAATAACTCTCAGCAATCTTTAGTAGTTTTTCACATAAAGGTTTTATATAACCTATGCTAATTTCATTCTGAAATCATCTATTTTTATGCTATTATAAAAAGTTTTGTTTTGCTAAAAATTGCATGAAATTTTGAAACAAATTGCAGTAAATTTAGCAAATTTTCTTAAGTCCCACTATTTGTATATTTTTATTTGTAGAAAGATAACCAGAATACTATGCTATATGTATAATCCTATCTAATAATAAACAAACATGGTAATTGACCGTACCTTCACTACACCTCCCATCGGCTAATCAGCTCAATATGCAAATTAACTGCCAACAAAGATGGCAGCTAATTTGCATACTGCAGGCAGGGCGGGGCACCGGGAGCTGTCATCCAGGCCCCCGTGTGCAACCCCAGGAGCCGCCAGAAAGACAGGCTGCAGGCAAGGCAGCACCTCGGGACCCAGGAGCCACCTTGCCTGCAGCCCGTGATCCTGATTGCGATCGGAAAGCCAGGCCGCAGGCAAGGCGGCACCCCGGGACCCAGGAGCCCCTCTGCCAGGTCTGCAGGCAAAGCAGTGATCAAGCTATGAGGGGGTATGTGGGGGGGAGGAAGGAGCTACAGGAGCAGCTCTGGCCAGAGACTGAAGACTCCCGCTGGAGGGAGGAGCAAAGACTGAAGTCTCCAGCTGCAGCGAAGAGCAAAGATAGAAGGTGGTGGCTAGAGTGAAGGTCTGGGTCCCGGGTGCCAGAGGAAAACTGGTGCTGGCAGCCAGGGGAAAGAAGGCCTATTGCACGAATCTTAAAAATATTAAAAAATTAAAAATTAATAAAATATTAATTGAAATGTATCTGCATTACATGAAAAATTTCCTAATTGCTTCTAGCATAATTTATTAAATTGTGCTAAAATTTACAAGGGTTCAATTAAAAATATCTTAATTCTAAATGATATAATAGAAAATATATAATAGTGCAGTTATAAGCACTTACCTGAAAATAAAAATTTAAAGAAGTGAATTTAAAGAAGGATTTAGCCAAAGAAAATATATGCACAACCCATGGACACAGACAACAGTATGGTGATGGCCAGAGAGAAGTGGGGGGCAAGAGCTGGGTAGAGGGGGCAAAAGGGGGTAAATAGGGACATCCTATATAATAATAATAAAAGGCTAATATGCACATTGACTGAATGGCAGAATGACCAGTTGCTATGATGTGCACTGGCCACCAGGGGGCAGACGCTTAATGCAGGAGCTGCCCCTGCCGGTCAGTGCACTTCCATATGGGGAGTGCCACTCAGCCAGAAGCTGGCTCATGGCTGGCCAGCGCAGTGGTGGTGGCAGGAGCCTCTCCCACCTCCATGGCAGCATTAAGAATGTCCAACTAATGGTTTAGACCTGATCCCTTGGAGGCCTAAGCCTTTAGTCGGACATCCCTCGAGGGCTCCCTGGCTGCCAGAAGGATGTCTGACTGCAAGCTCAGGCCTGATCCCCCGGGGAGAGGGCCTAAGGCGACAGGTAGACATCCCCCAAGGGGTCCTGGACTGTGAATGGGCACCGGCCGGGTTGAGGGCAACCCCCCCACACGAGTGCACAAATTTTTGTGCACCAGGCCTCTAGTATATATAGTACATAATGCATGCATCTGACATGTGCATATTAAAATGTATATATTTATATAAATATTTACAATATTTTGTATACGATATCCTATATAATAGAAGGGTAATATGAAAATTGTCCCCTTGACTGGGAGCTCAACCCGAGTTTGACCAGGGTGCGGAGCCGGCCCACCAACCATCAGGGGTGTTCGGCCTCACCCCTGATCGCCCCCTATCAGGGGAAGGGCTGGCCCACAAACCTCCCACATCCCCACCCCCCCGGGCTGTGCATGAATTCATGCACCAGGCCTCTAGTTGTAGTATATTGTTGCTTTATTTTGTTCCTTCCTCCCAGTGACTTGAGTTTATGTCTCATGTTCCTGTATCTGGCGATAAAGGTGAGGAGGTGATGATTCATATTCTACCAGTTCTGAGTGTTTCAGGAACTGGCCCACTTCTCTTACAAGGTTGAGTTTTTCAAAGTTTTACAGCCCCCAACCGACCAGGCACTGTTGCATCTCTGACTCAAGGATTATCTCTTTGTTTTATCAGGGTTTGAGACGGTGGAACCTTGCTTTCCAATTTGGATTCAGCCACACTGCAAGTTCAAGTTCTAGGATGCATGAAATTTGAGACTGAGTGGGTTAATGGCACCTTTCTTGTGTACATTGTGTATGTATGAGTGTGTTTGAGGGGAAATGATGGTTGGTGCATTGTAAGGCTGAGTAAATAATAGGCGCCTTTAGGGAACTTTCAGATTCCACTACATCCTGCCATGCGCACCAGGTCAATCCTGTGGCTTCCCTGTCCCCAGTGGGCAAGGTCTCCATTCCTTGGTAGGCCTTCTCCTCAGCCAGCCCTCAGGCTGGCCCAGTGTCTGATTCAAAAACATGTGTGTTCTCATAGGAAGTTTTCCTCTCTCTGTAGACCAGTTCACTCGGGCCTCCTTTCATCCTCTGCTCTTTAATTGTTACAGGCATGTATATGGTATTCAATGCATCCATATCTGTATCGGTGTTCAGCAGAATAAATTCTCCATTCTTTCACATGTTGTTGAAAGGCTCTCTTATGTATTTGTAGTCTTTTTTAAAACTAGCAATATGTAATTATTTTTTAATTTGAATATATAGAATAGCATAAATGGAGGGAATTGAAAAATGGCCTCAAGTTCAAGTGTTAAATTTTTCCATGTTCCCCAAAGCCATGTGGTTATTAGCAGTACTTTTTCTGTGCTCCTCTGTGTCTTGCATATATTGTTTCTCATAATATAAAACATCTACAAACACTTGACCCTGGTTTTACAGATGGGGAAACTGAGGCACTAAGATTTAGAAAAGCTTTTTTTTCAAAATTGCATACTTAGTAATTTTCAGATCCAGGGTTCACACTTAGACAGCTGACATCAGAACCAGTGATCTGAAAGAAAAGGGGGGGTTACCCTTCTCTCATCATAGTTTATGAAGTTATCCTTTCTCTCTTAATAGTATATCCCAGTGGTCAGCAAACCGCAGCTCGCTAGCCACATGCGGCTCTTTGGCCCCTTGAGTGTGGCTCTTCCACAAAATACCACGCACAGGCGCACACGTACAGGGAATGTTGTGGAGTGAAATAAGATGTAGTGTCGAGGATTGAGAAAGGTATGTTGAGATGGTTTGGACATATAGAGAGGATGAATGAAAGGAGATAGATGAAACAAGTATACAGGAGGAGTGTGGATGGGAGAGTTGGAAGGTGTCAACCTCAGTGAACGTACCTCAATCAGATTGAGGATGTTTTTAGCAAAGGCCAGCTTAGGCGTGTCCTAATTAAGTTAATAACAATATACCTACCTATATAGTTTAAGTTTAAAAAATTTGGCTCTCAAAAGAAATTTCAATCGTTGTACTGTTGATATTTGGCTCTGTTGACTAATGAGTTTGCCGACCACTGGTATATCCTATTGGTCATGTTAAGACACAATAAGGCATCAAAATTGGGTCCATATTGATCTTTTACAGATAAGCATTGCTGATTCCTCTCCTTGGATTTAAAATTCATGAATTTTTATTAACTTAAATGAACAGGTTCTCAATTTATTATAAACTATATCTCCTTTCATTCTTGTAATTCTAAATGAAAGTTGTCAAACTATATTCTTCAGCTATTTGTAAAGCATCACAAACATTCAGTGGCACATAATATATTTCTAATGTGCTCACTTTTTTCAGAGTTTTTGAAAACCTTTATTTATGGAAAGAGATTCATATTTCCAAATTTGAATGAGATAAAACTCTATTCACTTGCTCAATGTGAGAAATGAGGGGGTTTACTCAAATATTTGCACCTTTCAGTAGTGGGATAATAGAACCCAGATGTGTCTATTCCAAATTCAAGACTTTACCTGGCAAAGGACCTGTACTGAAGTGAAAGCTGCTTTGTTGACAATTCTCATCAGCAAACATTACTGGACACTGTGAAAGGTAAAAAATCATCGATAGCATTGATTTACCATGATACATTCAGGTCAGCAAATGTTAAGGACTATTGACTAAAACAATGCCAATGAAGTAACCAACATTACTGCAACCCATAAAGACAAGGACATGACATTTGTCATTGAATTAAGGCCACATCTTGGAATGCAGGCTTCTTTTCCCTACCTCTGCTGCATACTTTTTTAGGAATTAAGTGGCAATGTGGAATTGGTTTGATTTTGTCAGTGCATCTAGGTACCTGCCTTTCACACAATAGAAAACCAATTTGTTTTCTTCTCTGAAGCATCTATTTAATGCTACATAATCCTTGTACCTCTGTTTTGAGGTCTGTCTCAAGAGTATACTCCACTATTGGAATATTTAGTCACAGCAGAAAAATATGTTGAAAGGAGCATAAATCAAAAACATGTACACACAGACATTTCCAAAGACAATTCTTTGTTCTGTATTTTTTATTTTAATCTACCAATGCACTGTCAACTGTGTCAAAGGTGAAAACACACTTTGAAATGTCTTTAGCATACAAATAAGTTTGCAAACAAATTATTTCCCTAATTTAACATAAAAAAAACCCAATTCTCATTTTCATGAAATTCCTAAATTGGGGATCTAGATGTACAACATTGCATTCATGACAAAAAGTATTTTAAAAAATCAAGACTTAGAATTCTTGTTTTATATTTTAAAAAATTTAAAAAAATTTAAAAATATTTTATGTTACATCAATGCATAATTGAACACTAGGTAAGCTTTCACAAGTTAAATATTGAATAGTTTGATTTTTTATTACTAATAGAAATGTGATATTTCTTGTTTAAATATTGTTTTCCTCCTAAAAGTCCATTTTGTTTTAACCAAGTATACTTTTTAGTAGCCAAATTAATGATTTTGCTAGAAATAATTTATTGTTTTTTGTAAGAAATATTTTACTGTATTTAACAGAACAACTTATAAACTCTGGATATTGTAATATTTATAGATTCTACTATAATTCAATTTAATATTTTATTTGCACTTTAATATTTAATGGGTCTTCTATATAATATAGCACAATAAATTGATACAGTTTATACAACTCATTTAATGAGTTCTCAAAATAGTCAGTTTATATACCAGCCATGATTCTTTCTTAAAAATAAGAGTTACTTACTCTTGTTGCTGTTATAACTAGCTAGTTAATATTAATAATAGGAAAGGGGCACAAAGGAGGCCAGACATTATTAGCATGACCATCTGGGCAGCTTCACCAAGAAGCTGAAATTGCCACTCTCCAGGGAACCTCCAGTCCATTCTCTGTAGATCACTGGGGGAAGGGGAAGGTGGACACATGGACAGTGAAGTTGGGGTGACCCAGGGAAGATACTTGCCTGTAAGTCTAGCCTGGGAAACCATGGATTGGCTAGAGTCACTGCAAGTGCACAATGTATTTAAAGGGTTAAAATCCCCAGACAAAGGAATTTTCTCTATCCTGTTCCTCTCGCTTTGCTTCGCTCCTGCTTCCTTGCACCAGCCCATGTTCCCTCCATAGCCATGTGGCCCTAGAAGCTGCATGGCCCACGGCCATGGCGTTGTGAACCCACACCCAATAGACTACAGCTTGGAACACAAGTTAACCTAGCCAGATGCTGGACTGGACTGTGCAAATATGGAGCAGAAATTCTGGGCAACAGCTTTATTCCCAGCTCTGCTGAAGACACAGCTGGACTTTTTCCTTGGCGGGACAGAGGGAAATGAGACCTTGGAAGCTCAGGGTTTTAATATCACAAAAATAAATACCACTTATTCTCCCGTGTAAGTCTCAGAAAATTCCTTTTCTTAGGATATTGCAAGAAGCCCACTTCCAGTAGCACCTGATGGGGATATGGAGAGCTCCCCGCCAATAACACTCTCACTCATTAAACAGAAAAAGAAATTTTGGAAACTTATCAGGGAGCTTACAAAATCAATGAGTAACAAGAGAACTGAGCTTAACAACAGGAAAGAGGAAGGGAGGGAGGGAGGAAGACAGCTACAAAAAAAAAAAATAATAAGGGGGAAGGAAGAACAGAAAGCCAGCTTTAGTTACAAGACATTGCCTGAAAGTCAAGACCCAAGAAGAGTTAAACTCCTATAAATACTAGCAATGAATTCAACTCTGCAGATGACACCATGAACAATCACTAATCATGCTGACCTGACCATCTTCTATCCACAAAGTCCTGTGAATATTCAGTTTTTATAGATTAGATCACATTTGAATGCCCTAGCTACCAGCACACCAAGGTTCACACAAATAATTTTCCCAAATCAGGAAAACTTTATATTAATTATTGAATCATTTGGCCATGTGGCAAATCTGGGCCATTTGTGAGAAAATTATGGGAAGTGAAAATTGTGGTTTATGCCACTTACCTGGGGTTGATTAGTAGACATTTAGAGATATATTAAAACATTGGGAGGTTCAATCTAGAAATAGTGAGAATGAATGAAAGGACAGAACAGGACTGATAGCTATGTCCCTAACCCCTCTTCCAAGAAAAAGCCGCAGAATGTATCAGTTACTCAGCCTGCCCTTATCTCGGCCAATGGGAAAGCTGGGGAAACTAGCCCAAGGCCAAAAGTATGCTTGCCATGCCCCCTGTCTTTGTGTAAACAGACCCTAGCTGCACCTGCCCTTGCGTCACTAGCCCCGGGCCCTCACTCAACCAACTGGAATCGGCCAAATCAGTGGTCAGAGTGTGCCCCCACCCCCAACCCCCCACCCCAAGCCCTGTAAATTCTTTGTTCTCTTGGAACTCCGGCTCTCTCTCACCCTATTGTTGCATTGGTAGGGGAGGCAGAGGGACCAAGTCCCAGGCTTGAATAAAGACTCTATGCTTCTGCATCGGACTCGGTGCTCCCTGGTGATGTCCTTTGGGGGATCTTGAAATCTGGCATAACATGAGTATGACCAGGTGAATCACAGTTTTTCAATGATTCACACAGTAGGGAAAAAAGAAGAATCTTGAAATTAACTCAGAAGTAGTGAAAGAAAGCTCAGGTTTATTAGTTTATAATTATACAGGTCATAGAAATTTAAAATAATTTCCCGAATATTAGAAAGATCTATGCTTAAAGGGCTGTCTCCTTTCTTGAACAATGATGCATACATGTATCCATTTAACCACAAAGCATCTTCTTGTGCCACAGGCTAACAAATTGTAAAATTCTGAGCTATTTCTTACAAATGACTTAATGTTCTTGCCATGTCATCTGTCAACTAGAAATAATTGTATATCCTTTTACAAAATAATTTATGCTTGGTATCCCCTCTTTCCATGATAAAATTATTTCTCCGTGTTTTTAACCCTTTTAATTATACCTTGGTCATGCTCATTGGTTAGGGGGCTCTTTAAAAATGCTTTCCTTTTGAAATTTTGTTTTTGTGATATTTTTGTTATGTGAGATTTTTGAGATTTTGGTATTTGTTTATCTGTTTTGTACTGGCCATGATAGTAGAGTATTTTCACTGTTAAGTCCTGGCTGGGATTGAAACGACAGGAAGTTAAGTGCTTTTTTGAAAATCCAAGATTAAAAGCATGACTCACAGTTTGATACTTTTTGCAGATAAAGTTGTTTGGTAAGAAAGATGACACGGACATTGGTGGGGGTGGGAGGGCATGTGGGAAGAAGAGACCAGATGACTTAAAGACCTTTTTTTATTTTGAAATTTTCATTATGGCATAAATCTCTGTTCTGTGTTCTAAAAAATGATATAATCCAAAACACGAAAACTTATAGCAACATTGTATAGTAATTATATGAATATATAAACAATAAATGAATAGTGAATACTCTTTAAAATATTGTTTTTAATTCAAAATTCACTGTATTTATAACATAAAAAAATACATCGACCCATCTTATCTCTTCACTCACATATACTAGTATATCTGTGTATATACAAAGACTATAGTTTCCATCTAAAAACTATTATGTTTGTTGTTGGTGGTGTTGCTTCTGATGTTGCTTCATTGTTTTATCCCATCTCTCTTTAGGAACCAGTGAAACCCCTCCCCTACACCCCCCCCACCCCCCCGGCACCACATAGGGTTTTTTTGTGCCCAAACTCACAGTATTTCAGATTTTGCCATTTTCTGTCTTCTATTCATATACTTTTACTCAAGACCCTCTGAAGTGGAGACTATGGCAGAATATAATAAGTTATTTAGGATTACATATGTTTTCGCCCTTTTACCAGCCCTCATTTATTATAGCTACATGTGGCACTTTCTATACATCTTCTAATTAGTTGCCTCAACAATAGTATGAGGTGGTACTTCTTCCTTTTGATAAAGATAAAATATTCATCAATGAAGGGATTTCATAAAGAAACATGATTTTTTATCACAAGGCTAACAGGTAGATTGAAAGTAAGAACTTTGTTCATTCTATTGTCCTTTACTTAAATTATATTTGAAAGTTTCCTTTACCCTATAGTGAGCATCTGCCCTGCTGTGATGTCTCTGTCAAATTTTATCTCTTCTAATTTTTTAACTAAATATGTTGAACTACTCATTTTCCATTATTCAAAATAAACTTTAAATATTTGCATTTGTAGACATATTTGAACATGTATAATGTTCAGTTAAAATAATAAAACACAATTATACAACCACAACATTCTTCATAGTCAGCACACAGAAAGCTCAAGGGAATTACCATTTCTCTCAAAGGAAATATGTAGGCCTTATTTTTTTTCTTCACTCAATCCTGTGACACCAAAAGGAAATAATTGACTAGTGGAAATAATTTTAATGACTTATATAATATCCTTTATTACATGTGCCTATCACTCATTTAAGTTAGTGGTTAAACCAGGGGTGGGCAAACTTTTTGACTCAAGGGCCACAATGGGTTCTTAAACTGGACCGGAGGGCCGGAACAAAAGCATGGATGGAGTGTCTGTGTGAACTAATCTAAATTCAAAGTAAACATCATTACATAAAAGGGTATGGTCTTTTTTTTTTTTTTTTTTTTTTTAGTTTTATTCATTTCAAACGGGCCGGATCTGGCCCGCGGGCCGTAGTTTGCCCACGGCTGGGTTAAACTGATTTTTTAAAGTATAATTGATATGTTAAGAAAAGCAGAAAAAATATATAAAATGCTCAGTTAAAACTAAAGAAGCCAGAAGGAGAGGGTAGGAAATATAAAGTAACAAAGGATAAATGTAACATAGGGAGAATAGTTAGAAATGTGGTAGATATTAGACCTTTAAATTTAAATATTAGATAAAGGAATAGTTGCAAATATATTCAGACCAATGAGACATCTAAAAACCAGTAAAATATACAGAATATATAGTCACCATAGAATAACATCTGTTTGGTTTTGGAGACTTAGAAATCTAATTACAAATTAAGTCATATAATTATGCAATGAATATAGTGATATAACAATTCACCTTAGAGAACTAAGATAAACAAGGCAGATGGATTGCTTTTCATTGTGGTAGTGACTATACAATTGAGTCACCTGAAATAAGTTGAAATAATGAACCTGAAATAAGTTTTCATTAGGTCTTGATCATTCAGTGTTTCAGTTATTATAAAGACAGTTTTATATTAAAAGTCATCTTCTCAAGTCACCCTTAATAATTTTCAACACGTAAAATTCTTCTTTAGCTGATAATTTATCTACATGTTATACTTACATAATCCCAAAATAAAATATATTGGTTTTATTCCCATACATGGGCTTTGTTTCTTCTCTTCAGTATCAAGAAGCATATATCTATCTAGTTTGATCATCTGTCTCATGATATTAGAATTTTTATTGTTATAACTTGCAAATATTAAATAATAAAAAATTTAAAATATTGTAATTTCCCAAATATGATACATGTGATTAAATTAAAATGAATGAAATTGTGTGGAGCTTGGGAGGATGGATAACCAATTTGTTTGTTAAAGTATGTTTTAACTGTACCTTGAGCAGATATCATATTATAGACAATTCAGGACTTTGATATTCATACTGCATTTTCTGTTGTCCTGCTGGGCAGGAATCTTCTCAGGCTGCTTGCTGTGGCTGCATCTGCCCACCCAGGGACTCAGGGCGGGAGCCAGGAGTCTCAGGCCCTGTGACCACTTGGTGTGAGTTCCCTGTTGATCTTGTTGTCAATAGTGTCATGCTGCCCTGAGGTTGTCATAGGAACTCTCATTTAATCCAGGAGCAATAAGCTGCCTTCTGTGACTAGGTTGGACACACTTCCAGTCTGGGTCTCCTCCTCCTGTTGGTGGGGTGCCAAAAGGCCTGCCACTGTACTGCCTCCTCAGTCCTGGGTCTGAAAGCTCTTTACATTCCTCTTACTGCCTCTCACAGCCCTCTTTAAGTTGCCTCTTCTGTTGTTTTTAGGGAGTGGAGTTGTGTTTAGCAGCCTGAACATGGAGAGAGGGATCTATCCATGCCATCTTGTCTGGACCCAACTTTGGCATTTCTTTGCTGACATATCCTTTCCCTGGAAAAACACAACAACACAAAAACCAGTAACAACACACCAGAAACCTTTTGAAGCATACGCAGTTTGAATATGTGTGCGTACATGTGTAAGCACATTTATAGCGGGGCATCTTATATTAACTCACTCACTCATTACTATTGCATTTATGCATTTTCTGTTGATATTTCCAGTATTTTTAGATCTACCTGTGTTGATGAAATGCAATTGGATCATAAAGGTTGTAAACCTTCATCATTCTTTGAATGGAAACATCTGACAACATACCATTCTTTGAGCAGAAACACTTAACACATGGTCTTTTCCTGCTCAACACTATAACTTTGAAGTCACTTTATTTTTATATTTCTGTAAGTTCAAATTCCACCAATTTGTTATCCATTTGATCTTGGACAGTTTGATCAATCTTTTAATGTTTCAGTTTATAACAGAATCAAGTTGAGGTTTTGGAACCAGGGACACCGGGATAAAAATGCTGCGGTCTTTCCATGTATAGTGTTAGGCAATAGGCTTTACCTCTCTGTATCTCCATTTCTCATATTTAATGTAAAGTTAAATAGAACCTGTCACATTGGTTTTATGATGAGTAAACATGTAGGCATATTAGTCACATGTGAGCTTTGTATTTATGTTAGTGGTCATTACTAGTATTATTATTGATAATAGAAAATAATTACTATTAATTTTAATGTTGTGCTTGTCTGTTTTGTTTTGCTTTTGTCAGCATCTGTGATAACCTAGTAATCACAATTTGATGAACATTACCTTTTATTTGTTGATGTATTTATAGGAACCTACTTAACAATTCTCTTCCATATATACAACTTAAAGAGGGAACCATGTTTAATTTCTAATCATCTGTGGTGCTATTTATTACTAGTGTTTACAATGTACTCATTCTTAATTTCATTCTCTGTTCTGTAACTAACTTTAGCAATGGAACCCTTTGGGCTCAACGTTTAATAGGCACAAACTCTGGGAATGTGTGAAAAGGAACATGTGTAGCTGGTGCTGAGGTGGAAATCTAACTTGCACAGGGAAGTGATCTCCACTGGGGAGCTTCGGGGGGAAAAAATGAGCATTCCTAGTTGGAATTCAGACCATGGCATACTAAATTGCTAAATATGTAACAGGAATCGTGCTAATATATTATTCTATGTATTTCCCAGAAAACTTTCATGGTAAGTAATGGCATTACTATGTGTGGAGCATTTAATCTCTTTTACCTTCTCTGCAAATTCCCAAAGGAGCTTGCAGAAAGTCCACCTTTCAGATTAACAGCAATTCCTCCTTTAACGCTTTCTCCCCCTTTTTGCTGTCAGTGTCTTAAGAGCCAGAGCTATGCCAATTAGATTTTTCTGTCTTGTGCATATAGCACACTGTCCAGTACAGAGGTGGGTAAGTGGGTAAATTAATAAATTAGTCTGTCCCTTAAAATAAGAGAGAATTTCAGTTACTGTGCTATTGGAAATTTCTCACAGAGACTATATTTTTTATCTTATAAATTCATGCTATTTTTTGTGATATTTGGTTTAAACGTAGTCAGCTTGTATAATGAACTCATTAGCACCAAGCTGCCTTATCTATGAGATGTTAATTCACTCCCTTGAGACTGCAGTACACGTGACTAATGTATTTACCCTTGTAGTGTTCACTACCAACAGTTACATGATTTACATGATGAAAAAGGGAAAAGTATCCTGGGCATTTGAGAAGGAATGTGTGTGTGCATGTGTGCGTGTGTGTGTGTGTGTGTGTGTGTGCACCTTTCTGCTTTGGGGAGAAAGTGAGGGATGTTATACGATTTGATGGAGAATGTGGAGAGAGCCAAATGGTGACATGGTGAGCATATGTAAACCTCATGATTTGTATCGATGCCAAGTCTCTAATTCCCTTGTCTCTAGATTAAATTGTGCCTGTGGGTTCTATATTCTGACATCATAAATTGCATGAAAATTTCACTGATAGACTCCTTTGCAATTTGTTTCTATTTTAGTATTAAATACAATAGGAAAATTTCAGAAACAGCATTTAATTTACCCAAAACTGATATATTTCATTCTGCAGGTTTTGCAGTAACATCAAAGAGCATATATGGACAATGCTTTTGTTTATTTCCAAAAAACCTTCCTAATATGTTACATCCCCAGTGTCAGTGACAGAGGTTTAATTATAGGTAATGTAATTGTCTGTGTACAGAGTGATTTTGAAACAGAACTGAATAGACACTTACTTTAACTACAAAGAATCTATATAAATTTATTATTCAGGTAAGGAATCACCCATGAATAAGTTTTTATTTATACAGAGAATATATATTCTTTAAGAAGTGATACATTTTTTTTAAAGATTTTGTGTTATTAAATTTTCACTTTGAGAATACTTGTTTAATCTAAGTTCATGTTTGCAGTTTATTTTGCATAGGAATGATGACTTTTGTGATACATGAAAAGTTGTGAAGCTGTCAGTCGGGGAAACATATGTAAGGATCATGGAAACTTGACGTTAATCATGCCTATTTTGTGGAGATTGACAATCTGGTGTGCTTTGTGTAGAGCAAGTGAATCAGTCCCTAGATCTAAGTATAAACATAGTCCTGTTTTGCTGTTGACAGATGAAGCCACAGAGACAACATTTAATCATTCACCATTTTTATAGTGGGCTCCACCCATTTCTTATTTCAGAATGGTAGAGCACTGGGGAAAGGTTATTTTAAGACTTTTTAAAGCAGTGCCTATTTTAAATATCTTCCCACTGGTACTTTTTCCTTCTTATTTGAACATACGTAGGCATCCTCACGAAGCCTGGATTGCAAACTCAGTACTTTACTTGGCCCTACATTCTTCAGTTGCCTGAGAAAGTGTATTTTACATTGAGTGGCATTTAAGCTGTAGATTTTTAATTATTTTTCCCTACTGCATACATTGGTTTCAACAGGTAAATCATATTCCCATTATTTAACCCCATGGTTTTAGAGTCTTTTATTCTTATTAACCCTAATGCATAATATGCTTTATTATTGGTATTTTGATAAGCATTACTCTAAACACTCTGACACTTTTGGGAAAAATAGAAAAGACATATGCCACTGATGTATTGTGAATCTTTCCAGAAATATGCAATATTCACAACACTAAATAGAGTAAAACTTGAAAATTTCCCCTTTAACTTTGTTTACATTAAATGAAATAGCTATTTTTAAGAAAGGCAAAAATATCAGAGAAATTGAGAAAATAAAATGTAACATAATGATGTACCTAAGTGGAACTTATGCTCTCTTTTATTAGGTAGAGAATATATAGAGAACTCTTATGTATGAAACAATTCTGTTAGCTGACTTCTACAGGAAAAATGATCCACATTTTCAACTTAATCAGTTATATTTTCATAGCAACAATTAATTTGTATGTAATATGAAAATAAATTTATGAATTTATTTTATTAACAGTTTGTGTTATATGTTCCTGGCTCTGATCCATGATCTGGATTACCTAAGAACACTTTTCCCTTATAGCCACCCATGCATTTTACAATCTGGAAAATTAAACAGAATAATATAAAATATATGTATACTGTCTACATTATATATGCTCTTTGTTCTTAAAAGTAAAACAATATATTATCTTTATAGGTATTTCAAAAATCATAAAATGAAACATTTATAAATTTTAAATATTGTACTGAAGGCAGAGTAAAAGTTTACTGGCAGTTGAATTAATCTTTTATGAAATTGCAAAATGAATTCTTTTTCGTAGAACATGATGAATCTTATACGGAAGGTTAAAAGATAATGTAGCATACCACCTAGAATTACAGACATGGTCTGTTTTCTCAAATACAGCCAAGCCTGCAAAGGTTTTGTTTGGGATTCCGTCTCTGTAATTTTGTAGATGTTCCCTGAGGACAGAGGTACACCTTACTCCAATGCAGACTGCAGTGGAGTGGTTAAGGTCTAGCTGACTTCTTAAACTCAGAAGGAGCCAATGTTTTAAATGTGTACGTTATAAAGTTGTGGGGCAGGGCGGACACGGACAACACATTTGGGTCAGAATACAGGTCACAGGGAGTTGAGGTTATGCTCCCACTTCTGCCCAGTTGTTTTTCCTAGCAACATAGGAAGTGTAAATGGAAATACGAACCCTTGGCAAGACCTCCCTGGGGTAATAAAATGGTAACCAGTCTGTCTGGGTGATTAGGACCTGAGCAGTCTTGTGGGCACACTTGAAGATGAGCGAGGCATTGAGTGACAGGGGATTCTGCCCCTGTCCTCACGTTCTGGCCCGATGCTCCGTTAGCAGTGATGGGCTGAGGCTGCCTGGCTTGAGGAGATGATGACGAAGCAGCCGATGTGGTGACAATGAACCAGTGTTGGTGAAAGCTCTGGTGGTACTGTGGTGTCTGCTAGGGAACAGCGTGCCACAGAAACCCATGCACAGCAGCGCAGCCAAAAAGGACGTTATCTCTCCCACAGGGCGACTTGTCAGTCTAAGCAGCCTGATATGTTGTCACTATCCCAGGATCCATTTATATTTTCTCTCTTCTGTAATTTCCTTGTGACTTTCACCCTTTGTGGCTAGACGGTTTTCCACATCCAAAGGTAAAGACAAAAATCCAAGGAAAAAAGCCCACAAACAAAAACTTGGTAAGTTTCTTTAGAAACTCTTCTAGTAACTTCTAGTAACTTTCTAGCAGCCAGAACTGTAATAATCCACTTCCAGGAGCAAGTGATCCTGTAAGCATTTTGCTCTAGGGACGGCGCTGCCCCAAAACACAAACAAGCAAGGATTCTACTGGTAAGAAAGGGGAATGGACATTTGTTGATGGACATTTGTTGACGACTAGCAGCATCTGTCAAATTCTTATCAAGAGGTGGGAGCATGGTGGCCTCTCTTTAGCCAGAACTAAGACTAGTCTATTCACATGTAAGTTAATTTATATCTGACCATATCCCTAGTTCACAGTCTACTGAGAAAATACAATGTCCTTGAATTGTCTCATCCACTTTAGAACTGGAGTTTTTCCATAATTATAAATATAATCTTATTATATTAGAAAACCATCTCAACATTAACTGGTATTTTATATTCAGTAACATAAAACTGGCAAGATTTAGGTTTATGCACCAGCCAATTATATTTTTAAAATATAAGTATAATTGATTGGAATGAGTATAAATGGAAGGTCCATTATTAAAGAGATCTGAAACTTTAAAGCATTAAGGGACTTAATAATTGCCTGAGGTTTGAGAGGATTCCAGTTTTCTAATCTTCCATTTTGTTTCTTCCGGTGTTATATGTCTGTAGAGTATGACTCAGAGTAGACTCAGTGTGGAAAGTATTGAGATGTCTTTTCATGCCTAACTCAACAGTGACAGCTGTCTTGCAATATTAAGTGATAGTGATGTGACTTTCAAAGATGGCTTGGGCATCAACCAATGTCATTTGGCATCTAGAGATTTCATTTCTGCTAAAATGCCTATTAAAATTATAGGGATCAATTTTTCTCCTTGGAGTTATATATATGGAAATGATTGCATACTTAGAAAATGACATAAATTTATTGAAAGTATGTCAGAGAAAATGTACCTGGTTAAGGAAACTATCAGAAAAAGGTTATTTGATTAAGGAAACTATCAGTTACAAAATAAGGTGGCCGTTAAAAAGTATATATTATTTTCCCTTATACTCTCACTCTAAGTTGCACCCAGTTTTGGGTGATGTATTAAAACACTCAGGATGGTAACTATTTTTGTTTGGATCAATGAAATTTGAAGACACTCTGGCCAAAAGCCTTCCCAGATTTTTAAAAAAAGACATCATTTGTTTTTTCTAAATTTAAACCAAACCTGTAGGACTCTAAGCATTTAGATAATTAATAGTTCTGAGAATTTATATCTTCAGTATAAAGTTAAATGACTTATTATTCAAATTGCTATTCAGTGAAAATTTTATTTAGCCTAAAGCTTTTTCTTTAACCTTCATTACATCATGGAAACACTTTCATTGTCAAAATGCCTTTTAGGTCCTAGCTGGTTTGGCTCAGTGGTTAGAGTGTCAGACTGCAGACTGAAGGGTCACGGGTTTGATTCCTGTCAAGGGCAAGTACCTTGATTGCAGGTTCAATCCCAGGGCAGTGTGTGGGAGGCAACCAATTGATGTGTCTCTCTCACATCAATGTTTCTCTTTCTGTGTTCCTACCCCTTCCTTTAACTCTCTCTAAAAATCAATGGGAAAAAATATCCCCAGGTAAGGAATAACAAAAAATAAAAACAAAATGCCTTTTAGTTTCCGGGGAGAAATATGTCATAGTGTCATTTCATTGGCTGTTTCTTTTACTACACATTGGCCTGGTTGGAGTGTATCTTGGCAATTCTCCTGTTGGGGAATGAGGCTATCTAAATTTCACCAGTTTCAGAAATATTTTCACTTGAGAGCCAGGCCATGGCTAAGACCAGGGATGTCAGTATTCCTTTTCCATTTGTTTCAAATTGTTCTGTTTACATGGGCCAGGGGCTTATACAGCTGGGGCCACATCAGGGAAAGGAGCACTGCAGATTTGAGGGCACTTACATTCTTAACCTCAACTTTTGGGATTCTCTGAGATTCTGTGGGTGGGTGTTCAGGATATCTGTAAACTCTGAGAAGTATGACCCATTACTTACACTTATGCTCTTGTGAGTACAATTTCTATAATTTTATCAAATTCTCAAAGCATTCTGACCCAATAAAATTAAGAATGATCCAAACAAAGCCCCTTAATTGGTAAAAGGCAGAGCCAGGACTTCAAAGCACAATATCTGAGTTGATACAGGGCTTTCACCATTCACACACTGCCTCTGATATGGTGAAAGGTAATTTTTCTCCAGCGAAGGAATATTATTTTCCTGAGATGTAGTGAATATCTGTCATCCTCAGACAAGTTTGCATGTCTGTGCTACATATAATAAGAGGAAAAAGTATCACTTGGAGAAGAAGGGGACAAAGAAAGATCATGTGTTAAGAGTGTGTGTGTATCTGTGTGTACATGAGCATATGTGTACTAGAATGCAAGTGTATGCATGTGCATATGTGTACAGCCATGCATGTGTATATAATTGTGTACATGTGAATGTGTGTTTGTGCATATGTATATGTGTGCATATGGGTATATATATGAGCATGTGTACATGCATATGTGTATGTGTGTATGTTCCCCTTACTAGGCTCCTCTGACTCTCTCCTCTGGGACCCAAAGGATGGTCTATGCCCAGAAATATCCAAATGCTCATCCTCTATGTCTGTCGTAGATAGTCTCTCTCACTTAACTTTAGAAATTGAGTAAAAAATAAACGTGCTTTTGAATGTCTGAACAGATAACAAGGCTTAGCATATTGACACTATAAACCAAGCCACATTCATTATCACCCCCCCCCTTCCAAACATGTTAATAGCTTGAATGCAGTGGGCATTCATTTAATGCAAGTAGAGAAAATGAATAAACGGCTACGCACACAGATTTGAGCCTACTGAGTAGCAGTATAAATCACTTGTTATTTTACATTTTAATACACAAACCATCCCTTAAAGCTAGTTGTTTTCCTAAATAAATATTGACTCCACTTGAGTTTTGTATCCTGAAAAAAAATGCCTTTTCTGAGCTGTCCCATTTGTGCTTATCTGAGAAGCACTGTAAACTTTTGTTCAGGCTTCCTTGCCATAGTTCTTCCCATGAGTCCAATAGCTCACACACTGCTGACCACTCTCTTTGTCCTGTAAATCTGTAGCTGATATGACTGGGCAGAGGAGATATCATCACACACAGCACACATATGCCTTTTCGAGGTTGCACTCCATTCAGCTTTCTGGAGGGGAATGAATTCCACTCTTTTGTAGTCACATTTCTGATATGTGCAGAATAAAATACATTGAAAAGAAATTTGTCCTGTGAAGCATACGATTTTTTTTTTAAGTTTTAGGGAAAATGATGCATTGTTTAAATCTACCACTTTATATTATGGAATAGCTAAAATTTAGTTCAGCAATGTGTATCCAATCAGTGAAGGGATTTTACCCCAAATTTGATGATCACAGAAGAAAACACATGGGGTGTATATTAGTCTACTTGGTGAGGTGGCTTAAAAAAATGACCTGTGTTTCTCAAAGTTATGAAGGCTGGGGAGTCTGAGATCAAGGTGCTGGTAGATTAGGTTTCTACTGAGAGTTCTCTTTCTGCCTCATAGTAGGAACCTTCTTAATGTGTCCCCGTGTGTCCCCATGGCAGATATCCAGAGAGGTCTGGTCTCTCTTCCTCTAAACAGCGGTTCTCAACTTGTGGGTCGCGACTATCGGAAAACACATATAGCATATCAGATATTTACATTACGATTCATAACAGTAGCAAAATTACACTTATGAAGTAGCAACGAAAATAATTTTATGGTTGGGGGTCCCCACAACATGAGGAAATGTATTAAAGGGTCGCGGCATTAGGAAGGTTGAGAACCACTGCCTAGGACAATAATCCCATTCTAGGGGCCCTACTCTCATGGCCTCATCTGAACCTAACTACTTCTCAAAGACCCCACCCAACTCAAAATAACACATGTTAGTGGTTAAGAATTCAACATATGAATGGAGAAGCAGGACACAAATATTCAGTTCATATCAGGCTGTTAACATTTTCTAAGTCAGTCTGTCGCTTGCAGGACATTGGGTCCTGTGTAAACCTCTGCAGACATTTGGCCTGCGCCAAAGGTTCTTGATATTTGGTCCTGTCCAAAACATCCCTACTTAGAAAATAGCTCATAATGTTTATTTATACTTTTGCCTTCATGATTAATACATAAAAACACTATTATCTTTCATTGGCCCAGTAATTGTGTTGGGGCTGTATTGTTAATGACAACCTTTCTCTCCTTGGTAACCTGGATGGTCATAGTTCATGACCAAGAACTCTGGACTTGGAACAATTGACTCCATGGGCATTTTGGACAGGACCAAACATCAGCTAATACAATCATTTTACTTCTTCAAATACTCCGAATTACATCTTGGTAGCATTCATTATTTAAGTCTTCTCTCAACAGAGGGAGGATTGAATTCATCTTTTCCACCTGTGCCCATCATCTCTTTATAGTTTTATACTGTGCAATCATTTCATACATAACATCTTATCAGATCTCCATCACTGTCCCAGTAGGCAATGGGACATTCTGTAGGAGTACAGACTTTCATACGGCCCTCAGAATGCATCCTGGTGTCCCTGCTCTCCTCCCCAGGTAGTGGAAACTGTGACTTCCTTATAGTCACTAGAATAGGGTACAGGTGACCTGATGTATGTAAGACTATTACAAGCAGACCCATTTTCTTTCCCTGGCTAGTTTTAAAGAAGAAAGTTACCATGAGTCTTACCCCTACATGGAACTGACTTCTGCTATCAGCCTGTAAAGACTTGATGCCAACCCTTTCTCTATTGAACCTTTCATCAAATCATAGTTCAGATGCCAACTAGGTGTAACTAGTGAGGACTCAGCCAAGCCATGCTCTGATTCCTGACCCGTGGATGGAAACCTCTAGAAAATAAATGTGTGTTGTTTTGAGCTGCTAAGTTTGGGGTGATATTTACACAGCAATAGAAAACAAGTCCAAACACTTTTCATTATACCAGTTCTCAGCAGAAGAAACCATCCCCATAATGTTAGATGCAGACCCAAGAAAACGATGAGTAAATTGATTTAAAAAAGAGAGAGATAGTCCAGCCAGCATCATGGCTCAGTGGTTGAGTGTTAACCTATGAACCAGGAAGCCACAGTTCAATTTCCAGTCAGGGCACATGCCCGGATTGCAGGCTCAATCCCCAGTGTGGGGAGTGCAGAAGGCAGCTGATCAATGATTCTCTGTCATCATTGATGTTTCTCTCTCTCTCTCCCTCTCCCTGCCTCTCTGAAATTATATATATATATATATATATATATATATATATATATATATATATATATATATAGAGAGAGAGAGAGAGAGAGAGAGAGAGAGAGAGAGAGAGAGAGAGAGAGAACATATCCATCTAACCCCAGGGTAAAGCATTTATACTGTGTCACAATCATTGTTTTCTTTTAACTCTGACAACCTTCAAGTGACAGAAAGATGCTCTTTCTGGAAGGTATGTTGTGTATTCTTTAATTCACTGTGGTGTGTAGCAATTGCCTAATATTTAAAGGAGCATAGCTATGTGCCTTCTGAGAAATGCTAGTCCTAGCTTTGGGGAAAGACATACAGGCAAAACCTGAGTACCACAGTGGATCCTGAGCTCAGTGGTCAGCTGTGAGGCTGGTCCTGCTCCGTGTCTCTCCTCTAAAGATACAGTAGATGCTTAGGAACAAATGTTTGGTATAATGACAGTGTATAAATATTTTATAGTGTAAATATATCTAGAAAGCACAATAACCCAATATATAGTTATAAACTTAAGATCTGTCTTTTGAACTTGACCTCTGAAAGGGTGGCTTTATGTCATAAATTAAATGACATTGACACTGCAGTTTTGAGATGTCTGTGACTTGACATTTCTCAGAGAGAAAATGAGAAAAGAGTCAACCTTCAGAGAGTATAATCTCTCATTTATTTTTCAACAAAAAATTATAGAGCTTTAAATGGGTTCCTAATGCTGATTTATATAACAACTTTTAGTATATAGGATTTTTGAGAAAGCAAAAAAAGTGTTTTCCCTTCTTTCCTTAAATGTCCTGTCTGATGAACTGACATTGAATTCCTTTGTCCAGTTTCTTTATCATCCTGTAGACTCAGGATTGATGAGGGGAATTGTCCAGTTCCCAGTGGCCTGCAGGTCAGCCAGGAGCTCCAGGGTGAAGGGCATTTTAAAAGCAACAATTTTGTAATTTAAGATATCGTACAATCTTTTGCATAAATATGTCTTTTAGTATCAATAAACACCAGAATCATTGCTATAAAACACTGATTTATGGATTCACTTTCACATCACTACTGAGGACAAAAGAAAATCCCCTGGTGAAGATCACTGGTTTTCATTATCCACCACAAAACAACTATCCACTAGGCTTAGAATAAGGGCAGAGCTGAAAGAGAGAAAGCAAACAGAAGAAAAAGTTTTGTCCCACTTGCTTCTTCCCTGCCAGATCAGTGTAGTCTTTGAATATCCATTATACTAATCAAGGATGACTGGTGCAGTAGGAAATCAACTCACTTCTTCTTGAGTCACATTGGGGAAAGCTGTGGTTCTTTGCAGGAAAAACTTCACATCTTGCAGGTATTCTTGTTCGCCTAATCATCTGCCCAGGAATCTGAGCTGCATAATAACTATATGTAAAACTCTGAACATATGGTACAGAAACTAATTATGGTATCAATATTTCACTCTGTTGTCAGTGATGGAATCTTTGCGGCAATTCTACAACTGTAGCAAAGTGGCAATGCCAGCACACTAAATACTATCAATAGTGATGCGCCTACTACTTGGAGATTTGTCTTATTGCAGTGTCTTAGGGAGTTATGTTTTTCTCTCTTTATGAAGGAGTATAACCTCTAGAGGGGTGCTAACTGACCTCTTAAACAGTCATCCTTCATCATGATCAAGTTTAATTAGGAGCCATATGCTCCCATGGTTTGCATGCCATGGATATCCAACTTAAAGTAAAGCTTGCTCAAAATGCAGGCTTTAAATGAAAAAAAAAATTACTTATTAAGGTAAGGGAACTGTCATCACTTAAATGAAGCTGTTACACAGACAGTTGAAGTATGGGTAAGATGAATACTGGGAGTGGATGGTGATGATACTGATGATGGTGACAGTGATGATGATGATGGTAATGATAATGATAGTGATGATGATGGTGATGCTGATGAAGGCTATGGTGTGATGATAATAGTGATGATGATAGTGATGGTGATGTTGAAGGCATGATGGTGATGATGGTGATAGTGGCAGTTGTTAACATTTATTGAGCACTCATTATATAATACAATAGAGTTCCTAACATTTTCAGCAAAGATTATCTCATTAAAAACTTAAAATAATACTATCAGACAGGCATTATCACCAGCATCTATTTAACAAGTGAAGGTGACTAAGGCAAGGGAATTGAAATATTTTACCCCAAATCAATCATTCTATACTGCTTTTATTAAACTACTGTCACTGTGGTTATCACCATCATGACATAGCTCATCATATTGAGAAAACTGGTCAAGGTTATAATTGACACAGTTTGGAGAGAATAATGGAAATGCACCTAAATTTTGATCCAAAAATTCTATTTGTGGATATTTTTCCAACAGAGGCATATATGGATGTATACATAAGTCTTGATAGCATGGTCATAGTAAAATACCAGAGACAATGTAAAATTCTTGCAGTAGTTTGGCAGGTAGATTATTATAATAAATCAGCATAATGAAATAGAACACAACCATTCAGAAGAATAAGGTAAACTTATCAAGTCAGATAAGGTGAGACAGATATGATATATTACTAAAGTGAAAAAAATCAAGATATGAAACAATGCTTATGTTATGTGCTGATAGATGAAAAAAAAATGCTGGGCAGATAAAATCTTAGGATAGGAATTTAGGGTCTTAGAGTCCAGGAGACTGATTTTTCATATTATACCATATTTGCTTTTGGTTTTCCTACATACAGAAAATTAAAGAGAGTTCATGAGGGAAGAGGAGAATTTGCAGGGAGGAGAGTAAAGCAGGGACCAGATGCAACCGCAGTGAATTATTTGCTCCAGGGTGGATTGCAGGCCCCCTCTCTCAGCTGACAGAATCAAGTGGGGAGAGAGGCTCGCAGGGACACATTCGAGGTGGTGGAAATAGAACAGCAGCCTAGAAAGCTAGCTCAACAGAGTCCTGCCAATCAACCAGCTCCTCACGGAACAATATATTCACTGATTTTCTGCTGCAACTCTTCTAGATGACTCTCACCTCTATTTTACTCCAAGGACAGAAGTGCTTCATAGTCATGTCAAGTGAAGAAAATTGTCTAACCCATGACACTGCTGGATAGTGGCAGAGATGGAGTGACACTCCTGGTTCCCTAATGTCAAACCTGTCCATTTTATAGTATATACTAGTATAGGAGAAGAGGCGTGAGCACACTGCACATGATCCAAAAGCTATGAGCTCTATATTATGCCATGATCCATGGCCCCCATGGAATTTTCTGGAGATGAAACTGCTTTCAACAGAAAACACAGTCCTAGCTAAAGGTGCCCCGGGCTCTTATTGGTACTTGGTGCACTTTGATGGTGCATGAATAAAATGTGCTAATAAGTTTCCTGGTGCATGGAGGCCACCTACCACAGTGACAGGTTTCAGCATTTATTGTTTGAGACAAGACAAGGGACACTTTGTCAGGCTCTGCTGAGAGTAGCTCCAGGAAGGGGAGCTACCAGAACAAGACCACTCACCTGGACTTTTATAATGAGTTTCCTAACCGGGATGGACAAGTTTTCTCCTGTGAATCATGTGGGACACAGACCTGAGACTTTATGCTTCCACAAGGCAGGATGTGACTAAAATTGCCCTATAATGACGATTATCTCTGTCTTCTCTCTCCTTTGCTTCTGCTAAATGGGACCACAGATCACATGCACACACACATATGTGTGTGTGTGTGTGCGTGTGTGTGTATTTATTTATATACATTTATAATGATACGAGAGGCCCAGTGCATGAAATTTATGCACTGGTGGGGGTGTTGTCCCTCAGCCTGGCCTGCACCCTCTCGTAATCTGGGCCCCCTCAGGGGATGTCTGACTTCCAGTTTAGGCCCCCAAGGGGGTCCCAGATTGTGAGAGGGATGTAGCAGTGCACCAAGCAGCAGGAGGCCAGGAAGGATCCAGAACCGGGCCTGGGTTCTGCTCCATGCCTCTCACGCTCATCACAGTCTGCTGTACCCGCTGCCACCGCTTGGTAGTGCTGCCATGGAGTTGGGAGAGGCTCCCAATTCCGCAGCTGTGCTTGCCAGCTGTGAGACAGGCTTCTGGCTGAGTGGCGCTCCCCTTGTGGGAGTGCACTGACCACCAGGGGGCAGCTCCTGCATTGAGTGTCTACCCCCTGGTGGTCAGTGCGCATCATAGCAACTGGTCAACCAATCGTTCTAGTCGTTCCGTCGTGACAGTCACTTAGGCTTTTATATATATAGATAGATATTTATACTTAAAGTAGCATGGGGTCAGAGTCATCAAGTGTTTGATCTTAGTTTGCACCACATTCTCTCATCATAAAGAAGTTATTAACCTTTCGAACACAGGTTCAGAAAACATAGAATAACCTTACCTGTACTTGAGACTGCTGTGAAGTTACACTCAGGAGCCCAGTTCCTGGCATACCTATCAGGTGCTCAGTGAGTGGGACACACTTTTTTTTTAAGAATATATTTTTATTGATTTCAGAGAGGAAGGGGAAGGGAGAGAGAGATAGAATTATCAATGATGAGAGAGAATCACTGATTGGTTGCCTCCTGCACATCCCACACTGGGGATCCAGCCCGCAACCCGGGCATATGCCCTGACTGGAAATTGAACTGGTGACCTCCTGGTTCCTGGGTCAATGCTCAACCACTGAGCCACACCTGGCTGGGCTGCACTTTTGTTTTTATTTGTTTCTCTGGTCCCCTCCTTGCTGATACTTTGATGTCACAATGGGTGTGATCATAAGCTCTACAGAAGGGTCCAGCTGAAAGGTGAGGCAAACCTGGAGATGTCACTGTAAGGTGCTCTTGAGGATGGCACTTACATAAAGAAGGCAATAAAAGTGTAGATTTCAGAATGTGACCTCGAGCCACCACTATGAACAGAGAGGAAAAATAAAGTTAAGTCAAAGAAAAAGGAAGCCAATATATTGCTCTTCCTCCTCTCTGTGCTATACTCTTTTATATGCCTCCTGATCCAGGGTCCAAGTATGACTCATACAATTCACATTTAAAATAACATTATAGGTCCTGGCTGGATAGCTCAATTGATTGGAGTATAGTCCCAATATGCCAAGTGTGCGGGTTTGATCCTGGGTCAGGGCACATGCAGAAAGCACCTTTCTATCTTTCTCTCTTTCATCAATCAATCAATAAAAAATATGAAATTGTAGGTTAATTGAACTAGCCTGAGGGTATATTTATCATTTGTAAAAATATTTATGGAAGAAAGTACGACTAATAAACAATCAAAGGATTTTTTGAACTCGAAACTACAGTTCATTTAGGACTTCCTGCACCTATATTTTTAATTTTAACCATTTAAACCCCACTCCTCAGTTTCATTATTTTTCAATGCTCTGACAATTATAATGTGGGTATATAATATAATATATAGAACCACTAGCTCATTAAGTCATAATATTTCATTTCTAGATATCTCCCTATAATTCTTAATTCCATTTAATTCTTTTCTATTTGTAACATAGAAAAACATTTATTTCCATATGATCCTTAGGATAAAATATTCTGTCATCTAATTTAACTTGAAAAAAGTCTAATTTGTTGTAAAAAGAACTGTGTTCTAAAAATTCATCTTGTATAATTTTTATTAATATTTTAATGTCTCCTATTTACAAATATGCTATTCTGACCAGAGGGAATTTCCTATGATTGTCTCTGTTGTATTTGCTAGAACTGCCAACCTTCAAATATATGTGTATACACACATATGATTAGGGAGACTAGAATTTTTATTAAAATTATTGAGTCTGGCAGGGAAAGCATTCTGTTTCAATAAAATATTGTTCAGAATAGCAGGTACTTCAGGCTAAATCAATATTAAATCCTTCAACAAAATCAGTTCAGTAACAATTTAAACTTACAATTAACCTCTTTCTATGCTGATAGAAATCAGAGCAACCAGCTATATCTCATCCAAGATAACTTTCTAAATTACTCAGATCATGAGCTTTGCTTGAATGCCTTTTCCCCTATAAGTAGCTAAATAACCTCCTATCTGGATTAATTATTTCTAACAATGAATTCATAGCTGCTTGGTCACTAAAGAATTTAGAGAGGTTATAAGAACAGCAGAGACATCTCCATAGCGCACTTCCTGGAAGAAAGAACGGGTGATACTACTTTCCTCCTTAGCCAGGTCAGGTGAAGGTACTGGTGTTGCCAAATGGTCAATAGTATAGATGCAGGCATTCTATTCTTTACCATATTTTTCACTATATCAGTGCACTATGGAGAATTTCTAAAGTGGAAAAGACTGGATCTAATATCTAACCTCTGCCTTTGATATAAAGGTACAGTAACAATGACACTTGTCTCAGATTTCACATGAATATTTTCCTTTGGAAGCTTAGCCGGTGTATAACAGAGTAAAAATTAAAAGGTCTGTCACTTATGAAAAATATACCTATTTAGTTTCTTTAACCCCAGTTTTCCAATTAAACTTCAAAATTTAAAAATAGAAAACTTAGTATTTCTCAAATATCGCAATTTAAAGGTATCACCAGCAGACTATGAACTGACTACCATGAAGCAATAGGACGAAGGGAGGGAAAATAGCGGGGTGGAGGAACAAAGGCAAAGAGTCACGTAAGTCACCTGGTAATACTCTTCCTAGATGTTTTCTGGAAGGTTAGGCTGAATAAGAGGACTGAGTCTAGGAATGGTGGCTGCAGATTGATCAGAAATGCTTCCCAGAGACAGAGGTGGCGAAGAAAAGGTAAAGGATCCCAGGAGTAGCTTGATTCTAGGGCAGGGGTGGGGAACCTTTTTTCTGTCAATGGCCATTTGGATATTTATAGCATCATCCTCAGGCCATACAAAATTATCAAGTTAAAAATTAGCCTCCTATATTTGGTTAAACATTTAATTAACTCACCCCTAATGCCTTGGCAGGGCCAGACAAAATGAAATCGCAGGCCTTATATGACCCGAGGGCCAGACGTTCCCCACCCCTATTCTCAGGAGGGTGATAGGAAATCTGATGGTGCTTCAGAAATGCAGGGAGGACTGAGTCCTGAGTTGTATCTTTAAATAAATACTTGAATAATATTAGAACTCCCAAGTGGCCAGGAATATATAAATTAAAATAATGAGGTATTATTATCCACTTACCTGACTAGACATAATTTAAAAGAGAAAATATTGCCAAGAGGGCTGTCAGCATTGTGGCACTCAAAACCTTATCTTGAAGATGTAACGTGTTGCACATTGTAAATAGCTCTTCAATAAGCATGTACTTATTTTACATTATAACTAAAAGTGTACTCATTTCAACCCTGCAATACCACTTTGGGAAATCTATTTACTATAAATATCAGCATATGTATTTAAAGGTCAGTTTTTCAAAACATTATGTACAGTATCAAATATAATCAAAATAATGCCCATCATAGGGGAATAGCTGAATAAATGTTGACATATCTTGTGATGATAATCAAAATATAAAAATAAGTAAAGGAATGTAAATTCTTGTAAAAATGTCAAAATTAAATATTCTTTACTAAATGAAAGCTATATGACAAACTGCTTATCAAGTAATATGTAGTGCAAATTATCAGATCATTATAATGATCTCTAAATAATTTATAGATTAAAAAAGCAATTGTTTGTTTGGATATTTATTTGAGGTAAATGTCCCTAATTAAATATTTCCTGTTTTGAGTTACAATATTAAATATGAAAGTGCACTTATTTATTTTTTCATGATTTAATGGTAAATTAGTTGTTATCAAACCATTTTTCTGAAGACCAGTGAAGGTTCACTGATCTTATTAATTGTATTCAAGCAGTTTGGCTCTTTGATGTGACTTTTGTATATTTAATATGTCCATTATGAACCTTATCACAAGAATTTACTAGGAATGTCCATTTAATTGCATAAATCATTCATTAAGCAAATATATGGTGAAATGTGAAAATCCAGACTGTTACGCTTCACTTTGAGTAACTCCTCTGTATTTCTATTCTGCATATGGAAGATGAAGACAATTAGAGCTTGCTTTCATAGTTCTCAAATCAGCCAGTTTAACTGCAGCCTGGGCCTATCTCAGAACCCACATTAACTTAATATTAATGCTGTATCTGGTAGGTTACCCATAGATTTTAATCACCCAGGCCTCTTCAATGGAAAATGGAATTTAACAGTGACAGGTATTCTCTGGGTTCCTTGGCAACACCCCTCCCACCTCCAGCTCCACTCATTCTCCTCCTCATGTTGAACAAGGTTATGCAATCAATCAAGCACCATTTAGTGAAAAGACCACCTTTCATATTGCTCTGTAATGTACCTCATAATTATATACATATATGCCTGGTTCTGGGCTCTCCTCTATTTGACTTTGCCTATATGGTACTAGTGCCCCACAGAATAATTATTCTAGATTTTTAATTGTCTGTTGACATCTGATCTTTTTGTTTTCATGGCTGCCTTAGTTATCATTGGCGATTCTGAGATTCCAGAACACCTCTAATTAGCTATTTTAAAACTCTGTGAAGCGTATCAGTGTATTATATCCACAATTTTACTGGCTTTCAGTGCATATTACTAACCTGGGTAATTAGTGGTAATTAGACACATTATATACATGTCCATGTCAGCATTTTTCTTTGTGCCTCTGTCAGCAGTGAAACTTTGTGTGAATTTGGCATTTGACTACAGTTGATAATTCCATAAATATTTTGACAAAGTGATTACCTTTCTTTTATCTTATAAAAGCCTTATGGTTTAAGACTTTACCGAAACATATGGAGTAATTTTCATTTGTGTTATTTCCACAAATATTGCCTCTTCTAATCCATCAGGCAGATTTGGGGTGAGGTGAGGTTTGTGAATGCCGTTTTATTCAAAAGAGTGGGAAGTATCTCAGAGTTGTACTCTGGAAGAGGTAGGTTCACCAGATTAAAACATTTTAACATGCATAAATAAACATAAAAAACATATGATAGATCCAGAGTATGACTTATCTCAAACTACACTTAACCTACCAAGTACGACAGCATTATTTAGAGATTCAGCTCTGCACATTGAATGTGAGTGGCTCCATCTGGTTCAGGGGGACCCAGTGTGAGTTTGGTCTTCTGCTGTTGGAAAGAATAAACCAGAGCATTCCCCGTGCTTTTCTTGGTAACTAATTAATACAACCTCTTCATCTCCTTCATCCGTTATCTTTATTCCTTAGGCCATGTCACGTTCTCTTCAAAATATAATTCTATAAAAAATAAATAAAACTATTGAATTCTCCAAACAAATAAATGAGAAATATAGTTAAAATAAGGAAAAAATTAATAGAGTAAACATCATGTAATTCATTACTTAATAATGCATTTTCAGCCCTGACCCATTTGGCTCAGTGGATAGAGCGTCGGCCTCTAGACTGAAGGGTCCCAGGTTCGATTCTGGTCAAGGGCATGTACCTTGGTTGCGGGCGCATCCCCAGTGGGGAGTGTGCAGGAGGCAGCTGATCGATGTTTCTTACTCATCGATGTTTCTAACTCTCTGTCCCTCTCCCTTCCTCTCTGTAAAAAATCAATAAAATATAAAAAAATAATGCATTTCCAGTATTGTGATTTACCTATGACACATATCTTCACCAGAATAGAATGGCAGAACTTGTGCAATACTAAATTCCCAAGTGATAGTTTTGCATATGTGAAAGAAATGATAAGGTGATTCCATTCCCTGATCACTCATTAAAAAGAAATCGAAGGAATCTTGTGCCCTCTTCTGGTTTCTAAGACCCGAATCCTCCTTCATTCCTTCTACTAGAGTTCATCTCCATTGCATATTTTCATTCTAACATTCTGTAAAAGTTTCTTATTTACAATATCCATCATTTGTTGTCTACCTGGATCACCATCTCCTTATCTCAGTTCCAAAATAGCAGGTTCCTAAGCTATTTCATTCCTTCATCTGCTGTAAATGCCCAGGAGGAGGTCTTCATAGTGAAACAGTTAAACACAAGGCTCAGGAAGGCCTCCCTGAGAGGGTGATATTGGTAAGTTACTTGAGACAAGTGAAAGATTGGTCAGGTGGATCTTGAGTAGAGGTCATGGGAAGCGAAACTGCAGGCTTTAGGTGGGGAATGAGTGTTGGAATGCTACCAAGGACTCCAGGGGCCCTGGGTACAGTAAGTGAGGGGTGAGCAGGGACAGAGGGGCAGCAAATTACTCAGGGTCTCAGCCCATATTGTGGTTTTGGTTTTTACTTGGAGTGAAATGAGAAATATCGACGTGTTTTGAACAGAGAAATGACATGAGCTGACTTAGACTCTAAAGTAAGCACTCAGTAAATATCCAATTGAATTGAACTGAATTGATTTTGAGGAGAAAAAGCTACAGCACTTGCAAGTTCAGCAACTTCTCAGACACTGATATATAACAAAAATCAAAAACGAGTTATTGGGAAATATATTTCAAACAATGGGAATAAAGCTAATTTATATGAAATAGTGACTGAAATTTAGAATGTTGACTTTCCCTTAATGATCTGAAGGTAATTTCTCAACTGCACATTAGCCAAAAGTACACACACACACACACACACACACACACACACACACACACACACTTACCTGTGAATACAGCTTTAAATGGAAGGTTAAAGTAGTCAATATTTTTTAAAAAATTGCAACAGGAAGTTAAACTACCAAAGACCAGACCTTGTTCACGGTAACACTCGTGGGATTATCCGTTTTTGTCTGGAATATTTTACAGTGGGTACTGCTAGATCCAAGCTGCTGATGGAAGTAGAGAAAATATTTGAGCATTTAAGGATAGTTCCAGGAAGTCAAAATGCACAGCTGTCTTTGTTTTTGTATTTTGTGTTAAAATTCTTACCACAAGATGATAGATGAACATTATAGGGATGCTTTTAAACATGTAACAGATTTTATTTAGTTACAGGATACTTTTTACTGACATAAACAACTTATAATACCATATTTTAGTTAAACTTGGATAGGAAGTTGGGATTTTTCTATTATGAAAAATCATCATTTGTTTTAATAGCTCCTTTTGATTCATTTTTAGGAAACAGCTTTTAGACTACACCAGGCTCTGCTGCTGTCTGCTGTGGCAGCTGCCAGCAATTTCCATAACAGTCCTGGAATTATCAATGATGCTAGTACAGCATATTAGCAAGGGAATCTACAAAAGCAGAATCATGCTTCTATCAGGAATATTCGGGAGAAAAATCAATGTTTTCCTAAAGAAAACAAACAAACAACTAAAAATAAACCATTATTTCCTTTGCAAGCTTCTCAGAGAGCATTTAATGAGAAACTATGGTAGTTGCATCTATACAAAAGCACGAGCATTTAAAGTGCAGTCTGGGAAAGACCAGTGGAAGAAAGGAACAAAAAGTACATAGAAGAAAACTATCAGAGACAATGGACATAGTGTCTTGTAAGTTATTTCAAGACAATTTACCAAGAAATCATTTAGGGAAATCAACCAATACTGACTTTAATAATAGTAAGGGAACTTGAGGATAGTTCCAGAATTCTGTGATTTCAATGCTCTCACTAAGTACAACTAAAGATGCTTGTCATACACACACACACACACACACACACACACACACACACTAGAGGCCCGATGCACAAAATTCATGCAAGAGTAGGCCTTCCTTCCCCCAGCTACCTGCACCAGCTTCCCGCTGGCACCCAGGACCCAGGCTTCCCTCACAGCCCCGGCTTTGTCCGGATGGTCCTATGGAAGGATGCCTGGTCTAATTAACATATTATGCTTTTATTATTATAGATATATAAAACACAACACACACACACACACACACACACACACACACACACACACACAGTTCCTAAGAGCTAACAAGCTAACAAGGCAAGAATTGCAGAAATAAAACCTAAGGGATAAAGGGAAACCAGAACTTTTAGCTTGGGAGTTTGGGTTTCTACAGTTTCTTCATTTCTCCCATGGGTATCTATTCCAGAAGAGGCTGGAAATGCTAGACAGCTGAGTAGAAATTTCAGCAGAGCCTAGAATTTTTACTCTCCTGGAATTATATACCTGATATTGCCTTATACTTTAGATTGAAACTCCAAAGGCTTACGATCTAGGGCAAGTGTGAACTATAAATTGTCTATATGGGACAGATGTTGGAATCTCTGCTAAAAGTAACCTCATTCCCTCTTATTAGAAAATCAACATAGATTTTTTAGAGCACACAGCAACCCACAAAGGGAATGTCAATCTTCTACAGAGAAAAAATGGTATCATCCATCAGTGTAATTTTTTTCTAAACCTTTTGCTTGTAATTTATATCTCTTTATGTTTCCATATCTATGTCTAACACAATTTATGATATATTAGACATATATCCATGTATATTACACACACACACACACACACATTCACAGTAATTGAAAACCAAAAGAAATAATGAGTGATACAAGTAGGATCGCAACAGTTCTAGATAGTATCATTTACTAATGAGAAAATATAACTGTACTACTTACAGCACCATCAAAAATGATATTTCTAGGAATAAACCCATAAAATTTATATAAAACTTCTACACAGAAAAGTAGTCAATTGTGTAGGAAGAAAAAGACAAATGTACGAGTATATTGCACTCATGAATAAGAAGACTCCATGTTTTAAACAGTTCTTATTGAAAAGGCACTCTAGAGATTTAGTGTTATACCAAATATCCAATGTAAACCCCACAGGGTTATTTCCCCTTAAGCAGAGTGCAGCATTTATGTGCCATGAAGTAACCAACACTGGGAAAGACACAATTACAGAAGAAGAGGAAGACAATTTTTTTCTAGATATGAAAATCTTCAATGAACCTGCAGCGATTAAGAGAGTGTGGTATTGATGCAAGGATAGAGGGAAACTAAGGAAGCAGTAGAGACTGCAGAAGGAGGCACGTATCCATAGGACTTAATTTTGATGAATGTAGCACCACGGAACAGCAAGGAAACAATACTTTTCTTATTAATTGGTACTGATTAATTGAAAAAAAAGCCCATAAATTTTGGTGCTTTATACCATCAATTTCAATTTCATTGTAGATTTAAATTTTAAAAGACCTATAAACATGATATAGGAGGGCAACTTCTTGCCTTAGAACAGGACTTTTTAAAAAATTGTGTATTTTTTATAGTATATTTAATTGTATATTTTTACTAGTAAAAGAAGTATTGATAATTTTGACCATACTAAAGTAAGAAGTTTTAGTCATTAAAAATGATCATTAAGAGGGTGATAAAGCAAGGTGAAAATATGGGCACACATATACACAGCTAAAGTTGTTGCCCAGAATATGTAAATATTCCCTAAAAATAAGTAAAAAATGCTTTTCAAAAAAAATAAATGAACATTAGACTCATAGAAGTACTTTCATAAGAAAATGTCCAAATGGGCAAAGTGCTCAATCTCATTAATTGTCAGATAATTTAAAATAAAGTGAAAACTGGTACCGTAGGATGCACATGAGTAGCCCAGAGTAGCATGATTTCCCTACAGTAATTATCTTAAAATCTTTCCTACAGCAGACATGAGTTCACTGAAACCTGTACAAACAGGTGAATGGTATTTTGATTGTGGATGACTTATTCTACTGCAGTGAGAAGTGCAGATTTTAAGATGCAGTTGGACAAAGAAAATGGATAATAATTGCAGAAATGAAAGGCAAGAAAGCTCTTAACTAGGTAGGAAAGGGTTCTTGAAGTCAACAGAATAAACTGAGGTCAGAGCTGTACTCCCTTCCGGTTCCCAAGCAGAAGCATATGTGGCAGTTTCTCGTCACTTACCTGAGACCTATTTTTGGCAGGAAAAGCTCATACGCCATGTTGAGCCAAAGACCCACAGGGAGACTAGGTGTACCAGTTAATAATGCGGATTTTTTTTAATAGATGGAGTTACACATATGTTGACATATATATGCAATTTGATATGTACGCTATTTTGTTGTATTGACAGCAAACTTCAAAACATCCTGTATCAAATTTGCTGAAGGTGTTAACATCATAGATATTTTTACACTTAAAAATGTTGAATTTCATGCCAAAAAAAAAAAAAAAAGAGCATTTGCGGGAAGTTTTAATTCATTATTTTGAAGAAAACTGCTGGTGAAAGTTATTGTATACTTTGGGACGCTTATGATGAACATGCTCCATCTCAAGATACTTGTGAACGCTGGTTTAAATGTTTTAAAAGTGATGATTTCAGTATGAAAGACAAAGAACGTCCAGGTCAACCGAAAAAGTTTGAAGACCAACAATTACAAGCATTATTGGATGAGGATGCGTGTCAAACTAAAAAAACAACTTGCAGACAGATTAAGTGTTGCTCAGCAAACAATTTCTGATCATTTACAAGCAAAGGGAAAGCTTTTAAAGGAAGGAAAATGGGCGCCACATCAACTGAACGAAAGACAAATGGAAAACCGAAAAGTCATCAGTAAAATGTTGCTTCAGTGGCATGAAAGAAAGTCTTTTTTGCATCAAATTGTGACTGGGGATGAAAAGTGGATTTATTTTGAAAATCCCAAATGCACGAAATCATGGGTTGATCCAGGACAACCATCAATATCGACTGCAAGGACAAATCACTTTTAGAAAGAAGACAATTCTCTGCATTTGGTGGCATCAGGAAGGTGTGGTGTATTATGAGCTTCTAAAACCAGGTGAAACCATTAATACTGTTCACTACTGACAACAAATAATCAATTTGAATCACGCTTTGATTGTGAGATGACCAGAATGTGCCAGAAGACATGGCAACGTAATTTTGCTTCATGATAACACATCATCACACACTTCAAAACCAGTTAAAGACACGTTAAAAGATCTTGCCTGGAAAGTAAGAACCTACCCGCTGTATTCACCAGACCTTGCTCCTTCAGATGACCACTTGTTTGAATCAATGGCACACGTGCTTTCTGAGCAGCACTTCAAAATATATGAAGAAGTGGTAAATTGGGTCTCTGAATGGTTGCCTCAAAACAAGAAAAGTTCTATTAGGACAGTATACACAAATTACCTGAAAGATGGGAAAATGTGTAGCTAGCGATGGACATCCCTTTGAATAAAGCCCTTTTGATGTTTCTCTTGAAATTATCATGTTTTCTTTGATTAAAAAATCCGCTATTATTAACCAGTACACCTAGTAAAAGTCAAATCCTAAGACATTGGTGGATGGGTTAATTTAGATCCAAGGCAAGGCTGGCAGGCTCTGAATGGAAACATGTATCTGACCTGAAGAGGGGAGGGATGTGCACATTTTTTCTAGGTGCAGACATGTCTGTGTGCAGCCTCATTGATGGCAGCTTTTGGTTTCACGGCTGCGTTAACTACTCCACCTATTTCTGGAGGAAGTACCTGGTAGGACCCTTCTATTTATATAGGACAGGTGTTGTCTTTCTGCAGATTTTCTACCAGCAGTTTCTAAATTCTGTGATTCCCCCTTTCCCTTCTTTGCCTGCATTATGCCTCTTCTACTAGGATGAAATTTTTATCTGGACAATGGAAGTATAAGGTAAAAGGCTAATAACAACAACAGCAATGGCAGTACAATAATCTATATATACAAACAGGTAATATGCAAATTAGCCAGGGATCACGACCAGCTCGAGAAGGCTGCATCACCACCGCTCAGGAGAAGCTGCACAAACAGATGGCCGGGAGGGGACTGCCTGCCACCCCCACCCCAGCGGACAAACACACACCAGGGGTGGAGGCGTGCTCTGAGTCACAACACACATACCAGGGGTGGGGGCGTGCTCTGAGCAGCCGTGTGGCAGTGGCTCAGAGCATGCCCCTGGTGGGTGGTGGCAGCAGCCAGAGCGAAGCAGCCCCGGTCCCAGAGCAGCCTGGGTCCAGATGCCTGGCAGCAGCCCTAGCGAAGCAGCCCAGGCCCTGGGTGCCAGAGGGAAACCGCTGCCGGCAGCCAAGGGGAGGAAGGCCTATTCTTGCATGAATCTTCGTGCATCGGGCCTCTAGTTAGTAATAATAGTAACGAAGCATCGTTTCTGACAATTCCTGTAATAAGAGTGTCCAGAGTCCTATTTCCTTTGGCTGTTCTGTAAATACCTTCTCAAAAGTTTTGAACAAGAGCACAGAAGGAAGCAAGCACATGGCAAATGAGAAATTACAAGCAATTTGCTATCTTTGCAGCTCAAGGGAGAGAGCAGAAAAGACTTACACTTGGGGCTGGAGTGAGGTAGGGGTTGGTGTTTTGCTGACCATCCCACCCTATAACCCTGACAGTGAAGATAGTCAGTTGGATGTGCCTTCACCTAAGTTATCATTTCCTATTTTTCTAATGCTGACCACTTCCCTTATATACTACTATGTTATCGAGACTCAAACTCTCTATGGCATACATTTTATAACTTTCATACTACTTTGAGAATCATCTTGATATATTTTGTAAGAGTTTGACAGGTAAATAAAATAGCAATTTTTTAGAGACATCCAAAATTATGAAGTTAAGGATGAAGACTTTTACTTCAGATTTGATACCAAAATATTATAAAAATATCTTAGAAGAGTGGTATCATTTTATAGGTACTTACTATTCAATTTCTTCAAAATTGAATCATGAGTTTTTGAAATCATAGATAAAGCCATACAATTTATGGCTTGAAGCCCACATAAAAGGAAAGTGAAAATTATTCTGGCTTTTATAATAAAAACTCTGTATTTCAGTCTCCACAAAGACGTTTTTTCTTGTTTTATCTCTGATTTAATTTAAATGGCAAGGTGAAACTTTTTCAATGTTTCTATTGTTTATTTCTAGTCCATGAAAAACACATTCGCTTTTATCCAACATTTCACCGGGGCTGTTTGCTGGCTTTTGAGTATAAAGTTGGCATGTGTGTGCCTTTCTTTCAGAGGGATGCCAGGAATATTTTTCAAAGAAGACAGATAACGTGTTTTTTCAAAAGAGATGTTGCTGATAGAGAAGAGGAGTCTGAATAATTGATAGGCTCCCTCATTCAGGGGGTGGAGTGGCTGACTGGGTGCTGTCCCCCTTCTTGGGGGTTCTGCCTCGGGCACAGCCTAGCGCCTGTTGCCCTTTGCCTGCCAGAAATGCCAGCCTTGTTCTTTGCTCCTTTTTTTTCTGCAGGGCAATTGTTAAAATCTTGACTGTCTACTGTACAAAGCAATAGCCCAAACAGAGCACAAGTCTCAGTGAAAGTGATTGAGGAGGGCTCTGGCAATGGACGAGTGCTGGCTAGAGTATGGCTGGGGAAAGAAAACTGGTGTTTATTAAGGAGGAGCCATTGGAAGAACTCATGGATGTTCTAAGAATGGGCTTGGTGGTGGTGGTGGCGGGGGGAAGCAGGCAGAGGCATGCAATGGTTATCTGTTATCTGTGTATCTCTTTAAGGAAGGAGGTATCCTTTATGCTTGGGCTGTTACATGTTGGGTGAAGACCATGTAAGGAAAGGCGTAGGCAGTGCAGGGATACACAGGCATGCAGTCTCATTTAAAAAAAAAAAAAAGAGTTTCCAGCAAAAAAATGGCCTGAGATTTTGGTCTAATTTGCTTTCTGGAGGTTAAAGGTTGGGACAGGAAGAAAGGCTCTATCACATTTTATTTTCCCAAAGGTTCACCCACTTGGTTTGCATGATTTTTCCCTGGCCTATCATGGAGAAGAGAGGAAGGCATAGTACCAAGGTCAGAGACTGGGGATAGAGTGGACCACGATCTTGCTTTTCTCTGATGCCAGGAGGCCGAAGGGAAAAATATCCACAAATCATTAATTTGTCAGATAGTCATATTTAATTTATTTCCAAAGGTGCATAGAAATGGCTGACCATCTCTATTGCTGTGAAGCTAAACCAATGATAATCACCTCTTCCTTCATTTTTCTATATTATATTATCCTTACCTACCTGTTCTGAAGTTACATTCAATAAGTAGTATAATTTTTTGAAAATGAAAATGTCCCATTTGATTTGCTATTATTCTCTTTAGGATTTTTGTATCACTGTTAAATAAACTGTAAATGTATTAAACATATTATAGTTTCAACTTCCCCAAGGAATTCTAACTTCATGAATTGTTAACTGGGCATAAAATACATTGGACTCGAGTTTATAACATACATGGTCAAATAGGAACCAGTCAAGTGTGGCTATATTAGAAGAAAGAAGTATTGGTGGATGAACGTAAGATTGAATACATTGTAGGCAATAAACAGAATGGCATGAGTGGATTGTTGTAGAAGCAGTCATGCCCATATTCATAGTCACTGTACACTTCTTGCAAATGCTCTGCATTTCAAAATTTGTTTATGCATCCCCATGTTCATAGCAGCACAATTTACCATAGCTAAGATTTGGAAACAGCCTAAGTCCCATCAGCAGATTAAAAAACTGTGGTACATCTACACAATGGAATACTATGCTGCTGTAAAACCATTTGCAACAGCATGGATGGAACTGAAGAAGATTATGCTAAGTGAAAATTTTTATTATTAAATGTTGGAAATCTTATAGTGAGTGTACTGAATAAATGATATGCTAACTCATATGTTTGATACATGAGACAGCATGCATACATTATTGAATCCTCATAAATAAGTGACTTTCTATAACCTCCTCTACCAATATTCTAACTACTCAGAACCTAGGACGAACATGGGTTCCTTCATGACTAGTTTAGAGATTAAACGGTGGCCCATTGTGTATGGTAAATTCTTAATGCCAAACAACTTTACTCGGTGTATAAAGAGAAACTTAATCACGCAGCAGTCCCTATTCTGAACAAATTTCCTGGGGTTTTCAGAAATCAAGTCTTTGCCTTGGGGCTCTGATCCCTAAAAAAATTTCCTGGTTTTCTGGTCCCACCCAGTTTGGCAGCAAGAGTGGAAACAGTACCAAATTCTTGAACAACCTTCAGGGGGCTTTGGCAGAGTTGCCTGAGAGATCTTAGAATATGTTTTTCAAATATTCCCTCCATATCTCACCCAGGAAACATGGAGCTTTGACTAGATAGAATTTTAAACTTGTCTCACTTTAATTTCCTGTGATTTCCAAAGTGTTTATGAGTTCAAGTTTGGGAAATGTATATTCTGGTATCAGGAACAAGGTATAATTAGGAAATTTAATTCCATAAATACGGTTTAAGTTTTATATGTCCTATTATTTTATAAACACACACACGATAATTTGCAGGCATATGCAGGATAGACAAAAAACAACAACAAAAAACAGTAAATGAACACATGACCAGGTTTGAAAGCAATTATTGTAAGTGCACTGTAAGACAACATATCTCACTCCCATTCTGTGCACATGTAAGCCATCCTTCTCAAAGGCAGTGTGGTGGGAATGCGCTGCCTCTGTGCTACCTTGCACATGCTGAACTGGGGGGCTCAGCAGCTGCTTGTATCCCGGGAGATGCTCACTAACCACTCGCATTGCCATTGCCGAGGGCTTTCAGGAGAAATGTCACTCCTCACAGCAAGTGATGAGATTTGACATATGGCATCAAAGCATCATTAAAACCACACCTGCTGCAGGAGAGGCTGTCTCTTTCAAGAGATTTTCAAGCAGGAAAGGTTACACTGAAAATCCAAAAGGCTTAGGCTTATTTTCTTTGCAGACAATTAGATGCTCTAAAGAAAAAAAGCAAATCACACAAATATATGTAAGAAACAAATCTACTTTTGCTGCATACTGATTTTTTTTAAAAAAATTTATGAATGCAACACTTTATTTTGGCATTGCTAGAACATACAACAGAATCCAATACAACTTATTCATGGCTATTGATTTCTGTGAGAAAAGTTTTGCTATGAAACATAGTACTCAGGAGCCTGAAAATATTATGGTTTTGCTACTTGTTCAAATCTGCTTTCTAAGAGTTGTTTTACTTGTGTTCTATAACATCTTTCCACTTATAATAAATTTATGGGTCAGGAACTGTTGAGTAATGGTTTCCACATTTTATAACCTGTTCTATTCTTATCAGGTGATGCATGTAGAGAAAGACACCGTATCAGGGTGATTACATAATGTTTCCAAGTTCATACAACGAAAGTGGCAGAGTTGAGATTCAAGTCCAGGTTGGTTCATGCAAAATGTTTACTCTTGTTTCTATATCCTATGCTGTCTACCATGTTCAAGATTAGACTCCATGTATCCAACAAAGGAAAATAAGTGTTAATCTCTAAGCTCAAATATTTCACAATGAAGTTTGTGAGATAGGGCATATTCATGAAAGAAATGGAGAGACATGAGGTAGCATGTGTTCAGCATTAGATAATTAGTCCTGACAATGTGACCCCCCCACACACTTCATATGGAGACAATGATGAGCCGCTCAGGAAAGTGTCCTGTGGAGCAGGGAGCCTCACCTGACCTGGGGTTGGATGAATAGGAAAGACTTAAGTAAAGAGCTAGAGGAATGCAGTTTTCTTTTTTTATTGATTAAGATATTACATATGTGTCCTTATCCCCCAGTGTCCTCCCAACCCCCACTCATGTCTTCACCCCCCTGGTGTCTGTGTCCATTGATTAGGCTTATATGCATGCATACAAGGATTTTGGGTGATCTCTCCCCCTTACTCCCATCCTCCCCTACCTTCCCTCTGAGATTTGATGGTCTGATTGATGCTTCTCTGTCTCTGGATCTGTTTTTGTTCATCAGTTTATGTTGTTCATTATGAAGAATGCAGTATTAATAGGGATACTGTGAGCAATATATGTGGGCATTTTTATCTTTAATATGAACAGTTTACTAAGCTCTTGAGATGGGTTTTGTTTCTGCTACAATAGACCAAAACATATTTAATCTTTCTCCTTGTCTCCAATGGTGACATGCTGTTATTATATCAAACTCTCTCATCTTAACACATGATTTATGGAAATGATAAATTTGTCTATAGTAAAATTTTCATATGCTTAGCAATATTTTATTGTCATTACAAGTATTTATATCTTGATAAGGGAAAATGTTTCCTATACCAGTATACAAAAAAAATTTCCATAGGAAATAAAATTTTAATTTTCCTATATCCTAAAGAGAAAGAGGGATACCTTTAAAGATATGTTCAAAGAGCAAATGACGGACTAGAATAAAAGGGTAAATTTAAATATCAGTCAGTGGCATGCATATCCCAGGCTCTATACTTCAGAACACACATGGAAGAAACACTATCACTGAATAATTTAAAATAGAATGAGGTACACATAGTTTAGTTTTACTATGTAGTCCATCATTTAAAGATTTGTTAGGAATATTTACTCTGTGCAGATAACATGCTATTAGACATAAAATGACTAAAAATGGACACACACTCTGCTTACTGGGGAAATGAAGCTGGTGATAGATACATAATCAGCTAACAAACTGATTCCTAAAAGGGAAAAATAAGATCGATCACATACACACACACACACACACACACACACACTCACAATTCAAAGCTGACTTCAAGGAACATAATATAGGCTCAGAGAATTTACTGAGATTTAATTGAAAACACTACCTTATCTGATTAAAAAATAAAGAGGTAGTTTTTCTGAAAATAAATTATAGGAAAAATAAAATTCACAGCAGCCAACTATGGCCCTACTCAGAGGAACTATTTACAGATACAGACAGGATCTGTCTGGTTGCAGAGATAAATTTATCTTTCTTGGAGGCAAATATATTTGGATATTTTAGCCTAGTGCCTGTGACTATTTGAATGACTCCTCTCCCCATTACATGTCTAAAGTCACTAAAGAGCGCTCTGATCATTTGTCTACATATGTAGATGTCATGGAGAGAATGTGCTGGAAAAAGTATGACTGGCTTATTGTTAGGTCTATTTATCTTTGTAGCAGATTGAAAGGCGTTTTCAGGCTAGTCATCAATCTCTGAGTCTTGGCTAATGTGACTCTCTCCTTAGGAGCCAGAGCGAAGGTATATAGATGCTGACTCAATCAAATCCTATGCTCTCTGAGACAAGGCCAGGTTGTGGCTCCCAGCCAATTAATTAGGTAATTGCTTCACTGCGGTTATCCCTTCTCCTGGGGACAACCCTCCCCTTTTTCTCATCCCTCTCTGTTGAAATCACTGGCAACAGAATATGACTCACCTCTTCTTCATCTTCATTCAAGAAGTAATGACTGAGCAATACTTATGGAACAAATATTCCTTCTAAAGAAGTTATTCAGCTAAAATTATCTAGATGACTGTAGCCAATATCATTGGGGAAGAGTAATTAAAAAGAAATGAGATTACCTAACTTGATTAATCTCATAAATTAATTGTTCTACTAGAAAGAAAACAGCTTTCAGTGCACTAATATTTTTTATCATTAAGAAACATATTGGTGAATTTTGCTTCTGGCCAAGATGCAGAAGTAGAGACTGGATTACTGTTCTGCCTGAACAACCTAAAGAAATAAAAATAAAAAAAAAGAAACACCATTTACCCTGCACATCAGGCAACAAAGGACAGTTATCCCAGAGATGCAGAAAATAGAGAAGGCCAGCCCTAGGGTTGTCCCAGTGGGTGGCCCATTATTAGGGTAGAGGGTGCATTAGTTTTCTGCATTTCAGAGATAACTGTTTCTGCTATAACACATCACCACAGAATTAATGGCTTAAAACAGCTCAAATTTATTATCTTACTGTTCGATGTTAGAAGGCCAAAGTGGGTCTTAATGAGCTGTAATCAAGCTGGCAGCTGAAATACAATTCTCCTGGAGGCTAGGGTAGTATTTGTTTCTTGCCTTTTCCAGCTTCTAGAAGCTTCCCCCATGCTTGGCTTGTACCTCTTGTTTGCCACCTTCAAAGTTAGCCACAGTGATCAAGTTCTCACACTGCATCGCTCTTGCCCTCTTTTCTGTCTTCATCTTTTCTAAGGGCCTTGTCATTATTATACTGGTCCCCAGCAGATAACCGAGAATAATCTCACCACGATGAGGGCCCAGACAGCCGTGGGCAAACTACGGCCCGCGGGCCGGATCTGGCCCGTTTTGAAATGAGTAAAACTATTGAAAAAAAAAAGACTGTACCCTTTTATGTAATGATGTTTACTTTGAATTTATATTAGTTCACACAAACACTCCATCCATGCTTTTGTTCCGGCCCTCCGGTCCAGTTTAAGAACCCATTGTGGTCCTCGAGTCAAAAAGTTTGCCCACCCCTGGCCCAGATTCTGCTACCTTATTATGTCTATAATCCTAAATATTCTTACAAAAGTAATGATGTGTATAGGAAATTACATACTTTCATTATTTAATATTTTAAAGGCAATTAAGTGTTTCATAGAAGAATAATAATGTAGAATGGGTTTTATAACATATGGAATGAAAATAATAGGATAAAGATTGGGACAGGACTAATGGAAATGTTGATTCTATGTATGTTGTTAAGTTCTGTTGTAAGAGTCTACAATGTGTATATTGTATACACATTTGAAGAGAGACTAAATTAAAGATGTATATATAGTCCAACCTCTGCCTACAAAAAAGAGAATGTAAGGTAATATATTGACCTTTTACTATGAATTAGTACATTTAATTTTACTCTAGTACATTTTTAAAAATTTATTCATATTTTTAGCAGTACATCTGTTCTTGACTAGATAGTGGCATGAAAGTGAATTTGTCAAGAAAACAAATATTCAACCCATGAGATATAGTGTAGTCTCTATAATCCTTTTTCTGAGGCAGCTTCATACTTTATACTTTTTTTCCTTATTTTCTCCTTTTTATGCTATTATTTCTATTAATATCACCATCTGAACAAGGATGTACTGTTATGTCCCCACACCCACCTATAACAGGGCCTGGTTTATAATATTTTTTCAATAAATATTTAAATTGGATTTTATATCTGCATTTTATTACTTCCAGGATAATGACTTATTATACCCCTTTATTTCAAAATATGAATGGCAGCCCTAGCTGGCTTGGCTCAGTGGATAGAGCATCAGCCTGCAGACTGAAGGGTCCCAGGTTTGATTCCAGCCAAGGGCACATGCCTGGGTTGCAGGCTCGATCCCCAGTAGCAGGTGTGCAGGAGGCAGCTGATCAATAATTCTCATCATTGATGTTTCTATCTCTCTCTCCTTCTCTCTTCCTCTCTGAAATCAATAAAGTATTACATATAAAAATATGAATGACAAATTAGTTTTTGATAATTTGGAGGTCATGGTGATCAATTCTATTCTTTCAGACACTTAGCTTACATCTCTTCATTGATGAAATTATGTTCTGTTTTGCTTCTGATGATAAAGTGTGAGGAAAAGGTTTTCCATTTTTTAAAAAATATATGTTTTTATTGATTTCGGAGAGAGGTAGGGAGAGGGAGGGAGAGATAGAAATATCAATGATGAGAGGAAATCATTGGTCAGTTGCTAACTCCATGCCCCCTACTGGAGATCAAGCCTGCAACATGGGCATGTGCCCTGATAGGGAATCCAACTATGGCCTCCTGGTTCATGGGTCAACTCTCAACCACTGAGCCTCACCGGCTGGGCATAGGTTTTCCATTTTTTATAAAAATGTACACAAAATCATTCTCAGAGATTGTTTCCTTAAAGCTCAGCTGATAACATTGGAATTATGGGTAGAAAGTAAATAGTTATACCTCTAGTTTAGTTGCCTGTTGTTTTATAGCTTTGGTAGTGTAAGGAATGTCCAATTCTATAGAGAATTTCAATAAGAGTTTATGCCAAACTGACAACATCCACTAGGGAGCAAGATCACCAATGCTCCCAAGAATAGCAATTTTGCAGTTTCTTTTACACATTTGAAATTAAGGGGCAAAGTTGAAGAAAATTACATGACGGTGGGAGATAGCAAGGCAGCACTTGGATTACCGGAAAAGGTAATGTGCTCTCTTGAGGGTGATCGTGCCTTCTAAGGGTATTAATTCTGTTATTTCAAAAGAGTGTTAACCTATATGCACAGAAACAATGGGCAGGGCTGGCTTACTAGTAAAGCCTTTCACCAAAGAGGTTATGGGCCTGGGGCGTGACCACCCACCATGACCTGCCCAGTTAAGAAGTTACGATTTATTGCAGCACCACTTTTTTCATGCATAGCTTCTCCACCAAAATCTTCTGATGTTCATAGATGCTACTGTCTTTCCTAAAGCTATTCTGTTCCCTTTCTCTTTCTTTTTGCTGTTTTGTTCATTCCTGAGATTCCTTTTTTTTTGACATGAAAAAAAGAAATCTATAGTGGATCAAGCTCATTCTATAGAAGGGACATAAGGACTTAGAAGAAATGGAAGACAGAAATTTAATAAATATCTCATTGTGGGCATTGATACTTTCTTCTATAATATCTTTATAGATGCATTTATAATTTGTTAGAATTATTTTCAGGTCAGAATCATATGCCTGTTGTTTCTTTGATGTTATTTTTCTGGAAAGCATGTCTACCAATTGGTCTCTGAGTAAAATGTTCACGTATGTGGTCATGAAGTTGGTCATCAAGGCTATAAGTTCAGTCTGTTCATGATCATCTTGGTTTGTCCTGTGGCTAAAGGGGACAAGGTTAGAGATAAGGGTGGCAGAAAAGAAAAGATAGTGTTCAGACTTCCTTAATCATCTCCATTCCATGATTTCAAATCACTGTATAAGCATTACTGTCAACTATTTTGTTTGCTTGTTTTACTGGAAAGTTCTTCCCCCCTTTCCCACATATAATACCGAACTAATTTATGCCTTTTCAAATATGCTCCCAAAATCTATTTTTTAAGAATTATTTTTTTCTCTTCTCACGATATAATTTAATGGCAGCCTTCACATCTCAATGTGACTGACTCCAGGAGACTTCTGAATATTTTGTCCGATGTAGTAGTCTGTTGCTTTAGTAACCAATTTGCCCCTACAGGCTCTTTAAGGGACTCTCTCTTTATTGTTTTGTTTCCTTGGTGTTCATGATTGAACACTACTTCAGGTGCTCATTGGAAATGACAAGATTCTCCACCCAGGCACCATGTAGCCTTTAACGCATTTTTTTTTTTTTCTGGAATCTTACATTGTTCTCTTAAGCAAGCATAGCATTTGTCCCAAGGTGTACTAAGAAACAGAATGAGAGTCCATTACAGCATTCCCATCAGTACACAGCAATAAAAGGAGAGAGAGTGAAAAAAAAGAAAATATATTTTAGGTTATAGTTCATCATACATTATACATAACACATTTTAGCTCATTAAACACACATGTATCTGAATATATTTTGAATGTTATACATTTCAAATTATTTCAATATAAAGATTATAGATTCAAACAGCAAGAATATAATGCCTCCATCCCAATTTGGTAGATATTTTATTAACGTAATTTCTTTCCCTTCCAGATATTACCCTTGAAAATGAAGTGAGTGGGGGCAGGTGTTTGTCCCTTATTGTCCCAGCCTCCTTTGTCACTCCAGCTGAGAGATTTCATAAAAGCATCAGCTCTCCCCTGGCAAAGCTAGATATACCTGCTCACCAGGCGCGTAGTGACAACTAACATTTATATATCGCCTCACTCCAAGTCAAATAAATTAATAAAATGCAACTCAAGAACGCAGCACATTGCATCTCTAATGTTTTTTAAGTAGAAATGTTTTCTCTCCCAATCTTAATGCAATAGAGCCATTTCTTATTCTATTCAGCAAAAACATGGCCACTTCACTGTTCAATTTAATTTGGAAAATGGTGCTGAAAAATATTAAAATAAGATATATGCACTTACCCAGACAAAGTTTCTCTTCTCGGCTTTCAGATTGCTTACCAATGTCACAGAATGTGCTAAGCCAGCTAAGTTTTAATTCTCTGCTAAGGTTTGTACCAGTTAATATTTGTCAGTTCATACAGTTTACATTAGGGCTGTGATGAGCTCTAAGTGAAGTAAGAAAGTAGCCGTAGCATATGATATATGCAGATGGCGCCCGGCTCTGCCTTTCAGTAGCATGAAAATATTTTAGTTTTCTGGCCTCAGCTTGCTTTCATGTAACAAATGTGTTAATCACTTTATCAGAATACCATGCGAAAAAACTTCTACATTGAACATTATAAAATATTGCATTTTTCCATAGTAGTAATAATCAAATACATTTCTAATAACTGTTGGAAGACATGACAATGAGATACAAATAGTAGAGTTCAATTTTTAAAAAATCAAATAGATCATTTACACTAACATTTTAAATTCATCTTTCTCATACATGCCCAGAAAACCTTTACCTTAAAAACTGACATATCTTTCCAGAGTAGGCTGCTCTTAATGTATTTTATGTCTCTTATCATAGTATTCTTAAAAAGTTAGGATTATGTTTCCTTTGAAGTCTATTTGTTTTGTGTGTGTGTGTGTGTGTGTGTGTGTGTGTTTGACACTTCTCTAGATCAGTGGTTCCCAACCATTTTTGGCCATGCCCCATCTAAGTATCTCTAAAATTCTGATGCCCCCCCCCACCCCTATGACATATAATTCTTATTATTCAAAAGCGAACTCCTATTCATGTTGAGGAAGCCTAAAAGGCCATTAACTTGTTCTAAACAAGCTTCCAAAGAACATGGCATCCATGAAAGAGAAAAATAAAAGAACGAAAGGACAGTTGAAGTACTGAGGAAGAAATCATTAAGAAATTGCTTAAAAATAATAATAATATAAAGTGATATGAAAAAATAGCAAATGAAGTTTCAAATATATAATAGAGAACTAAGTCCATAGATATGTCACAATATATATTTACATGTTGTATATGAGGCCCCTAGAACCACAAGAAGTGCAAAAAATTCACTGTTAATAACTCATTCTCAAATTGCCCCCCTCCCCCCGTGGGGTATGTGCCCCACATTGGGAACCACTGCTCTAGATAGTGTGTTCATGTAGACATCCCCATGGAGAGCTTGGCCAGGAAACACAGAGGTAAAAGACTGTAGTGGACCGAAAGATAAAATAAATGGAGATGGTGTGTGAGACAAAGACCATGCTGTCTCTTATGAGATATGGGCTAATGAAGGGACAGTCACTCAGGATGGACTAATTCCTTCTTGTATGTAAATGATGATGTAACGACCTAAAGATATACTTTAAGGTGGATCCTGGGTCTAGGTTTCTATACCCAGTCAGTGGAAAATAATGTCAAGATCAATTTACCAGTCCTTCAAAAATTATAAGCTCAAGTAAAAAATGTTTTATTATACTTGCAATTGCAAAATGACATCTGCATTATTAATTTTTTTTTGGAGGGGGAGAAAAATTTATCAGGAAATTATATTTCTAGAAAAATAACAACTTAAATTTCATTGGCCCTGGTTTGGGTTGCAAGAGCTATCATTTAGGAGCATTTACACTTCAAAATCTAATTTGAAATATTGCCTTTACTGAGATAATGAAAATGACTCAAAATGAAACATATAAGATGCAACCATATTAATGAAGATGTATTAATACATGTATTCAAGACTGTATTTCTTTTTTTTAAAAAAATACATTTTATTGATTTTTTTACAGAGAGGAAGGGAGAGAGATAGAGAGTTAGAAACATCGATGAGAGAGAAACATCGATCAGCTGCCTCCTGCACATCTCCTACTGGGGATGTGCCCGCAACCAAGGTACATGTCCTTGACCGGAATCGAACTTGGGACCTTTCAGTCTGCAGGCCGACGCTCTATCCACTGAGCCAAACCGGTTTCGGCAAGACTGTATTTCATATAGCATTTTATTTAACAATAAAATAAATTAAAAATTAGTTGATATGACACAGTGGTATTTTTGAAATTATTAGCTTTTTCTTGTTAAAACTAACAGATGGTTATAGTGTTGAAAAGAGGATTTGTGAGTCTAGTGATAATCAGTAAATATTTTTTAAACAATTCTTTTTTGATGTCTATATAAACAGAAATTACCATCATAGAAAGTAAAAGATGTATGATTTCTATTTTCTGATTGCAGTTTACATATTTTTTCAGAAGCCAGTATTTGAAGGTCAGAATCAAGTATACTCCAAATAACTCAATAATCTAGATAATTAAGTTCCATTTAGTACAAACTTTGGGAGGTTATCACTTCTTCATTAGACTGCCTCTAGAGCACATAGAAGCATGAGAATAATTCTTGGGGATTCTTGTACTCTAGTAAAGTGGGGAAATCACCTTACATAAATAGTTTGTAAGGCTTGACTTGGGACTAATTCATATCTAAATAAAGATATATAATGAATTAATCATTAATGCTTATTATCCAGTTGTTTTGCTGTTCTTATTTGGTTTTTCAAACAAGATGTATTAAAACAGTAGAGGTAGATTCAGGACAACTTCAAAAGCTTTGTTATATTTACAAATATCTTAATGATTCAGGTTCATTCTTATTTTGTTGAAAATTTATATTAGACACTCATATAGGCATAAATATTAGCCTAGAATGCATACAAAATTTAATTCCCACTATTCATTATTTTATTAATCTACTATAATTTTATGATAATTATATTGTTTTCCTTATATTTAATAGGTGATACTATAGTGTTATTTTAAAAATAGAAAAATAATTATTTCTTACTCAGTAATTTAAATCTTCTTCTGGATAGAATGAATGATGCTTGCCGGATATCTAAGTTAGAAGGAGCCATTTACCTATAAGAATGTGTGTGTACTAGTATGTGTGCGTTTTAGGTAGATTAAATATAGGGTGACATTCACCCACCACAAAAAAAATTTTCTGTTATTTGGAAAATCAGAAGGAGTGATCATTTCTTAGTGTTTTAATACAAAAGAGTCTCTAAAAGTTTAATTTAAAGGTACCTTGTTGTTGTTACATATTCATCATCCTTTATGTCTTATCTAAACAAGGTGTCATCTATTTATAATTTCCCTTTTATATAAAATATTATTTCCTATTTAGAGGAACACCTTTGTATAACTTATATTGCATTTTGAGTTATCTGTGATACCTGTATATATTACTGTAAAAATTGCAAGGGCAGTATCAAAATTACTCACTTTTAATGTTTTCTAGTGCTTTTGTATAGTGTCCAATACCAAAAAATTAAATTCCTGGATATTAACTCAATTAAATGTCTATGCATAAGGTGTGAAATTTGTAAAAATGTTGTTTTCAAGACTAGAAATCACTGTAAATCATAACAAATGGCCATTCATTTGAAACTTTGGTAGGAAAAGAAATGAGTTTTGTGTGTATATGTGTGCTACTATATATTTTCCTACATATATAACAGTTGACTGACTTTAATATCTATACAAATCAAATACCCACCTGTTATAACATTTTAGATATAAAGTATATTGAAAATTCACTTTCAAACTGATAATTCCAATTTTATGTGGAACTTCATCCTTACAGTCAGGTGAAATAAATGAATCAAATGGTGTATAAAACCTTAAATTGGGCAGCAGAATTCTTTTGGCAGTTAGACTAATGACCCCACAGATTGCTACAGTTCAAAAACTTGAATAGTTTATCCTTCCCTGAGGACAAATATAATACAAATGCTTGGAAAATCACAATGATGCACTCCTGTTCAAGCTTAATAAATGAAAATAGGTTTTAATCATAATAATAAAAGACTAATATGCAAATGCTCATCATGCCATGACACATAATGACTGATCAGCAGGGACTGGAGGCAGCCTGGCACCTCAAGCTGTGCCCCCCACCCGGCAGGGCTTGACAGGGGACCTCAGGCTGTACCCCCTGCCCAGGCGCTGGGCTAGGGGACCTGAGGCTGTGCCCCTTGCCTGGTGGGGCTTGATGGGGGACCTGAGGCTGCACCCCCCTACCTGGTGCTGGGCTGGGGGACCTGAGGCTGAGCCCCCCATCCCCTGGAGGGGCTTGACAGGTGTGGGGCCAGCTGAGTCTGGGTCTTGCCCAATGGGGGTGGGGCCTGCAGGGTCTGGGTCTCCTGTAATTCTGAAATGTGTGCGGGTGAGCAGGGACTTGACTCTGGGTCCCACAGCATGCCCCAGACTCTGACAAGAGGGAGATTTTCATATACATTTTGCTAATTTTCTTTCATCTCTGATACTTCTATTATAGAGAAAGGGAAAATAGCAATATTAAAATATTTCCTCTAATTAATTCCCTTGTAATGTGCATGAATTTCGTGTACTGAGCCACTAGTTGGTATATAAATTTCCCAAATGGAAAATCTATACTTGCAGTTCAGTTTTCTCAGAGGAAGGCTGTCGTCTCCTTACAGAAACTATCTTTTGTCTTGGAAGAGGAGTGTTAATGGATGAGAAATATCCTTTCTATGTAATCATATGTATCATAAATTTTATTTTTTAATTTATTTTTACAGTATGTATTACTTTAAAAGTGGGAAAAGAGGTGAAATTCCAGGTATATATTCTGAAAATAGTGCTAGCAGGATTTCCTGAAGGATGTATATAGTGTATAAGAAACACAGAAGAAATTGGAGGATATGGGAAAATCTTCTGGTGGAAAATATTTAGAGAAGTTCAAATTTAACCATGTTGATTGGACATTTATAGGTATATTGTGTATTTCACCGTATACAAAACTGAAGTACGATAATGGTCCACATAGAGATTTTCATGGAGGATATTTTAGGCATAAGGGATAGAAATCACTAAAAGAATTGGATGTGGACTGGTGTGTGTATATAGTAACCACATATGCAAATTTCCAGTAATCAAGTTTGGGGTAGAGTAGTGAACACCTCAGGAAGATGGTATATGAGATTCTGAAGGCCATGTAGATGGAGCTGAGATTTTCAAATCATCAGGTACAAGGGACCAATCAGAGGTTTGGTTAGTAAACAAACATTACCACAGAGAAAGTGGACAAGACAGAGAGAGCCAGCAGATGAAGGGATACCTTGTTGGGTGTAAAAACAAAACAAAACACAAACAAACAAATAAAAACAATAACCCACAAATTCTTCTGGACTGATATGTTGCTAATCCTTTCACACATAGAATAAACAATTAGTCTTCTTCACTGTTAGTTGATAACTGGTCTGTGAATCTGTAACCATTTAAATAAGGTTAGCTCTAGGGTTAAACAAAGTTTTCAGATGAAAGAGGATTTGTTGATGAATTTCATTTCTATTTCCTGATTGTTTGCCTTTCTTAGTGACACAGGCTCAGAATGAATTGTAATGTCACAGAGATCGTGCATATCTCTAGTGTTTCCCTTCATAATGTTGCTAATTATTTTCCCATTTAAACAACAAATACTTGGCAGGCCATTTTTATTAATCATAACAGGAAATAGTGCTTTTGATCAAATGCTGGAAAAAATGCTGAAGGAATGCAGGTGGCTAATTGAGGGGCTTCTGTGATTTATTGCAAATGAGAAACCGGTTCTCTGCTTCCTCTAACCCTGCTGCTTTGAATAACCTGTGTGAGAAGATAGCAAATAAAAGGATTTGGTTTCATATTAGAAATGCCATCTCCTGGAAACCTTCAAAGAATGTGCAATTATAACATTTCTTTATCAGATAAGAATACAGTCACCCAACGTGAAGCCTCTAAACCCATGATTACAGTGATTGCTCTGAAAATATCACTCCACTTTAAAGGCACTATTGGAACAAATGTACAATGAAAGTGGTTTCAGTACTTCTTAGTTATGGTTAAACAATTTTAAAAATCTTATGGAAAGTCATAGTGCAAATAAGTAGATTGACAATTTTCTCGTTCATTAGTAATAAGATAAATCAGAGCATCTAATTCTTGAGATATTTCCTTCCTTTTCCTCTGTCCCTTCTTTTTTTTTCTTTCTTCCTAAAGTATTTGTGAGTTGATACACTCTCATATAATTATTTAATTGATTTCAGAGAGGAAAGGTGTAGGGGGGCGGGGGGAGAAAGAGAGAGAGAAACATCAATGATGAGAGATAATCATTGATTGCCTGCCTCCTGCACGCCCCCTAATGGTGATGAGCCTCAACCTGGGCATGTGCCCTTGACCAGAATGGAACCCAGGACCCTTCAGTCCATGACCGACTGAGCCATACCAGCTAGAGCTCAAATCATTTTTAAACATAAAAATACAGAGCAAGCCCCTTCAGCACTTCCCAGTGATGTCTCCTACTTGAGGAAGCCAGACCTCTGTCTATCAGCTCTGGCTGGCAGTGGCTTCCTGGCTTATCTCCAGCTACTGCATTCTGCTCACTGACAGGCACATTGCTTGTCTCTCTGGTCTGTGAACACTCCAGGGACACCTGTCTTTCATTTCATCACTCACTGGCACCTTCCTCCTTGCAATCCATCTTTTCATGATGGGTCCCCTGCTTACCCTGAAGTTTCAGCCTAACGGTTATCCCCTGGGAAAGACCAACTCAAAACACGCTTAACCATGCCTTACAAACCCATTTTGTGTATAGCATAACACTTACTCACCTAAAACTATCCAATTTTTAACTGGTAGTATCTCCTAAACTCCAGGAATATTATCAGCATGTGACAAAAACAATGACCCACATATAGTAGGTGCACAGTAAATATTTCTCAGGAAAAAAGAATAGTTTATTGAGCACCAGTGCATGACAAGCACTGGTTTTGGTGCTGAGGTGCAGTGGTAAGCAATTAGTAACTATTATCATCATGCGGCACACGGAGCAGTTGAATAAAAATCGTGGTGGAGGAATTGTAATGAATAAAAAGTATATCACACAGAACAGGCAAATTTGAATATGCATGTGTTTTAACTGAAGACTGACCCTACTTAAACTTATAGATACTGGCCAGCTATCAGAAAGGAGAGAAAATAAATATCCATAATCATTAAAAAAGATAGCAATGTATAGGTATTTAACAATGTTAACGTGTTAAACCATGGGTTTGTTGATTTAAAAATATAGCAATGTATTGCAGGAAAAAAATAACCTAGGAATTTGTATTCTTTACTAGTTATCTGTATTAAAATATTATTTAAAATAATACATTATTTAAATGCAATGGCTTTTAATACATTCATCTCTATTATAGCTATGTAAATTTATCTAGTACTTGCCACTGCTTTCTTTATGTGTTCCATTGTGTGTATGTGTATGTGTGTGTGTGTTTTGTGTGTGTGTGTTAGTTAATAGTACCTTAATTGGAAAGGAAATAGTTGGCTCCCACAAAATGATTGTTCTTGCATGGAAAATATCTCAAACATATAGACATAGGTAAAGTATCAATTATAAAAAAAAGGATAGATAATTTCAAACACAGCACAAATATTAGCGATTACCCTTTCTTAGTAATTAAACTGAAAAGGTAGGTTGTTAATAAAAATGTCTAACTCATATAGGAAGACTTTTGCTCCTATAGGGGCATCTGTTAATACTTTCTGAGAAAAAGTTTCCATTTTACATTATTTGCTATTTTTAAAGTTACATACAACCACTTTTCCTTGTTTAACTTTATTTAGCATTTACTATTCTCTGCTCCAGTTTTCTGCTTGATCTTCTTATCACTTAATGGTTAGACTCCTTGAGCAAAAGGGATATGTTTAATGCCCTTTGACCCTCAGTATCTAACACATAATTTAGCACACAATATATTTTCAAAATTAGTTTTAAGACACTTGACTTTCTATTTGATATATTTATGATGTTTAATAGTGAACACTGACATCCATGCACTTACTGCCTTGTTGCCCTAAGAACCTTTCATCTTTCCATTAGAGTTCTTCCCTAACAATACCGAGGGAAGTGGTTCTTTGGTTTGTTGAGACTTGGGGATCTTATCTCCTCTTACCACACCATGATGTGATCCCTGAGTGAGGATTCTTTTGGGCATTTAGTTAGCAACATGGAAATTTCCCATGCTGAATTCATGACTCAAGGAATGGCAAATAGTGAGTAGATCTTTGATATTTTAATTTCTGATTAATTGTGATCTGGATGATCCTGGACAGACTTCTCCCTCCTGAATTGAAGGGTAACTTATATGTTTTCTGTATTTCTTGGTGTTTTTCCTCATAGTTATGGAGGAAACCAATACTTTCTTTATTTGGATGTTGAGTTGAGATTAGCAGACACAGTTGAATTCCTTACTCTGGGCCCAAGATGACAACCAGGTTTGTGGCTGGGTATGTGAACTTTTCCCCACTATAAACCTGAAAGCACACATGTGGGATATCCTTGAACACCCTCTCAGAATTGGTCTAGGGACTGATGTCATATCCTTCTTGGAACACCACTGTAGGCTGCCCTGGTTGACAAACTTGAACCACTGTAATATGAACAGGAATCCATGTGATCTATACCAGAAACTATGAGCTGGAAAATATCAACAGTGGATGGCCTGGGTGCCTGTTCTTTCTAATGCCTTGTTAGGTGGTGACTTCAGTTCTTTGAATTCATGGATATTCTTAAATACTTAGATATTCAAGGGAAAGAATATATTTCAAGAGGGAGAATCTGACTTTATATTCATAAGCAGGAGGATAAATGAATGTTTCTTTGCAAATATTATTCTGTAGAGCAATTTACAATGTCAGTGGTTATTAGGACATAATTATTTTTCTTCTGTTTCATTTCTTAAAGGTATAGTTTCCTCTCTACAGCAGGCACTATCCTAAGTGTTGGTGCATATAATCAAGAAGAACAAGTCCTATGTTCTCCTGTAGGGCATAGAGTCTTACATCTCAGTCAGCCAAACACCAAACCCCAAAACAACACCAAACAAAACAACTAATAGTTAAAATGAAAATAGTTATACAGATGCATCGAAACCGAATCAGGAAACGCTCCTGACCCATTTTCTCCATGTTGCATACAGGTGTTCTGTCTAACATCTTCTTTAAACTAGTAAAGTGGTACGTGAAATACTTTAAAATTACATACATTGTATTTATTTAGCTAGATGGTTGCAGCTTTATAAACCCAATTAGATAATTCATATCAAAAATTTTTTTTGAAATCTGTGAAGATTAAATATACTTAGTAACATTTGTCAAATTGGATTATTGCATTTATAAGTATATAAATATATATTTTATTGAATTTATTGGGGTTGTATATTCATATGTGTATAACTATACTATGGGCTCAGGCTTAGACTTATTTCCTAGATTTTTAAGCAGCACAAGTGTTTTATAACTGTAGAGCTTTACATTCATCATTTCAATTGTTAAAATGTATTCAGTACATATGAAGACCGATGCCCGTCAAAAAGTCCTCTTCCAATGTAAAACTTTAGACAATAAGAAAAAGTCCTCTTCCCACAGGGTTATATACTTGGAGACAAGCTGAATCTGTCTGTAACAGTTAGGGCTGGAAAAGCAAAACTGCTAGGTTGATACAGGATGGGGTTGTGTTTTTACTCATGTGAATAGAAACCTGTGATTCTTTTATGTGTGTGTGCGCGCACACACACACGCACACACACACACACACACACACATACAGGGTGGTGTAAAAGTAGGTTTACAGTTGTATGTGAAACAGTTTATTCTTGTTTTAATATTTACTAGTTATTGTAGTATTTCCATATGAACAACTGTAAATCTACTTTTGCCCCATCCTGTACATATAACGTTATTTATATTATAACTATATATAACATTTGGCAAACACCATGATCTCTGTGTTTCTAGGCCAAATGTGTATGTTACAGTTTACTAACCTCTTTATTCCAAGTGATGTGTTTATTTACATATATGATTATTCTACTGCACTTTAACCCCCTGAGGAGGAGATTTAAGCTCATTTAATCTTGCATATTACATGCTGCTAATAAAGTGCTTTGCATTTAATACTTGCAAAAAAAATACAATTGTAATGAATGTACCAAGGATCCACTGTAATTGAATTCATTTGTTATATGAAATATGATGATCATCCAATATATTTAAGTCATTTATGATTTCTTTGTGTTCATTCATAAGATTTTTCATGCCTGTAGTATTTTATAAAATAATTAAATTTAAATATTTTAATGTAATTTATTCTCCACTATTTTATTCAAAAGAATACTTATTTTTTTTTCCTTTCGGAGTATCTGAGGGTGAAGGGGAAGTCAGTCCAGTGATATCGTAAAGTCTGTGTACACATGAGGAAGAGATTCTGACTGTATCCCGCAGAATTTGAGTATCTGACGGTGAAAGCAGCCTCTTCAGAATCTAGGTCACAGCATGCTCATGTGCTGAGACTAATATTTTCCTCATCAAAAAATTCTAGTAAAATTTGACCCCTGAGAAAGTTTGTCGAACTGAAAATATGGTGTTTTTTAATCACAATAACCCTAAGTAGATAACTGTTTCATTGCACAATATAAGAAAATATTTTATTTGTTTAGACATGTGGGAGAATGGAAGTTTTAATGGTTTGCTGGTGTGATTGCTTTTGTAACATCTGAGATAAATCAATGGGCCAGTAAAAGTGATAGAATTTAATTAGATTGAAAATATTATCACATTCTAATATGAAGTAAAAACCTGAAAACAGGGCCTTAAAGAAATTGCAGAGAGCATGAAACATTCAGAAAGCCTAATTAGCTATTCCATGGCTGAGATGCAATAGTGAAGAAATCAGAACAGATATATATGTGAATGGAGTAAAGATTTTCCAAGTGCCTGTAATAAAAAAGCATTATAGGAAGTGAATAACAGTTAATAATAGAATTTCATCAGGGCTTTGTTATGCAAAAAGGTCATAAGAAGATCTGTTATTAAATATAGACCTTACGTAAAGACACTCAAACAAAAAGAAATGCAAGTAGAAGCAGGCTTTTACGAACCGATTAACAAATGTACAGTTACTCTGCCAGAAAAGTTGTTTATAAACAAAAATATTATTTGGTTTCATTGATTGTATCCCTACTCCATCCTTAAGGTCATTATAGGCATGCTATGTTTAATTTTCCTGAGGCTGTTTGGAAATTGAACTACAGCTCTCGAAGCCAAAAGCGTTGTTGTGAATTATTGACCTCCTGAGGAAACAAACCAGTGATTTGTACAGCCATCATTCTAGAAGGCAGACCAAACCAGGGGAGAGGTTACTTTAGTTAATCCTAATTGATATTTCTCAACTTGATAAGAGCAGATCGTTTTAACACTGCTACTGACCCACTTTATGTCGTAACATAAATAAATAAAATGCCCCATGCATGCTGTTTGACTCCTTAAAACCTGATCATTATATCTATGGGAGTTTAAATGAAAAGTGAGTTAGATGGGTGTAAGAGGGAAAGACAACTCACAGTGGAAATTAAGGTTCTGATCTTAGATCTTACATGGAAAAAAATCTTTTACTCAGACCAATTGATTGATTTATTTTTATAATGGTATATTAATTAGCAGTGGCTAAGCACAAACCCATGATCTAACAGCTTCTAGAAACACATATTTATTTCTTGCTCATGTTATCAGAGACTTTGAGGCAACTGCTGCTCTGCTTGGCTCTGCTGTGCTTGGAACCAAATGTTTTTGTGGAATGCTGAGTCAAGGAGCTGTCCTGTATTTAGGATATGGCCAAAAAATGTCACATCACCAAGGCCCAAATCAGAGTCAGGTAATGAGCTTCTCTTACAGGACAATGGGATAGATCCAGGGCATAATGTATAAGCCTATATTAAGGAGGGATCAATCATTGGTGGCAATAATACAATTAGCTTCATTCTTCCTTCTTTGTCACAAATATTTGCTTGTTTTGCACTCAATATAAACTGAAATCCATCACCAAGATTCTCCAAAAATGTCATGCAAAGATGACATAATACTTAACTTTCAGGATCCTGTCATCCAAATTATATTGTTATTATGAGGATTTTTAAAAAATCTGGAATGAGCAAGACAACTCTCCTTATCGGAGCTTCCCTTAGAGGTGTTCAAAAGGGCCATTACATTGGACTTGCTGGTTTAAGGAACATGTTCTAATATCTTTCCTCAGAGGACAGATCATGTGGACCAGGGCTTATATATGCCTGGAACCTATGTTCTCCCTTCCATTCCAGTTATGGGACCATTGTATTCTCTCTAAAAATGGCCATAGGCATGCTTCCAGGCCACACATGTCCCATCCCTGTCCATCCTACTTAGATCTGCTGTCCGCCAACATGTCCCTCCCTATGCTTAATGGGTGGTCAAGTGGCAACTATGTGTGGGAAGAAGAACAGAATACAGACTGTTGGTTGCAATGACCACATGTGTGCACCCAAGAACACACCTTGTACAGCACAGATCTGGAGTTGGAAAGAAGGAATAAAGTGAGAGCAAAGGGAATTCTCCTGCATCAGCTCTTGGAGAGATTTTGTATGGAATGACCAGTGCTGAATTCTATGCTCACGTTGTAGGTCATTGTAATATATATACATACACACACACACACACACACACACACACACACACACACACACCATGCTTTCTTTCAAGCTGACATGGAGAATTTATTTTATAAAAAGCAACCTATAGAGAATGCCACTAACATCCCTGGTATGTCTAAAGTACTATATGTAAAAATGACAGTTGCTCATAATGACATTAATGAAACATTCAGAGATATACTGAAAGTTTATGCTAATCTTTCTATCAAACAATTATCCCTATAATATATGCATTAAAATTATATGCATATAACACATAAAGAACTTGTCTGCTATGCATTGAACATACAGCAGTCACAGGAATAGGATGACTTAAATAATCCCTTGGCATGAGAACTGAAAACTAGGAGGCACATACTAGCCACTGGTCTAGGGCAAATCTGAAATTCCACTGGGAAAAGGTGGCAAAGTTTATCTACAGTGATGGTTAATCTTCAGTGTTAACTTAGCTGGGCTAAGGGACGTCCAGGCAGCTGGTAAAAACAATTTTGCTGGGTGTGTCTGTGAGGAGTCTAAAACAAACCCATAATTTTAATTGATGATGTTTAGTAATACTGAATAGCATGAAATGAGAGATGTGTGTATAATGTAGAACATTGCATAAGTTATTTAAAATAAATACAATATTATTCCAATCAGGAAATGTTAATTATATTGTCTATTCTATTAAAGATACACTGATGTTATAAATACTTAAATGAAAGCCATTATATATTTTTAATCTTTGAACTTATTTTCTAAGTGTAAATAGAACTTGAAAGAAAGAGCCGATCATTAGTAAGAAGAAAACCTACTGAAAATCCGATTTGGCAATATTTTAATGTCTATTTTCAGAAAGCACAGGTAAACTAGGAAGTATGTGGGAGTGAAAGCAATTTTCATTCTTAGATCTAGAAGTTCAAGGAGCAGTCTCACTATACAGAGAAGAAAACATTGAGCAGAAAATTCTTCTTGAGAATTCGGTTGACTGCAGTTTTTTGCGTTCACATTTATAAATATTTATCCACCTCTTTTAATCCCTGCAGTTTCTGAAATTCTTGACTATTTTCTGTCATGGAAATTCACAGTTCATGCTGTACCTGTGTGTCTGTGTAGCTTCTGTGCTTTAAATAAAACAAGAGAGCTGGCAGGCTCTGGGTGCTCAGGCACAGTCCTGAAGGAAGAAGAAATGGGGCAATGATTTCTTTCTCTCTGTTATTGTTCACAACCCCCTAATGGAATATTCCTGTTAGGGCAATAGTACCAACCAGTCACAGCGTTTTCTAAGCCACATTTGTTAATAAATGGTACAAATAGGCCATGGGAAGTTCCATTGTTTTATAAATCAAAGTGATGTGAGAAAAAAATGACAGTTTGTTTTAAAATTTGTTAGCTTTGTTAAACCATATTTTATTCACTCTACTTCTTAATATATGGAATGATACTTGAATACCCACTTATAGAATTCTCTCCAAATGGACAGACTTATAATTTGTAGTCCTTTATTTAACAAACATGGTGCATATGGCCAGGGCCAGTTGCCATGATGGGCAGTGCAGCTAAAATTTTGGAGGAAAAGTACAGGTATTAAAGTTTTAGCCTTTATGAACTTAGAGTGGATATAGAGAAATAAATCCTAGTCAAAATATAATGTTGAGCATTGTCTCATTTGTTGCACACGGTTCTATATCTATAGAAATTGCTTAATGATCTATAGGTAAAGATAATTTGAAAGTAGTAGTTAATTTTTGGAGGGAAACCAGTTTCATAGGGAGGAAAGAGTTCTTATTCATCTGTGCACCATTCTGTGTATTTGAAATATTTTCATATCTATGTATTACTAATCCATTTGAAATAAACTGCTTAATAATACAAATTAGGACAAAAATAAAAATTTTAAGATGCCATGACTGCAGCCATACAGGTTCCTCTTGAAATTTATTTAGTTAGAGAGGTTCTTTAGAGGAAAAGTCATCTGTATGAGAGATGACATTTTAAACATGCTCAGCAGATAGGAGAGACAGAACATGATGAATATGTTATAGGAGGCCAGGAAAGAAGGCCAGAAAAGAGAAGGCTTGTTCCTATAGCAACAAGACCTGTGGGCTGGAGGACAGAAGGAAATAAGAGCAGGTGAGGAGACATGTCCAATGTATAATTGTATAATATACCAAATGTACAATATATACCATTGCATGGACATTACAAATAAAGAAACTACAGTCCAATGACCTTCATGAGATTAAATGCAGAAATCTTTAATAGAATATTTGTAAATAAAATTCAGCAATATCTGTATATATAAAAGGCTAATATGCTAAGTGTCCGACCGTCCAACGGGCTGCTATAATGTGCACAGACCAGCAGGGGGAAGACGCTCAACACAGGAGCTGCCTAGCAGCAGTGACTTGGCAGCGGCGGTTCTCGGTGGCACATCCCAAAACCAGAGAGGAGGGAAGCTCAATTCCTCACCGGGCCACGCAATTCCACCTTTCGTTGTGGGTTATGTTGTTACTGGGGCACTGTTGGCCCTGGATCTGATTTACTGCACATTTACATTTACGTTCTACACCCTATATGACAGCAACTTTGCAGTGTGCCCTCTCGCACTCTGGGACCCCTTAGTAATGTTGGATAGCTGGTGTTGGCCCAATCCTTGCAGGCCAGGTCGAGGGACCCCACCTGCTGGAGGGACCCCACTCACTCTGTAGACGCTCTCTGAGCCACGGTGCCACCCCAGGTGTAGCTGGCCAGGGAGGGACCATGGGAGGTTGGCTCTAGGGTGTGTCTGGCCCTCTCACCCAGTCCCGTCCCTCCAGCCACCTTCTAATTAATTTCCTTTCAATGTGCACAAATTCATGCACCAGGTCACTAGTATAAATATAATCATACATCAGAGTTAATTGGGGTATAACATTAGAATGCAAGGCTGGTTCAATATTTGACAGTAAATCTCTGTAATAGATCATATTAACAGGCTTAAGGGGAAAAAATATCACATTGTTACATAATTGATGAAGGAGAGACATTTGAAAAACTCAACACATAATTTGGATTAAAACTCTATGAAAGAAGAGTACTTTTTCAATGAAATAAGCAGTGCCTGCAGAAAATTGTACCGTTAACTTTATACATAATGTGAAAGACTGAATGTGTGTGGTGCATAAAACTCACCTTTTACTTTCTAAACAGTGACTTATTGTTTTTTAAAAAATATATATATATGACATTTACAGACTACTAGAAAATCATAGTTTCAGTTACTTTTGGCCCTTTTGAGGAGTAATATGAAATTCATAATAATGATAGCCTTGGTTTGAGAACTGGTCAAACACTTAGGAAATAAGGTACTGCTTTCTGAAGATCCAGCCTCCCCCTTTCTAATTACATTGTCTGCCCAGTTGGCACACTCTCCCCAGGGGCCATATGCATCTTTCAGTACTTTTGACAAATAAGGATAAAAGGGAGAAAATTTGCTCTTAGAAATGATGAGGTGTATTACCAATCCATTGCCATAAGTGTAGCATTGGCATGAGTACAGACAAGTAGATAGATGTATGGACTGAGTAGAACTCAGAGAGGAAACATAAATATTTGGAAATGTAATATACAATGCATTTAGTACCATAAATCAATGGAGAAAAGGCAGAATGTTAGGGGGCAAAGTATGGAAATTATTCCCTGCCTACTTCCAGCTACAGGGGTGGATGGATTCTCCATGTGCTTAAGTTCAAACTATGAAGGACAAAATTATAAGTTTAATAGAAGTAATTATAAGAAAATATATTTGTGAGCTAAGTGGGGGAGATAGCATCTTAAATAAAACTTTTCAATCACAAAGCACATGGCAAAAAAAGACTTCAGCAGTAGTTTCTTTAGAATCCTGTATTCAATATGACTCTCAATTTTTTTTATTTTGCATGTTAGTACATTCTCTAACAGTTATGATTGGATGCATGTGATTATTATAATTTATGAAATGTTCCTTTTTCATTCATGTCGTTACCTTCTGTCCTACATGCTAGTGGTGATTTATCTCGGGAGTAAATATAGAGATGCTGACAATACCCAGCACTTAAGGAATAAACACCCCACACCGTGCTTGCTGAAGCTTTTCTGTCACCACCCAGGAGGAACATGAAGTGAGATTGCACCGAGGTCACACTTTCTCAGAGATGCAACTTCTAAAATGGGTGTGAGAAAGAGAAAGCAACCTGGTTCCACTTCCTGCTGCATCATCGTGAATGACAGATACCATCATGGCCTGTAGCCCTTTCCAGATTTAAAGTTCACTGCCAGTTAAATTCTATTTAATTCAACATTTATTTATCAACTCAACATTAATTTATCTACTCAACCGTGGCTTATGACTCCTCTTTGCTCTGCCTTTGCCCTACTTTGGCAGTAGAATTTGATCACCAGCATAATATGGGAGCTAGCTCTGTGTTAATGTCAATATTTCTCAACATTTTAAGATTATTTTATAGTAAATTATTTCTGCCTGTGCTTTGGCACACTGGCCATATATTCTGATAGATTTAATTAACTAAAGTTTCCTTTCAATATCTTGAGTATGTTATCCTCCTGTCTCCAAGGATTGCATTCTTTTCATCGGGACAAAATTATTACTCTTGGAGAATTATCCTACTATTACTGTAAAAACTACTATATTCTCAGGGAGTCTAAACAACATCTATAGAAAGTATGATGTGGAATTTATCTATAGATAAAAACTACATGTATTCCTCCTCTTACCTAAATTTTGAGGGATATAAAATTTATTGTTATATAAACATAAATTTGAAATAAAAGTAAAAATGTTTTATTAACTTACCTTACATTTCCTTATTTTACAAAAGGCTTACATTTGTTATAAGAAATTAGAACAATAAAAACATACATAAAATTACAAAATCCAGCTCTCCAGGGGTAAACCCTATTAATAGACACACATATCTTTTCAGGTTTATAATATATACATTTATAATATAGACACATGTTTTACCAAAATAGGTCCATAATACATATTGTCATATAAATCAGTTTTTAAAAATTCAACAATATAACATTTTCAATTTTCCATACCAGGCATAGAAATTTAACACATTAGTGAAATAGCCTTATTAACTGTTCCATGGTAGACTTTCTTCTCACTTTTAACTTTCTTCTCACTTATAAACAATTATAGATATTCTTAACTGAGCCTGAATTTCTCAAAACCTCATACGTCGAGGCTGATTGTAGACTTTTCTTCAAAAGGTTCTTTTTTGATGAATAGCACCCCAATGACACGGAAGAAAGATGCTTCAGCTGCAGTGGTAGCTGTCTTCTTTAACTCACAGTTGATGAATGGAGCTGATACCCTGGGCATCCCTATGAGAATGGTATAACCTCAAGGAGGGTTGCCATTAGTCTTTGCTTCTGTGGTTGTTGTTTTTTTCCTCCTTATTAAACATTTCAAAATTATCCAGTCACTGAAACATTACTTTAAACAGAGTACAAGATGTAGATAAATGTATGATTGATTCTTTCTAAATTCCTATCAGTGAACATTATATAGTTTACATATATGAAAAATCAAGAATAATATGGGAGCTAGCTCTGTGTTAATGTAAATATTTCTCAACATTTTAAGATTATTTTATAGTAAATTATTTCTGCCTGTGCTTTGGCACACTGGCCATGTATTCTGATAGATTTAATTAACTAAATTTCCTAATAACATCCTATGTAATAATCTACTTCTCTTTTTAAAAGCCAATGAGCGCCTTATTTGTATTTCATGAGATCATCACAGAATCAATAGAATTTGCAGTATAACCAAAGACCATTTATCATTTATCATTTATCATTTCTACTCTTTATAAAAAGAGGGGTAATCATATTCTTTTGACTGCTGACTGTTTTCATATTTCCCTGTTTTGTGGAGATTTTATATCACCACTGTTTTGTACTGAACTATGCCACCTTCATTCCCTTGCACTCTTCAAATTCATTGCTTTGTGATGGAAAATGTTATTAAAATATATGTATTATTTGAGTCTAAAGGCCTTACTAAACTACAATCATATGAGCAACAATTTATGACTATCACATACCTAATTGCTGTGACAATTGTTATGACAGTGCATGAATAAAGCAAAAGGAAAAACCAAATAAACAAGAAAGGTGTTTAAGTTTGGCATCAATAGGAGAGCTTCAGGAACCCTGGTTAAGGGAAGAAGCTGAAACAGCTGAATAGAAGTGTCATGGAAAAAATGAGGAAATTCAAGGCTCAGACTTTACCAATTTGGTCAAGTTCTAGTACTAGTTGTGTCATCTCTTGCTACTTCAAGAACAGGTACGTTTGGTGCCAGAGGAAAGCAAGGTTGCCACCAAGAACCTGCACACGTCCCAGGTTTAGATGACTATACCCCCCTTTTATCCTGTCTTTAACTTTTTAAATTGTATTAACCAATTGACATTGGTTAATAAAATTATACAGGTTTCAGGTATGCAATTCTACAATATATCATCTGTATATTATACTATGGGTTCACCACCCAAAGTCAAGTTTCCTATCACCATTTACCTTCTTTGTCCTCCCCCACTCCCTTCCCTCTGGCAATCACCATACTGTTGTCTGTGTCCAGAAGTTGTTTTTTTTTTCCCCTGCTTAATCCCTTCATCCATCTCACCTAGTTTCCACCCATCCTCCCCTCCGACAGCTGTCAGTCTGTTCTCTGTATCCATGAGTCTGACTCCACTTTGTTAGTTTATTTTGTTCATTAGATTTCACATTTAAGTGAAATCATATGGTATTTGTCTTTCTCTGATTGGCTTATTTTACTTAGCATAATACTCTCCAGGTCCATCTATGCTGGTGTACATTTGCACCATGAAATACTAATCAGCTGTAAAACAGAAGATGGTCATATCCTTTGAGGCAGGAAAAAAGGAATTATCCTTGTTATAGCATTTCACTAAGTATTTTGACATGTGGACAGATTTTAGAAAGAAATACCTAACAGCAGAAGAATGAAAATAATAGTAATTATAATGAAGTTGCAGCAGTAGTAGTAATTTTTTAAAATGAGGAGTTGGGGTGCCCTGGCTGATTGGTTGAGCATTGTCCCATATATCAAAAGGTCACCTGTTCGATTCCTGGTCAGGGCACATGCTGGGCTTGTCAGCTTGATCCCCAGTAGGGAGCTTATAGGAGGCAGCTGGTCAATGTTTCTCTCTAACATCCATGTCTCTCTCTCTCTCTCTCTCTCTCTCTCTCTCTCTCTCTCTCTCTCTCTCTCCAATAAAAACATTTTAAAATGAGAAGATGGGATACAAAAACTACACAAAACTACACATAGAACATTACACAGGCCCCAAATGAATTTGATATTGTATGGTTGACAACACAGACAGTTCTATCAAAGACATTGGCTGCTTTTGTTCCTTTGCTTTGGGGCATGTTGAATGTTAGGAAGTTGAAATTGTGAGGGAGGTAGATCCAGAATTGGCCTGCAGGGGGCCTCAGCGACCACCTTGTGAAGCCGCCCTGGGAAAGGTGACCTGACTTATATTAGTATCTGGGGTCTCCTTTTCTGGCTCCCTGCAGGCTTATACAGTCCAAGAAAGCAAAAATTATAATGATTTGAAGGATTTCAGAACAAGCCACCTAAAATGTGCACGCTGGCATATTGACTATGTTGAGTTAAAGGCACTTGTAAAACAACAAATACAAGAAAAATGCCATGGCCTTCCTTCTTTTCTTAAAAGCTGGAGATGAAATTTCTACACTAAAGATGTCCTCCCTACACCAGAGCAAAGTCACATTGTTATTATCAGGAAGTTGAGAGACTGAGAGAATTATGTATACACAGTCCCTATTAAAACAATTCTATCTTCCTCTAGCCTCCCCACAGAGTGTAGTCACTTTTTCACAATCACCTGTCCTTCCTCAACCTAACATAAAAGGGAGTAGGTCTCACTGTTTCTTTGGCCATTCCTTCCTTCCGGGACTCCAGGGTCACATAAAACTTGTATTGAAAAAGTGAGACTGCTTTTCTCTTGTTTATTGGTCCTATGCCAATGTAATTCTTAGACCCAGTTTAAAAGGAGCCTAAGAGGGGAAAGGTAAAAGTTTGTCTTCCCTACAGATTATTCCACTCAAGGCCCCCACATTTCACACTCAACTAACACATCTTACTGTGAGTGGGGACACTGCAGTGTGAGAGGACTCCGGTTCTTCCAAGCCCCAGATTATTTAGGGATGTTGATACTTAGAATGGACATGTAAGTCTTGGTGCTTAGAGGGCCAGGACTTGGTGAAATAGGCTTGGTCTGTCTACATATTCAAAGCAGAAAAAGGGAGGAATACATCTGAAACACTGGGATAAGGGGATTGGGAGTTTCTTGTTATATTTTTACAGGTGAGAGTGTAAAGAAAGTGCATCGAGAAAATGGAATACACTTGTTAATGAGATTAATATTTTGGATTCTACACACTTGTGCTTCTAGGGCAGAGGTGGGCAAACTTTTTGACTCGAGGGCCACAATGGGTTCTTAAACTGGACTGGAGGGCCGGAACAAAAGCATGGATGGAGTGTTTGTGTGAACTAATATAAATTCAAAGTAAACATCATTACATAAAAGGGTACGGTCTTTTTTTTTTTTAGTTTTATTCATTTCAAACGGGCTGGATCCTGCCCGCGGGCCGTAGTTTACCCACGGCTGTTCTAGGGACTAGAATCAAGACCATTAGACATTTTCAATCATTTTGAAGTGTGTCTTTTATTTTTATTTTCTTATTGAGATACTAGGGACCCAGTGCACAAATTTGTGCACCTTGAAAGGAACTGTGGGCCACGAGGCTGCAGTGGGCACAGGGGCGGGTCTCAGTACATCCTCCATGCCCCCGCCTGGCCCCTCCCACCGTGGCCCCTGATCCCCTGTCTGCTGGCAGCCCTACTCCCGGCAACACTGCTCCCATGCGCTGATGGCGCCAGCCCTGCTCATACACGTTGACGGTGCGGTGCAATTGGGGCCGGTGTCAGAAGCAAGTGCGAGTGGCGGCTGCCATCCCTGATTGCCCCTCAGGAGCAAGGGGAGGTGGAGAAGCCCTCAGGGGCGATTGGGGCTGGCAGCTGCTGCTTGCACCTGCTGATGGGCACCCAGCCATTGGGACCAGCATCAGGAGCCAGTAGCCAGCGCAAGCGGGGCCATCACCGGCAGTGGGTATAAGTACCCAGTGGGATGGCGGCACACAGGAGCAAAGAATTTTCAGTAACCACCAGAGGCTCACCCCGATGACAGAGACTGGCACCCCACCTTAGTCTGGTGTCCCCACTCACCTCCACCATTTCACTGCAGCCGATGCCACCATGTTCTGTGCTCTGTGCCTGTTGCCAATGCTTGCCATGTTCCACGCATGTCCTCTGGTGGTCAGTGCACTACATAGCAACCAGTTATTCGGTTGTTTGGTTGTTCTGCTGTTCGGTCCATTTGCATATTAGGGTTTTATATATATAGATAGTGGGCATATAACTGTAAGTTTAAGGTGTTGGTTTGATGCATATTGCCATATGATTACCACCATCACGTCAGCAACCACCTCCATCATGTCCCATAATTACCATTTCTCGTTTGTGGTCAGTACATTTATGATCTAGTTTCTTAGCAACTTAGAAGTATGTGATGTTGTATTGTTAACTGTGATCACAGTGCTTTGCATTCCATCTTCAGAACTTACTCATCTACCTTGAAGTGCGTACCCTCTGTCGTTTGTAAAATGTGACACAGCTCCTGTAGTAAACTGCATGAGCTGAGGCTTTGATAAAGTGATCTTAAATAACCAAACTGGAGCGCTAGAAATGCTCTAGGCACAGAGATTTCTAACTGTGCAGCCTATGTCCTCACATCTGTCCTGGGATGCTGAGAACTATGACAGGTGTAATTGTAAGATGCAAGGGACTTCAGGCTGTCAGAAGGTTCACACTATTGAACTGAACTAACACAGGTAGAGGATTCCGTTTTGGAGGGACTCTGCAGACACATTTATTTTTTAAAAACTATCTTTTTATTGATTTCAGAAAGGGAGGGAGAGAGAGAGAGAGAGAGAGAGAGAGAGAGAGAGAGAGAGAGAGAGAGAGATAAACATCAATGATGAGAGAGAATCATTAATTGTCTGCCTCCTGCATGTCCCCTACTGGGGATTGAGTCCACAACCCAGTCATGTGCCCTGACTAGAAATCAAACTGTGACCTCCTGGTTCATAGTTGACGCTCAACTACTGAGCAATGCCAGCTGGGCTGTAGACACATTTCTTGATGTTGCTTATGGAGGTGGTGACTTGGGGGAGTCCCAGGTGTGGCTCTTCTGCTGGATGCTGGAGAGAGCTTCCTAGAAAGGCCCAGCCAGCAACCAGGTGAGAAGCAAAGGCAAATAGACTCATGGTGAGAAAGGAAAAGCTATTGGACTGTTTCTGGCTTTCCAGGATCCAGAACGGTTAGTTGAAGAAACAGAGAAAGCTGACAGGGACGGAGGGGAGCCTGGGGTCAGTGAGCTGAGGGTGAGTGTCAAACACTGATGGGTGTCCCTGAGGTGATACCACCCCAGCCAGTAGTAACTGTAGCTACCGAGGAGAGTGGTGACTTAAAAAAAAATCTTTATTGTGGAACGTATTACGTATGTTCCCATTTTTTTTTCCTCCACTGACCACTTCTAGCCTGCCCGAGTAGTGACTTTTTAATGCAGCCTGAGTGAACGCAACAGGAAAGGGGAGGCAGAGACACAGTAAATCTGACTCTATAAAACTCTGGCAAGCAATCATCAAGTGGCTGAAGGCAGAGAAATAAAGAGAAAATGGAGGAGGAAAGGAATATTAGAAAAATACATAAAGAACAGTGGGATCTCTGACAGAGGAGACACACATTAAAGAGCATATTCTGCATGGCTGGGTGGCTCAGTTGGTTAGAGCGTTGTCCTGTACATCAAAAGGATTCATGTTCTATTTCAGTCAGGGCACATACCTAGGTTGTGGGTTCCACCCCCGGTTGGGACACATATAGGAGTCTACTGATCAATGATTCTCTCTCTCTCTCTCTCTCTCTCTCTTTCTTTTTCACACACACACACACACACACACACACACACACACAGACTCTTTCTCAAATCAATTGTCCCTGCAGTTGTTGCACGCTTTGTAGATTCCCTGATGTGGGTTTTTGGAGCAGGCTAAATTGGAGCAGCTGAGATGTCCATGGAAAACCCAGTAGAACTGCAGGCCACAGAGAAAACCCTGGAAGATGAAGCTGCCTCACCTGTACCTGTCTGGAGTCACACACATGCCAACAAGTCCCAGATGGAGAAAAGGACAGGGAATTTGAGTCTTATCCACTTGGTCTCTGGATTAATAGGTCATGTTTCTCATTGATTTTACCAATAAATTTGTGTATATTAATTTTTATTGCTGCTATAATAAGTTAATATACACTTGGTAACTTAAAAAGCACACATTTATTATCTTAGTTTAATCATTCAGAAGTTATACTTGGGCTGGTTGGCAGAACTGGTTCCTTTCTGGAATCTCTAGGGAAAGTCTGTTTCCTTGTCTTTTCCAACTTCTCCAGGACTATGACATTCCTTCACTCAGGGTGCCTTCTTTCATTCAGAGGCAGCAAGGTTGCATTTTTCTGACTGTTCTTTCATAGTGACATTTCCCTGTGACTTATTCTTAACAGGGATTGGTTCTTTAAATTCAATTAAATTGGCTCCACTAGGATAATTCAGGCTAATGTCCTCATCTCAGCATCCTTAACCTTAATCACATCTGCAATGCCTTTTATAATGCAATATAAGATATTTATTGTTTCCTAGAATTAGGATTGGACCTTCTTTGGCCAGGAGTGGTGGGTATTATTCTGCCTACTACACTTTGTAATAAGAACTTTTTCTCTCCACTTGTTAAATTGAAGAGGAGAAAATGATGTTATTATATACAGTTCTACATTCAAAGTGTCTTGATGCATGAAAAACTACATGTTTTAAAACACTCAAAAACCTGCTGGAAAACTGGAATCACAGAACACAATAATAGGATCAAGAGTAAATGGCCTCTGTAGTCACAAATACATATTTCACACACAATTAAGTGAATAAATTTCTTCTCTGAGTCTATCAGATACGCAGTCCAGAAATGGAAGTCAACGGTGACTCTCATTTCCATAAATTTCATAAAATTGATTGATCCTTCTTGCATTGAGAACATTTCTAGGTGAGCAGTCACCATGTTCACTCTGCTCAGTCTTTCCATCCTTATCAGACAATTAAGCCTCAGAGAAGAATTTAAAACTAATACCATCCACTTTTCTCTGTCCTTATTCTCTAATCAGGATGTTTAGATATATAGAATGCACTATTTTCCTGATGGCCTAGCATCTGTTTGTCTTATTTTCATATAAAACAATGACTGGAAGACAGCTACATTTAAATAGTTCATTAAGACATTAAGCATCTTTACAATAGGATGTCTGTGACTAAGGTGTTCGTGCCGTGCACTGGAGGTGAAAAAATTCTATATTAAAATCTCTATTGCAATAACAGCAGCAAACTGTGACTCTTAATGGCTTTAGAAAAGCTCATGATTTGGGTATAAACTTTAAAGTGATATCAAGAACCTGAGACTGAGAAATTGTGTGAAATTGACATTAGAGTTCTGCATTTGGATTGATCACAAGTTGTGTGTGCATATAGGTGTGCCTGTGATTTTGACAAAATAAATGAATTATCCAAATTTTTAAAAATAACAAGACTTGTTTTCTTCATTAATTTAAAGATGTGTATTTTTGGCAAACATTACTATATCTATAGTTGCCATAGCAATTTTAGTTCCTTTATTGGTGAAGAGTTCTATAAATTAGGATGATGGTGTGGATGATATTTTGAGCATGTGTACTGAGGAAATATGAAAATAAATTTGAATCTATGTAATTAAGAAAATTCTGTTTAAAAATAAAATCAAAATATGTTTTTCCTTTATGATTTAAATTCATTTGCCTGGGTTTTATGGAAATAAAAAATAACACATCTCTATTCTTATGAGTTGGGAAACAGTGACCTCCATTAACCTGTCCAACAATAATATATTGAGACTAAAGAGATTGGCATACACCCTTACTAATGTCTAATTGAAAAATTCCCTGGTTCGTCCCATGGAGCTAAACATTTTGGATTAAGATTAGCCCAATTTCTCTGGAAATTCCTCCTGTGACTTCCGTATTTGGGAAGTTACACTAATAAAAATAACAGAAAGCAATTTTTAGTCAAGGTTTGAATTTTTAGAGACTATGGGTATTAAAAGCAAATCTGAGAAGTAAAAAGAGTATTAAGGGAAAACTAGAAAATAATACTTTATTCATCATATATCGCTATTGTATTTTACTAGGTGTACTGCTTAATAATGCGGATTTTTTTTCAATAGATGGAGTTACACATATGTTGATATATATGCGATTTGATATGTATGCTAGTTTGTTGTATTGACAAGCTTCAAAACTTCATATGTCAAATTTGCTGAAGGTGTTAACATCATAGATATTTTTACACTTAAAAATGTTGAATTTCATGCCAAAAAAAAGAACATTTGTGGGAAGTTTTAATTCATTACTTTATTTGGAAGAAAAAGTTATCGTATACTTCGGGAAGCTTATGGTGAACATGCTCCATCTCAAGATACTTGTGAGCGCTGGTTTAAACGCTTTAAAAGTGATGATTTCAATGTGAAAGACAAAGAACATCCAGATCAACTGAAAAAGTCTGAAGACCAACAATGACAAGCATTATTGGATGAAGATGCATGTCAAACTCAAAAACAACTTGCAGAAAGATTAAACGTTGCTCAGCAAACAATGTTCAATTGTTTACCAGCAAAGGGAAAGCTTTTAAAGGAAGGAAAATGGGCGCCACATCAACTGAATGAAAGACAAATGGAAAACCGAAAAGTCATCAGTAAAATGTTGCTTCAATGGCATGAAAGAAAGTCTTTTTTGCATTGAATTGTGACTGGCGATGAAAAGTGGATTTATTTTGAGAATCCCAAATGCACAAAATCATGGGTTGATCCAGGTCAACCATCAACATTGACTGCAAGGCCAAATCGCTTTGAAAGAAGACAATGCTCTGCGTTTGGTGGGATCAGGAAGGTGTGGTGTATTATGAGCTTCTAAAACCAGGTGAAACTGTTAATACTGATTGCTACTGACAACAAATAATCAATTTGAACTGCACTTTGATCGTGAAATGAGCAGAATGTGCCAGAAGACACAGCAAAGTAATTTTGCTTCATGATGACGCACCATCACACACTTGAAAAACCAGTTAAAGACACGTTAAAAGATCTTGCCTGGGAAGTATTAACCCACCCGCTGTATTCACCAGACCTTGCTCCTTCCGATTATTATTTGTTCTGATCGATGGCACAGGCACTTTCTGAGCAGCACTTCAAAACATACGAAGAAATGGAAAATTGAGTCTCTGAGTGGTTTGCCTCAAAACAAGAAAAGTTCTATTAGGACGGTAATCCACAGATTACCTGAAAGATGGGGGAAATGTGTAGCTAGCGATGGACATGTCTTTGAATAACGCACTTTTGATGTTTCTCTTGAAATTATTGTGTTTTCTTTGATTATAAAATTCACATGATTAATCAGTACACTTGGTATAATTGATTATGTTTTAACTGGAGTCAGTAGGATAAAGTTTGAAACAGTGAGGATTAATAACTTATCTTTCACACTTTCAGGAAAAGTATAGTTAAATTTTCAATTCAAAACCCTTTACACAGCCCTGGCTTGTGTGGCTCATTTGGTGGTGTGTCGTCCTGTGCACTGAGAGGTTACTTGTTTTTTTGTGTTTGTTTTTTTAAAAAATACATTTTACTGATCTTTTTTACAGAGAGGAAGGGAGAGGGATAGAGGGTTAGAAATATCGATGAGAGAGAAACATTGATCAGCTGCCTCCTGCGCACCTCCAGCTGGGGATGTGCCCACAAGCAAGGTACATGCCCTTGACTGGAATTAAACCTGGGACCCTTCAGTCCGCAGGCCAACACTCTATCCACTGAGCCAGACTAGTTAGGGTTAGAGGTTACTTGTTGATTCTCGGTCAGGGCACATGCCCAGGTTGTGAGCTTGATCCTGGAGTAGGGGCATGCAAGAGGCAGCTGATCAATGGTTCACTCTCATATCAATATTTTTCTGTTCTCCCTTCCTCCCTCTCTAAAAACCAATAAATTATTTTTAAAAAATAGACACATAATTATATTTATTAAACTATATATCTGAGTTATTGAATAACTTCATTTGACTATTTCAGCTTCCTCAGTATAATATACCACATATATTCACAACATTGCATAAGGAGTCATTCAGAGACTGAGCTTTAAGAAATTCAGTTCTATCATCCAGCATGGTCTTGTTCTTCCACTTGGTACATAGCCATGAAGAATTGTTTATTCTCCTAGAGTCTCAATATATTTCTCTGTGGAAATATATGTAATCATGTCTGTCTCTTATATATGTGGTGGTTAAATAAGCTAACTGTGCATGAAAATGCCCAGAAAATAAGCAGTCAAAAAGTCACTCAATTTCAATATTGAATTTCATTAAAAAAGCAATGAGATACTACCACACACTTATCACAGTACTTGAAATCTGAACACTGACAACACTAAATTATGGTGAGGTGTAAAGAAGTAAAACCTCTCATTTATTGCTGGTGGGAATGTAAAAGAGCGCCACGACTTTGGAAGGCAGTTTGACAGTTTCTTACAAAACTAAACATATTATTTCCAATGATCTAACAGTCATATTCCTTGGTATTTACCCAAAGGAGTTGAAAAGTTATATCCACAGAAAAATCTGCACATTGATATTTATAGCAGCTCTCTTCATAATTGCCAAAACTTGGAAAACCCCAAAATGTTCTCCAATAGGTGAATGGATGAATATGTCTATATCTAGGCACATCTTGGAAAATATTCTTAGATTTTACCTCAAGTTTCAGGAAACCCAGAGAGTCTTTCATCATCCGTGAGATCAAATAAAAGTACTTCATCACTTTGGCTCATCAACAAGAACCATATGAAATATTTAAATTATATGAGAGAGCATAAAACCCTGGTTTGTCCAGTTCTTTTTGTCCTTGCCCATGGATATGGCTAAAGTAGGAGAGAACAGCTCCCCCTATCTATATGCCCCATATAACCACCCTCTTAAGGAAACTGCTTGATGTAGCACACATGCAGACATACAGAGATAGACACAATGAAAAACATTCAAATAGCTAATTCACATGATGCATTTATTGAATTTAAGTATGTGGAATAAATATTGTTTTAAAGGAAAATATTAACACACTTATGTTAACCATGTAGAAGATATTTGAAACTATTCTGCCAATATCAATCATTTGGACTCAGAATTAAAGGAAAACCATAGCTATAGTCAGTGTATGTTTTAGTCATTTTTATACTGTATACAGATATGGCACCCCTATTTCCTTTTATTGAAAAAGCAACACACAGACCATGGCAATGTTAATATATGTTGGCTTATAATATGCAATTTTTAAGGTGGTTCTGTAATAGCCAGTGATGCTATTAGTTTTGATAAGTACCCAACTATACAAAGTCAATTAGCTAAGAAAAGGAAAATAAAGCAGCCTCTTGTCTCTGTTCTAATCTGAAGGCTTTTTGTGTTGAGGACTAAAAAGAAGGTAGCTGCAATGAGATGGCAGAACAGGAGATAGAGATTATAAGGGGGCTGGTATCAGCTGCTGAGATGTACTGGTGCCGGTTCAAACCAAAATGTTCAATCATATAAAAACAAATCAATCAACCCAAAGCATTTAGGCACTTGATTCAAAAGGATTAACAGAACAATGGTTAGCAATCAGAGCCTATTGGTGGAAGAAAACTTGGATCACAAGTATGTTCTCTATTGGGGCAAAGATGGGTAGATTAAAAGAGGAACAAATCACATTCTATCTTTTCCTCTTTATTCACTGTACCAAGGAATATCTCTTTAGAAAGAAAATATACTAACCTCTGTGTTTCACAAAAAGTGCTTACTTCCACTGACTTGAATCATGCCTATGGGTATTTAAAATAGGTTTTTCATTAATCAAATATCCTAGAAACCATTTTCCAACAATTCATTATCAAGGAGCTAATGTAACACAATTAGTTTTCAGTTGAGACATAGTTGGGAAAGCTGAACTACCTTCATAAACTGGTAACAGGCATAGGGATAGTGAAGAAAAAGGCAGTGCGCAGTTTTCGTGGCATCACTGACACTTCTCAGAATAAAAATGTCAGTCACTCCCATATTTTCTACTTGCCTTTATGAAAATGATTTCCAATCTTCATTTCCATTCTTATTGGCACATCTTACATATTCTTATGTGGTTAACCTTTCCTGGACATTTCGACCAAAATGCTCGATTTTATCATCAAAGTTGATGTGTCAGGGAGCCAGGTCTTTACCTGTATAGAAATTATAATAATAATAATAAACAGGATTACTAAATTTATGTGACATTTTATTATCCATATGACTATTTTGTGTATTACCCCAAAAGGCAAAACCCACATTGATGACATGTCAATGATCATGTCATTACATGGCACAACTAAAAAATAAATCTCCATTCCTTTATACATACAGTGCATTCATTCAACATGTTTACTTAGTACTATAAAGTTTTATTGCTTCTGAATACATGAGGAAGAACATGAAATATGCCCATCCTTTGTAGAGTTTATATGAAGTTTTGATATTGAATTAACTCCATAGTAGGTCTACTTGTTTCCTTTACATATTGACTGAATCCATGTCTAAGACTATCATAGAACATATATTCCATCACAACCCAATAATATAAATGACTGTGTTATTAACCACAAATTGAAGTTCAACAGTCTTAGCTAAACATTAACAAATATTGTTTTCAATATTTCCATCAACCTTTTTGCCTATTAATATTGGTGCATTCATTATTGTTGTAAAATATATCATCCATATGTTAGTTGTATCACACCAGTTATCCTCACTATACTTATCTGTTTATCTATGTGAGAACTACCACCAGAACCTTTCAGCTTAGTCCTGGATCACCTTTAAATACTCCCTTGACACACAAAGTCTCAGTGAAGATCTAATTTTCTAATATGCCATTTCAATTGTTATTTGCATGATTGCGGATACCAGTTTTTACATTTTTCTTTTGTATGCATGTATCTCTTCAGACTGATTGTCAAAAGAGAGTTTTTATTATATTTCAACAAAATTTGTTATGAAATATTTACTAAACAAGATAAAAACAGTACTTGTTTAATTGAATCATTCATTTGTTGCCCAATTATTTATTGTTGCAGGTGGTAGGTGAGGTGCTAGAAGCTAGGTTCAGATGGGGAACAAAGCAAATGATCCCCAATGATAAAGTAACACTAGAATTAATGTGTAATGTTCACAGTGCTTATTATTATTACATGTGACTTATTGAATTTTGCTAATATGCATTTACTTTTATCTGCTACTCAAACCAAATATATATTTTAATAAAATAGAATTTTCCATAAAGCCTGTTATTTTATATAAATAAATACATTACAAATCCTTTTTAAAGAAATCTAAACATGAAGATAATCCATGTACTACTAATTATTGCTCAGTCTGACTCAAGATCTATCTTTATTCTTGCTCTGTGTCAATCAATAATCTGCCAAAAATGAGACAATATCAAAATGTAGGAGAAGGATATGAAGTTATATAGTCAGGGGAAATTCAAGTTATGACAGACAAAACAATGCAATTATGAAAAGGAAATAATTTAGCAGAAATCCAATAAAACCTCAGTAGTGATTTTTGAATTAACTTGGGAATGTTATCAGGTAGAAAAAAACATTAGTATTTAGTAGTTATATTAAAATTCATTCAGTAATAAAAAGTACATGCCCTAAACAAATCAAAAAGAGAAAACTAATAACTTTGAGTCAATTAGAGTAATTAGATGGCATTGGAAAGAAAATAAGAGTCTAAATAGCCTACCTTCCCCCATCACTGAACAAATCAGTGTCATATTTTTGTCTCTAGAAAACCATTCTTCCCTTCATATTCTTGTCTTTCATCTTTTTCCTTCAATTTAAAAATAATTCATCCTACATTGTAATTTAACATTTATCTTCACTGATTTTTCCCTGACATATTTATTAGATTAATTTATTATCGATGACTCAGAACATTTAAAATAAAGGGGAACTTATACCTTCACATTTATTGCATGCCTTCTATGTGAAAAGTACTGTTTCAGTTTCAGTCCAGTCTTGCATGCTGCCAGCCATGGATTTTTCAGGAAGCGCAGTAGGTTAGAGACAGAAAGAAAGTTTAGATGCCAATGAGTACACATGTTTAAAGATACTGAAGAACTGAACTGAGCTGAATTCCAGATGTTTCAACAATCAGTAAGGGAGTCAGTATAATTCAGATCTTCTAACAGGATACAGACCTGATGCATGCAAATTACTGTTTTAATGAACACACTAGTACTTTGACAGCAGGTCTGTGCAAGAGTTCTGAAAATTCAGAGACCAAAATAAGTACATTGTTCTATTTCAGAATTGTTTCATTATTAGGAATATGCATAGTCTGTCTATATATTAATTCCTCAGTAAGTAAAAATTTACTTCATGGAAAATATGTAAGGTCATTAATAAAATATTTAAGACACATGAGATAGATATTTTTAATACATTTATTTCTATACAGCTACTTGTCATATTTTTCTACTTGTCTGAACTTTGAAATTCTCTTATTTTACTTTCTCTTTAATTAATCTGAAAAGGAGGTAGAAAAAATACTATAGTTAAAACAATTAATATAGAAATACAAAGCACTTTCCCAATAGCTTTGAAGGAAGCACTGGCTAACAAATAAATATGTTCTCTTAGTTTTTAGAAATTTATTTTTCCGATGTTTAACTTGATGATAAGGTAATATAACTGAAAATCTTAAGTTTCACAGGAACAAAACTCTATGTATATTCTCTGTCATAAAAGTGTGAAGCAGCCTTGACCAGTTTGACTCACTGGATAGAGCGTCAGCCTGGGGACTGAAGGGTCCCAGGTTTGATTCCGGTCAAGGGCATGTACCTTAGTTGCAGGCACATCCCCAGTGCGGGGTGTGCAGGAGGCAGCTGATTGATGCTTCTCTCTCATCGATGTTTCTGACTCTCTATCCCTCTCCCTTCCTCTCTTTAAAAAATGAATAAAATATATTTTTTAAAAAAGTGTGAAGCAAAAAGACACAGTTAACCATTTAAAGGGTTCCTTGACATTGAACTTTCCTTCTTTAAAATATTATTGATAATATGTAAGCTCAATAATCCTATAACAGAAGCCCAGCCTCTCCTGTTAATTACATATTACCAGTGGTTGATCAAACTGACCTATCAATTAGAAAGATTTGAATGAATTAAGGAAATCCTACTTTCAAATGAATCCCTTAGTCATAGATTCTATTTCCAGTTTTTCTCTCTTCTTGTGTTATTAGTTGTAAAATATTACCACTTTTTTTGAGGTCATGAAAGTCAAAGCTAACAGAAGACAGAAGCTTCCAGCAGGGATGATGAGCCAATCAAATGCCTTCCTGCTCAGCAGGAGGCTCCTTCCTCTGGAAAAACATAATGAATCAATCATGGAATTTCCCCAACAAGCTAATAGCTACCACTGTAGTGGTTAGACCATGAAATCTCTGTGCAATTAAATTCTGAATACAGGTAACTTTATAAAATATAAAATAGGTGTACATTAAAATTATAAATGTAAAAATAAAATATCATAGTAATAAGACAGACAGTAAAATTGAGGTTGCCTTACTTGGTAATTTGCAGTTTACTTTGAGTTTACAAGATTATATTATATATCCTGAGTGCTTACTTATTCTAAAAAGGAATAAGAAGCATATATATAATTTTGATTATTCTTATAAAGCACTCATTCCTCCTTATTAAAATATATTCATAGTAGTTCATTAATATACAGGTTCATGTTGAATTGTGGTAGGTTACATTTTGAATAAATCAGCAATACTGATATATTGACATAAAATGAGATATTTGGGAATTTCCTATCATAAAAAAGCATTTATTTTTCTTTATTACGCTTTTTCTTATCTTTACTCATTCTAAATGTTGAATTTAATTCCAATCAAATTGACATATCAGAAAAACTCTTTAAAATTTTAATAAAACTAGGTTATCAGAAAAATTAAGCTACATGATTATAAATTATATGCCAAAAAGTTTGGTATCTGTAAGTTTTTATAGGATACATTTTTAAATAGCAACATAAGAGCCAATTGAAAGGTCTCCTATTGGCCAACTGTAGCTGGAGTCATTTGACCAACAAAGAAAAGGTTGTTGACAACCCAAAGTATGAAATAAAGTCATGAGTCCACAGTGATATAAGTACATGATTGAACACATAAATAAATGGGAGAGAATGGGTAGATCTTCTGTGCAGAAGAATTCCAAAGGATTTGTGTAGTAGATAGTCTATTGTTAAGAAGGTGAACACACACCAGTGTTTCAGTGTCAAAATCTTTATATCAAAGTCTATTTTCAAACAGTAAAGTGCCATATGCCACAGAATACATGGAGAATGAAAAGTTTTCTAAATCTTCTTCTTCTATTGCTTAGAGCACTGTTCTATTTTATATATAACTAGAGTGCCGGTGCACGAATTCATGCACGATTGGGGTCCCATGGCCTGGCTGGTGATCAGGACCATCAACCTGTCCCAATTGGCCCCAATCAGGGTGGCTGACTGGGGTGAGGGACCACAGGAGGTTGGCAGGTCACGGGGAAGGACTACAGGAGGTTGGCTGGCCAAGGTTGCTGTGGGAGCACATTGACCACCAGGGGGCAGCTCATGCATTGAGTGTATGCCCCCTGGTAGTCAGTGCAGGTCATAGCAACCAGTCGACCGCTTGTTTGGTTGACCAGTCCTAAGGCTCGCTTAGGCTTTTATACATATACTAGGGGCCCAGTGCACAAATTCATGAACCTTGAAAGGAACTGTGGGCCATGAGGCTGCAGTGGGCACAGTGGTGGGTCTCGGCTCATCCTCTGCACCTCCTCCTGACCTCTCCTGCTGTGGCCCCCGGTCCCCTGTCTGCCAGCAGCCCTGTTCCCACCGCCTCTGCTCCCACGTGCTCGTGGCGCCAACCCATTTGCATGGTGTGGAGCAATTGGGGCAGGTGCCAGCAGCAGGGGCAGCAGCAGGTACAGCAGCAGGTGCGAGCGGGGCCAGCGCCATCAGTGGATGCAAGTGGAGGTGGCTGCTGGCCCAATCACCCCTCAGGAGTAGAGAGAGGTGGAGAAGCCCTGAGGGGCGATCGGGCCAGTGTTAGGCACCGGGAGTGGTGTGAGTGCTAGGTGGGACTGCAGCACATGGGAGCAAAGAATTTTCAGTAACCACCAGAGGCTCACCCCAATGACAGCTACCAGCGCCCCGCCTTTGTCTGGCACTCCTGCTCACCTGCTCCACCATCCTGCTGTGGCCAACACCCGCCATGTTCTGCGTGCACCTCCTGATGGTCAGTGTGCATCATAGTGACCGGTTGTTCGGTTTGGTTGTTTCGTCATTCGGTCTATTTGCATATTAGCCTTTTAATATTATATATTTGATATTACCTAGATTTCTTTACCTAGAGTGAGATACAAAATATAATGCTGTTGGGAATAGCTAGTGGTGAAAACTAATAATAGTAAAAAAATTAACTATTAAATGTTTGATATATGTGCAGAGATATTGTAAAACACAACTTATGAGAACACTGATATGCTTTTACCTTCATCTATTTGATTAATAGAGGCTGATTTTATGAGTGTGTGTGTGTATGAAAGAGAGAGAGAGAAAAAGTCTTTTACACCTTCCTTGCATTAATTGCAGGCCTAGGAGAAGGTGAAAAGGTCAGAATCTGTAGCAATTAAGTTGACTGGATACACTCCAGGTTAAAAGAAATAAGCATAAAATAGCACAATGAAAATAATTCAGAAACATTCATTTTTAAGTGTGAATTTGCACATGAAAAGGAGCATACACCTGTCTGAATGTATAAGAAGCAATATATTTTGTTCTCATTTCAATAAAAATATAATAGTTATGTGTGATATCTGTGACTATGTTAGGACTAAGGAAGCTCAGAAATTTGGCTCTAAAATGCCAAGTACTCCACAGAACATGATGCAGAGTATTAGCTTGTGACATTACCATTTTAAAATACTACACACCAAATCATTAACTGATCAGGTATCCAGGGGGAAAAAAATCTCCTGGGAAGAGTTATCCTCTAAATAGTTCCATAATTGTCAATAGTTAGAGGAATGAGGAGACTTGAAGAAAAATCCTATCTAGATTTTCCCTGGCAAGTCTCATATTTTTCATGCTGAGAGGAGTGCTAAGAAAACTGGCCCAGCAACTCTATTACTCCGGACTAGATTTTTATTATAGACATTCCTTGGTGGGCTCCAGGTTGAACATAAATCAAGAAAGGGGCTCAATGAGTTGGTGAGAAGAGAGATTTACCAGCAGTATTTATTGCCATCCTGGTTCTATGGAAATTGTATGTGTGTAACAGGAGATTGAATAGGTCTGCAGAGGTTAGAAGACATAGATAGGTAAGTGATAGATAGTAAATTTTATAGACATTTCCTCCTATGGATTCCTGACTCACCTTGGAGACTCATTTGATTTCTTCCAGATCATTTGCCTTAGTGAACTTATTTTTTCTTTTTTGGGGGAGGGGTTGAGGAGGGGGATGCAAAGTAAATAAACATTAAGGTGTCATGGATTCATAACTTTTCAGAATTTTGATAGCTGAATTTTTATAGATTCATAGGTCATTTCCAGGCTATACCTCCAAAGGATTTCTGAATCTTATTCCACTTTGAAACACTGTCTATACTTTGTCTTTATTGGGTTATAGTTTGGGTTTCTGTTTGAAATTACTCTAACGCAGTCATTTTAGGACCATCTTCTGACACCCAGTTACTCTCAGATGAAAGGTTTTGGGAAACATCATGGAAGGGAAGAAATAAGTAACCAACTCCACAACCTTTTTGAGCCTTGTATTAGTTTCCTATATCTTGTGTATCAAATTACTTCAACCTTGGTAGGTTGGTGAGGGCTTGGGGGGTGGGAGGTTTGGAGAGGTCAATGGGGGGGGGGGGAGGGACATATATAATACTTTCAACAATAAAGATTTATTTTAAAAAACCTCAAATTTATTGTGCTCTAGGTCTTTACTTATAATACAGCAGGTCTTTGAATAACATCTATATATATAATGGAGGAATATGCAAATTTGTATGTGATGCCCTCCTGGTAAGGACCAGCTGGAGCATAAGGACGGGTGGGTGTGGCTGCATGCCGCACAAGGCCGAGGGATGTGAGGCTGCGTCAAATAAAATAAAATGCATTCACATGCCCTAAAGCACAAACATCCCAGCAGATAACTCAATGCAGGTTATCAATGATTACACAATAAACTTATTTTCACCGAAAAACAACAACATCTTCACTTAAGGCTGCTGAGGCTTTCATCTGTTCCTTTCTGCATCGAAGACGACAGGGTTCAGGGAGGAAGGGCTCCAGTTTCATTTTCTCAGCACCCAGCTAGGAGGCCTCCCTGGGGCGGCTCTCCCCTCCGAGCCCTGAGCAGGACAGGTGCTGAGCTCGGCTCTGCTCTGACCCAGGAGCCCCGAAGGGAGGCGGAGTGAAGTGATCCCTCCCCCCCCCCCCCCCCCCCCCCCGCTCTCCCTGGGAGTCAGGCGCAGGGCAGGGCGGAGGGTGCTCTCCCTGGGAACCCTGAAATCCACTTCCCAGGCTGGCGAGCCGGGGGGGGGGGGGGGGGGGCGACCTACCCATGTGGATGTGTTCGCTGTTCGCTGACGGAGGCCATGCAGCTGCCATAGTTGAAGTCGTCCTCGATGGAGGACCGGGGTAGTGGAGATCGGAGTCGCCAGGTCGGCAATGGAACCCCAGGTCCCCGCCGAATGACTAGAACACATGGACCTCAGAGGTCCTTGGTCACTTCCTGAGCAGCAGTCAGCCCCGACTGGGGATCAAATCTGAAACCTAAGTCAGAATGGAACCCAAACCTTTGCTGTGGCAGAGGAGCTCCAACCCACAGCAGGGGCCAGGGCAGCCAGAGGGGTTTTGTTGAGGGGCCCTGACAGGCAGCGTGCAGCACAGTGGGTTAGAACCTCCTCCCGATACAGCAATGTTTCGGGTTGGATCCCTGGTCAGGGCACAGACAAGAAGCAACCAAAGAGAGCATAATAAGCGAACAACACACTGGTATTTCTCTCACTCCCTTCCTCTCTCTAAAATAATCAATCAATAAAAATTAAAATAAAAAATAAACCCTCTGGCTTGCAGAGTTACTAAAACAGAAAGTAAAGTCCCATCCCTTCCCATTCATTCAACAAATACTTCATATGCTCCTTCAATAATCACACTGGGGATGGGTGTTTGTTGGTTTGTTTTGGTTAATCCTCACCTGAGGACATTTTTGCATTGATTTTTTTTTTTTTTTTTTTTTTTTTACAGAGAGTGAAAGGGAGGGAGAAAGAAACTAATGTGAGAGACATCAATTGGTTGCCTCTTGCTGAATCCCTGACAAGGGCCTGGGATTGAGCCTGCAACCCAGGTACGTACCCTTGATTGGATTCCAACGTGGTACCCTTCAATTCTCCTGCAGAAGCACTATCCACTGAACCAAACCAGCACTTTTTTTTCTTTTTAAGTCCTCCTCTAAGGATATGTTTTTTTCGTTGATGCTAGAGAGACAGGAAGGGAGAGGGAAAGAGAAAGAGAAAAATCCATCAGTTGCCCAAGCAATCCGGCAGGGATGGAACCCGCAACCTGTGTATGTGCCCTCACCTAGAATTGAACCCATGACCCTTTGGTGTGGGGGAGGACACTCTAACTACTGATTCACACTGACCAGGGCCCGGAGGTACATTTAAAATTTTTTTCAGATCTTCCCAGGCCAGGTGGCTCAATTGGTTGGAGTCTCAACCTGTACACCAAAGGATTTCCTGTTAGATTCTAGGTTAGGGCACATACTTAGTTTTAGGTTAGGTCCCGGTGGGCCAGCAGGTGCAGAGACTGCCTACTGGTATTTCTCTGTCACATGGATGTTTCTCTCTCTAAAAATCAATTTTAAAAACATCCTCAGGTGAGAATTAAAAATACATATATATTAAAAAATTTTCAGATCTAAAATTTTATTTGGTTCTTTTTTAAATTTTATTTTTCATTTATAGTTCACATTCAATATCCTATCCTATATAATAAAACCCTAATATGCAAATCAACCAAATGGTGGAATGACTGGTCGCTATGAACTGACCACCAGGGCGTAGATGCTCAACATAGGAGCTGCCCCCTGGTGGTCAGTGCGCTTTCACAGGGGAAGTGCTGCTTAGCCAGAAGCCAGGCTCATAGCTGGCGAGTGCAGAGGCAGTGTCAGGAGCCTGTGAGGCAGCACTAAGGAGCAGTAAGCTGAGCAGTAGGAGCAGCAAGCAGGCGGGCAGTAAGGAGCAAGGGGCCCCAGACTACGAGAGGGACAGGCCAGACTGAGGGGTCCCCCCTAACCCCAGTTCACAAATTTCATGCACCAGGCCTCTAGTTATGTTATAATGTTGATGAAATGCCCTAGGAACTTAACTTCAGTTTATATAAATGAGCCTGTGGTAAAATTGGTTTTGCTGTATGTTGTTTTGCTTAAAGTTGCAGAAACTGCTGATAATGTTAAGTGAGGACTTACTACATTAAAAACAACAACACAGATTTATCATAGAGTTCTGGATGTCAGAAGTTCAAAATGGCTCTTATGGAATAATTCACTCTATTTCATCACCCCCTTCAGCTTCTAAAGGCTGTCTCCATTCCTGGTGTCCTTGTCCCTTACCTATATCACTCCAGCTCTTCTTCCATCATCACATAAAATTTTGGCTCTGACCCTTTTGTCTTTCTTTAACAATGACCCTTCTAATTTGATTGTGCCCACCTGGATAATCCCCTTAACAAGGTCATATCTGCCCACAGTAAAGGTTGTTTATAAACTTAAGGACTAGCTGACCTTTGGGCATGTATATGGTAGAAAAACATTCACTTGTATCCTGTGTTGTATAAGCTACTAACTGCAAATTGGTAAGACTACACATAAACAAAATTACCCACCATGTAGACTTTAAAAGTCTTTGAAAATGATAAATTGAAATACATTTTACTGTAAATAATAGCAATTTACTACCGAGCAATTACCAATAAGCAATAGCAGTAATTACTGCCAAGATGCAATTTTTAGGATCAGGATTTGACTATTATTCTAAATTAGAGTCAAAGAATACTTAATAGTTTTGTTGTGCTAATTATTTTAACATCTAGTGACATTTAATGGAGTGAAATAGAGATATATTTAAAAATTATTTGAGTACTTTGTCCATTAAACCATTCCTTTATTGATAGCCATAAAATTGATTTATTATCATTCAGTCTCTCAAGTACAAAGATGCTATAAAATATTGAATCCTGACAAATATATAGAAAAATATTGTAATAGAAGGCAAAAGGTTTACTGAAAATGATTTTTTTGTTTATAGTCAAAGGAAACATACAATTTGTACTTCCCATTTTCTGTTTTTTCAAGAGAAAATACTTAGTATAGCAGTATAAACTACATTCTTAGAAAGCTAGAGCTAAAATTGCTAAAATGGCTTAGAGCTGTAAATACTTTAGGGTATGCTTAAAGGAAATAATTTGGAGTAGTTTTCCTCTCAGTTGCAAAACAGTATTATTATATAGTTGAAAAGTAAGACAGAAATGTCAAATAATTTCGTGAAGAAAAATTGCACATGAATGTGAAAACTAAAACTACCTGATAAATTCCCCTGCCATACAATTAATATATATTATTATATTGATTAATACATTCACTACTTCAACTCTGAAATTAAACAAGGGGTCAGTCCTGAGTAGACTCACTATTATATACTGGTGACAAAATGTTTAGGTGATTGACAAGTCTCTGATTTCATACAAATTGCAGCGTAGGATGAGAGACAGAAAAATAATTAGACTATTTGATTATGTATAGTGTTCTGTGGATAGGTTTTCTAACTGTAAAGTTACCAAAAATGGTGAACAAGGAGAAATCCTATAGAAGGGCATGGGTCAATACTCAAGGTCTTGATATGTTAAGGATTCAGAAGAAATATAATCTGTGTGGAGAATAGAAGATAAACTGAGAGTCAGGCCCAAAACTCCTGGAAAGATGGTCATGAGGTTCTAATATGTGTGCAGGAAACTTAATTATTATTATTATTATTTTTAGAATAATGGAAAGTCAGTTAAAGATTTTATGATTCACAGTTTTAGATAATCTTCTATTGCAGAAAGGATACCATAATTGGAAATATGGGAACAGAATTAAGAAAAGCCAGGGCAAAGGCTTGGAGGAATTTAGTGAGCTAGGAAAAAATCTGATAGTGAGTAGAGTAAGGATGGAGAGATGTAAATAGATTTAAGTTCATCTTACAATAACACAGCAAGTATTTGTGGGAGGGAGTGATTACTCCAGTTGTCCTCCAATGAGCTCTATGATCTTTTGAGCATATAACTCTATACTGGGGAAAGTAAAATACATATTTGAGGGCTGCTGTATGCAAGACATGAGATGATATTGATCTCTAGAGACACAAAATACCCAAGACAGCCTATTGGGGGCAAATGAGTATTAGGTAATAAATGGAGTCCCTGTCTAAGTCTATCTCACAATGGATATGTACACCCATCCATCTCATATTGGTTCCAAAGTAATGGTTCATAGAGATGTTGTCCCAATATGTTAGCAAACACCAACAATTGCTATTGGAATACAGTCTCCTCCAGAGGTGATCCTGAAAGCCAGCACTAAGGGAAAGTCCTCCTCTTGGACAGAGATCCAAGCAGCGTACCTGCTCATCATTAATTTTGGATGGGCAATGGTGATTGGCTTGTCCAGTTGATACAGGGCCTGGAAAGAGCAGGATTAGATGTTGTAATATAGATGCCAACTGTGCATATGGTGGTTTAGGATTATTTGGTAAATTAGCTCCTGCTTATTTATAAAAATGTGGATTTTAGAGTTGAAATTGGGCCATACATAACTCTGGATATCCTACAGATACTCTACAAGGGTACATAAGCATGTGTGCTTTGAAGAATCACTGTACAAACTTTCATTTTCCATTAGCACCATTTCTAAAGGCTATTCTGCCTGGAAATAGATTTGTCCTCACAGGCATGGTGCTTGTTCTGCTTTCCCAGTTCCCATTTCATGAGCATCCTTCAAATGAGGCATCCTGACTCATTTTAGGGTGTATTGACCTAGGGCTTGAAAACCTCTGGGGACTCAGAGGACAACTAGAAATACTGTTCTCTTCAATGTAGCCACTAATTCATAAACTAAATGAGGTAAATCTTTCGTCTCCAAGTTTTACAGAAAATGTATTTAAAGCTCATGAAAGGATATGAACATTTCACCAATCATGGAAAATTGACACATTTTTTTCTGTTGTCTTTGCTAGTTTTGAGTATATTGGCATAAATGCATATTTCTAAGTAAAATAAATAATGATTTGATAGTTCTTTGTAAAACCTATTGGATATATTTCTCAGAAACTACATAGCAAATCTTGTTGGAAATATAATGGTTTAATATACTTTGATTCCAATAATGTTGAAGAAGTATCTAAATAATTCATCATCAGTCCAATAATATTAGGAAATTTTGTCATATAAACTAAAAATAATTTAAAAGTAAAGTTATATTGGTATACAATAGTTCTATTCACATACACGTATTTATGTTAATACTTTTTCTTAACATTGTAAACAATATACAAAACTCAATGTATAATTGGTGCCAAGATCTGTCTCATTCTCACAGTAATAAACAAATTGAGGCAGAAACCCACATCTATCTCACTGAAAAATACATTTCAATAAAATTTCATTTTATAATTATTAAAATTTGCAATGTATATTGGAGAAGGATAATAATTGCAAATAGAAGTTGAAACAGAAGAGGGATTAATGTAGTAGTCTGAGTTTTAAATTTGGTGTGTGTGTGTGTGTATATGAATATATATATATATATATATATATATATATATATATAGTTATATGAATGGTAGTGGTAATGATCAAATTGCTATTATATATGAAAAATCCAGTTGGATAAAATTAGAGGAATGTTCCAATATTTTCTTTAAATACTAGATGCCCAGCTGCATGCATTCATGCACTGGTGGGATCCCTTGGCCTGGCCTGCAGTAATCAGGCCAAAACTAGCTCTCTGACATTCCCTGAGGGGTCCTGGATTGCGAGAGGGCACAGGCCAAGCCAAGGGACCCCACCTGTGCATGATTGGGGTCACGGAGGGACCGCGGGAGGGTTCCAGGGTGTGTCTGACCCATCTCACCCGGTCCCAATCGTCAAGACCCCAGTAGCAAGCTAACCTACTGGTCAGAGCGTCTGCCCCTTGGTGATCAGTGCACATCATAGTGACTGGTCGAATGGCTGAAGGAAAGGTAGGGCACTTAGCATATTAGGCTCTTACTATATAGGATGGCAAAATTTATTATATTCAGCAATTATATAATATGATCATGTCAACTATTTTAATGGAATATTAAGGCTGCTAATATAAATATTGGAGGCTTTACATCATTTTCTCAAAAATTAAAGGTTCATAGAATAAAATAGGCTAAAGACAATAGCTCTAGATGGTCATTTGAGTCTACCAGGTTCAAGTGTTTCTGATTCAATATTATCTGAAATTTTAACTTACAGTGAATACTAGAGGCCCAATGCATGAAAATTCTTGCAAGAGTAGGCCTTCCTTCCCCTGGCTGCTGGCACCCGGGACCTGGGTTGCTTCCCTCTGGCCCTGGTTTTGTCAGGAAGGACGTCTGGAATGATGTCCTAAAGACGTCCAGTCTAATTAGCATATTACCCTTTTATTATTCTAGATAGGAAAAATAGTTAACAAAATGAAATAACATAAATTATTATAAACATTTTCTAAAACATGTATTTAAACTACCTACCTTTAAACTCCTGTAAAAGGTTGTCTTTTAAAAAAAACAAAGTGACACAGACCATAATTTTAGCCATTTGACCTGCGTGGGCTTTAAATTCCTACAGAAGATCTTTATGTTTCCCCACATACATTACCTGGACCAGACAAATTAAACTGCCTCTACATAATGCAAATAATTTGTTTGACTTATTAATAGATATATTTAATTTTCATGTGTTCTAACAAATTTGTTAATTTATTAATACAATCAAGTTATCTTTAATTATATACACAGTCTTTAATGACAAAACCATGATGAAATAATTAGAGACTGTATTTGAAATTTCTAGGTAAACATTCCAGGTATAAATTCAGAGGAAACTCATGAGTCTTTGTTTTCAATAAAAATTGTATATCATCTGTTTAATTCCAATTAAGATGTAAAATTCAATAATAAAATATGTTTGTTTAATCAATACGTAAACAATCAGACAGTTTTATTGCTCATAATCTTGAAATTCCAATTAGTACCTGTATTCTACTGAACAAAATACTATAGAATATATACACTGAGGAAAAACTATAATATAATTTACTATTTGTAAGTTTTCAGTAAGTTATTTTGTGGATAATATCCACTGCATAGATTTATTCAACTTTAGTCTTACATTTCCATTTCCAGGTCATAATGGCATTGTTGTAGCCAGGGACAGGTGCTGATAAATGAAATGTATGTTTAAACATTTTAGTTTAACAGTAGTCACTATGAGCCTTGAAAGTAAAATTCTGATTCATAATTTATTGTTATCTGTATAGGCATTGACGGGTAGTCATTTCTTACCATGTCAAATGGAAGATAATGGTAACACTTGTCTTAAAGCTGAAGCAATAAAAATACCAGTTCTGCCGAAACCGGTTTGGCTCAGTGGATAGAGAGTCGGCCTGCGGACTGAAAGGTCCCAGGTTCGATTCCGGTCAAGGGCATGTACCTGGGTTGCGGGCATATCCCCAGCGGGGGATGTGCAGGAGGCAGCTGATCGATGTTTCTCTCGCATGGATGTTTCTAACTCTCTATCTCTCTCCCTTCCTCTCTGTAAAAAATCAATAAAATATATTTAAAAAAAAATACCAGTTCTTTGGTCAGGTAGCTGAAGATCAAGACACCCAAATCCAAAATCTCAAGTTATATTACAAGAAATGAATAATGCATTCTTTAGAAAATATCCTTTTATTCCCATCTCATTTTTTCTTTATCCAGTGCACCAGAAAAGTATTGGATCATTGTTTAATAACTGAATTTTGCTTTTGTCCACACACATTCTGACTTTGAGTATTTATCATCATTGGAGACTTTGAGTTTTATTATATACATATATGCACATATATGTATAATTTTTTTAAAATATGTTTATTGACCTCAGAGAGGAAGGGAGAAGGAGAGAGACATAGAAACATCAATGGTGAGAGAATCATTGATTGGCTGCCTCCTGCACACCCCATACTGAGGACTGAGCCCACAACCCAGGCATGTGCCCTGACCAGGAATCGAGTATCGTGACCTCCTGGTTCATAGGTCTATGCAATCACTGAGCAACACCAGCCAGATATATATATATATATATCTGGCCTAGAGGCTTTCATTATTTTCTCGCCTGGAGGCTTTCATTATTTTCTATGCTCACATGATTTTCTATGGCACCATATATTGAATCCTGTAAAATAATATGTATTACAATGCTCTTGGCAGGAAATGAATGGATAATTTCTTAAAGGAGTAATTAAAGAGCGTTTTAAAAAGAGATTATTTTAAGAGTTTGCATAAGGACAAGGGAAACATTAAAGTTTAGCTAAAGACTCAGGGACTAGTAACAGAAGAAAGCCTTGGGGAACTCAAGGAGAGCTGCAGTGGAGACAAGGATCACTAGCAGGCCTTCAGTAGAACAATCACTGTGGGAACTGACTCTTAGCAGAGTAGGAGAGAGATCGATTATCCACAAATCTAATTCCTCCTGATGTTGACTCCCTTGCAATTTTCATTGACTAAAAGCCACCTGTTTTCTAGAGATAGGCAGAATAACACTTTTAGTCTGCTTTTGTTGAAGAATACATTCTCCAACTGCCGGGGTCCAACCCCAGCAGGTCCAGGGGTTCCCAAAGGCGTAGACGGAGTTGGCGAAGAAGGAAGGACACAGAGACAGTGTTCAGTTGATCAGCAGCCTAGCCAGGATCTCCAGCCAGGATCTCCAGCCAAGTTCTGGTCTGGATCTCCAGAGAGGTTCTGCTGTTTATTGTCTTGTTACATCCGTATTTATACCAGTTGATTTTAATCCTGTCAATTTCTATTACAAAGGTTAGGGCGTTTCTTATCTCCATTCCAGGGAGTAAAGATTATGTAGCTTAAGCATGATTGTTTGTAGTTAAAGTGATTAACTACCCGCCTGGCACTTAGTTAAGAAGTTTCATCCCCTCCCTAACTTCAGGGAAAAATCCCTACCTGGGAAAACAACCTTTCTCGGAGAGGTGACCTTGGTTAAAACACACAGCGCTAAGGGGAGCAAACATATTAAGAACAGTATGCTATATATGCCAGGTCCCTTGAAACATATGCTGTGCAGATGTTTCTATCCTGCAGCGACTGTGTCAAGCAGCAAGGATGGACCGGCTTCCGGCATCCAACCTCACCAATCATCACCAAATCTCTGAATGAACATAGACAGCCTTACACCAGCGATTTTCATCCTTTTTATCTCAGGGCACAAATTAACTACTAAAATTTGACAGCACACCAAAAATATATCTATTTTGCCAATCTGACAAGAAAAGGTATAATTTTAATTAATTCATACCAAATGGCTATTGTTTTGGCTGTTGTCATTTTTTGTTATCTGACACTTGAAGGGAAAAGAGGTCAGTGCCCTTGACTAAATAGTCAGGTATTGCATGTTTAAAAATTTTTATGGCACACTATCACTATCTTAGCTCATTTCCTAATAATTTTACAAAGTCAGCAATGGTGATAACATGCTGAAATAATTTGAGATTAGCACTACTCATTTTAAACCCCTAGGAAACACAAAATAGCCTATTTCCTCTAGATATAGAAAAAAAGTGATTCATTTTCTTTGAATGTGCATTTCCTGTTATTGTGTGTCAGAGACTAAATGTTCTACTCAGTGTGCTTAATCTCAAGAAACTTGAAAAATTTGGAAGCTGCTTATATAAGGACTTCCGTGGGCTTAAAAAGCTGGCAAAGAACCATTTCAAACCAGCAATTTTTCAAAATTTTCAGATTATTTTGCATAAAGTAAAATGCTATTAAGCCAGGAGAATGTGATTCTGTGGAAGGAGATATATGATCCCCAAGGCATCCCTGCACAGCCCAAATGTCCCAAGCAATTTTGTGTTTGAAAAATGGAGCGAGATTTTCTTCCAGGTTTGATCCTCTCCACATCGGTGAACGGGAAAAATGACAGAGCTTCAGTTGGCAGGCCTATTTCACACGTCTGTCATACATCCTCATAAACCTGGGTCATTTTAAGGCTGATGTATTTCTATTTGCTTTTGAACAAGAGAATTTAAAAAGTTCTATGATGGGTACTGAACAAAAGAATGTCAATTACCACATTTCTAGAAAATGCACATCGTATAAATATGTAGTCATAAAAGATAAAAACTGATATATAAATGAAGGTTCTTTGCGGTTTATAAAAACTGTTACATTTACTCAATATTCTTCCCTACTTCCTAAAATCTAAAAATTGCTAGGTTCTGGGATAATAAATTACCTAATATTTCAAGCTCTCTGCCTTTTATGTGGGAATTCATTTAAACATTTAAAAGAAGAAAAAATAAAGTCAGTTTTTAAATAATACCTTATGTTAAGTCTATATAGACATAACATGTGCCTGAGAAAGAGATAACAAGTGTTTGGCTATAATCAATTAGCATCTTTGAGTTCAAGGTTATTTTTTTTTTATAACTTGTCCGTAAAGAAGCCCATGTTTGAGTGTTGGGAAAATAAAGATGAAATTATTTAAATATATGAGTGAATCATCTTAATTATAAAATTACAAATAAACATATACTTGAAGAAAATGTTAAGGTGTTGTATACCATATTAATTAATCAAAGGAACTAAGAATATGCATTTTTTTCAGAAAATATGTCAGTGCCAGGGAATGTGTCTGTAATTAAGGCAGCCACCCTGTTGATGAAAAATGTGACTCCCTTATGTTTAAAATTAACACTATGATAGAGTTACTTATAAACTATGGATGTTTCATAAAGTATTAGCTATTTTATCCTTCAAAACAGATGAGCTGTGAAATTTCTGTTTTTATAACTTATTTCCCAAAGTTTTGTGAGTAACTGGTATACCTCAGCAAACAAATTCAAACAACAAATTCACAACCATTTACTTAGGCTTGAATGACATTAAAGGTAGCATTAAAAAATTCTAAGCCTTAGCTGGTTTAGCTCAATGGATAGAGCATCGGCCTGTGGACTGAAGGGTCCCAGGTTCCATTCCAGTCAAGGACACATGCCTGGGTTTCAGTCTAAATCCCCAGTAGGGGGCATGCAGGAGGCAGCCAATCAATGATTCTCTCTCATCATTGATGTGTCTATCTCTCTCTCCCTCTCCCGTCCCCTCTGAAATCAATAAAAAATATAAAAAAAATTGTCAAGATAAAAAAAAAATACTATGACCCATCATAATGAATATAGATTATTTTCACCGACTTAAATATAAATACTAGTACATACAGATATATACACACATACATTTGCATATATTACAACTCATGTAGATTTTATGTGTGTGTGTATATATATACCTAAAACAAGCAATCTTATCTAATAAATCGGGAATATGCAAATTGACCATCATACTGTAATGGTCAAGATGGCTGTGCCCACAGAGGAGGCAGAGATTCTATAACACAAGATGGCTGTGCCCACAGCAGAGGCTAAGTTCCCGTAACTAGCCTTAACGAGCAATCAGCAGGGATCTGAGGCTGCATGGCGCTGGGCTGGGGCAGGGGACCTGAGGCTGCACCCCCTGCCTGGTGGGGCTTGATGGGGACCTCAAGGCGTGCCCCTGCCCCAGCCCAGGCCAGGGGACCTCAGGCCACGCACCCCACCCTGGGCTGTGGGACCTGAGGCTGTACCCACCCCCTGGCAACGCTTGATGGGGGACCTCAAGGCATACCCACCCGCCTGGGCTGGGGGACCTCCGGCCACGCCCTCCACCCCAGCACCGGGCCAGGCGACCTGAGGCTGCACCCCACACCTGGTGGGGCTCAATGGGAGTGGGGCCGGCCGGGTCTGGATCTTGCATGATTTCGAGGTGCACATGGGTGGGCGGGGACTTGACTCTGGTTCCCGTGGCGTATCCAAGACTCTGATAGGAGGAAGATTTTCATATGCATTTTACTAATTTTCTTTCATCTCTGACACTTCTATTATAGAGAAAGGGAAAATAGCAATATTAAAATATTTCCTCTAAATAAGGCCCTTTTAATGTGCATAAATTTCGTGCATCGGGTCACTAGTGTGTGTGTGTGTGTGTGTGTGTGTGTGTGTGTGTGTGTATATATATATATATATATATATATATATATATATATAAATAAATATCACATGTTGGGGTATTACAACTAACTTTTCCTCTGGTCAGAAAAAAAGAGTAAAGAACAAAGGCAGTTAGAGAGGCAATCTTTGGGGATGGAAAAGAAAACAAGAGAAATATACCATTTAATTAATAATCTGGAGAATATATATAAATATGATATAAAATACCTTGTGAATAATATATAAATAAAATGTATAAAACAATATGTATATCATTATTTACCTATACTTAGGGAGTATCTTCTATTCATGAAGCATAATAAATTTTTGTCTCCAGCAGCTGACGCTGAGCCATTGGGGGTTTGCTTGGCAGAGGTGCAGGCAGTGATATTGGGGATGACAGGTTAATTGTGTCTATGAAGCCAGTTACCATTGTGGACACTTGGAATTTAATATTGTGTGGGAATTCTGAGATGTTTGAACTATTTGACTCAAGGGGAAAGGAGGCTGAGGTACTTGTTACACACCAACTTGTTAGAGCTATTGTTTGTCCTCTTAAAAATGAGCTTGGAAGTGTTCCTTCCTCTTGACTTTTTTGGAATAGTTTGAGGAGGATGGGTGTTAATTCTTCTTTGAATGTTTGGTAAAACTCTCCTGTGAAACCTTGTAGTCTTGGATATTTATTTGCTGGGAGGTTTTCTATTTATTTATTTTTATTACTGCCTCAATTTCATTAGTTGTTATTGGTCTATTCAGGTTTTCTGATTCTTCCTGATTCAGTTCTGGAAGATTGTATATTTCTAGGAATTTGTCCCGTTCGCCCAGATTTTCCAATTTGTTGGCATATAGTTGTTTGTAATATTTTCTTACAATCCTTTATATGTCTGTGGTGGCAGTTATTACTTCGTCTCTTTTGTCTCTGACTTTATTTATTCAGGTCCTCTCTCTCTATCTCTTGTTGAGTCTGGCAGAGTGATTGTTTGCGGACAGTTCCCAGCGTGTGTCAGTCCTCTGGTATTTGGGCCAGTGGTGTTCCTGGTCATTGCAGTTTTCATGACAGTCATAGGCACAGGGAGACTGACGATTGGAAGTCTGTGGAGCATATTGTGAGGTCCGAGGGAAATGAAGGGGCTCCAACATCTGTAACTGTTCATATATACATTTACATATATTTTAAAAGCCACTACCTATGTTCACATTTACATGGAAATCATAAATACATTTACATCTGTACTTCGACTAAGCATGCCAAGAATAAATGTCTGATGTGAATGATTTTTCATTGTAATAGAACAAAACATTTGTGATAACATGCTACAGAATGCTGTGCACTATTAAAATGTTAAAAGCACCGGATTCACTTTGAAAAATGATGGCCACATGAGCACGGTGTCCTTTTCTCCCAAAGCATGTGATGCCCTGTGGAGTTTCAGTGCACAAATATTCATTTTAGAACCTTTATCACAAAAGGGCAAGATTCTTCTGGAGAATATATGCACACTTTATCTGTCACTTCTGAGCATTATTAATGAGCAATAAATGGTATTTTAAATTTGTTCTTTTAAGAATAAAAAAAGTCAAATGTATAATCTATAAAATTGTACTTTCTCATTCTCTTTGAGTTTCATGGAAACCTCATAGAGGAGAAAAATAATTATTCTACATCCTTTATGTATAGTAATTTTTCTATTTTTATTTAAGAGAGAACAGAAAAATATCAAACCCTCTTGGAGGTTTGTAAGAAGTATCCCTTAGTTTGGAGGGATAATTCACACAGGGGGAAATGACTGTTTTTCTTTTTTATTCATTTTCATTTCACAAGCAAAATTTTTTTCTCAAAATAATAACTAGTGTCTTGACAAGTCATTTGATTCAATACCTTCCCAAGCCACCTATTTATAAATATATATAAATAAATCACTTTCAGGATATAAGATTTTCAAAATTTATTTTATAATATTATTGACAGTTCTTGGTAGTAATTCTTTGACTGAATATGGGCCATATTGAGAATATTAAATGTTAATATTTTTATATTGTTTGGAGAAATCACAATGCATGCATACATGTTTTCAAATCTTTAAAAATATAGAAATTCATATAATAGGCTGTGACTTTTTAAAATAAAATACACTCTATAGGTTAACATTTCATTTCAAATGCATAAATCAATTTTGAATTAAAAAATCAAAGGAATAAATATGCAATAAAAATTAATTTTGGAGGGTATGATCATATAAGGTTGTTTCTTTATCACACAATTTTTCTGCCATAACCTGATAGCACTTTTTAACATAAACATAGTAGAATTATTAAAATATATAAAAACATGTCATTAAGTATGTTTTGAATATAATGTCAAAATTTTATAAAAGAGAAAATACTGTTTCTTGATATTATTTCTTACTAATAGGGTCTAAACTCTAAAGTCTCTATGTCTTAAATATATGTACATGTTTTAAGAACAATCAAATATAATTACATTTTTATTCTTTTCATTTAAGATTGAAGGGAATTTAAAAAAAATAATTCTAGTTGCCTGTCAATCTGGTCTTTCTTCCCCTAAATTGTTGTCACTGGGATGTTGGCAGAGTGACAATACTAGTGTTTCTGAGTACAAATTAGTATTGATGATGGAAGAAATTGTGAATTATCAACTTAAGGATGATTACCCCTCAATTAAGACCTTAGGACTTGGTCATCTCATATTTTCCTTTCTTTTTCAAATTGACTTGAGAGAGAGAGAGAGAGAGAGAGAGAGAGAGAGAGAGAGAGAGATTCCATTTACTTATGCATTCATTCATTGATTCTTCTATGTGCCCTGACCAGATATCTAACCCACAAAACTGGTATATTGGGATGATGCTCTGGCCAACTGAGTTACTTGGCCAGATTTTCAGTGAATGTATGTTTGATATAAATGAAATTAACGCCTTAACCGGCTTGACTCAGTGGATAGAGCGTCAGTCTGTGGACACAATCCCATGTTCAATTCCGGTCAAGGGTCAAGGGCATGTACCTTGGTTGAGGGCACATACCCAGTAGGGAGTGTGCAGGAGGCAGCTGATTGATGTTTCTCTCTCATCGATGTTTCTAACTCTCTATCCCTCTCCCTTCCTCTCTGTAAAAAATCAATAAAATATAAATAAATAAATGAAATTAACAAAGCTGAGCTTTTTTTTTTTTTTTCTACACCAAATTTTACTTTTTAGACAGTGGTCTACTGAGATAAATTTTGTATTAGTTTATGATGGGTTCTGTAATGAATTACCACACATTTAGTGGCTATAGAAGCAGAAACCTAGTATTTTATAGTTCTGGAGGCCAAAATTCTGACAGGGCATCTCCGAGCTAACCTCCAAGTGTCAGCAGAATTGTTCCTCTTGAGGAATACCATTCCTTGTTCTTTCCAATGGCTAGAAGCCTCCTGCATTCCTAGACTCTTAACTTGTTGCTCCCCCTTTAAGGCAACAGGGTAGCTTCTTCAAATATCAATATCTCTGACTATGACCTCTGATTTCATAATCATAGATCTTCCCTCTTACAACCCCTGTGATTACATTAGGGTTACCAGATACCCAGGATAATTTCCCAAACTGAAGACCCTTAAACTTTATCATGTTGGCAAAGTCCCTTTGCCTAGGGAAGGTAGCATATTTCAGGAATTCAGATAGATATCTTTCAGGGAAGGCATTGGTTAGTCTACCCCCATCTTTCACTGGTGCACATGGCTTCTTTTTGAAGGAAAAGAAAAAGAACCAGATACATACTGCTTTAGTATGCTTTGTGTTTGATGTTGTTGAGATGTCAATTCATTTATCAATTACTGGTCTTGCCATGATTTCTTTACATTTTTTTATATTTTATATACACAAGAAATGAATTTTCTATTATATCTAGAATTCAAAGCCATTCAGATTGGGAATGTAGGAACCATTAAAAGGTGATTATTTGCAACCTTATGAAATTACTTCTCAACAGTATTTTATTTTAGATGGAATATTCATTTTAATTAATTTCTTCTAAGAATTCCCGAAAAAATGATTCTTTTTCTCACTTTCATTAAGGTGCCAATTTTATCAGATCTATTTCTCTAGGTATATCAGAAATGAAGAGAGATTATCCACATATTCTCCTTAGATAGACAGATATATTGGATTATCTCTGGTAGGTGCCTCAGTTTAAAATGACGTAATTAAAGCATACTAATATTTATGAAGCCTTTGCACTTAACATGACAGCATAATATGTAGTATAGGCATTTTGTAATAATAGTTATTTTGTTCTTCAATGGGCTGTGGCAAGAATTTAATCAAATGGATGTGTACTTTGAAGTTAATCCATATGTAGGAGTAGAAATTCTTTAGGTAACAAGGGCTGTAGAATGGCTGTATGTGCTTTGGAGAAACATGTAATTTCAAATATAACTTTTCCTCTAGGGCATGGTGACATATCAATCACATTTTTATTGTATGTAATTTTACTGCAGCAGATATAATAGCTCCATTATTTGTGCACAATTTGCCCATGGAAATAGTGCATAAGTCCCATTCTTTAGAAGTTGTCATTGAATGACTTGAAGGACAGGTATATGAGATACAGATCTCTCCCACCTTATTAATTTTGAAGTTTTCTTCATCAGGATGGTACACTGGAAGAGTAAGGTGTATACACTGTCCTTTGAATTCTCAGACATTTTCCATGTAATGATCTTGTAATAGAACATTAGAATTTATCTTAGATATGAAAACATTTTAAGGTTATTTTTTATTAAACACATTTTTACGTTATAATTTTAGTATGCAAACTTTCCTTACATTTAAATTTTTTTTTGTAATACAATGGGCAGTTGAATGTTAAATCCTTTCATCAAATTTCGATAGTAATGTTCAAAGTATATCCATCTTCAGTCATGATCATTTAAAATAACTTTTTATCTATCAAGCGATTCATTGTAACCAGTGAAGGTTAATAAAAATGTTGAACTCACTTCAAATTTAGTGAACGTATACGAGGATACATGAACCTTACACTGTATATCCTGAGATGAGTTGCTTGTTTACTATACAATATGTGTTGTGTTGCTTGAGTATTATATTTAGAAAATTTAAACACAACAACATGTAAATAGTTTTTTCTTAAAGTGATGAAGGCCTTAATTGAATAAGTCACTGTTTCAAAAAATTTAACTGTTTTTATGGTATATAAAGTATTCAGTTCAATAATCCCAATTGAAATCTCATGTGCACTTATATATACACAAACAGATACCATAGACACTCAAGAGTTCTCTGAGTTTTCATTAATTCTTAGAATGTGAAATCAATTTGGAGATGTCCAGTATCAATATGTTTTGAAAATTAAAATAAGTTCTACTAAAGCAGATGGAAAGAGATTATGATCATAAAAACAAAAACTTGATTGATATTAAGGACAAGATCACAGAAAATTAACCTGGGTAGTTCCTGTCTAGTTGTTAAACTATCCCGACCATGTACATTAGAAATATATCTTACATTGATCATAAATACGATTTATATTTATTGTATTCTCCAATGGGGAAATTTATTCAAATATGTATAACTATGGGATTATTGGCAGGCACTAAACATGATGGTATCTAGTAAGAAACTGGAAATATAGAGTAAGAGTTTAGAAATAAGGTCAGGATTTTGGATAAAATTTGATAGATATCCTCATAGAGGTGATGTAATAAGTTATAGAATTAAATGATATTTCTAAAGGGATGATGGATGTATAAAGCAGTAATTCCTACTACAAATAATGCTTGTTAGACACTGAGTGTCTGGGTACTGGCTGCATACCTTCTGATTTGGTAGATGTGGGTCAGCTGGATGATCTACAGGTGCTTCAAACTCCCTGGCTTATTCCAAAGCAGATGATTGCAGGATTTATGAGAAAATTACCAGAGATTTGTGAATAACAAAGACAAATGGATCTTTTGATGCATTGCATTTAGAGAGAAAGAGTGAGAAAGGAAGTGGAAAAATTATTAGTGAAAAAATAATCTTTAAAAAATACATAAAGGAAAACCAGAGTCTAACATCACAAAATCTAAGAAAGAAGCATGTTTGATGGACAGAATAGTCAAAATCTGTATAACAAAGAGCCAGAGTCATAAAGACCAATGCTGACCAGAGCCATCCAGTAGGGGTGCCCCAACCCAGCACTGACTGCTTAGGGGGCTGCGTATCAGGCCCAGAGAGAGGCCTGTAGAAAGAGAGGCAGGGTCTGATCTGTAGCCTCTGTGTCAGCAGTTGATCAGAACTTGCCTCTCTTTCTCTCCATGCCTGGTCAACAGCTGCGCCTTCATTTCTCTCCAGGCCTCCACTGGGGCTACTGATCAGCCCTGCCTTTCTTTTTTCTTTTTCTTTTTTTTTTAAAATATATTTCTTTATTGATTTCAGAGAGGAAGGGAGAGGGAGAGAGTGAAACATCAATGATGAGAATCATTGATCGGCTGCCTACAGCATGTCCCCTACTGGGGATCGAGCCCACAACCCAGGCAGGTGCCCTTCGCCAGAATCGAACCTGGGACCCTTCAGTCCGCAGGCCAATGCTCTATCCACTGAGCCAAACCAGCTAGGGCAGCCCTGCCTTTCTGATCAGGCCCCGTTGATAGGCCCAGAGATGCTGACTGGCATAGAAACTGGCCAATCAGAACCAAATCTAGGTGAATGTGAGGAGCCAATGGCTGCCTAGGAGGTGGAGCTTTTGACACTGACTGGCATAGAAATTGACGGATCAGAACCAAATTGGCCAGCAGAGGAGGGCAGTTGGGGGCAAGATCAAGCTGGCAGGGGAGGGCAGCTAGGGGTGACATCAGGCCAGCAGGGGAGGGCAGTTGAGGGCAACCAGGCCAGCAGGGGAGGGCAGTGGGGGCGAGATCAGGCCAACAGGGGAGGGCAGTTAGGGGTGATCAGGCAGGCAGAGGCAATTGGGGCCAACCAGGCTGGCAGGGGAGGGCAGTTAAGGGCAAGATCAGGCCAGCAGGGGAGGGCAGTTGGGGGCAACCAGACTGACAGGGGAGGGCACTTATGGGCGAGATCAGGTTGGCAGGGGAGGGTAGTTAGGGGTGATCAGGCAGGCAGGCAGAGAGGTTAGGGGCTATCAGACAGGCAGGCAGAAGGGTTAAGGGCAATCAGGCAGGCAGGCAGACAGGTGAACAGTTAGGAGCCAGCAGTCCCAGATTGTGAGAGGGGTGTCCGACCACTGGCAGTCAGACATCCCCTGAGGGGTCCCTGACTGGATTGGGTGCAAGCTGGACTGAGGGAACCCCCCTCCATGCATGAATTTCATGCAGTGGGCCTCTAATTTTATAATAAAAGTATTGCAAGCAAACATCTGAATTTGCAATCCTGATCTTGATAACATCATTAGTTTAGCATGGTGAACAGGAGACTATCACTGAGGATTACAGAATTAATATGAAAGCAATCTGTAATACTGTTTTTCTAATGTGTCATGCCAAAGGTAGCAGTGAAGTAGAGTAACATTAGTTTTGGAGGATATTATTTTTTTCATTGTTTTAATGGTGGAAGGGAAGATAGGCATATTAGCAAAGGATGGACCCAGTAAAGAGGAAGAAGTGAAACTATAAAAGAAAGGAGAAATGATGATCACAGTTGGGAGCATTTGAGAAGAAATGCAATGCTCAGCTGATGAGCTCCAGTCTGTAAACAAGAGTGATTTTATGTGTGTTTTTGTGTGTGTGTGTTTGTTCACATGTGTGATATATGTTATATAAAGTTTTATACTTCCTCATCCCCTCCCCCACATCATCCTTCTACTCCTTTTTCTTTTTCTCCAAATCTAATAGAAAGGTGAAATAGTGAAATCAGAAGGACATCATGTAATCTATAAATTCAAATTGAGTGAGAGTTCATTGAATGGTCTTGGTCTTCTCTAGAAAGTATGGGGAAAGGGCACTTGTAAAGGGGAAAGAAAGCAAACCTGGTCCTTAAGACTTAACAGAGCTGAAGAGATTTGGAAGCAGCTCTTGGGAAAGGTTTGGAAATGGGACACTGGGAAAAAGAATGGTATTTAATTAGAGATAAAAAAGGTATAGGTTGGTACAAGTTCATTAATGCCAGAATAATTTATTAGGGTGTAGTGAAAAGGAGGGCATGCTTTCACAAATTCTTCCATCTGGGAAAGCAGGAAAAAAGAAAGTAGAAGTGGTGACCTGCCATAGTCATCAACTGCAAACACAGATAAGGCAGAATGACAAGGGATGCATTTGATAAGTGCATCAGTTTGCTTGTCATAACACAGTCTAGGCAGAGAAGTGGAAGGATTGGAAGTGGAATGGACAGACAGGAATGACAGAGCAGCCTGCAGACCACACATCCTGATGAACCTGACGGATTAAAGGTGCATGGGTGCAGGGTAAATGGAAAGTGATGAAATCTTCTTACTCATAGAACTAGTAGTCTGCACTTAATCTGAAATATGAAATGCCATTTATCCGACCTTTTATGTAATATAAAAAATGTCAGGGGTGGAATGCCTATTTTCAGAGTTAAAAAAGTAGCGATCTAATAAGGTATAGCATTTTAAAAAATAATTGTAAGATACTGGTATTTCTTTTCTGACTAGATGGAAGTCTGATTTCTTTAGTTCTAGTTTTTCTGTTGGAAATACCATTATATAAAATAAATTGGAAATATTTTCTTGGTTCCTTTTTATTATTGAGTTTAGGTAATTTAGAAGAGTTTTGCTCTTTATATTTATTAAATAATAGTTATACGAATGCATGATAATCATAATTTATCCATAATTGTATTACCATGTTAAATAGAGATATGGACTTCTTTTATAAAAGGCTGTTAACACTCAGTAGGTTAGATATTACAAGTGTGTGAAACAGTTGCCAGTTGTGTTGGTGCAGAAGTGATTTTGTCCTTATAATATAAATTTTCTTACAGAGCATGATACAATAACAACTGTAAATTATTTAGTGAAAATGTTTTGTCTCCTGATTAAAACACTTTGCTTGTCCTATTTAATACATGTAGTATAATAACTACATAGGGGTGGGCAAAAGTGGGTTTATGCTGTGAGTAAATGAATCACAGTTTATTCTTGTATTATTTATTAATTATTGTTTTATTTATTTGTTTTACAACCATCAACCTACTTTTGTGCACACCTATATATTCAAAACAGAAGAAAATCTAAAGTCTTGGTGAGTTCCCATGCCTGCAATGTGCTAATGTGATAGACAGATTATGCCAATTTTTCACTTGCCTTTTGCCAAGTGTTAACAGAGCAATCTTCTTTAAGCTCTCTTAGCTCATCTAATTGGAAGCGATGATTGTGGTCTCATTTAATGTTCACCTGTTGGTGGGAATGCAAATGGGTGTAGCCACTGTGGAAATCAGTATAGAGTTTCCAAAAACAATTAAAAATGGAACTGCCTTTTTACCCAGTGGTTCTACTTCTAGGAGAGTGGGGGATCATAGGAGCAAATGTAGACTGTGGGAGCATAATCTAACTGTGCCACAAATATATTAAAGTGCCTTACTGTAGGAGATGGGGCATGGGAGGGGGGATCGTTGCTCTAAGTAACTTTGGAAAAAACAAACAAACCTGAAACACTGATTCAAAAGAATAGCCAAGATGTGGAAGCAGCAAGTGCCTATTAGTAGATGAGTGGCTAAAAATGCTGCGGTACATTTACACAACGGAATACTACTTGGCCATAAAAAAGAAGGAAATCTTACCTTTTGTGACAGCATGGATGGACCTAGTGGGTATTATGCTAAGTGAAATGTCAGTCAGAGAAAGACAAGCACTGTATGATTTCACTTTTATGTGGAAGCTAATGAATGAAATAATCAAAAAAATAAAATAAACTCATAGTTACAGAAAACAGATTGACAGCTGTTAGCGGGGAGAGAGGTTGTGGGGCTGGGTGAAAAAGGTGAAGGAATTAAGAGAAACAAAAAAGAAGGAAAAAAGAAGAAGTCATGGACTCAGACAACAGTATGGTGATGACCAGAAGGAAAGCGGATGGGGGGTGGAAGAGGGTAAAGGGGGAATACATGATGATGGACAGAGATTTGATTTTGGGTGGTGAACATACAGTATACAGATGATGTATTATAGAACTATACACCTGAAATCTACATAATTTTATTAACTAATGTCACCATAATAAATTCAATATTGTTTTAATTAATAAAATTCAGCCCTGTCAGCATGGCTCAGTGGTTGAGTATCGACCTATAAACCAGGAGGACATGGTTCAATTTCTGGCCCAGGTTGCAGGCTCGATCTCCAGTGGGTGGCATGCAGCCAATTAATGATTTTCATCATTGATGTTTCTCTCTCTCTCTCCCTCTTCCTTTCTTTCTGAAGTCAATAAAATATATATTTTAAAAATAAATAATAAAATGCCTTATAAAAATAAACTATAGAAAGATATACTTAGTACACTATCTTAAAATCTATAGCATTTTAGCAGATTGTGTAGAAAATGCTCTTTTATACAGAAAACTTTTTAAATTTAATACATATATTAGATTATATGTACATAATTATATGTGGAATAAAATATGGTAAATATGCCTTGTATATAATACTGCATTTTTATTAAATAATCATATATAGATATTGATAGAAATTCAGATAATAGGGAGAACAAAAAAAACATATAGATACAGATGAGGTAGAGACAGAGCATGTCTATACGCATTCTTAAAGGTTATCCAGATCATGTTTGGGGGAGTTGAGCTGACTTAAGAATAACATAGCCACAATCAAGGAAGTATTCCATGGACTAAAAGTGAGATTTGTTTAGGTTTTGCTAAATCAATAATTCATAAAACTCCAAAAAGTGACAAATCTTGATAATGAAATAAGAATCTATTGTTGTAGCAAGCAGCAAAAAGTACATATTATTACATCATGAAGACATTGCTTAAATCGCTAAATTCTGTTATTTTAAACAGTGGTGTTTACTGTTTATTTTTCTGGAACCGGATTTATATTTGCTTTCAAAACCACAAAAAAAGTAGATCAATACTGGTAATAAATCTTTAAACGCTTTTTAACCTTACAAGCTCTTTATATGCTGAAGGATAATCAATAAGCATGGCAGAAAAACGGTGTGTGATTCATCTTTTAAGGCAGTATTATTCCATGACATAATGCCAATAACTCTGAATGTAAATGCCAAGATCAATTTTGCTTTTGAAAAATTATTTGAACAAATAGAGTAGTATGAAATGATCACTTTTATATATAAATATGTTACATTTATTTTAACAAATATAAAACTTTATTTTATCTGTGATATTTTAGGAGAAACATAACATTATACCACTGCAAGGTTCTTCTCTTGAGATAATAATTATCAGGATGCAGCCGTGAAACATAGCAATTCAAATGTGGATTTCTCACTTACCTAGAATATGGCAATTCATACCAAATTAGTACTAGTGTAACTGATTCAATTTTTAAAAGATCTTTTATTTTTCAGACTCAAGAGAAAGCATAAAGACAGTCAACAAAGATTTATTAGTATTTTTTCTCAATTCACACACATTTTACATCACTTTAACAACTTTGTAAAACTTAATTTTTATAGTTATATTTTAGTATACTTATGATATGAAATACATAACAGAAAATCTCCTCATGAATGGTTACACTGAGGCAAATAACAAATTGTGTGATGTTAGCTTCCTAATATAGCAATAATTTGGATAATAGAGTTAAAATTTCACATTCACTTTTGTTATTATTTCCCAATAGGTAAGTTTTATGCACTTAAATGCATAAAACTTTACAGCATGAAACGCAAATCTAACAGTATGCAAATACAACTATTTAGGAGCTACAAATATATTAAAGTGCCTTACTGTACGAGGTGGGGGGAATTGTTGCCCTACATAACTTTGGAAACAAGTGCATTTTGTAAGATTAAAGGCAAAAGGCATTGTACAGAAGCACAGTACTCAAAAGGTAATGTTTCCTGTAGGAATGTGTGTTAATTCTGAATCCATACACATGTTTACTGGATTTGAAAAATCAGTAAGAGAATGACAGAAGATGAGAATGTGGGGCACCTCATTGTCATTGCAGGAGGTTACCGGCACGTAAAGGGAATAAGGTTAGGATAATACATGCGGTGTAGGATTAGTTATGGTGACATCAGTATGAATTCATGCTACTTAATATAAATGAAAACTCTGCATGTCACAGTATTAGATCCATTCCACTAATAACTGCTTCTACAGTTGGCATGTAAAAAAAAACTGACAAAAATATATGGAAAGAAAAATTCCCTTCGGTATACAAACTGCAGAGAATTTTAGTATACCAGGCAAAAAAGTAAAAAGAATGCAGACATGGCCTTTCAAAAAATTATGGTGCAAGGATAAAAAGAAATACATTTACAAGTGTGTAATTTGGAAGAAAATATACCTATGAATGAAAAAATGAAAAATACTTTTCTGTAACTTTCAAAACAATAAAATACAATATATGTGCATGTTCATATAATTATTTACTGAGTTCAGATGTACTCAGATAGTAAAGGTTATAAAACATTATTTAAAGATTTAGCCTAGACTTCTGAGAGGACAGACAAAATAAGGAATTTATTAAGGGAGAGTCATAAAATCTTAAAGGATCAAGAATTATTAATACTTAAAATTAGTTTAAGTAGTTCTGTTAGCTTAAATATGCCATAATGCAAATGGTAGACAATTCTTAGAAAAGTCAATAAGAAATTATATAAAATAATTTATTAATATTATTATATTCTTTTAACTAATGTTATTCTTGTTCTTTTAGCAGTAATGTAATGAATGGGGGTCAAACAAAATGTGTTTCCCTTCTCAGCTTATATATTAGCAGTTAATAGGTTCCTTTATCATTTGTGATATAGAGATAAATTGATTCCAAAAATTTGTATTTTTATTGCATTATACGATTTTATGTATGTGTGCATATATCTAGAAAAGTATCCATAAACATACTGATTTAAGTAAGAGTGTGATATCTAGGTTGTAATAGTTCAGTTTATTTAATGCATTATTCTAATTTGCTTTTCAAATTGTTATAGCACCAACACATTAGTTATCTATTAAAAAGGAAAATAAATGTGACTGAGTGTTAGACAGCTATTAGATTATAGATAGCTATAAACAGAGACATTCAATTATCAAAATACTCTATTAAATGTGAACAGTCAGGACAGCAAATAATGTATTGAGTAATTCCTAACTGAAATATTTTATGAAGATCTATGCTTATGTCAGTTTTTCTGAAAGCAAATTTGATCATTTAAAAATTCTGAGAAGTACTTTTACTGTGTGTGTGTGTATGTGTGTGTGTGTGCACACGCGCATTCTGTTGGTAACAAACTACATCATAATATGAAGATTTTGTAGCGATTCCCTGAGAAAAACCCATTGTTACATGTAGTACAAGTTTGACATATATCTGATCATTATACATTCAAATCATTTAGCTGGATAGCTGGACAGTTGAATATTATAGATCATATCTATTAACAAAGGTTGATAGATATATTTGGCACAGCAAGTTTCCAAATGAACAAAGACTAAAGTTTGAAAAATCAATACAATATTCTTGTTACAATGTGGCAAGCACTTATTGATTTTAGACATTTCTACTTTTTCCTGGAGCGCCATGCTCTCTGCATTTTTCATTTTTATATTACACTGTACTGGCTCGATGCCACCCTGGTTTTCTCAAGTCATGTCCTTTTTGTCAGCATTTTGGTGATACTTTAATTAATCCCCTTTTGTAACATTTAGCCTTTTCCAAACTGGAAAAAAATCAAATAAAATATTACTCTGGACCTGTTACTTACCCTCATTTTTATTTTTTATGAACAAGTTCTATATAAAATTGAATGTGATTCCCCTCCTTCCTTAGGAAGTGATGTGGAAATTGGCACATTTATAACAAGGATCTTTAAGGACCTGGCTGTTCCCTTTTGTTTCATAGGAAATATATTTTCAAGTCTCAGGAAATGTACAGTGTAGTGTGGAAATTAGTCAACAGAGAAATGTCCATAAAAAATACATACTGTGATAATTGCCAAAAAAAAAAAGATAGAAAACTACAACACATAATGGTTTACAATTAAAGAAGGACTTTCTATCACATACTTTTTGTACTATTGAGGAGTGATAATACACTGAAGTGCCTTTCTGATATATTTGTGGCATGCCTCCATTACTCCTCAGTCTTTAAAAGATCGATTATTTATCCCAGGAGATATTGATGATCACCTGCACATAGAGTAGTCATTCTCTTCAGGGTCATTACTGTGAGGGCTCTCTATCTGAACCACCTTCAAGGCTCTTCTTGATGACCAAACCCTGCACTGGTCCTGTCTTACCATCTGGGCATCTTTGAGACTTTCACAGGAGACTGGAGCCTCACTTTAAGTCTGACTTTGCCTATTGAGGAGTTAAGGAGCCTTTGACTCATTATGTTGTTCAACATGAAGTTATATTTTCAGGTAGTCTGATTTTGACCAAAATCTTGTGTCAAGTATAAAAGCTACCTTGATCCTGAAATGCTGGGTACACTGAGTGAGTCTTCATCATTAGGGGCATGCACTTTCTTTGCTAGGTGTATCCCTCCATCCTTCCATGCAACTGGTTAATGCATTTTTTCTGCTATTTCTCCTTACTTCCCATGAACACTGTTTAATGGAAATACGTTGGTTCTGATTGTCATGGGTGTTATCATGAATTAGAATGCTTCCTAGCCTCATTTTTGTATCTCTTCATCTACCCTACTCCAGGGTCAATTCAGGAAGGGCTATAATCCCACACCCCGAACCATTTAAGGTACATTCCTTCTTTCAGGTACCTGGTACTCTCAGAAGAGACTCCCTTTCCATACAGATTTTGTTATGGTTGTTGCTGTTGCTTTCTCTGCTTTGAGTAAGGAGATTCTGTTAGAATTAGTTATTTGAATGAGGCATAAAGGACAAGTAGAATTCCCAAAAGTGAAAATTGTTAGGGTCTTTGAAATTGCAGGAGATACCAGATACCATGAAAAATAGGTAAAATATGCAAACAGATTTTTAGAAGTTAAGGATGCATTTAGAGAGCAAAAAAGACAAAATCTTGAAATATCACCTGAGCAATAAAAGTTGATGTTGTGTAGGCTATTGAATCCTGGGACCTGAAGTTTGTGTGTATGTATATATATATATATATATACATATATTCCAATGAATTCACCAAGTGTTTGAGCATTAATATGATTGTATCACAAACACATGTTCACAGATAAACATGGCATATAGAAATACAACTGAATTTTATATGTTGTTTATGTATCCTGCAACGTTTCTAAGTTTATTAGTTTTAACATTTTTTTTGTGTGTGTGGAATGTTATACTTTTCTACATCTAGGATCATGTCTACTGCAGAGATAATTCCACTTCTTCCTTCTTCATTTGTATGTGTTTCATTTTTTTTTTTTTTTTTTTTTAGTGTCTAATCATTTTAGCTATGGCTTCTGAAACTATGTTGAATAGAAGTGTCAAAAAATTAGTGACCTTCCCTAGCCAGTTTAACTCGTGGATAGAGCATCTGCCTGCACACTGGTTCAATTCTGGTCAAGGGCACATGCCCAGGTTACAGGAGGCAGCCAATTAATGATTCTCTCTCATAATTGATGTTTCTATCTCTCTATTCTTCTCTCTTTCTCTCTGAAATATCTTACCTAATAATAGACAAACATGTAAGTTGACCATACCTTTGCTATGCTAACCAGCCAATCAGGTGAGTATGCAAATTAACCCAACAAAAATGGCGATTAATTTGCATACGTACGCAAGGCCTGGGTCCCAGGAACATCCTCAGGACACAGGCCGCACTTAGCCTGTAGGCCCGCACATAGGCTCTGAGCAGCTGGGGTCCCAGAACGCCCCTGGCCACTCCGGGCCTATGGGTGCAGGTGCCAAGGAGATGTTCCCGCCCGGTGGCCACTTGCTGTGTGTGCAGGCACCAAGCAGCAGCCTGGATCCACGCCCCCCAGCCCAGCACCCATCATGGGGGTGAACAGGCCAGGCCAGACCTCCCCTCATCCATCCTGTACCCAACAGAACAGGCCTCCCTGAGATCGATCATGGGGCGAACAGAATAGGCCTCCCCGAGATCGTTCATGGGGCGAACAGAACAGGCCTCCCCGAGATCGATCATTGGGCAAACAGAATAGGCTTCCCCGAGATGATTGCGGGGCAAACAGAACAAGCCAGGCCTCCCTGCGATCGATCACGGGGCGAACAGGACAGGCCTCCCTGCGATCGATCACGGGGCGAACAGGACAGGCCTCCCCGCAAACGATTGTGGGGCGAACAGAACAGGCCACGCCTCGCCGTGATCCCAGGCGAAGAAGGCGCTCTGCTGACCAGCCTGCGCTATGGGCCTGTTCAGGTGGGTGGCGCGGAGTCCAGGCCTCTAGCCTGCAGCCATGGGAAGTCTCCCTCTTTCCAGAGTTAGGAGCACCAGCCCAGGTCCACCCAGCGCCGGGTCCTGACTCCCGGGGTGAGTTCCTGCAGGCTGGGGTTTGATCCCTAGGCATTAGCAGTAGGAGACCAGTGCCTTTGTTATTGCTGTGTGTCCAGGTTTTAATTGAACAAATGCCCGGTGGTCCCGGGCGCCAGCTTAGCAAAATCTTTTAGGAGGAGAATTCTGTCTGGTTTTCCTCAAATTCCCTCAGCCACTACTCACCTCTCTGTAAAGGTGCAGAACAAGCAAGGCCCCTTAAATAAAAATCAGAGGTCTCCAGCAACAGTGGGTCTCTCTCATCACATTTGGACTGGATGGCATTTGAGTATTTATCTAAGCACCATGACAGGGAACACACAAGCTCAAGTCATGATCTCTGCCCTTAAATAACTCAAAATCTTATTAGAGCGAGTGGCTGATAAAAGCGCAGTAATGACGCCAGAATGTAAGGCAACAATACAGAGAGGAACAGAGGCAATTGCTAGGATGATTTTCCAACAATTAGTACAAAGAGTATGTGCTGTGAATTAAATAAAAAAATATGTGTGGAAGTAGCTGCTTCATGAGTATGGGATCCCTTCCTATTTTAAAGGAAACTGAGTTCCATGTGAACTTTGTAATATGCTATGATATCTGAGGCACTATACTTTGATATTTGAGTCATTCTTTATTGTTCAGTGTGATTTATTTCTGCACGCCTCAGTTTTGTAATAGCTAAATTACCAGAATAATACATCTTTCTATAAAATATTACTAGAAGAGCAAATGATCAGGTGACATTTATTGTTATTTTCTGTAAATGAACACAATCTCTGGCATGCTAAAGGGATAGGTATTATAGAAATATTCAGACAGGGAGACCTACAGGCTTGATTACAAGTGAGGCTTACTATCACAACCCAAATTTATTGCTTAAAAAAAAAAAAAGCAGGGGGCCAACTAGAGACTGAACCAAATATAAGCCCTTGAAGGGCAAATGTAAATTGGATAAGCTTTGCTATTACAAGAGCAAGAAGAAAAAATTCAGATGCAAGAGTGAGAAGCACACTGCATCCACTCTAAGTTGCTGTTAAAGAAAAAGAATGATATACTATGAAAATACTTAATACAGATTGTAAAGAGATTTGTTCAAAGAGGATTTCCTAGAGTAGGTGGCATTTCAGTTAATATTTTTAAATGTGAAGAGGTTAGCTAGATAAGAAAAAGGTGTAGGGGTCCCACCTGCACCCTCTGCAATTTGGGACCCCTACACCTTTTTCTTATCTGGCTAACCTCTTCACATTTAAAAAAATTAACTGAAATACCACCTACTCTAGGAAACCCTCTAGTATGTATGTATTTACATATATATATATATATATATATATATATATATATATATTAATGAGTGTCCTTGTCTTGTTCCTGATCTAACAGAAAAGGCTTCATTTTCTCCCCATTGAGGGTACTGAAACTATAAAACTAGAAGAAAACATAAGGGAAATAATTACAGACCTTGATCTTGGCAATATGGGCATTTCTTTTTATATCAGTTATACATCAATAAAGCTGTTTAAGAATATAAATATGGTGAGAGAATGAATGATTACATATGAAATGGAGGTGAGAAATACATTTTCAAGGCTATGAAAAGGGACTGAAAATGAGTACAGTGGTTTGGAATGAGATCAGAAGGAAGAGATAAATGAGAGAAGTATTGCCAAGATTTGATTTTGGGTGGTAGGTACAGTGCGATATACAGATCTTATAACATAGGAAGCCATACGCAAAATCTATATGATAATATTAACCAATGTCACCCCAATAAATTTAATAAAAAAGGGAAAATGCAAAAATATTAGATTCTAGATAATAGCAATGGATTAGGTATGTGGATAGTGCAAAGAGACTAAGCAAAACATTGATATAAGGTGTGTTTTTAAAAATATTTTAATTGATTTCAGAAAGGAAGGAGGAGGGAAAGAGAGATAGAAACATCAATGATGAGAGATAACTATTGATCAACTAGCTCCTGCACACCTCTTACTAGTGATCAAGCTGGCAACCCAGGCATGTGCCCTTAATGGGAATCAAACCCGGGACCCTTCTATAGGCTGGTGCTCTACTCTGAGCCAATCCGGCTAGGGTGATATGAGATATTTAATTTAAGTATCTGAGGATATTGTGAACTTTCATAGGAGATCAGAAGGAATAGTGATTTGGATGTAGATATATAAATGTAGATATATAAAAGGTTCTATGGTGCTTATTTTCATTTATTTTATCTAAAATAGAATTTACTAAAAAAGATTTCTCTTAGAACTTATTGTTCCAGACTTTGAGACTTCAAGGTTACAAAGGAACCATCTTACCACTTAAGCCCAGACATTACAGTGACCAAGAGTTCTCAACAGTGGAAGAAAGCAATCCTATGATTAAGGTGCTCCCAAAAATCTGTCGGAGAGAGGCATCTTCGTGACAAGCAGTAGGGTCATGCTATCCTATAAAATAAGCAGGAAATGCAGGTTCCTTTACAGTAACTTCTTGCTAAGTATTGAGTCTATAGAGGGAAAACCGTCCAATAATCACAAGTGCATTTTGGTTCAGTGACAGCCTGTGATATATTCAACATTATAAAATCCATGAAGGCCCTTCCTTTATGTACACATTTGTGTGAGTCACAATGTGGATCTCATCCATCACATTGCATTATTATTGTTTTATAGTGTCCTTCATACACTGTTAATGCAGTAGGGAAATTTCCTGTCCATTCATCAAGTTGTATTAGCATTGTATTTTGCTATTATTGCATTAAAACTAATATAATACAGTTATTACTATATCATCAAAGTCTATACTGAGCAGTAACATTAATATCAGGAGATTTTCAGGTGTGTTTCCATTTGGTTTGTGAATCTTTCATGTGCCAAAATGTAATAAGAGGCTTGGAAATGTCTGTTGAGACTGCAAGAATATTCGTGAAGCAACATTATGAATGTGTTATTTTTAGAATTCTGAAGGCCTTCCCATAAAAGCATGTCCCATATGAGCCAGGAAACTTACTTTAAGCATTAACAATCACTTTCATATAAAGGGCAATGATTTCATTTTATGGGAAAAGTAGGGTGCCATTTATACTCTCAGGGTGTGTTTGGGTTTAGTCACTATTGACCATGTAGACTAGATACACAAACATCAACTAGTTAAATATATGTTCAGTTACCAAACTGTTAATGCTAAAAACTTATAGCTCCAATAGTCTGAGAATCTGTTGAAGCTATAAAAAGATAGTTTATAATATCAAGGAGTCTATAATAATTTTATGTGAAAGGATACCTGAGTAACCACCAAAATAATGGGTCAAATAATTCATACTATAAAATTCAAAAAAACCTGTCTTTAAGATGAGAAACAGAAAGGTACATGGAAGAAGATTCTGGGTAGAGAAAGCAGGAGGAAGAATTGGGACTAGTTTGGGATTTTTAGTTATGTAAAGAGACAACTTGCTTCTAAAGAGGACTCAGATTGTTACAAATGAGCATCATAAGGGAATAGGAAATAAAGACCCAGAATATATTTTTGAAAGTGATCTTATAGAACTCTGTGATGCTATATAAAGATTGTTTTTATAGTATAACATGGATAAATTATCATTTCAGGGTGATAAATGCATCAGTGGCTAGGGATGGAGGTATAGAGCATTTGGAACAGAACAACTGACAAGATTCCAGCCTTGGCTAAATAGCTGGACAGGGAGAGAGATGGAAGTAATTTCAGAGAAGTTACCAAGGAGTCATATATTTGAATTAGGAGACACTTAAAAAAATGAACTATTTTGAATTTCTTGTTTACATATTAGGCAATGTTGGCAGAATTTGAGGCTATTTGTATATTTCCAATGGAAATTACAAAACATTAGTGGAAAAACAATATTGTATACACAAATGCAGTCAGGAAAAAGAAATGAGTGTTAAGAGGTGGGAGCATGCACTGTCCTTTGAAATATTGTCTCTGAGTCATCCCAGGCTGACCAGATGAAAATGAATTTATGGGATAAATTACAATTGTTAATATTTATTTCAATTCCAGTGACAACTAAAGTCTGAAGTTAGAATCAACTCCCTAGAAAGAGAATATAGAAACAAATTGGAGCAGAAGATCAAGGACACTTTCCAGGCATTTCTGGTTTAGCAATGTTTGCTTTTGTGAAGGAGAATGCAAAAGAAAAGACACCACTCCACAAATTATGGTTTAACATGCAGAGTTCACATAGATTTTCTAAGGTAGCTGCCTACTAGTAAAATGCAATGTCCAATTTCAATATCATCAAGCCACAAAGCTCTTGTGGCAGAGAAAAATCACCATATTTTATTTTCACCAGTTTCAATATCGACCCAACATGAAAAGAAATCCCTATTTATAGCCCTATGTCTTTTGGTGGGGAAGATTTTATTGCATTTTTGACACTTATTTAGATCAAGACTTTATATGAAATAGGGTTGGGTTTTTTCTCCCCTCCTTCATGGTCCACTGGGTAGAATGCCATTTCTAATGTCAGGAAACATGATGTATTTAATCAGCTCTGCTTTCTGAAGAACACGTTCAGTCAAGTAGTGGGAGAATTGCATCTGGTTGAATGCGTTGAGGAGTAGATGGTTTTTTTGCACAGCTGATCAGACAGAGCTCTCACAGGATGGCTGAAATGCTTAAAGGGGACATTGATCTGTAGAGACATTACTCTGGAAGCAGAGGGCTAAGGATTTTTAAATATATATATATATATATATATATATATATATATATATATATATATCTCCTATGTAATAAAAGGCTAATATGCAAATCCACAGAACAGTGGAATGACTGGTCACTATGATGCATACTGACCACCAGGGGGCAGGCTCTCAATGCAGAAGCTGCCCCCTGGTGGTCAGTGCCTTCCCACAGGGGGAATGCTACTCAGCCAGAAGCCGAGTGGCAGGCGGACATCCCCCCCGAGGAGTCCCGGACTGTGAGAAGGTGAAGGCTGGGCTGAGGAACAGTCCCCAGTGCACGAATTTTGTGCACAGGGCTTCTAGTCTACACTAATAAAAGAGAAAAATGGTTATTGGCGTACGGCGATACCTTTTTCATTGGCTAATCAGGGCTATATGCAAATTAACTGCCAACTAAGATTGGCAGTTAACTGCCAACTAAGATTGGCAGTTAACTGCCAACAAGATGGCGGCTAATTTGCATATGTAGGCACAATGCAGGGAGGCGAAAGGGAAAGCAGGAAGAAGCCCTCTGCCACTGACAGTGATCGGAAACCCAGGGGGGAGCTAAGAGCTGGGGGGCGGCCCTGGAGCCGCCTTTGCCCTGCCCCCCAGCCATGATCGGAGAATCAGGCGCCTTTGCCGCCCTGGCCAGTGATAGCAGGAAGTAGGGGTGGAGCCAGCGATGGGAGCTGGGCACGGTCGAAGCTGGCAGTCCCAGGAGCTAGGGGTCCCTTGCCTGGGCCCAAAGTGAAGCCCAAAATCGCGGCGCCCCCCGCTGCAACTGCAGGTCCCCGCTGCCTGGGCCGGAAGCCTAGGCCAGAGGCGTTAGGCCTGAGCAGGGGCGGAGCCTGCAACCGTGGGGAGCTGGGGGTCCCCTGCCCAGGCCTGACACCTCTGCCGGATGCCTCAGGCCTGGTCAAGGGGCTGATCCGGTGATTGGTGATCGGAGGGTGATGAGGGTCAACTCCTCTGGCTGAGGCATCAGGCCTGGGTGGGGGGCAGAGCCTGGGATTGGGGGGATATGATGGTCCCCTTGCCCAGGCCTGAAGCCTGGGCCAGAGGCGTCAGGCTTGGGCGGGGGGGTGGAGCAAGCGATCAGAGGAAGATGGGGGTCCCCTGCCCAGGCATGATTCCTGGGCCAGAGGCCTCAGGCCTGGGCGGGGGCCAGAGCCAGTGATTGGGGGGAGATGGGGGTCCTCTGTCCAAGCCTGACACCTCTGGCAGAGGCGTCAGGCCTGGGCAAGGGGCCGATCAGGCGATCGGAGGGTGATGGGGGTCAACGCCTGAGGGCTCCCAGTATGTGAGAGGGGGCAGGCTGGGCTGAGGGACACTCCCCCCCCCCCCCACACACACACCCAGTGCACGAATTTCGTGCACCGGGCCCCTAGTATATACATAATTGTCGTGTGTATAAAGGTGTATATTTTGGAGATTCAAAAATTGAGATTTTTTTCTGCAAAAAATTTGCACTTTTGTTCTGTTGAAGGAACAGTCCTCTATATCTTTAAACTTCACACTTGAGTGAATCATCATGGAGGTATAACTCTACCGTATCACTGAGTTGTCTTCTTTGAAGATGTGTCTTATTTTATTTTATTTTTTAAATTACAGTTTACACTCAATATTATTTTGTATTAGTTTCAGGTTTATAGCATAGTGGTTAGACAATCATGTACTTTACAGAGTAGCCCACTTGATGTTTCCAATACCCACCTGACCCCACACATATTTATTACAATATTATTAACTATATCCCCTATGCTGCAATTTACATCTCTTGTGACTGTTTTGTAACTGCCAATGTGTACTTCTCAATCCCTTCATCTTTTTTACACAGCTCCCAAGTCCTCTCCCCTCTGGCAACTGTCAGTCTGTTCTCTGTATCTATGAGGCTGTTTCTGTTTGTTCTTTAGAGCCCACATGTAAGTAAAGTCACATGATATTTATTTTTCTCTAACTTATTTTATCATATAATTGAGTTTTGTTTACAAATCCCAAGTTAATTTAATTTTGATAATTTTCTTTGTGAAAAATGATAGAAACATGAATTATGAATCATATAATACATTCTATACATTTTTTTCTGAATGTCTTTGGCATTGATTATGAGTTAATTACGTGTGTGTTTATGTGCTTTTTTTATGGTTTTTTTTTTTTTTTTGTGCCAAAACCCGGGATGTGTGCTTTTTTGAGTGTCTATTTTACTAGAAATATCATGTACAATTTTTTCTATCTGACATTTGTCTCATATTTATTATATTTTAACAAGCTTTTCATATCTATTCCATATTGGATTCACTTTAATTGGAAATATAATTAATGTCACTGACTTGTACACTAAAAAATGAGTCAAGTGGTAAATTTTATATTCATAGTTTATAATTTACCATGATAAAATATGCTAAATAATTTAAAAGTAACAAATCAGAAAGGATATATGCACCCCTATGTTCATAGCAGCACAATATACAATAGCTAAGATTTGGAAACAGACTAAGTGCCCATCAGCAGATGAGTGGATTAAAAAACTGTGGTACATCTACACAATGGAATACTATGCCACTATAAAAAAAAGAAGGAACTTGCAACAGCATGGATGGAACTGGAGAGCATTATGCTAAGTGAAATAAGCCAGTTGGAGAAAGATAAATATCACATGATCTCACTCATATGTGGGATATAATGATCAACATAATTTGATGACAAAAATTTATCCATAGACAAATGTCAGGGGAGGTGGTGGTTTAGAGAGCAACTAAAGGACTTGTATACATGCATATTAGCATAACCAATGGGCACAGACACTGGGCAGTGGGGGCTTGCCTGGGGTGGGATGGCTGGGGCTGGGGTTGGGGTCAATTGGGGGAAAAGGAGACATATTAAAAATTTAGACAATAAAAAAGTAAATGGAAACAAATATTTTTTTCTTAAATAATTGCTCTGGGATCATTTTTTTCTGCACATTTCTTCTACATGAATGTCAGTCAGATTTAATATCTGTATAAAAAGACTAATTTATACTATTAATGTGGCTTTTCTTTCTTGAGATGGCTGTGAAGAGTGCCAGATGTCATCTTGGTGTCACCACACAGAGATCTAACTGTGCTATTGTCACTCCCACCCCTCCAGAGCCCAGCGGTGCTCCCTTAGAGCCCCTGGGTAGTATTCTGGGACAAGGTTAAGTAAATGTTGAATCCCTAATGTGCACTTTCCTAAGCAGAGTTGTCATAATCACATTGCCCAAGAAATAGGACTTCAGAGCTTTCTTCAGAAGGGTAAGGTTGATTTCAATGAACTTACCAGCTGAGTAGTAGTTAAAAACTGAAGTTGCTTGATATCTATTTGTCACATATTTTTAGCATTCAGAATGTAAGGCATGTGTAAAAAGATTGTCAATTTTCTGTTTTTAGTAACATGGTTGCCCATGCAGTCTAGAGTGATTTAAGATTAGTTGAACCCTGAAGTCAGTGTTTATTTTTATTTGATTGTAAATTAGAAAAGATGTGGGTCGCATTTCATCGCTTGTTTAAAACTCTATCCAATGTGTCGCTGAAGAAAACATCCTAAAAAAGGAAAAAAACACACACAAGTTACTAAAGGATTTGTACTCTTTCAGCTGCTTTATTGGTTCAGATCCTTCAGAAGAAATGGTACCAGCTGGAATCCTCTCAGACTGAATGTTAGAAGGCCTTTCTCTGGATCAGTGTAAAAACCTTACTTGTGAAGATAATATATTTGATAAATCAAATTGATTACATTATTTTCTCATAACGTTTCAAAGCCCCTCTCTCAAGTGCTGGTAAGCACAGTCCATCATAGTAGAGAGGAGTGTAGAGTCTTTGGAAATACTTTAGCTGTGCTGAACAATAAACAGCAAGGGAGCCTGTTTCTTCCTGTTCTCCAGAGACTCCAGATAAGCTAGCAGTAATTCCCTGGGTTATTGTCTGATACCCAGGCTTACTGTGTTATAACTACAGCTTCTTCATCCCCAGATTCATTACACTCAGGTCTTCACAGACAGAAACATTCAGCAAATCTTGGACAAAATGTAGCTTTTGTGCACTTAGCTATGTTTTTAATCTTTATGTTTTGTACATTGAATACATTGAGAAGAATACAGGTTAGAACATTTCTTTTTTAATATATACTAATGACTGCTGTAGGGCCCCAAATGTGCCTCTAGTTCTCTGTAACACTCTGATACTGCTGGGAATATGTTTTTCCTATGTGGTTTTATAGTTAATTATTATCCTCTTCATACCTTAACTGGGATTATATACTACCATTCAACATCTTTTTCAGACTTCTGATATCTAGCAAACTAGCTCATGGTTTTATTACCTACACAAAAAAGATTTGGAAAATAAATTAAGAACATTTTCTCTTCAGATTTGATCTTCATGCGTTGGAAAACATTTCAGAGTACATTAGAATTTCTAATCTCTCATTCTATTACCTTGAAAATTGGGAATTTTAAGTAGAAGCCTAGCATTTGAATTAAATAGATATAGTGAATGCATTCTAAAAACCCAATGATACTTAGCCTCAACCTCAAACAATTTGAAATGGATGAATGAGAATTTTCAACATGAATAATTATTAAACAATTTGAAATTATGGAACTTAAGGGTAGTGTTCAACATTTGTTTCACATCTGTTATTAGACCTAAGATAGAGCTGAAAAATATATATGAAAAGACCATGTTTAGATGATTCCTGCTATACCTTGTTTTTTTCTTATCCCTCCAATGAAACAGAGTTTATTTGGATTTTACAAATGTGAGGCTGGATTCCTGTAAAAGGGTCAGTGTTTTTTTAAATAATTCATCACTATCCTTCAACAGAGCCAACAACCAAAAGACATGGTTATGTTAAATAGAATGGTTATTTTAGCAATTGGTTAAAGTACATGAATGATGGGTAACTTAGGTTACCATTCAGCAGCCTACAGCATTTTTCTAAAAAGGACAGTTGACACATTTAATGACTCTGAAGGTGAACTATTCAAAGCTGCTCATTTTTTTCACGTACAATGGAGCATAGTTGTGTCAAATATGTGCCCATAAGTAAAAACTGGATCATATGATTTCATTGTCCCAGATAAACAAACATCCAAGTTTCAAATAAAATTATTTAAAATTGAATAGGAGCAATAACCAGAAGATATATTAAATGATCATTTTCAATGATAATTATGAGTACATTACAAACTTTATTATAATACATAGGCCCTAAGTGACTTAGTACATTGTTTATGTAGGTGCACAATCAAAAACTATTTTACTTAGCTCACGAATCAAGAGAGCGACTTTTAATTTGATGCAGCTGTGCATACAGTGAACACCCCACATCACTGAACTGTTAATGCTACCTTTTATCCTTTATCATTTTCTTTATGAGCTAAGGGATTGTTCATTCCAATTCTTCTAATCCTCATAATACCTGTGCCATTATTACAAATCCTTGCTGTTCGAATAGCATCCAATTTCTCATAAATCTCATGAGTATTAAAGAAATCTTGTTAAATAAAAATGGAGGTATCCTATCTTGTCTGGAATTTCATTTGCAATTCAATAGTTTAAGTGTTAACATAAAGAGAGGACTCACTAAAAACTCACAGTAGTGTCTTTTTTTCTCTATCTGTAGGCATGATACATTTAGAAGCCTTTTATTCAGTATGCAACATTCAGAAAAATATTACTTATGAGCCTTTTCTTTATCATGGGTAAGACTGAATAAACTGGAGAGTGGAGAAAAATGGAGAGGGATTAATAGGGTGGTCATTCTGAGATATGTACAAATCTCTAAATCAGTGCAATAGTAAAATGTGGAATTGTTTTAGGATAAAGGTAGTTAAAATATCATATTTATTGTCATTATCATCTTGAGGTAATGCATTCTTTTGGTACCCAAGTAAAGAACTTAGAATATTTCTACACAGGTTTTTTAGATTTAGTTTCTTGGGGGAATTTTCTCAACCTTATAAAAGGTATTACTATAAAATAAGTTATTTTGTGCCTCAACATTTCACATGCTGAAGTTCTAACCCCCCAAGGGCATGCTCTTTTGGCAGCCGACCCTTTGGGAGGTGATTAAGACATGAGAATGAAGCCTTCATGAATAGGATTAGTGCCCTTCTTACCTTATAAAAGATGCCCAGGAGAGCTCTCTCATCCCTCTGCTACGTGAGGCAGTGTGTTTATGAATCAGGGTATGGGCTTTCACCAGACACCGAATCAGATCTTGGACTTCCCAACCTCTAGAACAGTAAGAAACAAATGTTTCTTGTTTAAGACTCCATTTTCTGGTAGCTTGTTTTAGCAGCCCCAATAGACTAAAATTGGTAACAAAAATTGATACTAAAAGTGAGGTGCCTCTGTAACAAATACCTAAATGTGAAATTGGCTTTGGAACTGGACAGTGGGCCAAGGAAGGATGACTTTTGAGGTACTTGTTAGAAGAAGCTTAAATTGCCATGATCAGACTATACTATTAAAGGGTGATTCTGATGAGAGATAAGAAAGAAAAGAGGAACACTAGATAAGTCTCCTTCTTCTTAAAAAACACCTAAGTAATTATAAACAGAATATTGGTAAATAAAGGCCTTTCTGATTCAGTCTCAGGTGGAAATGAGGAACATCTTATTATAACTAGGGATAAGGCAATCCATGTTATAAAGTGTCAAAGAACTTGGTTGAATTGTCTTCATGTTCTTATGTTTTATGGAAGGTAGAACTTGTGAGTTATGGAATTGGATTTTTATAGTGCAAGAGAATTCTAGAAAAGTGTTTAAAGTGAGGCTTGGGTCCTCCTGATTACTTATAGTAAAATGTAAGAAGAGAGAAATTACTTAAATATGGAATTGCAATGAAAAAAAGAGAGAACTTAAAGATTTGGAAAAATTTCAGCCTATCCATGTTACAAAAAAAATAAAATAAAAATGACAACACTAAGGATGTGGCCAAATGACCATTTGAAGGGAAATTATCATGGATCAACCAGCTCAACAGAAGTCATGTGCCAGTCTTCAAGACCCTAAAAGCTGACCATGAAGGTGATTCAAAGGTCATTGGATCTGTCACTCCACTTCAGGTCCAGAGAGCATAGGCCTGGAGGGCATGGCTGCCTCCACCTGTTTCAAAGAATGGGGTAGCCCGAGAGAGCCAGGGCTGTGGGTCCCTGGCCAAGAGCCATGGCATGCAAGGCTACCACAGATAGCTGTAGTGTGGGCAGCACCCAACTGAGCCATGAACATTGCATTGCCACCAAACCAAAGAGAATTATTCTTAAGCTTTAATCTTTAATGTTGTCTATCCTGTTGAGTGCAGACATATTTGGGACATGCTACCTTTTCTTCTTCCCTCTTTCTCTCTTTTGTAATGGATATATCTATCCCTATACCTGTCCTGCCACTGTCTTTTGAAAGCAATATAGCTTGTTTGCTTCTAAGGTTCACAGATGGAGAGTAGTTTGACGAAGGATGAATCCTACCTTGAGTCTCACCCATATCTGATTTAGATGACAATTAGAGGAGACTTTGGATTTAGACTGTATTCTTTTGGGGCAGATACAACACTAAAAGCATAAGCAACAATTAAAAAAAATAGTTTCTTAGGATTTTATCAAAGTTAAAAAAATTAGTTTTTCATAGACACTATCAAGAAGGAGAAAGGCAACCAATAGAATGAGAGAACATATCTGTAAATCATATATTTATTATCTTACTGTTCTGGAGGTCAGAAATCCAAACTGGCTTCACTGAGCTAGAATCATGGTTTCAGCAGGCTGCATTTTATCTGGAATTTCTAGTAATCAGCCAGAATATCTGATTCTCTACATTTTCTACCTTACAGAGGCTGCTTACATTCCTTGATGGTGATCCTCTTCCAGCCACCAATTGTATCATTTCAACCTTTCTGGACTAAAATATCAAGTTGTTGTGTTTGTTTGTTTTTTTAATAGGCAGTGCCTCTAGAAGCTCATAGATAGGAGAGGAATTGTTTTGTGCTACTAGAAATAGAGAACTTTGATTCTGACCCCCGAGGGAGTATGCTGTTTTGGGGAGGGTGGCCTAGGGTGTTTGTGATGACTGGGTGTGAGAGGATGAAGTGGAGACCCTTACACTGAGGGAAATAAGTAAGACCCATAGGACAGGGAAAGGGGCCATTACTCCTTCAGAGCTAACAGTAATAGAGAGCAAGGTGGAAAACACTTGAATGTGATCCTTATTCCCTCCTCCAGTCTTTCAGGATCCCTCTGCCTTGCATTGTTTCTGGAAAGTCATCAGCTGAAAAGGGAGAATTATAGTATCTAGAATCCAAATCCTAGCATTTCAAAAGGATGGGTGTAGAATTGGGAGAAAGTAAGCAAGTAACTCAATTTTAGTAAATGGTTTCATTGAAGTCTTGGGGCAAAGGGATGAAGGAAAAGATCTGAGAGAACGAAATGATATAAATATGATATAAATGAAGCTGGATCTAAACACACACACACAGACACACACACACACACATACACACACACACACTATAATGCAAGTTAAGGTAAGGAAGTAAACTCCCAGACCTGGGTTGGGGTCAGGTAAAAGAATAAGTGCCACCGTCATCATCTCTCTGGGAGCTCTGAGAGGATGAACTTGAGACGATTGAAAGGGATAAATAATTTGCTTTTCCCCTCTGTGTTCTGAGTTTTATTAGCCTTAATATCATTGTATTTACGTTGAAGAAATGAATGTAAGAAAATGTAATAAATGTAATGAAGTTGTTCCATGTCAAGCAAAGCCCTTAGACTAGCCCTGTTCACAGGCTGTCACTGCTGGTGGGATGTATGTTAAGATCTGATGTAAAGGCATCTCCCATCAACACAGCATGGTTGGAAAACCAGCAGCTCTGAAATGAGAGTGATGTGGTCTCTGCAACTTACTGGTTCTATGCCCTTTTGGACCTTATGTCCCTTGAATTTAGTTTTAAAGTAAGGGAAATTATGTCTATCTTACAGCACTTTTGTGATTGTTAATTTATATAATTTATATAGTACACCTGGACCACTTTGAGAATACTTTACACTGACTACATATTTAACAAATCATAGCTGTGCTTATTATAAATGTTAACTTTTTTCATATTAAACAATTGGCCATTAAAGATCTATGCAGGACTAGGCCAAGGATAAGTAAATATTGCAGGTGTGTTAAGAGAGAAAAATTACTATAAAAAGCAGAAGCACTAGCTCCTAACATACTGTTTCTTTTTAGCTGTTTTGTGCATATATGTGTGTGTGTGCATGTGGTAAGAATACTTAATATGAGATTAAAACCACAAAGAGATATCATCTCACATCAGTTAGAATGAAAACTATTAATAAACAAAAGAGAAAATCATTGTTATTGAGGATGTGGACAAATTTGGAAGCCTTTATACACTGTTGGTGGGAATGTAAAATGGGGCAGCCATAGTCTTAGCTGGTTTGATTCAGTTGATAGAATGTCCACCTGAGGACTAAAGGGTCCCAGGGTTGATTTTGGACAAGGACCCATGCCTGGGTTGTGGGCTCCAGCCCCAGTAGGGGATGTGAAGGAGGCAGCCAACAAATGATTCTCACTCATCATTGATGTCTCTATCTCTCTCTTCCATTCCCTTCCTCTCTGAAATCAATAAAAATATTTAAAACTTATTTTAAAAAATGGGTCAGCCACTATGGAAAACAGGATAGAGCTTCATTAAAAAAAAAAAAAAATTAAAAATAGGACTACCATGTGATCCAGCAGTCCCATACCTGGGTATCCTATATAATAAAGAGGTAATATGCAAATTGACCATCACACCCTCACAAGATGATTGTCTACGATTAGGCTGGCAGGGGGGCTAGTGAGGGTTGACCGAACGACTGAACAGCAGGCTGTGTGGGGTGACCAGGCCAGCAGGGGGGTTAGTGAGGGATGACCAAATGACTGAACAGCAGGCTGCGTGGGGCAACCTGGCCAGGAGGGGAGCTATGAGGGATGATTAGGCTGGCAGGGGGGGCAGTGAGGGGTGACTAGGCCAGTGGGGGTGCAGTTAGGGGTGACCAGGCTGGAGGGGGGGAAGTTGGGGGTGACCAGGCTGGCGGGCGGGGGGGGGGGGCAGTAAGGGGTGACCAGGCCAGGGCAGGGTGGTTAGGAGTGACCAGGCCAGCAGGGAGGGGGCAGTTGGGGGAAATATGGCTGGCAGGGGGGCATTTAGGGGCAACCAGGCAGGCAGGCAGGTGAGTGATTAGGAGCCAGTGGTCCAGGACTGTGAGAAGGATGTTCGACTGCCGGTTTAGGCCCTAAGGGACCAGGCCTAAACCGGCAGTCGAACATCCCCAAGTGGTCCTGGGTTGGAGAGGGTGCAGGCTGGGCTGAGGGGAACCCCGCCCGTGCACGAATTTTGTGCACCGGGCCTCTAGTGTAGATATAAATTAGAATCTTGAAGAGATCTTGCAATATTATTCACAGCAATCAAGGTAAGGAAATCATCTGAAGGCCTATCCAGAGATGAGTGGGTTTTTTATAAATGGTCTCCAGTAGTCCCCGCTTTACACCACAAAGTCCCCTCCTACCACTACAGCCAAAAACCCCCTCCCCTGCTTTGCCTTGTCTTAGAGAAGTGTTCTACTTCTGATGCAAACATGTAGCTGCTTTCACAATTCAGAGAGAAACATTGATGTGAGAGAAACACATCCATTGGTAGTATCCTGCATGTGCCCCAACCAGGGCCTGGGTCAGGAAGAAACCTGCAACCAAGGTACTTGCCCTGGTCTACCGGCCAATGCTCTATTGACTGAGCCAAACTGGCTAGGGTGATAATTCTGATTTATATTAACTAACACAGTTCTATTTTTTTTTCCACTTTAACATGATTACAGCTTTCTCTGTGAAGTGAAATTCAATGGGTCTACCCTTCTTGACATTATAATTACTTAAATTAATAATGAAGTATGTCCTTCTTAGCACCTGAGAGGAATTGGCAGGAGTCATCCTTCTCCCTCACTCTGGTCTCTCTCTCTCTCTCTCTCTCTCTCTCTCTCTCTCTCTCTCTCTCTATATATATATATATATATATATATATATATATATATATATATATATATATTAGATGCAATCAGTTGAATGTGCCCCTGGGGGCCACAAATACCAGAAGTGGGCATGAGCAGAGACGTAAAAGATATATGCTTCACACATAGTAGCCATCCAGTGATTATGTGTTTAATCAGATTTAATTGCAGCAGTCTGACATAGCTTCCTGGGATATTAGAATGTGAAAATATTACAGCATTGGTGAAAGTAGTAGGCTGCACAGTCTCATTACTGGGTGCTGAAGGAAAGTTCTCTATCTTAACGTGAACAAGCTAGATTTGTGTACGGGCCCAGTCATTGAACTAATTGGGTGGGAATCCTTTGGTTTGGAGAAGATAAATGAGGTTAGCTGTTATGTAAAAAAATGAGAAAAGTAAAGCAGTTTGTTGCACCTTGGTAAAGAGCTTATCTATGAGATGAAATTTTGTTCTGCTTTATAAGCGAATGTCAAAGTAACAGGTTTTAACAGAAAGAAGTTGGCTAGTCAAAGCTACAATGAAAAGAGGAAGCTTTGGAAGTCCAATGAGAAATTGGGAAAGAAAAAATAACTGCTTGGACTCATATAGTGCTTTTGTAACATACAGAATATAGGGCAGGCAGTGATTAAATATTAATGCCCTTTAGCTGATGTTTCCAGGAGAATACTTAATTATAAAAGAAGTGTTATTGTGCCACACAGTTGGAGAGAGGCTCAGTGAGACAAAAATATTTGGCAGGAATTAGGATGCTGATCATTTGTACATGGTAATGAGTGGACCTTAACTGAACAAGCAAAATACTTTATGCATATTTTTCAAGTATATTACTTTGAGTCATACAAGAAAACACTATTTAAAATAACACATAAATTTCCATTATGGAGTGGCAACAGTTGTGTGAACATCAAATCCGGCTCTAACTATAGCAATATGCTTAAGACTTTTGAGTTAAAATACAAAAGCTATTTGGAACAGAGCAAATTTTAATATATACATAATGTTAAATCAGGTTCCTCAATCTCTAATGAGTCTCAGGCTCCATGTGTCTTCTCATATATTGCAGATCAGCTATTGATCAATGGTATTTGTATGATTTGTTGCCACTGATGGCCCTCCAAAGAGATGGAAATCATTCTTGCAGGTACCAGAAAGGAGATGACATACTGGCACCATACTGATTTCATACTGTCTTGGTGCTCTGGCTTCAAGACAACTGGCACAACTGAACTCATCCTAGTCCCTGTGTCCTATGAGTCCCATGTGGAATTACCCAATTATATCTTGCCACATACACACTTCATGCCCTCACTTCTCCTGCGGCTTCAGATAACCTGCTAGGCACCCACACTTGTGCTCGCTGCCAGAATACAAAAAAGACAGCTACAGGTGGGTGAACAGAGGTGGAAGTAGACCTTTAACATTTTAGGAAGACAGGTGTGTTACACAGGCTCACAAAACAGAAAAGAGAAGAAAATAAAAAGCTTGATAGTTCTCACTACACTAAGAATAAAAACATATTTTAATGACAACACACTACCAAAATGCCTGAAAAACCGTTTCCAATGCATATGAATGTCAGGACCTTGCTAACCCCGCATCCTAATGTAAGAGGAGAGAGTTCACATCATGTCCTTGAGGGACACTGAAGGAATGATAAACATGGGAACATGTCAGTGTGATACTAGCAGAATAATATCAGTTTCTAATGATAACTGTTTCTAAATAGAAAAAAGATCATTCTTATGATATAATACTGGTCTGACTAGGTTATCTATTGTTAAAAAAATACTAGAATTTATTGGATTTGGAAAAGGAGTGTCACTGAATGGAAAAATGGATATTTAGTTGCATATTTATTTTCTGTCTGATTGATGTAGTATAAATGGTGAAAAAGGGTAAAGGGAGGATAAATAGTGATGGACAGAGAATTAACTTGAGGTGGTGAATACACAATGCAGTATATAGATGGTGTGTGGTAGAGTTGTGCACCTGCAACCTGTATAATTTTGTCAACCAGTGTCACCCCAATAAATTCAATAAAAATGAATAAAATAGGAGAAACTAAGATGGCGGCATAGATAAACACTGGGAAATAGTCGCTCCACACAACAATTGAAAATTAGCCCAAAGGACGGAGCAAACATCGTCCAGAACAACAGGAAGGCTGGCTGAGTGTAATTTCTACAACTAGAAGAAAAGAAAAGCACGCTGAGAGCCAGAGGAGCTGCGGAGGCTGAGTGCAGAGGTACGCGGCGGCTCGCGCGCGCGGAAAGGGGGTGGCACCTGAGGACGCGGCTGTCTTTTTGAATCACAAGCTCCAGACTGCTCTGATCTCCGGTTCTGGGAAGTCTCTGGGGACCCAGGTCTCATACAGGGAGAGGCTGCTCTCTTTGGCGGCAGCGGGCGAACTTGGGGGCAGATTTCCCTCGGAGGTGCTTGCAGCCATTGCCGGGACACTGAGACGCGCGACTCCGGGCGTGGAGAATCAGCCATTGCTTCTTTCTAGGCCCTTTGACTCCCTGAGACCCCGCCCCACCCGGGCTGCGGCAGAGGCTTTTGCATGTGAATGCCCCAGAACTTTGCAACCTGATAATTGCCTAACTGCAGCCGGGCCAGCCAGACCCGGAACTTCCAAGAGAAGGCCCAAGGCCCCGCAGCGGCTTGCATTGCTTCACAGCTGAGCCTCTTCGTAGTTCCTGCTGTGAGGCCTCAGGCAGGGGCTGAATTAGCACCTCCTTAGATCCAGGAGCCACTGTACCCAGTGGTCAGAGGGGGACCATTCTCCCACTTCAGACACAGCTGCTTCCCACAGCCAATTGGCCTGGAGGTCAATTCCTCCCAGTGATCCTACAACAAGCGAGGCACCAAGAGTGCACCAAGAGTGTCCACCCCAGGTAACTGGGGAGGCTGAGCCACTGGGCCCTACAGGACACCTGGCGCGCAGGCCACTCTATCAACACAGGGAAGCAGCCAAAATGCGGAGACAAAGAAACAGGTCACAATTGGCAGAAACGGAGGAGGCCAGATGACTGGATATAGAGTTCAAGGCCACGTTTATAAGGTTTGTCAAGAATTTTATGGAAACCGCCGATAAATTTAATGAATCCCTCAAGGAGTATGGTGAGACCATGGAGGTCATGAAAAAGGACCAATTAGAAATTATGCATACACTGACTGAAATAAAGAATACTTTACAGAGCTCCAACAGCAGACAAGAGGATCCCAAGAATCAAGTCAAAGATTTGAAATGCAAAGAAACAAAAAATACCCAACCGAAAAAGAAAAAAGAAAAGAGATTCAAAAAATATGAAGATAGTGTAAGGAACCTCTGGGACAACTTCAAGCGTACCAACATCAGAATTATAGGGGTACCAGAAGGAGAGAGAGGGCAAGATATTGAAAACCTTTTTGAAGAAATAATGACAGAAAACTTCCCCCACCTGGTGAAAGAAATGGACTTACAAGTCCAGGAAGCGCAGAGAACCCCAAACAAAAGGAATCCAAAGAGGACCACACCAAGACACATCATAATTAAAATGCCAAGAGCAAAAGATAAAGAGAGAATCTTAAAAGCAGCAAGAGAAAGACAGTCAGTTACCTACAAGGGAGTACCCATCCGACTGTCAGCTGATTTCTCAACAGAAACCATGCAGGCCAGAAGAGAGTGGCAAGAAATATTCAAAGAGATGAATAGCAAGAACCTGCAACCAAGATTACTTTATCCAGCAAAGCTATCATTCAGAATGGAAGGTCAGATAAAGAGCTTCACGGATAAGAAAAAGCTAAAGGAGTTCCTCACCACCAAACCAGCATTATATGAAATGCTGAAAGGTATTCTTTAAGAAGAGGAAGAAGAAAAAGGAACTCTTACCATTTGCCACAGCATGGATGGAACTGGAGAGCGGATAAATACCACAAGATCTCACTTATTTGTGGAATATAATGAACAACATAAACTGATGAACAAGGACTGATCCAGAGACGGAGAGGCATTGATTGGACTGTCGGGCCTTGGAGGGAAGGTAGGGGAGGGTGGGGGCAAGGGGGAAAGATCAACCAAAGGACTTATATGCAAGCATATAGGCCTAACCAATGGACACGGACAACGGGGGGGTGAGGGGGTGAGCGGGGAGAGGGGGGGTAGAGGGTACACATATGTAATATCTTAATCAATAAAAAATATTTAAAAAAAATGAATAAAATAAAACAAGGAACAACCCCCCCCCCAAAAAAAAACCCTGAAAATGATTTATCTATAACCAGTTTACAACCAATATTAAGCATTCATGAAAAGCCAAAAGGCATCCAGCACGTAGAGAATGGACATTATTTGGAAGCCCTGTTTGATGCATTGGTACCCCTTTGGAGAAGGTGCTTGGATTACTGTTTGCTCCTGACATCTTGCCCATGACTCCTTAGTAATGTTTATGTTTCACTAGAGTGTGCTTGGACAATTCATCCCACTGAGGCATTGAAATAAACATCTCCAGTAAATTCAATGTATTATGAAATGCAAGAGAATAATAAATATAAAATATGGGATAGTGATTCTTTCTAGGTCAAAGGAGTATGGGATTATAGAGTGCTATCCAGCTAACTAAAGTCTGGTAATGTTCTATTCTTTAGCAAGGTAAAGGATTTAAAATTGTTATGCTATTCTTCATACCTTCCATTTATTTTATATATATATATATATATGTATATATATAATACTATTTTGAATAAATTTAAAAGTGGCTTCTTTCAGGTAATGTTACTAGAAGAGAGGATATTTGGAAAATTTACTATTTATTTATTTTTTAAAACTTTTTTCCTCCCCCTAATTGCTTTTCCTTTTTTGAGTATACACTTCTACAACAAAAGATAATTTTTTAAAAAAATATATTTTATTGATTTTTTTACAGAGAGGAAGGGAGAGGAATAGAGAGTTAGAAACATTGATGTGAGAGAAACATCAATCAGCTGCCTCCTGCACACCTCCCACTGGGGATGTGCCCACAACCAAGGTACATGCGCTTGACTGGAATCGAACCTGGGACCCTTCAGTCCGCAGGCCGATGCTCTATCCACTGAGCCAAACCAGTTAGGGCGATAATTTTACTTTCAAGAAATATTTTGTGTTAAAAAAATACATATTTTGTGCCCTTGCCAAAATTAATGGGAGAAACATCAAACTCTTCACATTTTATAAATCTCACAAAAAATATTTCTGACAAGATTGAAAAAGTGTTTTATCCTTTTCCTTTAGCTTTAACTAGACATTGAAGCACTGTGAAATATTAATGTGGGGTCTACTACTGCTATTGGATTATTATGCTATTCCTATTATTAAAAGTTGAGATAAGGTAGACCAACCATAACTATGTAAATATCTAACTATGCAATAGTGTCTTTTAATCTAGTAATTCATAATAAATGGCCAAGTCATTACTTTATAATCAGTAGACAATAAATGTCTCCCTTTATCATATTTCATGGTAAAATGCATAATATTCAAAAATTTATATATTTATATATCAAAATGTTGATTTATTTGCTATTCATTAAATTAATACAGTTGACTATACACTCTAAAAGATAATGTTTCAAACTATTGTGCCATGCTTATTTCTAAAATAAAGACATCCTATTAATATGATCTATTTTTCTATCAATTATCCTCTCTGAACCACATTTTATGTTTTTAATAGCAACATAAGTTGGTGTTTGACCTTTCATAGAAACTATTAAAACTACCTAACAATGCTTCCACATACTGTCTCTTTGATGGTTATTGAAAAAGAGTCTCCTTTTCATTTAAAATTTATTTGTCTCTCTGGTCATATCCTGAAAACTTTCTTGGAGTAAAAAACCACAAAATGTCATCTATAATTGCTCATTATACATCTTTGCATTCATTTAATAGTTCTGAAAATCCATCTCTCCTATATTTCATACTTTCTGATATAATTCGTATGCTTAATGTCAATAGAGAATAGTGATAGTATAGTAAATCACTGTAGATTATACACAAATCAACACCTGAGTGATTTGCAGTTAAAACTATCAGACAATGCACAAACATGTGAAATTGATCATTTAAATTTAATAACTGAATACATCTATCAACAAGGAACCCCACTGCCACATGGTAAAAACAGTTCTCACCATGAATAAAGCAGCAAAAAGTATGCTCAGATGTAAAATAGAAAGGAATAAAATATTTTATTTATTATATACTTAGATTATAAAATACTTTAACTTCTCATCTGATTTGTAGAAATTGAACTGCATCTTGGTATAAAAAAGCAAAAGTTGAGAAAAAATTTAAAATAACTTAAAAGGACAAGAAATCACTAGAGTATTTGATGATAATACAAATAATCTCAAAATCAAATTCTTAGATTCTATATACATATTCTCCCATTAATTAAAATTTGTTTGGGGTTTGAAAATATAGTGTAATATACTGTGATTGTAATTACAATATAACTGTCGGGATACATTTTAGAATAACTTGAAAATTATTTAAAGCAATTCTGGAATATACAATGTATAGTGCAAATGTTAAAGATATCTTATTCTACTGTAAGCTGTACAAAAATAATTATTTATTTAGACATATTTAACCTTTTATTGTCCTCTGACATGTTTACAAGCAAGGCTCTCAACATTCTTTCTACCACAGTGAGCAGTTAAAAAAGCATTCTTTACTGATCGGCCTGAAAGTACCCTTCAGGAATTGTGCCAAGCAAGTTTTTTGATTAAATATTAAATGTAAATGATTTTATCATAAGAGCAACTTCAGTAAGTGCTTTGTGGATTCACTACTAAAAAGATGCTTAAATAGTGTTACTAAGAGTTCAATAAAAATGATCTCTTTTATATAATCACTACTGTACTTCAAAAATGTATCTCAATCCAAGATTTCTAAATCACATCCTCATAATTTCTCCATATTGAAGGAGGTTTGTGTTCCTAAGGATGATTCTGACTAGGACTTCTGTATTCACCTTGATTTTTAATGTCATCCTATCTCACCTGACATGGGAGCCTCCTGCTAGGCTCTGCCTCATACCGCTATGAATGTGGAACTTGAACTCCTTCTCCCTGGGGTGTTAACAACAGCAATGAACAAATAAAAGCATTAACTAAAGATGAGTATCTATCACTGCCCCTTAAAACTGGGGAGACAGCTCAATCTCTGACAAAAATCTATTTGTCGGAGACACACCTAAAACATTCCTGCCATTTTATTTGAGCAAAGCAATGGAGCTCACTCCATTCTTTACCTCCAAACTCTCTTCCAAATACCTGTTGTGTTGCACTGACTTACTCAATAGCTCTCCTAAAAGAAGGGCCTCCTATGGGTCTATGACTGCCTTGTGCACAATCACTAATCCTTCCTTCCTTTCTTTCTTTTTTTTTTTAATGTATTTTTATTTCAGAGAGGAAGGGAGAGGGAGAGATAGAAACATCAGTGATGAGAGAGAATCACTGATTGGCTGCCTCCTGCACACCCCACACTGAAGATCGTGGAGCCCACAACCCGGGCACATGCCCTGACTAGTAATTGAACCCTAACCTTCTGGTTCATACGTCCACACTCAACCGCTGAACCACGCTGGCTGGGCCTTTCTTTTCTTCCTTTTCTTTGTGTTTCTCTGCAGTTTTACTTGGTGAACCAAGTTTTTAAGTGTGTAATGTTTGTGTTAAGATGTGACTTACAGAAGGAATTTAGTTCCTAACTCAGTGTGTCAGCTGTCTCTTATTTGTTCCTAGACTCATTGTATAACCTTTTCTCCTTTCCATAAGCGAGTGAGAGTGCATCCTTGTGGTCACATTGGAGAATTGTTTTTGTCTCTAAAAGGTCATGTGGATAAGTACTATGAAAAGATGTCTGCCTTCTCTGCTCACCATCACCACCTCATACAGATTACTTGCATATGGAAATAATTTACATCATATATATATATATATATATATTTACAGTTACAATTACACTTAGGTAGTTTTTATGACACTGAATTGTTGGTGGGGGAGGTGAGAATCAGTTGCAATTTCCCTGCTCATAATACTTTGTTAAAGCTACACCCAGTATGTTAAGTTTGAACTGGTAGTTGAATTGATGTTTCAATTGTTTTACAAGTGGCTTTTGAACTATTTTCTTCTTCTGCCATCCAGTGGACTCCAATAAATGGAGGTCTGTGGAGGTTCCTAATAGGATCATTCTTAACATAGGAATTTATTACTGACTAGAGGCCCGGTGCATTAAATTTGTGCATTGCGGGGGTGGGGGTCCCCTCACCCTAGCCTGCACCCTCTCCAATCTGTGACCCCCTGGGGATTGGGCCTAAACCGGCAGTTGGACATTTCTTTCACAATCCTGGACTGCTGGCTCTTAATCACTCACCTGCCTGCCTGCCTGGTTGCCCCTAACTGCTCCCCCCCCCGCTGGCCAGGTCACCAACTGTCCCCTCCCTGCCAGCCTGGTTGCCCCCAACTGCCCTCTTCTGCTGGACTGGTTGCCCCTAACTGCCCCCCCCAACCCCCCGCTGACCTAGTTGCCTCACACTGCCCTGCCTGCCAGCCTAATCGCCCCCAACTGTACTCCCTGCTGGCCTGGTCACCCCCAACTGGTCCCCCCCTGCCGGCCTGGTCGCCCCATGCAGCCTGCTATTCAGTCGTTTGGTTGTCCCTCACTAACCCCCCTGTCGGCCTGGTCACCCCATGCAGCCTGCTTGTTCAGTTGTTTGGTTGCCCCTCATTAACCCTCCACTGGCCTGGTCGTAGGCAGCCATCTTGTGAGGGCTTTAGGGTCAATTTGCATATTACATCTTTATTATATAGGATCATTATTTTTAAAGTGATGACAAGAGGGAAATGAGTGTGAATGTAGTAAAATGTGCTTTTCTATTAATTTATTAATTACAAATAATAAGTATGTAAGCAAACAATTTAATTTTCTAATAAATGCTACAGAATGTGGACTTTAGCCTGTATAATTCTGCCATTATTATTTTTAAATATCACACATCAAATAAAAGCCAACAATTTAATATAATATAAATTAATGAGATTTTTGCACAATTCATCAGCATGCTTAGCAAGAGTGTGCATTTTGTTTTGTTTTTATTTTTCTTAGTGTTAAACTAATAAATTTATATAATTCCATGATATATTCTCTCGCAATGTTCTTTTTATTTCTAATTTTTTAATTCTAGTTTTCTAATATGATTTGATATTGTTTACTAGTAATTGAAATGATCAATATCCATGATTAACCTACTTTCATTTTTGCTTAACTTTGATTCCTTGCCTCATAATTTTACCACCTGCAGTTCTTTTTTGTTCTCTTTTTTATGTAAATTGAAACACTAAAAAAATAATATTTTGAATAGTTCCAGGTGGAGACTCCAGTTCCCCAGGCTGGTCAGGCTGAGATCAGTGGTTTTACTCTTGAAGCAACCAAGGAAAGAAAGAAAATGAAAAATACAGAAGTAGAGGAATCAGTCTTAGGAAAGCCAGGGAAATCCCATCATAGTGAGATAGGATTCAAGAGCATAAGGTTATTCTACACAATTACTTAAAGTTTCACTAAATTACACGAAGAACATAGTAACAGTGTTGAAATTAGTCTTGTTTGAAACCACAGCAGAGGACTGGCCTGTGCCCTCCAGTGGTCAGTGACTGTTCTCTGCCTATAACCTCTCTCCAATAAGCAGGAGGAACATAAATTCATTGCAGGGATCATAGTGAAGCTGTAGTGTTAGGAAGAGTCTGGTTCATGCAGGACAGATGGGCCAGGATGTTACCAATTCTTCCCACCCACCTAGCCCTCCCTCCCAATACCATTTCCTCTATTGTCCCTTTTCCTGACTTCAATATAAAGCACTGGACTTGAATTATTGTGGATATTTGCAACTATGCCACCAGGTTATCCTGTTCTTCTTACTTGGACACAATGGAAAGGAAGGAGGGAAGGCAAAGGGAGAAAACATGGTGTGAGGGAGTTGCAATGCTCTTGTGTTCACTGTGTGACAGAGATTATGTCCAGCACTTTATGGGCATTATTTTACTCAGAAATTATCTTATGGTATTGGGTTCATCCCTCTTACTGTTATGTGAAAATCTAAGATCTTAGAGGAGACATTTCTTCCTTATATCTTGCTGAAGTTACATTACACACTATCTTACTGAAGTGACAAAAATCCAGTATTAATGTATTTTTATAGAGTTATACTACTAACATCTATATGGTATTACTGATGACATGACTAATTCAAATTTTCTGAAAAAATAAAATTTAGAAATATTACCTGAGTGCCCCTGGGTGGTACTGGCATGACTCCCTTCTCCTTGGCTCTTGTCAATCTCCAGAGAAGAATTCAGAGAAGTGATAGACTACAGTGTTGAAGCAAAGCAAGCATATTTATTAACAATACACTTGGCATAAACATAAGTGTGCAACTCAACTAGTCTGAGCGCCCCACCAGGTGGAGGTTTAAGTGGTTTTATATCCATCCCCTATAGCAGTGGCTCTCAACCTTCCTAATGCCAAGACCTTTAATACAGTTCCTCATGTTGTGGTGACCCCCAATTTCATTGTTACAAATTGAACATAATTAAAGCATAGTGATTAATCACAAAAACAATATGTAATTATATATGTGTTTTCCGATGGTCTTAAGGCAACCACTGTGAAAGGGTTGTTCAACCCCCAAAGGGATCGTGACCCACAGGTTGAGAACTGCTGCCCTGTAGGTTTCAAAGTTCCCTTCCCATGCTGGATATTGTGCTGTGCCTGCATGGCCAAGGGTGAACCTGAGGAGGGGCGGTGAAGGATTAAAGAAGACAGACAAGAGAATACAGCTGGGGCTTGACGGATCTCCTATGCCTGGATGAGGACACTGAAAGACCCAGCCTGCAAGCCGAGGCTTTATTTTAGTCAGAACACACAAAGCAAAACATGGGAAGTGGTCAACATGTTTACAACGTTCTTGTGTGTCTCACCTTGTTTTGGCAGCACTTGTTGCACTTCCCACAGCCCATTAACTACATAGGAAGGAACTAGGGAGGGCTATAAAGTTAAGCTTAATTATGCTAAGAGGCCTCTTCCCTCTAAGCTGGGATTTGTTTGTGGCCCTGCCACAGGTCCATCCGAGGCTTGACCCTATAGCCTCTCCCTACAGGATATCAAGGGTAGCAGGCTAGGTTTCAAAGTCTTCTACTTTGTTGTGGCTTATCTTGGAATGTTTGTACATAAATCTGGTCATTTGGCAAGCCCTAAGACAGCTGACTTCTTTGTTTAGTGGGTGAGTTAAACTACCCTTGCATCCCCCTCCCCCTTCCCTGCCCTAGCAGTTATCTTTCCTGCCTAATATCCCTCAAATGATAACTATCCAAAAGCTTTTCAGGTTTTGTTTGTTCCCCAGACTTCATCTGTCCTTGAGTTTAACTGGCACAAATGGCATTAATTGGGTCTTTGTTCTCTATTTTCCCAGGCAAGGGTGACTTAGGCTATGTACTTTCTGGTTAGGGAGGAGAGGTATAAACCATTTGCTCTCAAGTATCCTTGGATGGGGAAGCTAAGGTCTTGCTGTAAGCTGCTCAAACTGCTTGGCCTTGTTAAATTTTCTTGTCTTAGTTCCTCCACTCCACATGCCCAGGAATTTTCCTGGCTTCTTACTGTCCTATCACAGAAATAAATCAATATATTTTATTCTAATGGAATAAAGTGGGTTTCAGTCTTTATGCTAAATAATCATATCCACTGTATCAGGAAAAGCATTTTAAAAATTATTTTTCTATGGTGATACTAGCCAGCCACATGAGTTATTTAAAGTGTACTAGTGAAGTACAATGCTTTTATCTCAGAGAGGTTTTATTAACTTAGATACTATAAATTAATTATATCATGCCGCTTAAAATATTAAGGAGGACATTATCTTTGGAGACAGCATAGTGTCCCATCGAGGATCAGCAAGTGAGAAATTGCAATTTAATAGTGGGTGTGTCATACTAAAACTGCAATGCACTCAAATATTTGTTTTGCTTATTCCTTACAGTTATTGTACAATTAATTGAACTTAATATTCAAGCTGTCCCAGATGCACTGTTAATTAAGACCACAGGTTTTGCAATTTCAGGATCTGATGGTGTGCTTCAGTCTTTAAAAAATTACAACAAATGCCCGGCCAGCGTAGCTCAGTGGTTGAGCATCAACCTATAAACCTGGAGTTCACAGTTTGATTGCTGATCAGGGCACATGCCCTGGTTGCGAGCTAGGTCCCCAGTAGGGTGCGTGAAGGAAGCAGCTGATCAATGATTCTTTATCATCATTGATGTTTTTATCTCTCCCTCTCCCTTCCTCTCTGAAATCAATAACAATATGTTTAAAAAATCACAACAATGTACAATTAGATTAATTTTTACTCGAAGAATCACAATCAAATAAATTGTTTAAAATCGAAGCATAAGTAGATATATGAAAATTATTGAAGCACATGTGATTTTAAGCCCTGGTAGCCTGAATAAGGGGATGTAAACTGGATTGTAATGGAAAAGTGAGGAAGTAAACAACTGGCTGATAAAATTAGGATGGACAATTCTAGGCTACATTTCTGTCCCTTTAACATCCTGTCCTGTTTTCCTAGTGTCAACATATTCATATAGCCATTTAAATCTTACAACGGAATGGTTGTCATTTATTGGAAATTCTGAGATAAATCTTTCCTAGGGCACAATTCTGGTCTTTTGTGACCCTCAGCTTCTACAGGCCACCCCACTTCACATCATGGCAAGGTCAGAACAAGAACGTCTCTTTACTCAGAAAGGGCCCAATTTCTGTTTTAAATATCTCACCTAATTAAGTCAGGCCCAGTCAGATAATCTCCCTTTGATTAACTCAAAATCCACTGATTTAGAACACTCCCTACATCTAAAAATATCCCTTCACCTTTGCCATATAACTAACCCAATTACAGCAGAGACTTCTACTCACAAAGAAGGTGTTTATATAAGGAACATTCAGCAGGGGGTGCAAATTGAAGGGTCATCTAAGAATTCTACCTACTCCAAGCACCTACTTCATCATAAGATATCTGGTATTATAAATGCTAACGGAATGATAGCCATTTAGCTACTAAACAGGGCTATCAGTGAGTAATAACGGTATCCTTTCTATTTGCACAGAACATTTCCTCTTCCTGGCTTGCTCCTCCTTAAATATTTCAGGGTAGCTTCCCTTGTCACCTTCTCAGGGACACCTATCCTGACTTCTTCAAATTTGCAATGGAAACCAGTGCACAACAGTCCCTAAGCCCCTGACCCCAGCTCTGTATTTGCCTTTCTTGACAGCATTTACCGTCATCACATTTACTATTGTTTCTCCACAGTCACTAACTCTTGAGGGACTTGTTATTCCATGGAGTGAAAGGGTTACTGTTGATGAAGAAAGTGATTGATAATCCACAGTCACTGTCACTTAGGAAACTGGAGCACACACTACCAGCTGCTGCTCTGCTTCTCTCTTTTCCTCTCCTTGCTGGCACTCAGCCTTTATCATACAGTCTTCTTTGTGGCAAAGAAGAGTATTGAAAAGGCCGTTATTCTCCAAGAATATTTGTTTTTCTTGTAGATTTAAAAAAATACTGTGCATGTACATTAATCAGCCAACTCACTTTTTCATTTTTCATTTTAGCATTTACCTATGGAGAACATTGTACCAACTCCAACATGAATGTAGAAAAGATGAGACAATGAGATGAGACACAGCAAGGGAAAACGAACAAACAAGATAAGATAGATAAACTGAAGAAATACAATAAAAAAAGAAAAAACAAAAACAAACCAGAAGGCTGGGAATAGATAAACCACAAAGATGAAGCACTTATAGAATCGAATTAAATACCTGGCAAATAAAAGTGAAGCCATGGCTCAATTCTGTCAGGGTTTTGCCAAGAGTACATTGTAAATGTTTTAGGACATGAGTAGCAAGTTTACTTTACATTTTCTTAAAGCCCTGCCATATCCCTCTCACCAGCTAATAAAGAAAGTGGATTCACTATTGAAACTCGTCCTCAATTACTGATCAAGTTGTAGTTGCTACCTGTAATAATAGGACATATACAGTGATTTTCTTTGCGATATTAAGAAGTAATTAATTACCATATAAATTGCTTTAGACTTTAAGGTGTATTCCAACAGTTTTCTATCATTTATGTATCAGCGAGAGAGAAAGCTGACTTGCATTTCAAAATATAGTAGACATTTAAAAATATAGGCACTATAGTTATTTAATTAAGTAAAACTATATAGAAATTATTTAAAATGAATACCACACTCTCACAACCACTTAAGACTAGACTTTCTTTAATCTCACTCTTTGCTAATCATTTACATTAACTTTGGATATAATTAACTCAGATTTGTTTTCTTAAACTGGTTAGTCTACATCCTTTTGCCACATCCTTTGTATTTGTCCAGAAAATATAGAATTGTATCTTCTCAACTAAGCCAAAATGGTACTACTTTTGCCTAACCAACCGTAACAAATGCTCACAGTACATGAGCACTACTTTTCCACATAGACAGTCTTGCCATTTTTATAGCTCAGGAGTGCATTTGTAACACTGTTGTTCATGCTTTGTATCAAATCCACTACTTCACAACAGTTTTATAGCAAAGATATGCATTTATCTGCACTTTCCTAAAATTTAACTATAAAACATTTTAGACCATTTTATGAATATATAAAATATTTATTTATGGAATTTTTCTAGCTTTTAGCTGCTGTGACTATTGTGTACAATCATTTGGAAATAATTTCTCTTGCTTATAGTACTTAGGAGTAGGAGGGGTGAAACGTAGAGGAGGCACGTAGCTATAACATTATTAACAAGTGCTAAGTGGTTTTCTAAACCCAGTGTACCATTTTAATTCCTACAGTCACTGAGAGGTCCAGTTGCTTCTTATTCTCTCCAACACTTGAAACTTTAACCATTCTGGTGGGTACAGTGGATTTGATGTCCTAATTTACATTTCCCTATAATTAATGGTCTTCAACCTATTTTCAAATGTAAATGCTGGTTGGGTAGCCTCATATCTGGAATTCGTGTTCCATTTCTAGCTCTTTTTACAAATTACATTTTTTGTGTCTGTTATAAACTGATTTGTAAAAGTTCTTTACATGTTTTGCCAAAATCTTAAATATAAATTTTGATAAAATTCTACCTCTTATTTTCTTACTAGTGGCTCTGTGTCCGAAGAAATATCAGACTAGTGAAGACCTTCAAAATATTCTATATTTTTCCCTGTAAGTCAGAGTTTCAGTTTTTACATTTAGGTCTGTGTATCTTCTACAATTGATTTTTTTTTCTTATGGTATAAAGATTCATTTTCCCCCCATATAGATATACATTTGTCTTTCCATCATATCTACTTATATAAAAACCCTGGGTGTAACATCACGTCCTGAAGCTCGACCAATCAGAAGGAAGTCAGTCCTGCAGGGGTTGTCTTGGGAACAGTTGTGCCCTCCCCCAGCTGTTTCCCGGAGGGCAAAATTTCAGGCAGGAACCTTCCCTCAGGGCGAGGTTTCAGTCAGGAACCTGACCTTGGAGCATGGAAGTACTGAGTCCTGGGTTGCCTTGCCAAGGGCTGAGCCCTCCCCGAGCTGTTTCCCACGAGGCCTGAGGGAAGAACCCACCCTAGGAGCACCAGGAGTCAGTCCTGGGTTGTTGAGGTGGAGGCCACAGCGGGGTAGAACTCTGGGTCTGACCCAACAGGGAGCATCGCCGGCCTTCAAACCAGACCCTGACAGTAGGGAGGAGGCAGCCCCATTCCTCACAGAATCTGCTGTTGGATAGCTTGCTGTCAGTGGCCTGCCAGCCAGTAACCCCATTCACCTGCACCCCGGACCCTGATAGGAGAGAGGAGGGAGCCCCATTCCTCACAGAATCAACAGGTGACCAGCTTGCTGTCAGGGGCCTGCCAGCTAGGAACCCTATTCACCTGCATATCTGTATAAAATTTAAATACATTATATTAGAGGTCGTGGTGGTACTGTTTTACCCACAGTGTCTACAGGAATTGCTGCAAATTTACTTCTCGGTGGAAGCACCTTTCATTCCCAATATAAATTACCAATTCAATTAAATGAAACTTTAATTTCTAGACTCAATATAAAGAGTGAAGTTGCTAAAACTATTAAAAAGGCCCAACTTCTCATTATTGATGAATGCACCATGGCATCCAGTCATGCTATAAACGCCATAGACAAATTACTAAGAGAAATTATGAGTCTGAATGTTGTATTTCGTGGGAAAGTTCTCCTTCTTGGAGGGGCTTTTCGACAATGTCTCAGTATTGTACCACATGCTATGTGATCGGCCATAGTGCAAACGAGTTTAAAGTACTGCAATGTTTGGGGATGTTTCAGAAAGTTGTCTCACAACAAATATGAGATCAGAGGATTCTGCTTATAGTGGATAGTTAGTAAAACTTGGAGATGGCAAACTTGATAGCAGTTTTCATTTAGGAATGGATATTATTGAAATCCCCTGTGAAATGATTTGTAATGGATCTATTATTGAAGCTACCTTTGGAAATACTATATCTCTAGATGATATTAAAAATATATCTAAATGTGCAATTCTTTGTACAAAAAATGAGCATGTTCAAAAAATAAATGAAGAAATGTTGGATATTCTTGATGGAGATTTTCACACATATTTGAGTGATGATTTCATTGATTCCACAGATGATGCTGAAAAGGAAAATTTTCCCATTGAATTTCTTAATAGTATTACTCCTTCAGGAATGCCGTGTCATAAATTAAAATTGAAAGTGGGTGCAATCATCATGCTATTGAGAAATCTCAATAGTAAATGAGGTCTTTGTAATGGTACCAGATTTATTATTAAAAGATTATGACCTAACATGCTCTCCCAAATAAGGTATATCAGATAAATGAAGTATTGGTGTTAATTCCCTTTTAAATATTTGGTAGAACTCACCAGTAATGCCACTTGGTTCTTTTCTGTTCTTCTTTGGAAGATTTTGATTACTGATTGCTAGTTGTCTGTTCAGATTTTTCTATTTCTTTGTTATTCATTGTCTGTAGGTTGAATGTTTTTAGGAATTAGTTCATGTTTTCTAGGTTGTCCAATTTTTAGAGAATAATTTTTCATAATCATCCCTCACGACCAAAGAGCAGGAGAATACACATTTCTTTCAAGTGTGCATGGAAAATTCCCTAAGATAAATTACACATTAGGCCACTAAACAAGTTTTCACACATTTTAAACAGGATAAAATCATACGAAATATATTTTCTGAGCACAGCGGAATGAGACTGGAAATGAATAAGATAAGAAACATTGGAAAATGCAGAAATTATACACTCTTTTTCAACCAGTGGCTCAAAGAAGAACTCAAAAGGGGAATTAGAAAATATCTTCAGACAACAAAACACAACAAACCAAGACTTATGAGACATATCTATAACAGGAGAAAAGTTTATGGAAATAAAAAAGAAGAAAGATCGTAAATAAACAACCTAGCCTTACACTTCTAGGTAGTAGGAAAAAAAACAAGAGAGGCCCAAAGTTAGCAGGAGGCAAGAAATAATAAACATCAAAGCAGAAATAACATCTGGAGAACAGGAAAACTGTACAAACTTCAACCAAATTAAACATTGTTTTTAAAAAATATTCTCAGCATCATTAACCATTATGGCAATGCAAATTAAAACCAAAACCCGACGCCACTTCAAAATAATGGAATACCTAAAATTAATGTTTTAACAATAAAAGTGTTGAAGAGTATGTGGGGTAAAAGGACTCTTGAAATAGGCTGCTGGGAATGCAAAACGATATAACAATTTGAAAACAGTTTGTAATTTTCTTAGATATTTAAATAAACACTAGCCATGTGATTCAGCAATCTCACCTCTAAGTTAGTTACCTAAGGGAAGTTAAGACATATGTTCACATAAAAAATTGTACTTTCTTTTTATTCTCCATGTATAATCTCCCCAAAATAGAAAAAAAAACAAACCCAAATGTCCTTTTACTTGTGAGTGGCTAAATTAACTATAATCTTTACGATAGAATACTACTTACCTATAAAATGTTTGGGCTACTGATACAAATAGATAAATATACTAAATAGAAATGACAGATTAAAATGATCTTATGATCTTATCTTGACTGTTGATGGGTACCTGGCTCTATGGGTCTCAACATCCTGAGCAACTAGACATTAAAAAATGAATTTTAGTGCTCACTTAGGCGGCACATATACTAAAATTGGAATGATACTGAGAAGATTAGCATGGCCCCTGTGCAAGGATGACACGCAAATTTGTGAAGCATTCCAGATTTAAAAAAATGGATTTTACAGTATTGAAATTATTACCTCAATTAAGAAATGTAAATCACAGAAAATCGTCTTTGACATTCCCCATCCAATTGCTCCTTTGTAGTTAGAAAAAGACCCAGAGAGACTATCACATTAATAAATATGGACTCATTTTTGTCTTATTTGTTTAGCTGTGTGTTTTATGCATATATACATGCATTATTTGATAATAGTTTCTGAAAATATAATGGTCCAATAATGAGAGTAGGCACCAGATATAAACTTTTCAATGCAAAAGGTGACTTATGCTAGAAGTCTCAGATAATTACCCTCCCTAAAATCAACTGTAAAAGGAGGTGAAATAGATGAAGAAATGGGCTTTAGCTAGTGACTAATATTTGCACATGTCAGTAATACCTGGATGAATTTGACTCAGTCCTCTGCTTCAGAGCAATTTCCTGCTCAGAAGAAGAAAAAGCAGAAAACTGGAATATGCACAGAGCTTAGGAGTCTTGCTGAGCAGAGGAGGCAGAGATCAAAGCCTGGGCCAGCTGAGGCTGCGGAGCATGAGCAGTGGGTACCAGAGAGGAGTTAGCTGTGTAGTAAAGGTAGCTGGCTTCCTGGCCACAGGCTGGGCTGGAAATGAGCAAGGCATAACCTCCTAGGGCAGTGATGGCGAACCCTTTGAGCTCAGCATGTCAGCATTTTGAAAAACCCTAACTTAACTCTGGTGCCATGTCACATATAGAATTTTTTTGGTATTTGCAACCATAGTAAAACAAAGACTTATATTTTTGATATTTATTTTATATATTTAAATGCCATTTAACAAAGAAAAATCAACCAAAAAAATGAGTTCATGTGTCACCTCTGACACGCGTGTCATAGGTTCGCCATCACTGTCCTAGGGGTTATCAGATAGCACCTAATACAGACCTGAGTGGGGACCCTTGAAACTGACCAGAGTTGAGGCAGCCCCAGGTCAGTGGATGGTGGTTTTCTGTCTCTTTCCTCCCAGAGAGCCACTCCTTAGCCCACCATCAACATTCACTTGAGACACAAAATTAAAACTGAAACATTTCAAAAACAGTTACTTATTCATCTGTTTAAAATAGTACACTAAATAGAAATGTAGACAATTTAATTTTATGAAACTAATTATATTTTCCAAAGCAAAACTGAGAGTAATGAGAAGAGGGGTACTGTCTTACCTTTTTGTACATGACTTCAAGGAACAGCTAAATAGACGTCAGACAAATTCTCACATCTGACTTCTTTGTTTAGTCTGATTTGAGATAATGTTTGGTAGAAATATACAAGGAAAACATGACTTCTACAGATATGTGATTTTCAAGGGGAGAAATATTATACTTATCTGATGATTTTAGATATTCATTTTTGCTTCTATTCCCCGCTCTCCCCCCCCCCCCACACACACACACACAAAAAAATAAAGTGGTTGTTTTCTTAGGAACTAGGTTCAAAGGGAAAGTTGGGACCATATCAATAAATATTTCCCCCATACACAGTTTTGTAATACTGAGTAAAATGTTGGCTCATTGCGTTATGGATATCTTTCTAATGTTACACAGTGTAAAATACTCACCTTCCTAATAGCTCTTTGGCTCCCACAAGAAACATCAGTTTTGGAAAGGTGTCAAACTTCTGTTTGAAGATTGCAAAATTCTCTTTCTCCTTTTTACTTTTCTGCTTCAAATATCTACCATAATATCAGTGAAAACAAACATTGTCAGTTATTTTCTTTGGAGTGACAGTGCAGCTCACTTTGTTCATTTTTGAGAAACTGCAAAATGCCCGTCTGAATAAATATAATTTGTCTTTCAGTCACTTTAAGTTATTACAATGATGTTCCAAGGGGGAATTAAAAGTACTTGGCTCATTTTCAAACTCAATCTCCAAATGGTTTTCTACTCTTGAGAATGGCTGCACTAAATTACCTCTACTCTAACCCCATCCCGATAAAGCTGGGATCCCAACCCCATCAGGATGTGCAGGGGACACACCATGGCGCTGCCTCTTGCCAACTTCAGAGCAGCTTTGGAAAAGTCTCAGGGTTTCCCTAGATCTACCCTGAAGATGCACCTACACATTTCAGGCACTAGCTGAAGTCCTATAAAACAAACATCATCACTCTTTGAGGATAAAACAATATGGAATACTTTAAAAGCATAATTTAAAATGCTCAGTATCTAATCTAACATCATTAGACAAGCACATTTAAAAAAAATTGCAACTCATACTGACCCCATGATCAGTAGAAAGCACACCCACCATGTTTCAGATGTTGAACTTAGAAGACCGAAAGTTTTAAATCATTTTACTTTAAAAAATAAACAAAATAAAATGATTTTAATAAATGAAATGATAAGAGAAACCAGATAAATATAAAATAAAATACAAAGATAAACCAAATGGAAATTCTAGAACCAGAAAGCAAAGTAATTGAAATACAAATTTCTATGCGTTGCCCTGGCCTGTGTGACTCAGTGGGTTGGGACTTGTCCCATACAAGGAAATGTTGTAAGTTCTGTTAGTTTGATTCTGGGTCAGGGCACATGCCCAGGTTGCAGGCTCCATCTGGTAGTGGGCATGCAGGAGGCAGCCAATCTATGTGTAGCTCTCACATTGATGTTTCTCTCTCTCTCCCTCTCCCTCTCACTTCCTCTCTCTCTCTCTCTCTCTAAAAGTCAATACAAAATCTTAAAGCATTTTTTTTTCTCTGAGTGAACATACCAGTAACAAGAGTAGCATGTCTAAAGGCAGGTGATTAAACATACAATCTGAAGAATGGTTGGGGAATCGAGGAGTGTCTGTGCCGAAAATCACTGAATAAAAATAATCAGTGACTTAAAGACCTGTGCATGAGAATATTACTTACATTTGAATGAAGCTGACATAATTGGTCACCAGCACAGCTTCCCTGCATGGACTGTGGATCAGTGTTCCTTAAGAGTAAGACAAAGGCCGCCTATTGCACTCAGACCTACAAGAAGGAATTAATGAATATGCGGGCGCCCATAAAAGTCTGTGTGCTCGCTCTTTGTAAAATGTGTGGAAAAGGCAAACGTTTGTTCCGTGAAAATTTTATAAAATTGTAAGACGAGATTTATAGCATATGTAGAAATAAGCTATATGAAAAACATTACAAAAATAAGAGGGCAGGGATATAGTTTTATGTCATACTAAGGTTGTTATGCTTAGAACGTGGGAATGTTAAAAAGAAAATTAGGAAATTTCAGGTAGGAAATAAGAAATGCCAGTGATGAAGAGTGAAGAGGAAGGTGAGGTCAGAATTTTGTAATATTTAATGTGAAATTTGACAAGATAGAAAAATATCTCAAAATAGAGTCTGATACACAAGTAACCCATTTTATTAGCCTCAAGCACTATTACTGGAACCTAAAGCATAGATAAGAAAGCACAGAGAAAATGGAATTGAACACTGAAACTATTTAATTAACCCAGAAGAAGGCAAGACAAAAGGAACAGCAGGGGAACAGAAACAGGAGAGAAAGGGAGAAAACAATGAGCACTGTGGTAAATTTATCACAAACAATCTAACTGAGCATAAATTGAATGAGCGCCCAGATGAAAAGGCAATGAAGGAGCAAAGCCAAATCAAATTCTGTCACTTAGGCAATTTGAAAACATATGTTTCAAAGAACCAGGGAAAATAAAGAACTACCACACATACAGTAATCGTAAGGAAGCTGGTATGGTTATAATAACAATGGACAAAGTGGGCTTTATGAGACAAAGACCATGACAAGAAAAGATGGGGATTGCATGATAATGAAATTAGCAATATCCTATGAATACATAACAACATTAAACATATATGTAACAGATGATAGGCACCAAAAACCATGCAGCAAACAGCTGGCAGAATTAAGGGAGAAATAGATAAGTGTACAATTACAGTAAAATATTTTAACAATATCCTCTCAGTAAATGATAGAATAAGAAGAAATAAATTTTGTGAGGCTACAGAAAATATAAATAACACTAACAGCAAAATTGTCTTTATTAACATAGAAAATGACACCCATGAAAACAGTATGCATGTCTTTCAAGGGCACATAGACTATTAACCAAGACAGATCATATGGCGGTGGAATAATAGCTCCTATGAATTTTAAATGACTGAAGTATTACTTGTATTACATTCTTAATACAATGCTTTAGGCATTTGTCTCAGTCAATCTAATCAAATTAAGAATTACATTGTTGGAAAAAAATGGCACTTTGCTCTTTCATATCTGTCCATCATATTTCCTTAAGTCAATGTTTGACATAAATCCACAGTGTAGTTAATAGTAATACCATATAGTTGATATAGAAAGAGAAAGATTTAATATAATCTATACATTGAATTCTTGCATGTCTTTAATCACTGTTATAAGTATAAATATTTTTATTAATAATTTTCTTATACGGAGAGTATTTTATTCTCCTATGGTTATTAGTATTTTAAGTTTTAGTTCTCAAAACTCATCAGTATTTTAACTATTTGTCCTTCACTAACATGAATTTATTTATTATTTCTGGTATTCTAAACTTTGTGGTATATAAACATTTTCACTCATGGAATGTAAAATATATTATTCTAAATTTTTTCACTGAATGTTCTGAGATTTTTATATCTTTATATTCCTGATTTCCATTTTGATATTTTTAATGAAAATTTCTGGACTTTTCCCACAACACACAGTTCACTGTAGTAAATTTCCTTTCAATTAAATAATAACTTGTCATATCTTTCTGTAATATTCAGTATCACACCAAGGTCTCTCTCCAAAGCATACAGAGTGGAGCAAAAGTAGATTTACAGTTATAAGCATGTGAAACGCAGAGTTTATTCTTGTATTATTATTTACTAATTATTGTATTATTTCCCATATGAACAACTATAAACCTACATTTGCCCCACCCTATGTATGATTATATTTCCCAATCAATTTTAAATACTAATTATTATGTTAGAGGCTAATATTTGCTTAGTTTTTGCTAATTAGAGACCTCTCTAAGCATCAACCTATGAGCTTGCTTTTCCTCTACAACATAATGTATTTTCATTGCCCAGAGTTTGTGTGGGGCAAACATGATGCTTTGCTGAAGATTGAGACTTGTATCTTCCATCACATAGCTGGAGTGTGGCAGAGTACACACTTTATAGGAGCAGCTCCACAGCACATCATTTTAACTGTGCCAACACATCACTCCTCGCAGCATACTTAGTAAAATTGTAAATTAAAATAAGCCTTCTCAACATTGCAGAAGTGCTCTTATAACTTGGTGATTGATGAAGCAAAGGAAAAAAAAAAACCACGCATCTCTTTCTTGGTTTCCATTGGTTAGGGAAGCTTGTCTTAGTTATATACTTATGGGTACAGCATTAATAAACCATCTATATACTTATGAGTACAGCATTAATAAACCATCAGAAATGAATTCATTTGAACCATGTCTTTGCTGGAGGAACAAGTACAATATTGACCTGTTCACAGTGAACACTTGTCAGAAAATAAGATACACCAAGGGAATCTTCTGTGAAATAACGACATTTGCACAACTCATACTTTTAGACATTGCAAATCATTAATACTTAGTTAATTGTAACTTTGTTGTTTAATGGATATGATCTTAGTGGATCACATAGAATTCTTACCTGGAGGGGTATACAACATACAGGTTGACTTCATTTCTGCACAGTAGAAGCACTTATGAGACATGTTAGAACGTTTTCATGAAGAACCACAGCTGGAGGTTGTTTCAGTAAATCTGGTGTTTCCAGAGATCTATATTTTTAAAAAGCTAATACTTAAGACACATCAATATTAAACACCTTTGTGCTTATTATCATGATATTCTTTTAAATAACAATGGAAACATAAGTAACTGTATATCAAAGTTTGTTTTATTTCTTTAAAAAAAAGACCAAAATATAAGTTTATATTCAATTCTTTCTTTTTTCTTTCAGGAGCAAGAGCTATCTAAGGTATTTGGGGAATAGAGACTGTTGCTTGCACTAAAATAAGAATCCAATAATTAAACTGTATTTTTAAAATCCACATCAGTATGCTGCTCTGATATAAACATAGCCCAGTACAGTCAGTAACAAGCTAGGTGGTTTCTTATTGCACAGAGCAAGCCAATCTTGCCTGCTCATGCTGGGATGCTCCTTTCATCTGTGGACTGACTTACTTTCTGCTTTTCACTATGTAATAAAACTACATAGAAAGCCCTCTCTGTACTTCACGCATGGACTCCTGCGTGGAACCCACCAAGGGTCACCCAGAGCCCGTGCATCAGATGATCTACCTGAACACAGTGGAAGGGGAACTCATTAAAGTTTATTCACTTGTTTATGATTATGAACTTTGTGCAAAACTTTTTTTTCTTTTCAAAATATCTTACTCAAAGCTTCCAAGCAAAATATGACAATAGCACATTGAGAATCTTGGCAAAGGAGAAAGTAGTCTGTTATGTTAATGGTTGTGCGTAAAGTAGGAACACAAACACACCAATTTTGTTACATGTATTTTTAGATTTTTATTTTTCCTAGATTTGCTTCCTTCCATATTTGTTTTGCTACATTTGTCATTGAATTGTCTTAGATCAAGAGCGACAATCTTTAGTGAGCTCTACCCTGTGTTCCCAAGCTAATAAGGCCCTATTGTACCTTCCATTCTGTATCACTCACTCTTAATTTTCTGTATGGTTCTAACCACTGATGAAATAATCTTATAGAAACACTCTCTTTTTTATAACTGTATAAGATGAGGAATACTGTTCTGTTTACTGTTTTATATTTAACACCTGAGACAGTAGTTAGAACAAAACAAATATTCAAGAGGTATACTGATTTACATGAATAAAGAAAAAAATACTACATTTATCCTGTTATTTGACATTTATAAAAATTTTTTACAGAATAAATCTACTTTAATTTTAAATAAATTAAAAAATATTATTTATTAACATAATAAAATAAAGCAATAAAACTCACTTATATAATCTATATGTTAATAAATTCCATTAGATTTTTGAGCACAATAATTTTTAGAAATCTATTATAGATTTTGGCTAGATCAAATCATAGTCTATTGCAATTTAGTATTATATCTTCATTTTTTCCAAGAAAAATATTCAAAAAGTCTCCCCTTTCAACTTTAACATAATTATACTTTATTAAATTTATTACTGGATGAAAAATAAATAAAATAATTTTATGTATATATGAGATTAAAAATGAAATTGTTCTGATGGCTGACTCTGAAACTAAAATCTTTGCCACAAGTAAAAAAAATATATATTTTTATATAGTTTGGAGGCAAGGATTCAAAAAGAAAGATTTAAGGTTCTGAAGCTATTCTATAAGATATTCTACTTATGATACATAACACTGTCCATTTGCCAAAATGTTCCAAAATTTGAATTTCACAGAAAAGAGTGAACTTTAACATATGCAATTAAAACTTATTTAAATGGTCAGAGAGCATTGATATAGAGTGAGAAATGTAACAAGAAATCTAATTCTGTAACAAATGAATACCTGTTTAAAAATACACACACACACACACACACACACACACTGACAGGGATGGGGTAAGACTTTGACATAAGTACCTTTGGACGAGTGGTGTCTATCAAAGCTTTTGATAAAACAAACTGCACATAAGCACTATACTCTAGTTCAGTGGTTCTCAACCTTCATAATGCCGTGACCCTTTAATACAGTTCCTCATGTTGTGGTGATCCCCAACCATAAAATTATTTTCGTTGCTACTTCATAACTGTAATTTTGCTACTGTTATGAATTGTAATGTAAATATCTGATATGCAGGATGTATTTTCATTGTTACAAATTGAACATAATTAAAGCATAGTGATTAATCACAAAAACAATATGTAATTATGTATGTGTTTTCCGATGGTCTTAGGTGATCCCTGTGAAAGAACCGCTTCACAGTTGATAGTACAGTTTCCTTAGGAGAATGGGTTAATGCTATATGTGTATACTGGGCTGAACAATTAAGTTAATAGATCACAGATAGTGGGAGGCAGGTGCCTCACTGTTGGTGATTGATGAACAAAGGGAAGAGGCCAGAATGGCTGTGATGATGGAAAAGAGTTGGAAACATTAGTAGGTACGCATGCTTAGCTTATTTTAGATACTGATGGGAACCTATAGAGTGTATGTGTGAATGTGTGTGCATATGTGCACAGGATTTCATAAAATGAGCCTTTATCATGTTTCTTTCAACATTATCTTTTTCAGGATATAAAGTTAATAATCTTTTAAACCATTAGAAAATGATTAAGTTATTAGGAAGCCTTGCATTTAATGCCTAAATAAGGCTTAATTATTTTACTTTTTTAAACAAAAGTATACATCTTATATAATAAAGTGATAATTCAAAAAGTTAGTTTTGTTGATATTTTATACAATATGCTACATTGAATTAAACTGTTGGGCAAAATTAATTTTTTACCTCACCTCTTCTCTGTTACATTTTCAATACACATTGTTTATGTGTTTTATACACATTGTTTCTCACTCAGATATCCCTTTAAAATAATCCCAACTTAGTTTGTTGAATAATAAACATACTCCTTTCCAGGGCACACCAGTAAATAAAATAATATTTCAAGAGTTTAAAGAACAGCCTTTTACAGGAAATTGGACAAAGGTATTCACACAATGTGGTAAAAAGTAGAAGGGGTATTGTGGTTGCTGTATGTTGAAATCATGTTATAATGCCTATTTTTAGTTGAAACTGGAAATATAAAAAATATTTCAAAAGTGATGCCCTTTCCTAGTGGATACTATATATTAATAGAAATGATTTTATTATGAGTAAAAAGAAAATAAATAAAGGAATCATTTTACTGGATCTATTCTAGACATTAAAGGCATTCAGCATTTACACTGAAGGACATTCATATCCTAAATCCATGAATAAGGAAAACAAAGATATTTAAACAAAATGCTTGGCATAGTAGCTGAAGCATTTTATTTTCCCTAAAATATATGCATAGTTGTTTAAATTTACTACTTTACCAGTGTGTCAGTGGACAGCTGGTCTTAGGCTATAGAAATAACATTAATTGGATGCACATAATAGCTGTTTTTTAACCACCCAATGTGATAGAACTTCACATTTTTTATGTGAAAGTAGATTATTTCTAGTAACCCAATAGACATCAACTAAATTTATATTATGGAAAATGAAAAAGTTGACTTGAAAATCTGAATAAAAAACTAAAAATAATAATATAGTATGGAGTATTTTGGGCTACTGGAACTGGAGAAAAAGCAAACATCACAAATCAATTAAATATAATTTAATTCAATATATACTTATTGAATACTTTTATATACCAGGAATTACACTGGATCTCTTCAAGCAGACACCTACACACAAAAAAAAATGGAGACTGGGAAAATGGACAATGGCTGATTTTAGGGAATTCAGAGTTTAAGAACTACAGTTCACATCCTCACATCAGAAAACCAGTTAACAGGCATAGGAATTATTATTTTTATGAAAGGACATTGACTTGAAGTTAGCTTACATTAGTTCTTTTCACTGTACTATTTATTACATAAAAACAGTTACCTTCACTGAAAATAAAATTTGTACATTAGGAATTCTGTAGAAATATACATTTCAAAGTATACTGCTCCTAGTCTCATATTGGGAAATGATAAAATGTGTTGAAAAGTAAAAACAAGTATTTTGAACTTTCTCTTTGTGAAGACATGAATTGTTCTGAAACATAAATGAATTCCACTTATTTACTGTCCAAGAAACGCATTAATTCATATAAAAGCACTCTGCTTGAGATAAACAATGTTGCATGTAGAAATATGGTATCATTTATTTTCCCTTAACAACTCTCAGTAAAATAACTTCTCGTAATAAGCATCCAAGTTCTGTGACACTATGACTCATGATGGCTGCGATATTTGTCATACTCTCTCAGCTGGTATATTTTCTGTTAAAAATGATTTGTGAATCCTTATAAGACATTAGTGTCTTCCTGATCCCTTTTTTGGTATTATATGAATTGTTTTTATTGGAACTAACTCGCTGTTCTTGTTGCCTGTTCAATCTGAGCAGGTAGACACATTTTTGTGCACCCAAAGCTCCGGTAACCGCACGGCATGACATCACTTCTGAGCACTCACACAAGCTCCAACACCCTTTCGCTCCTCCCAGTTGTGCATGCCTGGCATTTACATTTATTGCCTGTGCCTGCCTTCCGTTGTGCTGAATGTTTACCAAAGACTTCTTTTTCCTTTTAGGGTCTCTGAGCCTACTTTTCACCAAGACATGGTTTTAAATTTCATGTGGTTTGCACAACCATTACCATTGGAAAGTGCAAGCAATAGCTAGCACTGACTCCTATTTCCCTGCCCAGGTCAGATTGCTGACCTGAAGCAGAAACACTGCAGGATACAATTCTGTAGGTATGGATCATATTTTATGTATTATTAAGAGCTGAAATGTTTGTGTATATGGTGTGTGTGTGTGTGTGTGTGTATGTGTGTGTGTGTGTGTGTGTGTGTGTGTGTGTGTGTGTTAGTTACTCAATATACTTATACCGGAGTCCTAGAAATATATTGAAAATAATTTACTTGGGTTCAGAGAGTATGACATTTTCGAAGGGTTGTGGGAAAATATCAATAGACACCAGTTATTTTTCTTTCAGAGATATCATAGTATTTCAGGGAGAAAAAGAGAATTGTAAACAAATGAAAAGAATGGGAAAGATAAGGAAATGTAACATAAAGTAGGAAAAGTAAAATAATTATTGAACAAATAAACACACTTGGGTAATATTATTAGATTTGCTTTCCTGATGATGATATTAAATATCCTTAGAGTATGGATGGGATGACACAAGTAACTCACAGGGATTAACTATTCATTAATAGGTGGGACCATGACAGGGATGGGGAACCTTTTTTCTGCCGAGGGACATTTGGATAGTTGGATATCATTAACAGGCCATACAAAATTATCAACTTAAAAGTTAGCCTGCCATATTAGGTCAAACATTTAATTAACTCACCCCTCATGCTTTGGCAGGGCCAGACCAGGTGACTTTGCAGACCTTAGACAGTCTGTGGGCCAGCCGTTCCCCACCAATGGACTATGACAAAAGACAAACATCACCCACCCACCCTGTCAGTCTTCTTCAGGAAACATTCTAACTCTCATTCTCTCTCTCTCTTTCTTAATTTTGTCTTTAAGCCTTTAATTTGTTGTGTGCAGAAAACATTTATCCATTTTGTTTTTTAGTTTTTAAAGATTTTGTTGCACATCTTCCCAAGAGGGTACCCTCCATCCATAATACCTTTTTCCTATGATAAATATTTTATCATACTTGAGATAGAAACATTAGCTCACCTCAAAGCGCATAAAGATTTAATTGGAACATTTCAGCCAAGATAGACAACTTGAAATGAATATCCTCTGACCAAGAAGGGCTTAATGTTTCCCAAAGGCCTAACTTTGCACAGGCTGCGTTCTGTCTGCAGGCCCTGGCCTCCCTCTCCCACTGGTTCTACAGAGTCCAGAAGGTCTAATCCCAGAGGCCCACCACCTCCCTTTTTTAAGAAAAGTTTTTCTTTCTTTTCTTTACATTTTCTTATTTCCTTTATTTCTAAAGTATAGGCTTTATACTTTATTAAATTATTTCTGCCCTTTTGTGATATAAATATTTTTAGAAACCTCTTGCTAGTGTCACAGCCAAGAGATGTTGTTCCTTAGGACCTGGAAGCCATCCCTCTGAAATAGTCATGAAGGGAGACAGGGTCCACTGTGCCAGGAGTAGGAGCCTGACTTCCATGGGTGCCTTGCTCTAAGTTTTGAAACAACCTCCTGTACTTTCCTCTGGGTAAAGCCAGTTAGAAAACACAGGTAGCCTATGATTACACAGATATTCTCTCCCCCCCACACCCCCATTTTGCTGTCATGCACTGAGATAATTTTAATGAATTTAGCCACCTGCTGTTCTCTAATACTTTGCTTGTCGGATTGTTCAGAAATTTCAATAGGCATGCATATTTCAGTAAGGTATTGCAATATACTAACTATAGTGAGCTCTGCTGCTTCCCACAAGACTATTTCTCATCCATCTGCAGTCTGGCTATGTGCTTCTCCATTTTCATCTTCTAGGCTCATTCATGAGCTCGTGAGCATCTGTCCATTGTCCAGGTAGCTGGACCACGTGGCTGGGTTCTTTACCGTGATTCAGAGGCTTGGGATTGGTTTGGACTCAGCTAGTGTAGTATGGGGATGACTCATCTGTTTTCCATGTACTTTCACTTTCTCATAAGTAGTCCCACCAAGACAAGTTCTCTAGCTCATCCAAAGATGTCCTCATGGCCACAGAACAGAAATAAGAAAGAGTAAGCCATCACAAACTCGTGCAAAAAGGGAAAACAAAAACATACACGTATATTTTAACTCTAGAGAGCAAGCAGTTTGTAAATAAAGTTTTCTAATTAACCAAGTTAATTATCAAGTCAGCGTCGTGGACAAGGACATTGTAGGGAAAAGCCAGGAGCCTAGGGAAGCATGGTGCTGTGAGATAGCCATCAAGCAGATCATCCTTCTAGCTTCTTGACTTTGTCTTTATCCTACCTCTGCAAATTATAATCAAAATCTTTATGTCTTATAAAAATTAGAACAACATATCCAGTAATCCTAATTCCATGGATTCCAGATCTCTTATGCAAGAACCCAAATTATAAGAAATTTTTGAGGCCATTGAAGCCTTCAATTCTATCAGCTTTTCACTGTGTCTCACCCAGTTGGTGCACTCACCTCAATTTTATCCTGCTTAAACTCCAGGGTCAGGTGTGGTAATTTGGTCCTCATGTATGTGTTTGAGTCTTCTGCACCTCTCTCTCTCTCTCTCTCTCTCTCTCTCTCTCTCTCTCTCTCTCTCTCTCTCTCGTCTTTCTCTCTCCTATATGAGTTTGACAAAGATCACCATCCTGGCTAAATCTATTCCTGCAATTGATGTGGCTTGAAAAATACACAGGCACACTGATTGATTTTATTTCAAGTATATGGTCACAAAAACCAAGAGGGCTGTTAATACTGTCAAACACTTCCATTGTACTCCCCTAGTCCATTCGCAATGGCCTTGTTCTGGAATCAGAGACCTAGGTACTTATATGTCCCCTCCTGCTCTCTCCTCACTCCCTCATACAATCCCACCCCCTTCTCCAACCTCAGTTGACAACAGTTCAAGCTATATACTAGCAATTCCAATTATCCTGAATTTTATCTGTCTTCTCTTACATCCAGTTTTTCAGAACATTTATCAAGCACTTATATCCTTAATGTGACTATTTCTCTCTCCTGTTATCCTGGTCTAAATCACCATCATCTCTCACCCCGATTATCACAATTGCCGGCTAACAGATTCCTCTACCTATATTTACTCTTCACTCTGTTTTCTCACAAAATGCCACTTGTGCTAAAGTATCTCATTGTATCCAAATATTCAGTGTCATTCTCTGTAAAAGGATAATACTTCCTATTATAGTAGCAAGAAATAAGCCAAAGAAATTCTTCTTTGACCAGAAGATATGGTTTGGTAAGTAAAATGTGAAAAGGGATTTATGTTATATTCAAGATGTTTTATCAGGCACACCATAGTTCAGCTAGTCCTCCTTTCATCCCACCAAAAGAATGGCAAGCCTCAGATAACAGCCACCACTTATCTTTTGTCCTGGAAAAATATAAATCATAAAGAAGCATAAAAGTGGACCTGCAAAGGGCATGTGTCATGAATGAAAAAAAAATATTTGTTATTCCAAGCCAAGGAGATTTCACTGTTGTTATATCACTGCAGCATAATATAACACAATCAGACTCATATAGAAATTAGTACACTGAAGTGGGGTGTTACCACTAAAAAGGAACTTAAAGTAAGTGGCATTGACTCTGGAACTGGGTAGTTGGCAGGCCAGAAAATGCTATTGAAATCTGCCAAGATGGTAATTTAGTTAAGCATTTAGTAAACCTGAAAGAGATGATAACCTGGAAGCTAGATAATGTTCTTGTTGAGTCTTTGGTCTTTAGTGGAGAAGTTTAAAAACAGAATGTTATTAATAGATTTTTTGTTATTTGTCTGTATTTGACATGGAATTATATGAGCTAAGAAATAATTGCCAGGCTTGTAAGCAGAATTAAGGGGTTCATTTGTTTCCCAGTGAATAGCTAAAAGAATATTGAAACGTGTTTGAAAATCCAATAATTGATTAATAGTTTTATTTATGATAAGAGTTTTGTTTAAACATCCTAATTTATTAAGATAACACCTATTAATTTATTTCAATGAGTTGGGCGTGGGCTGAATGGTGGATGCAGCCTTATTAGGAAATCCTGCTGAACTCAAGACAGTTGAAATTAAATATAGAAGGAGAAGAATGTCTTGTAAAGAATTGTGAGTATGGGGATTGACTGATGAAATAGACAGAAAATAAAAAACGAACAAAAAATTCAAAAAGGTTTAACTTTAAAAAGAACTATAAACTGGATTAAAGAAACTGTGTGTTATTTATATGACTACTGGATGATCAAATTTCCACCGGCAATACATATGGCTGAAAAAAATTTTGCTCAGCCCCCACAGAGGGCATATTGTCCAAGTCACTCTTCAGGGATGGGGAAGGCATATAATGGGAAAAAAAATGGACCTCTCTGGTTGTAGAGCCAATAACTGTAGAGAAGATAGCCCTAGGGAGTAGATTATTGGAGGAAAAATTATGGGGTCTCATCAAGAATTATTTGCTGTCTCTAAAGTAGGTGACTTCATCGAACCCAGCTGAGCAGTATGCCTGCTATTTGCCAAAGTCTGCTGGTTTTCCTCTATTCTTCCTCTTTCTGAGTGGAAGCATTCACTTTAGTCTTTCTGTTTCTGGTCCACTTTGCATATTGGGATGATCACATTGGTAATTTAAATTGTCTGTTATGAAAAAAAATTTAAGGTACTTAGTACGAACAATGTAACAAAGAAAAGACAAAACATTATGCAAAAATTAACAGATATAAAACTATACGATACAAAAATTGCTTAAGGGAATAACTAAATGATGCTGAGGATTAAAACTGGTCTTGAAATCAGTGATATAAAATCAACTTCATAGAATAGTAATGCAAGTACAAATAATTTGCCTAATTATTTGCTTTCAAGTAAAACTATTGCTCACTTTTCCTATATAGAATAGTAAATAATTAATTGAAATGATTTAGAACTGATTAACCAGAGTATATTCTGTAAAAAAAAAAAATTCAATAAGCTCACCTCTCCCATTAAAAATTGGAAGTTGGATTTTTGTGTGTGAGTGTGTGTGTGTGTGTGTGTGTGTGTGTGAGATACTAGTTTTAGAAGAAATAAATTGCTCCTTATTGATTTTTAAAAAGAGAATGAGTTTTACAATCTAATGAGTTACTTAACAGTTATAATCTTTGTCTATATGTTAGTTGACTTGGTAATATTGTGACTATTTCCAGAAACCCTGAAAAAAAACAGTACATCAAAGTTCATTATGTCCAAGTTTAGCTCAACATTTACTACTAATTGATTAACATTTAAAAACACATGACTAAGTTTTCCATCTCTTAAATTAAGTAATTATATAGTATTTGTATTTTGGAGTAACTATGACATAAAACACAAAAATGTTTCTGTTATACCAAGTTCCATTTTAGGTAATGTTTAAGACAGCTTTCCCGGAAACCAAATTGGCTTTCCAATGGCCTCTGATTGACTATTATAAAGTTCTTATTTATTAATGGAATTTTAATTACTTTAGTAAGGATGTAATCTTTTCATTTTACCTACTATCTCCTCACCATCTCCTATTATGTATATCTAGTCCTTCTCTTTGCAAACTTAGACCTGCCCAAAACAATGAGTATTTGATTTGTTTTATCCCTGGTTTAGGCTATCTAAATTTATATTTTAGGACTTTCTACCAGTATTTAGGCAAGTATGGTATATAGCTAAAATGAGAACTATTTGTACTTTCTCTTGATTGAAGATATGTGAGGAACTCCAATAGTGAATCATCCACCAGAAACACCCTTCTAGAAAACAATGGACAGTGATTCAATGTTTTCCTGAGCAGAACGCGAGGGCGATTTCTTTACTGGGTTCTTGTCCAGATGGATGCAAAGAATAAAGCCAGGGACAAAAGGGTGGTAGATGAAAAGTGTGGAAATTTATTGGAAGCAAATACAGACTCCCATATAGGGAGGGCGCTCCAAGGGAGTAACCCACTAAGCTCCTTTTCCGTAAGGTTTATAAAGGCTGTAGTTCGTTATCCGTTCACACTGCCTTCTAAGTGGTCACTCCTTTACAGAATATCAGCTTCAAAGCCCAAACCCCGCATGGTGCCCCCTTCTTTCTCTCCCCCTTCAGTGGTAGAATTCTCTGTCTCCTGTGAAAACCTGTTTTCCTCTTTCTCCCATTTGTTGGCATTTCTCTATCCTGTGTGAAAGTTTGTTTCCTCCCCCTACCCATACCCTGTGGCTTTTCCTTATCTTCTGTGAATAGATGTCTTCCTCTCCCCTTATTCTGTGGCACCCCCCCCCCCCTTTCTTTCTGTGAATGTATGCCTTCTATGGCTCCAAGCCCTCTCCTATTCATTTCTTCCTCATGAACCCTCTTTATTCCTAAATTTCCCTAAACCTGCCTATTTTATCCCTAAAACTCCTTTCAATAGTAGTATAAAAACAGATTCCCTTATTGATATTTATAGGATTATAAATGCCAGATAAGTAACCTCTCTGTGACCTCTGGCATAGATGTTACACAATGACATTAAATCATAGTTTTCACCTTGTCTCTACACTACAGCAAACAGCATTTTGATTGATGGCATCTGACTTATCTATGATCCTAAGGCCAATAGTCTTATCAGAGTGTGTTAAAAGAGGCAAAAGTTTATATGTAGATTCTGAAATTTACAGAATGGGTAGATTATATCCTTATCATTTAGTTAAACAATAAAGCATGGCAGTTCATACAGATGACAAATATGATCTCACTGGACAAGAATAAAATAAGGAAATTCCCAACTGAAAACCTGTGCTTGAAAGATATAATATCATTTTTTTCTAAACTTAGATTTGCCATAACCAAAGAAGATAAAAAGAATTGCTCTTTGAGAGAGAAAAATTAAATTGCACAGTAGTACTTAGCCTGTCAGAAAATGAGATTAAAACAATTCCTACTGAAGAGATCTGCCCAGAAACAAAATAGAAGGGGGGAAAAGAAAGCTCTAGTCACATTATAAAAAGTGCAGTTGAACTGTAATCTATTGGGTATTGATTCAATGGAAATTTAGAATTCATATATGTTCTTAAAAACCTGTTTTCTATTTTTAACTGGGAATTAAGATCTTAGGAGAGTGAAAAAAAGATAGAAAATCAGCATTAATTTCTTTTCATGGTAAAGCTCAGCACCTTAAAAATATTCATTAAAATATGGAGTTTTTGCTTTTTGTCTCTGACAGTTTTTGTGACAGAAGTTTCCCCATTGTAAGTGCCAAATTAGTATTCAGGTTTTATTTTCATCAGGATCTTGCACTTTTGCAGTGGAATGAAAAGTCATATGTTGGAATATGAGCATATACTTTCTGTTATTCTTCCACTTGACAGTTTCCAAATATTAAAAAGGGTCATTTAGCTTAGGAAAATTCTGTTTGATCATCATGTGTTATTTTTTTAACTTGTAATATTTTAGAGTTTTGTTGCATAGTAATATACCTAAAGCACATCTTTTTTCTTTATGTGGTATTTCAATATATTTCATGCAGTATCTAGGATGATAGATTTTCAATTTTGTAGAATTAGAACAAATCATTAACATAGACTGTCTTTATGTAGACAGAGCAATGGAGCAATACAAATATTTTTCTCCAAACAATTTAATGTAAATTATAGTAACATAAAATGTTTTCAATGGCAAGAAAATAATCCCTGGGTGAATTTTTTGGGGACGGATCTAATTGACTCTTTTTCTTAGTAAAGTTCATGTTACCTCCATAAAATCTTTGTATGCAAGTCCCCCGGCCTGTGGTATTTTGTTATTTCAGCACTAGTGTACTAGGTGTTTTTCAGCTCCATGCTTGGGCAATATACAGGGTAGAAGAGAAGAAACAAGATTTGAAATGTAGTAGCCAGAAGCTAGTATGAAATATTCTTAATTTTAAAGCACACAGCAGTGGAAACTAGCGACAGGAGTCAGGCCTGGTGTGTGCAGGTGCATAGCTTGGAGGTCTAGATGCAGGTGAGCCCAGTGGTACAAGTCAGTGACAGTAGACAGGGCAGAAGCAGGGCCCAAAGGAGCCACTGGAGCCTTGCTCATCAATGTGCATGGCTGTGGATCACAGCCGTGGAGGGTTTTAAGGCAGTGGGCTGGGGGTGGCAGTGGAGGGAGGATTCAGGTGCATGGCTTGAGGGGCTAGCTGCAGGTGAACTGGTGATGCAGACCAGTTATTGCAGATATGGCTGAATCCAGGTCCCCCAGCAGCTCTGGGTCTTGGCTGTTAGTCTGCAGTGCTGTAGCTGAATGATCATAGTGGAGGAATCAGGTGCACACCTAGGGGAGCAAGCCCAAAGCATGTGCACAGGGCTGGCAGTCCACCCTGGTTGTCTAGGCTGGCACCTTGCGCTTGGGTAGCTGCAGAGACCTGGGAGGGCTGCTGGTAGGGATCCAAGGCATTGGCTGGGGGACAGTGGATGGAGGGAACAAGGAGTGACACTCAGTAACTGGCATCTGCAAACATTTGTACCTATGAGGCAAAAACCCCTGAGACCTGCTGTGGTCCATGACAGTTCTGGTTTCTTCAGTGACAAAAGCTGCTGGGTTGTCTGAGAGCAGGTCACTGGGACCCACCATCACTCTAACTGTGCAGCTTCCAGGACCCCCTGCCCTCCTTCCTTGTTCCCAGAGGTCTCTGGTCTTCTATGTGGCTCAGCTTCACCAGACTTTGGGCCCTCTGAAGGCCCATAGAACTGGTCACTCACCTGTTCTCCCTCACCCCAGGAGGGGACCCTTTCTAGCTGAGGAGGTCGTCCTAGTTGCTCTGAGTAGTGCTGGCCTGGGAGATGGAAGATACAGGCAAAATGAAGCTGTTCTTCCTTCTCTTTTAATGTGGTAATGCTCAGGTTTTTTGTTCAGATGCGTTGATGAACTTTCTTAAGTGAACTCCAGAGCTCTTTTTGTTCCTGGATGGCTGGCCAATTGTTGACCTTTGTGGGGACAAAGAATGTGTCTTCTACTTGGCCATCTTGGTGACTTTTGGGGAAACAAAGGGATAGATTTGAAAGTAAAAGAAAAAATATTTTCATGATGAATTGAAAGGATAGTAAATTACGTTTTGGAATATTTTTTATGAGATCTATGTATTATAACTTTCTGAGGTTTTCAGCCAGTGTGTGAAAGAGGCTTCCATTATGGTACCTGCAGCATTTGGAAAATCCAGCGCTCAGAAGTCATTTCAGGTAACTTAGGTTCTGTGTTTGGGAAACTCTAGCTACCTATCCCAGCATTGTGTTTCTTCATGGCCAACACCGGCTTTCTCCCTGCCTCTAGCTCCCCGGTATACCCGGTACACAATAATTGTCTTAGAAATCATTTCCAGTTATGGTCTTCCCAGTGATAAAATACATTGCATCTAGTTATTTTTTACAGATAATTTGAATGCTTTCATTATCCTGTATTTACTACTTATCAAACCTGTCTTGAAAATCAGTGTGCACTTCATCAACACCAGCAAAGCTTGCACAGACAAGAGCCTATGAGTCTTAAGTGATAATTACCACAGTCTAATGAATTGCATAAATCATTTCTAATGAAGGGAAATAAACAAGTAAGCTGAGATGAGCACATTAATAACTTAGATTTTTCAAAAGCAATGAATAATTTAATTTATATGGTATATCCACAGACAGTAACAACTTAGATTTTATTTGTGAACTAATTAGCAGTTAATCTAAAGGGATATAACTTATCTACTAGCAATATTTTAAACTGAAAAGTAAAGATTAATTTTACCTTCAATGGAAATTATTCTGATAATACAACATGATTTGAAAGTCAATATAAAGAGGAAGATTGATTTTAAGTTCATTCTGACAAACCTAGAATTTATTCCAAAGTATGAATTATCATGCTTCACAATTTCAAGTAATTTGTGACATGCTATAATATTTAGTGATTCACTCACTTAACTGATAATTGGATTTCATTTTTTATATATTTATGAAGGAGGGGTGGGGGTTGTAATTTCTATCTTTAACCTTTTCATTTGGATTATGAAAAATATATTATTCACCCTTCAGGTTTAGTTCGAAGGACATTCTCCTAGGTAAGAGAAAACTCAAATATATTAGTAAAACAGTTTTTTATTCTGGGTAGCATGAATATTATCTAGGCCAAAATATTTTATTTCTCTCAACTTTAGCTAATTATCATCTTCATTCAACAATTAAGTTTGAAAATAGTATTTTTTTTCAACTCAGTAAGCATACACTTTATTCCTCCATTGAAAAATAAAATAGCCTATCAAAGTAGTACTGTCTCAGATTTGAAGTCTACACATTTTCTCATCTTTTGGTTTATTCAACAACCGTGCCCCACACTCTGTGCTAAGATTGGTGACTTGAAATGACCCAAATATGACCTTCATCCCAAGGCATTTCTAGCTCATGGCAAAAATGAATTATATTAATAAATAAGTACAATTTAATATAAATGCCGTTTTTATGTGATTTATGCCTACAACTTCATATCCAAGGAAGACTCATGCCATGGCTAGGCCACAGAAATTTTATTCACTGAGGAGTTTCTCAAATGAGTGAATTGGAAGTTGTCAATTCCCGAGATATAAATGAAACCTAGAGCCATTTCAGAAATCGAGTATACCATGCCCCATCACAATACATGTACACAGATAGTACCCAACAGCAAAACAACGATCAGCTTCAGGGACTTAACGGCCACCACAAATAAGTCTGAATAGTCAGAGAGGGTGGCAAGAAGCCAATGCTGAAAAAGAACTCATGTATGGATAACAACATCAAATGTAAGGGGTGATTATCATTTAAAAAATGCTAATATTCTTGGTTTACCTTTTTAAGTTAACCTACTTAGAAGGTGCACTAGTTAAACCTAAAGAACTGAAACAGAATAGGCTAATTTTAATGTTTGGAGATTCATGAAGAACTGTCTTGTTACAGTATTATTTCTAACAAGCTCTTCTTGCCATACATATATTATTTCTGGTCATCTAATTATTGACTGCAATTTTTATTCATGCTGCAAGGGATAAAAATGCTTATTACTTGTTTCATTTTTTTTTGTTTTCCCATAGAATAATTTACCAAATTTGAGAGGATAGTTGCCTTTATTGATGAATTTTAGGTATGCAGTATTTTTTAAGTTTAATCCTTTTATGAGGAGAGAGCTCAAGGGCCCCTTATCTCTGATCACTTTTCCTCCAGAATCAAGACATGTTACTCCAAGATTTTAAAGTAGTAAATTCCAGGAAACATATGGAATAAGTCTCTAAGGAACTGTGGTATAACAAAAAAAAAATAATGTAGATTTTCTCTTTGTCACTGTTCTTGGCACAGAGCTTCTAAAACTCTTGGAGTTTCTTTATTAACAGGAATGTCTTTTACTTTATTATTCATAATGAGTTCCTCCTGATCATTTCTGAATATATACCAATGATATGACTCTTGGTGGGCCCCTATATGGCTTCAGGATGGGGGCAGTACACCAGAGAAATCAACCCTGTGATTAGTGGGTTGAAACTTTCATCTCTAACCCCAACCTTTGGAGGTTGGAATTTGAGTTCAATCACTATGGACCAATGCTTTAATTAATCATGTCTATGTAATGAAACTTAGGTTAAAAATCTGACAAAAAGATGAGGCTAAGGCAGCTTCTGGCTGGATACCAAATTCATGTGTGAGACAGGTGACACAGTGCAATGCCCAGGGGACTCAGGGCCCCTGTGCTAGTACCTCCTCTAGAGTTTCCTAAGTTCTGTGAGTCAATCTAGCTAATTATTAAACCTGGGGAGAGGGTCATGGAAACCTCAAATTTATAGTTTTTCCAAATACAAGTATGGTAGCCTGAGGACCCCATCCGTGGCCAGCATCTGAAGTGAGGGCAGTCTTAAAGTACTGAACCCTTAATCTTTTATATGTGCATTAATTCGTCAGTTATAGGACATCCAGTGGGTGTCCTGTTGGAGAAATAGAGCATTGTTTGGAAAACCATTGAGTGACATGCCAGAGAGCCTGGGAAGCAGTACTAGACCAATATAAGAGATTATTTACTTAAATAAGGGACCTTAATCAGGTCAATGCCTGTTTGGAAAACAAATAATTCATTTTATCAGAATCATAAATATTAATGTTCATAAGACATTTCACTAGGGTCAATTTTGGAAGGATATGTAAGAAAACAAATGAAAGCAAAAATAACAGTTTTATCCCTACATGTGGGAGGAGAAAAAAGGAAACCATTTAGTAAGCCGTTCAAGGTTTTCAAAGTTTAGCTGTGTCTACATTAAAGAAGAGGGGAATGGAAAGGGGACATCAGAGGAAGCAGCGCCTGGACTCACTGCTGATGGAATCCAGAAGGTAGAGAGGAATTTCTTCTGCAATTGAAGTCCAGGAAATTGAAAAGTTTTCTGGGAGAAAGAACAAAACTTTAGGCAGGGAGGCTTCTGAGGACACAGGTTTTGGAAGTTTCAGCAACATCCCTCAGTCAGAAATATCTGAGTGAGGTTCTCCAACTGAGACAGAGGTGGTGAAAAGAAACAAATCCACCATGGGAAGGAGAAACCTCAGGCTCTCAGAGAAGAAGAGAGGAATCCCTGAGAAGAAGAGAACAGCAAGTTGTGTTGAAAGATTAAGTAAGCCTCGGTTCCTTGTGAGGTTGGAGAGATACAGAGCTAATATAAACCACTCAGGCTCTGGCTGGTGTGGCTCAGTTCATTGGAGCATTATCCCATACACCAAAAAGGCATTAGAGCATATGCCCAGGTTTCAGGTTCAATCCCTAGACGGGGTGCATGTAGAAAGGCAACAGATCGATGTTTCTCTTTCTCCATTCATTCCTAAAAAAATTATGAACCACTCAGGGTTAAGTTGAGTCAGGAACAACAATGAAGGTCCTCATATCGAAAGAGACTAGAGACAGTTCTAACATTCAACTTAGCATCAGGACACAAAAGCATAAGGGATAAAAGGGGGGACATGAATACAATAGATTTTTTAATATGTAGATTGGTCACTAAGAAAAAAGTAAGTCACCATGAAAAATTCTCACTTTCAAGAAGACTGGACTATATAAATGCTGTTTTCTGAGAGTAGGAATGTTTGTTTTGATACTTGTTTGCCCCAGATATGATAACCAACATAATGAAAACCTCCTAGTCAAAGATTTCTCCCTGTTGGAGGTCAAGTGATCATTTATTGATATCCTGAACATTAAGAGGTCACCATCCTAGAAAAATGAAAAAACAAAACAAAAAACCTCGCAAGTCTCTTTATTTTCTCTCTATATACAATCCTATATAATAAAAGACTGATAGCAAATTTTCCCCTCAGGAGTTCAACCGACTGGGAGTTTGACTGCTCACTATGAAGAGTGATGACTACCAGAGGGTGGTGCAGAAAAAAAGAAGGCCCCGGCTAGCATCAGCAGCCGGGGGAAGGAAGGCCCTGATTGGCCCTGATAATTGGCCAGGCCTAGGGACCCTACCCATGCAAAATTTTGTGCTCAAGGCCTCTAGTTCTCCATAAAAATACACAGAAATATTCCACAGAGATGTAACACAACAATTAAATTTCAGTTAGAATCCAAATAAGATCAGAAGATAAAATTCAAACTCCAAATAAATGTCTGAAAAACATACATTTTCCTATGTTATATGAAAAAAGGTATTTTTAGAAAGCAATTCCTTCAAGAAAGTACAGGTAAATTGTGCTACATTGATTGATGAATTATTCCCTTGATTTAAGCGAACCATTGAGTTAAGTTTGATAACATTTTCACATGACTTCTTCTTGTGAAATTGGAAGTAGAAGTAACATGGTAGAACTCCAGAGAGGTCTCACTGTATACAACTCCAGAGAGGTCTCACTTACCTCATACCTGTCACTTGTAGTGAATCCAATTGAGAGCTGAGGGGATCACGGGAGGACATCACAGCAAAAGAAGAAAAGAGAGTTGATGGAAAGGCAGGTCGATGGTATTTGAAAATATTGTACTATCAATCTTCTGCACCCTAATCTAAAATTTATTTTTGAACCTGCACACATATTTGTTTTTTTGATCATTCCTGCAATTAAGTAAAAGTAGGAATACATTACTCTAATGCCTGTGTTGAATGATGTTTGGATTTGAACAGCAGAGAAGGGCATTGGGAGTTTCAGATAATCTTCCCCAATAGGTGTTTTGTGCTTTTATTATGTGTGTATTGAAATAAAGAGGTGAGTATAAGCTATTCTAAGTGATTGCCAAATTGGTTGATGACACAATCCAACAAGGTCCTCCCAGTTCTGTTACGAGTTATTTTATTTGGGGGTACACTCTGTAGCCAAGCTTTTCCTCAAAATTAGAAATTTCATTAAGAAATTTCATTAACTCTACATTTACTTCTATGTATACAGGTGTTTAGTATTTATGAAGCAATTCAGGATGAAAAACATGGCTCTTTTTCTTTTTAACAAAAGTTTGTTAATATAAAATTTGACCAATCCATGTATAAGGATTCCCAGGTACCGAATGAAAAGTTGAGACATTGCATGGGACTTGAATAATGGATAAATTGCCTTATCCACACCTCCAGTCTGTATTGCACTTCTTATTTTCTCTGCAATATCCTGAAACAACCTTGATATTCTTTGACATTTAGTTAGTAAGAATATATTTTATTAAAGCTCCTTACCTTCCCAGAGTATCATATTTCTGTTCTAATCTAGGATTGTGATAGATGAAATAGACTAGAAGTGAAGAGGGAAATTCCAGGAGAAAGGAAACCATCACACACACACACACACACACACACACACACACACACACACACACACCTCCCACAATGAGCTCCCTTCATTTGTAGGCTCATTATACAATAGAAATAAAGTGAAATTCCTGAGTAGAATTTGAAATAATTTTACACACGATTATTTCCAAGACTTTGAATTTTGCTGCTTTCCTTTTGCTGGGAATTTTTATTCAAACAGTTTTCACAGTAAAATAACATGAAATCTTAGGTTACTGTGATAAAAATTAACATGTGGAATTCTATCGGATTGTTTAAACAATACAAGTTCAAGCTAGCCAAGTGGAATATAATGCATGAAATTGCAATTTTTATTGGGATGCTGAGAAACAGAATCATTTTATTGTATAATCAGATTTTCACCACACACACACACACACACACACACACACACACACACACACATTATTCTACTAACTGGTAGTGTTTTCCATGGCAGATTTTGGAAAACACTGTATTAGAAGTATAATTTTTGTTTCTCCTCTCATGCATGTCTAGCAAAAGCAAAAGGTCTGTCTACATTCAACAAAGATGAGCATATGGCTCCTTCAATTACTCACAGAAAACAATCAGTAAAAGACATCAACCCTATTCATGATTCCCCCCCCCCTTAGCCCTCTCTCAAATACACAAGGCATGTTCTTGTGAAATTCATTCAATCAAAATTTACAAACATTTTCATTTACATATTCAAGATTAAAAATAATTTTCTACAGAATAAGTTTAAAAGCATTAAACAACATGTTTATTAATTATGAAAAAATAAATGGCAAATTTACCTAGAGAGAAAGCACTTTCTATATCTGGATACATTTATTAATTTAAATATTTACTGGCACATTTTCTGTGCCAGAAACTGAGCATCCTTGATACACTCCTTGTTTATTCTGAAGTTGATAATCTAATTTATCATAGGTTCGGCCTCTGAAATCTTAATGCAATGTTGATAAATTCAGAGATCTGTAAATGGGTTTGGGAGGATGTTGAACAATTTACATAAATTCTATAGGCTCATTCTGGGTAGGAATCAACCTAGACATGTACCTTCTCCTAGACATTCAGAGCTGAGAAACCCTTGAGTGCAGTGACTGTGCTGATTTAAATCTAAGAACAAACATACATGGCAAAACAAGGAAGGCACAAGGTTTTTTATTGCCCCCTTAGTAAGAGGACAAATAATGAAGAAGTGAAGGAGGAAGGGAAAGAGAGAGGGAAGAAGAAAAAGCAGTAAGAGTCAAAGAAAGGGAGGTTAAATTCTAAGAGTAGCAGAAAAGAACTTCAATGAAAAGAATGATGGAGAGTTGTAGATGGATCATGCAAATATGACTTGTTCTCAGGAATGGTATCTCTCTCTGACTAATCTCTCTACCTGGATGCTGATCTAAGTAGGATAAGATATGTACAAAAAGATATGACACCTTAAAAAATCTTTTGCACGTGTTAAATTAAAGCAAATACATTTAAATAGGCATATTAACCAATTAAGGAAGACAAAGATTATTTAACTTGGAGTATATCCTGCCTCCAAAATATTTCAAATTATTTATTTTGTCCTTGCCCTAACTGTATTCTTCCCACTCAAATGCCGCCACTCACTAATAGTATTTAGTACAGTTCTATTATTCCATCTTTTATTCCTACCTCTATATTTATTAACTGATATCACAACTCAAGGTAATACTATTTTTAATAAAAGCTTAATTTAATTAAGAAAAATATACTAAGAATGTTTTGTTAGTAATATTTTTGCATTTTTCAAAAAAAATGTAAACAAGATACTCTCCTTATTCTCCAATATAATACAATTTAGTTAAAATATAAGGCAGAAACCTGTATCACTGTTGCTAATACTAAAATAAATATTTCTACAGATTAATATGATGCAATAGATACTAAAGAACTTATTCTGGCATGCTATCACAAACACTAAATCTGCTTATCTGTTAAAGATTATTAAATACACATATCCTTCATGTAATAAATAAAGAGTATGCAAAGACAACAATATATAGAAGACCAGCAAAAAAAAAAAAAACAGTCTGTTTTGTTTTGTTTTAGTGAAACATTGGCTGTGTTTGACAAATGAAAAGGACTTTAATATTTTGGAGTGCATTACAGCAAGATAAGTGAAAAGGGTAGTCGTTGTTAGGAATGCTTTAACTAATAATGCCCTGAAAACCACAAGCATGGATTTCTCTAACACTTTTGGTATCACTGGGAATTTTGGCAGAGGGGAAATTTCTACCAAGAAGAGCATTCCCTGTTGGTAAATTTAACTTGGCAGCATAGGTTGGATGGTTGTGTGATTTATAGATGCCAATTGTCATAATGATGGAAGATTCTAAGAAAAAGTGAAATTGGATTCGAATTATTAAAAGCCAAAACAGAGATGCAGCCTAACGCTAAGCCAAAGAAGATAATTGCTAACAACATGGCAAACTAAGAGAGATTGTGGTAAAATACAATGGTCATTGCATAGCAGGCGATCCATAAGAGACACTTTGGAAGGTGGGGCTGGTGTCTATCCCAACCTTCCCTCTGCCCTGAACCCACCCCAACTGCTGTCGGCCTGGACTCATACCAAATCACAGCTCTCTTCTTCTCCTGATGGGCTCCTGAGCCAAGGGGAACAGCCTACTCCCACAGGCTACACACCCCTCAGGGAGATGCTTCCCCAGTGACTGATTGAACAAGGGGGTTCCTGGCTTCAGTCCCCTCCATATCAGGATCTGCTCCCAGGGAACACAAGCAGCACTTCACTGATTTCTAATTTCCCAGGGCATACCTGAAGCCTCCTTTATCTTTTTCAGTGTAGAGCTTCCCCACTCCACTATGGGGTAATTAATTGAGTTCCTTGTCACAGGAGGGAGGCTGAATAAGTAGTGTCTGCTTCTCATTGGGGTATTTATTTCCACAATGGAAATGAAAGCGAGGGAGTCCACAAACATTTACAAAATGTCAGAGTCAGTGAGGAGAATGTGTCATTTAAGACAACAATTTTGAGAGAAAGATAGAAATAATTGCAAGATCGTGGGTAATTGGAAGATCTTGCTATTCTTTTTTAATATGACGTTCCCTAGAGGCATTTTAAGGTAAAATATTCTATATCTTAATATTAAGCCAATCTAATTCCAACTATAACAAATTACAAGCAGAGTTAATTTTTCCCCAATTTAAAGAGTCTGATATATATTTTACAATGTATTCATTAGAGATATAGACTCTGATCTTTTCTCCTCTAGTTTTCAACCAATCTGAATGATTTCAGTATGAGCCAATAAGAATGCAATTGACCTCCACCCTCATTATATGTGATCTCCTATCATGGAATTCTGAGATGTAAAAGGTATATTGTATGCAAACTCAATAGCTTTGTTTAAAGAGAAGGGAACATTATTTTGTGCAACAAGCATATCATAGGAGACGCGTATTCAAATATTAGGATTTCTGGATTTATCTACCTGAAACGTTTTTCCTAAAAACTGCTTACATTGCAAAAAACTCAATTTTGCCCTTTAGAAGAAATTAACAATGATGATAATATATGGCAGTTGGTATCACCTGTGGGGATGGCTTTGTTTGGGCACCTGTCTGTCATCAGAGCTCTGTAAGGCTCACTAGAATGATCAGTTTAGCAAATAGGTGCTCAAAATTTCCGGCTGTGATGCTGGTCAAGTGTGCTCTTGACACCTAGGATTGCATCATCCTTACCACTGAAGGGGACCACATGGAGTAGCTCTGTTTGCTTTCCCAAGCCTGTCTTTGGACATAATTGCTTCTTATGATTTTTTTCCTCTTTAATCAGGCGCATGACTTACAGTCTCGCACACACATAAAAATCTCTGCAGTCTACCTCTATGCTCATCTGGGAACTTCTGTCTGACAAGAATGGAAAAATGTTGGGAATATTTTTCAAAATATTACTTCAAAATTGGGTCTCCTTTTAGATACACATGGAGGTTACTAATCATTCAATACAATGATTGAAATGTTATGAATTTTAAAGATAATTTATACTTTATAAAACTGCATATTCTTCCCAAGTCTTTCCACGAAGAAATTATCAAAATATGTAAACTCATTCTTTATTGGAAAATAGGAATGTGGCTTTTAGAAAACAATTTGCATTGCTATGAGAAAATGTGTATATAAATATATTTAACTGTTAAGGAAATTTTATTCAAAAAGTTTCTTAACATTTGGGGCCTTTAAAAGGCAATTTCATGGGTACAGACCATTACTAATGAATATTCTATTAAGGAAATAATATGTAGTGTTTCTGGAATAAGTGAAATGATTTTAATATGTGTGCCAAGTAAGTGAAATGTGTAGTGCATTCAATTCCCATGTATTACTTGGGGAGTTTTACCAAGGATTCTGAAGTATGAGGGTCCCTGGATGATTTTACTGTCATTTAAAAACTATTAAAATTACAGTTATTCAAATGTCGCTTAAAAAACTCATTCAGTTAAATGGTTCTTTGTACCAAAAATAAATTGTTCTGTGCAATGAAGCAACACTTTCAAACTAATTCAACTTTGCTCTGTTGACTCCAAATCAAGTTGATACATTATGTTTCCTGGCAAGATGTTGACTTGAAATACTCTAATAAATTGTGCAATTTTCATTTTCAGATAGCTTTTAGAAATATAGTCATTGAATAATAAAAATATGTGAATCTATGGAGAATCGACAGGTCTCTTAGTACACTTTATTGGAAATAAATGTATGATTTATTGGGGTAAAATCTTTGAAATAAAATTTAGATTGCTACTCTATGAACTCCAAATTAAATAGTTATTTTGTGATAATTTTTTAAAAATTGCCAAAGCACATAGTGTGAGAATTTATGATACTTTAAGTGGTAATGCCAAAAACATGTGACAGAGCTTGAATCACCTGTATCAGAAATTAGAATGCTGTATATTTTATTACAGAATATAATTTTCAGTAAAAAGGATGCAGAACTTAAAATTTAACCTTAACATATTAATTGCTGTGTTATTTAACCCAACCTTGACTTCTGTAAAAATTCTCATGGAAACGGTTGGCTTTGGCAATCTCACCACCCTAATGTCTATTTTCCACTATCTCTTTACTAGTTCAAGGTTGTTGTTTTTTAAAAATTGGTAAATATGTGACCTCAAAGTCATATTTTTAGGACAATGTGCTCAAAGAAATTTCTTTTTGAATATTAATGGAAAATGTGTTTATTACAAAAAAACCAAAAATATAAAACTGTGTACCCTTACAAGCTGAGGAATGAATTAAGAATTCTCTGACCTCATCCTTCTAATTACATACTAGAGGCCCGGTGCATGTATTCATGCAGGGTGGGGTCCAGCCAGCCTGCCCTGATGGGGACCCATTGGCCGAGCCAGCAGAGAGGAGAGGCGGCGGGTGGTTGGCTGGCTGGTCCCACCACTAATTGGGGTGTCGGGGGCCAATTGGGGGCAGGACTAGCCGGGGGTAGGGGCCCCAGGCAGTTGGGGGCTGATCAGGGCCAGATAAGGCTGGTTGGCTGCTGCAGTGAGCATCATAGCCACCGGTTGTTCCAGTCATTCTAGTTGTTCTGCTGTTCTGGTAGCTGGGCTTTTATATATATAGATAGAAGTCAATGAGTTTTTTTCTTTTTAAATATCTTATTATAAAGTCAGAATATATACTACATTTCAGGAAATAGCCTTTGGTTTGGTTGATTTTCTATTACTTTTTCCATTACACTGATGCCACTCTAATGTTTATTGTTCTTTTTGATGCTTTCTTTAGGATTCAATTGTTTTTCTTTGTCTAGTTTGCTAAGGTTGTATCTTAAATTTTGATCAGAGACATCTTGTTTACTAGTACATGTACTTAATCATATACCTCCCTCCATTTTTCCCTGTGAGAGCCCTGAGAAGATTATTCTTGGCTCTTCATAGTGAGAATCTGGAGGCATTCATGGAGGTGAAACCATGAGTGTGGTAGCCTCCCTAAGATTTAATGAAATACCTATAAGCTATTGTCCATGTTCCTTCACTAAAACTGCCTGGGTGCTTTGGAGTTTTTCCCATCCCTAATGCCATTAGTCCCATTACTAAATCCTGCTAAGATAACCACAGGTCTTCCCTGATTTGATAAATACATGCATTCTACAGGTACATGTTCCTTTTCACTACTGTGTGACTGAAAATATTTATACATTGTCTCTCTTACAACAGAACAGTCACTGTCAGTTTCATCTCCTGGTTAATGAATAGAATTATAGAATTTCTCTTTTACCCTCTAACCTTCTTTCTTTACTTTGCACTCACATATATCTCACTTCTTCTTTAAGTTAAAATGATCAGTAGTGGCACCGTTTTGTGCCTTTGTGTGGTCTTGGAGAATATGCAAGAGCCCTGTTTATCTTCCCCAGGGTATTGCATTTGTCTAAATAAATAAATTATGGGTAGTGACATTCCCTTCTGTTTGGTTTTTCTCTTTCTTCCTTATTGTCTGCTGTCTATGAACTCAGTCATGGACTGTTCATTCTTATGCCTATGGTATTAGCAACAATGATATGTATAACAGACTCAAGAGTGTCTGTTCATTTTATGCTTCATTTAGTAGATAATAGACTTGTTGATAGATTCGTGCTGCTTAAAACTCCTGCTGGGTTTCTGAGCTTGTGCTGCTCTGCAACGTATCATGAGAAATGCCTTGTTGAAAAATGGTAATTGAATTTTTCATTTACAAACTTTCCTTGGGAAGGAGATAAGTTAAATGCAAACATTCACACCTATTTTAAATGTTGAAAACACAGTTTGTAAATAATTTTTGGAGGCTGAAAAACAAAGGTAATAGAATTGTGAATTGTGAATGATGGATAACTCTATTACACATATGATTTAATTAAATCTCAGATAGTTTTTAGAATGAAATCCTTACTGGAAAACATATGAAAAAATATTCCCTTTTACCAGAGACTTACAGGTTTAAATGTTTAGAAAGAATCACACAAATGTACCACAAAGTAACACCAGATCCATATGGTATGATAAGTCAGAACACTGAACTCACTTTTTATTATTCTGAGAACACCCCCAGATGTGAACAACATGTATCACCAGGTGGAAAATGTGTCTCTTACTTGTCTTACATGTCTCATACTGTTCTAGCTTATGACTTGTTAGGGGGACCAGCTGAGTATGTTTTTAATTTGCAATTACTTTACATAGACAGATGGACAGAAAGACAAGTAATTAGTAAACGATATAGCAGGTTTAACTTCATGGCCAATTCTTTCTTTTTTTTTTCTCCCTCATGATAAAAATAATGCAAAATGTTAAAATTTCTTTCATGGTTACTTTGATGTCTTTATGTACTGATTGCATTACTGTATTAATCAGATAGTCTATTTTGTGCTACAAAGCCAAACAGTGCCAAAATCTCAGTAGCTTAATAGACACAAAAAAAGAGCTGTTCTTTTATTTTTTTTGTTTGTTTTGATTTGATTTGTTTTTGTTTGTTTGTTTGACAAAGAGAACTAAGCTGTGGAGATTTCCATCTTGATGAAAGCTTTCATGTTTATGAGGGTAAAGGGGTGGTGAATCAATGTTGGCCCTTTAAGGCCTCCACCTACATGTGACACATGCCACTTCTGCTCATATTTCATTGGCCAAGTCATCGTGGCCTCACCTAACCTCAAGGATGCAATATGGAGGAAAGGAGGGAAGCTGAAATAATTGTGAACACCTCAATGATTACTACCTTTCAGTATGTAGAAAAGAAACACATGAGCCCACTTTGGTTATTTCCCCAATGAAGAAGGAAAATAAGAATAATACAGTGCTGCTACTACAAAGATCTGCCACCATCTCCAACTGCCACTGAAAGGCTGGAGCCAGGTAGGTCCAATGACTAGGAACCGAGATTTCTGTGAGAAAAATCCCAATTTGAGCAGGTGACATACCCAGTTATCCTTGCTTTCTCTGAAGAATGCATGGTCTTCACCTCTCCACTATCTCATCTGCTTAGAACCATTTGTATTCCTTCTTTCCCCAATAGCTTAGACAAGGCTCCTAAAAACCTAAGGTCATCCTCCTAACGTGCAACTGTTCAGGTATTCTGTTCTCCAGAGGCATAGGCACTTGGGACAGTTACCTTTTTTAAAACCTTTTGCCTAGAATTGAAATTTTCTTGATTTATTTTGTGACATACTCTTTTTGTATCATCTCTTTACTTGGGATATTCATGAAAAAGCTCTCTGCTTTATTTAGCAAATAAAGACTAAAGCAATCTTAGATATTTCACTATGCAATATAATGATTTAAAAGTTAAATTCCTCTCTGGTTAATAAGTAGCAAATATCTGAAAAAATAATGCCCAACTTTTGATTTTTGTTAACTAATGCTCAAGATGGATTAATTCCTTTTGTTATTTTACTTAGTTTTATAAATATTTAAAACTTATAGCATAGTTTTAATTTTACTAATTAGAAAGGATCAGAAGCAGGATGAGTTATTAGAAGTAACATGAGTTTTATAATTTTAAAAATTTAGTCATAAATTTTGACAATACTTATTCTCTGTGACCTTAAATTATATAGCCTTTCTAAATCTCAATTTTTCTCATAAGAAAAATGAACTTATGATTTCTAACACATCGTGTAAGGGAAAACACTAAATAAGATTCCACATGGAAAAAAGCATACAGCATGTCTGAAACATAGTAGACAGTCATTTAAGTTACTTTTATTATCATCATTTTTTTCAGTCATTTTAACAAAGATAGTGTATATTAAAAACAAAGAAAACTTCAGATTGCTGCACCAGGCTCTTGTGTTCATGTCCTTCCCAGAAAACAAGTCACCCACATGATAGGCCTCCACAAGTTCATTCCTTTTGAATTCCTAAGAAAACATACAAAACAAGAATATAGAGGGGGTGCATTTAAATAAACAGTGCTGTGTCCCACGTACTTTTTAAAGGGATTAGGTAACCATGCTCTTTAAATAGAGGATGATTGTGGTTTCTATAATTCTATAGTCTTTAACTTTTCAGTTTCCAGACAATTAGAGTAAATTTAAATTAATTTCTCTAATTTCTCTCCCTCCACCCTCTTCCCAGCCCCCCATGATTTGGCTGAGTTCTGAAGGCAAGACACAGCAGGAAAATGTCCGTTAGTCTTTTAGGCAGAGTTGGAATTCTGTGAAGTAAGAATAGCAGTGAGTGAAAATAAATTCAGTTTTCCTACTGGGTCTTATGGTAATTCAAATAAAATCACCTCTATTCCAGATGGGCCATCCAAAGGAACCCAATTTCTCAAGCTCATGCTGATAATAAATCATTGTTCTATAGAGATAATTGCTATTTACTTATTGTGTTCTTGTGCCCCCATCTCATCAAAACCATCAAAGATTGGAGAAATAATAATTCTGATAATTACCCAGATGATTGAGGCTCCTATGGCACCATAGAAAAAAGACTGGCTGGTCATGGTTTTCAGTAAGTGATGGTGCACTAGTGAGGGCTGGACCACCTACTTGTAGAGTTGATTATGTTTTATGCTTTTCTTTTATTTAATCCCAAAGGGAAGGGTAAAGCTGAAAACCACAACAAAAGAGCTAAATGGATACACTGGCTAAATAAACATGTATCAGAAGCCCCCTGTGTGATTTTTAGTGAGACCCTGGAAAAGTTTTATGTATGAAAGTGAGATCATGAATAGACCAGCTCTTCTTATGAAAGCTCTAAATAGTCCAGGAAAACTAACATTGTGATAAGCAGGCTGTCATGAGACTTAACCTTGACAGTTCCTAAACATGGATGTTCAAATAAAACCAAACCATAGTGAGAGAAGCTTATCAGCTTAAGTTCAAAATCACCAGCTTTGATGATTTGGTGATGAACTAGGTTAGGTTCCAGAAAGCAGTTTTGATCCCATTTGTATCTGATCCCAAAGTGGCACAATACTAATAGCTTTGAATGTCATCTTTTGTTGGTGGGCACAGTTGACCGTTGTTCTATGGGTCTGGTCATATCAATGCAATTTTAATAGAAAAGGAATTTCTATAATTTATTGTATGCTAAATATACTAATAGAACTTATAGGGCTTCATGATATAATAACCAAGACTGGACGGTGAGTTTTAGAGTAAAATGTTTAGTTCTAGTTGTAACATTATTTCTACTGACTATCAGTTCTCCCTGCACTGCATTGAAGTAAGGTCCACCCTTGAGTTCTGAATACCAGATATCACAGCTAACTGACTGCAGATGTTCTTAGTGACTATTTTTGTATTGAACTTTGACCTAGCTACCTGAAATTGCTCTTAGACTTCAAAATATATTTTCTCCTCCCCTCCAAAGCAAAACAATAAAAAAAAACATTTGCCTTTGCAAACTTGGCCAGATGCAATCAAGGTAATTGATCTTTAAATGTGTAGATGTTGCTAAGACAGACAGCTTACAGATAAATAATTGCAAGGCAGTGAGGAATATTACCAATCCCAAGAATGGTACTAAGGCAGAAATCTTTGAAAGGACCAATTGGGAGCTAGCATGCATATATCTTCCCCTAGACAAAACAACCATGCTTCCTCTTTCTCTTCTCTTCTCTGTCTCCCTGGCTCACACTGGATTCCTGCTTCTCCCATGGGGGATATATGCTCCCCTGCACCCACGTGGTTAATGGCCATGTCGGATTTCACACATGGACTAATAGACTTTAATTAGCTTGGATGCTAAACTACACCTGGCTTCAAATATGGAAGGAAGTTCTGGACACTGGCCTGCTTTTGGAACCCCAAAGCACATAGTGTGAGAATTTATATTTTAAGCGGTAATGCCAAAAACATATGACAGAGGTTGAATCACCTGTCATAGTGATCTTCTATTTCTACCAATTAATAACTTTGTCAGGCTTGGGTTTTAAATTGAATAGAAGAGAAAGTATATTTTGGAAGCCATATTTATATGAAGTCAAAAGTGTTGGTTGTTGAACACATTGATAATACACTAGCCTTATTTATATTCACATGTGGTAATATCATACAGCCAGACCATACAAGGGAATTTATTGTATAAAAAGTGAAACTCAACGCAAAGACAAAGCCTTAATATAGAAATCAAACAAAGGAAATTCAAAATTCTCAGAATACTTTGCTTTCTGGAATCTGATAGAGAACTGTTCATAGTTTGGTTTCTTTTCTTTTTTTTTTCTGTTTAATCTATCATAAACCACACTAATTCTAATCTCAATTATTTATTTAACTAGGGGCCCAGTGCATGAATTCGTGTATGGGTACGGTCCCTAGGTCTGGCCAGAGATCAAGGCCTATGGGGGGCAGGTGTGGGCTGGGCATGGGAGGGGAGTGGCTGCGGGAGGTTGGGTGTGGGAGTGCACTGACCACCATGGAAGCAGCTCCTGCATTAAGCGTCTGCCCCCTGGTGGTTAGTGCACATCATAGTGACTGGTTAATGAGTCATTTTGGTTGTTCAGTCCTAACGGTTGCTTATGATGCTTTTATATGTATAGATTGACAGATTTCATAGAAAAGTTGCCCAAGCCCCCATCAACTTTCAATTCTATCCTACAAATGAAAACAGTAGGATTTTGCTAAGAAAATGCAACAAAGCTAAGAGTTTTTAGAGAATAATGTTACAGAATATCCAATTATTATTCTCAGAATTCTCTTACTGGAGAATGTCAATCGAAGTCTACACTTTGGCTGAAGCAGCAATAAAGATGACCCATTGACCTAATGAGTAAAAACAAAAAGTCAGCTATGCTTCTTAAATTTTATATCTAAATGGCTTATATAATAACAATTTTACAATTTTATAATCACCTTCTGTGATCCTTCTATATTAGATATTTACAAGTAATGAAAAGAAAAATTTTCATTTGGACTTTATCTAAGTTTTTATCTATAAGGTAAACAGCATAGATCTGTGAAAAGACCTGGGGAAAAGACTTCATTATTTATTCACTTTATAGAATATTGTGAATATAATAATATTATGAATATAATTAAATTGAAAACATTTATAGAATGTTTTCAATTTAATTATATTTTTTAAAATCTACTTTTCATCAATATCTGTATAAATTATTTGCATGTAAGATGATTGTTCAATTTCATCATTTATTATGATTCTAATATCAAGTTGTCTGAAAATAAAAATGTAGAGCTATAGGTATGATGGAATCATGAAGATCTGAGATATGGATGTGTAGGGCCCACCTATAGGGTTAAGCCTTGGACTTCCCTGTTGGCAAAGCCACAAACAAGTCCCAGCTTAGAGGGCACAGTCCTCTTAGCATAATTAGGCTTGACCTTATGAACTCCCTAGATCCTTCCTAAGAAGCTAATGGGCTGTGGGAGGTGCAGCAAGTGCTGCCAAAACAAGTGAAATTCACAAGAACATTGTAACAATGGTGACCACTACCTTGTTTACCTCTGGCTATAAAGTAAGGCTCAGCTTGCCTCCAGATCTCTCTCTGTGGCCTCATCCAGGCACAGGAAGTTCCACCCAGACTCAGCTTATTCTCTCTGTCATTTCTTCATCCATTCTCCACCCTCACTCAGGCTTGTGGAACCCTTGGCTGAGCTGGCTTAGCACATGGATGGAAAGCATTTTATTTGACTACAAGTTTTATATTCTGATCATGATTCTCACATAGTCTGTTTATTGAATAGGGGCTAGATTATATTACCAGACCAAGCATATTTCATTTGATAGGGTAACTATTTGCAAAGAAAGTTATCACCCTTAAGATTTGGTTCATATTTACTGTTTTAAATTTTTGTTCTAGATATAAGGCAAATATAATATATAGCTTGTTCAGAAGGTAGTGGATTCATACATGAATTAAAATAAAAATAAAGCAGACAAAAATGATTATTTGCTAATGTAAAGAACCCCAGGCAGTTTTAACATATGTCAGATTATGGGAAGAATCAAGAGGTTGGGTTCACTGAATGAGGTATCAACATATCCAGGAACATTTTAACCACCATATTTGAGGTAGGAAAGTATACTTTGAAGTAATGTTTATCAATTAAATTTTAGTAAAATTATATTTTTGTATCTTATACTAAAACTAAGGGCCCAGTGCACAAATTCGTGCACCTTGAAAGGAACTATGGGCTGTGAGGCTGAGGTAAGCACAGGGGTAGGTTGCAGCCCATCCTCGGCCCCCCTGCCATGACCCCTGGTCCCCTGTCTGCCGACAGCCCTGTTTCCACTGCTACCACTCCCACACGCTAGCAGTGCAGAGCGATTGGGGCCAGCACCAGCAGCAGGTGAGAGCAGGGCCGGTGTTGGCAGCAGGTATGAGTGCTGGGCGGGACTGCAGCACATGGGAGCAAAAAATTTTCAGTAAACACCAGAGGCTCACCCCAATGACAGTGCCCAGCACCCAGCTTTGGTCTGGTGCCCCTGCTCACCTGTTCCACCATCCTGCCATGGCCAATGCCCGCTATGTTCTACACACACACCCTCTAGTGGTCAGCGCACATCATAGCAAACGGTTGTTCGGTTGTTTGGTTGTTCCAGTTGTTCCACCATTCGGTCTATTTGCATATTTGTGTTTTATTATATAAGGAAATTACAAAGAAAATCACACCCCATGTCCACTTATAAACATAAACATATCTTTTGGTCACACTTTTTAAAAAATGTAAAGCTATGAAGGTAAGATTTTGAAGTTAATGTATCTTAAATATGCTATTGACAATTACATATATAAAATGTTTTCTCACTGGTAAATAGGTCATGGAGCCCCAGCTTTCCATTTGAGAGTTGAAGATTGTAGCTTTAGGGGCAATTGGGTGTATAACCATACCTCAGGCTAAGGACTGAAACCAAGTTCTTATTTCACTGTGTGAAGAATTAATTGGTAGCAGTTTTATATATAGGTCAAAATAAGTTTAAACTTCGTAACTACCAATATATAAAACAAATTGTGGAAAGTACCACTCAAAATGACAAAGTGTTTTTATATTCTTTTGCAAAAAGAAGTATCTCAAAATCAAAAAGGATTATGTAAAAAACAATGTATCTCAGTGCTAATGTTTGTTTATGCAAACATATCAAGAATATAATTATGCAAATTAAAATTGGCGATTTTTTTTCTCACATAAAACAAGATTTCCTTAAATTGAAATGTAACAAAAATGTTACTTACCTAGATTCCAAAACCTAAACATAGCCTTTCACCATTAAATTTATTCAGTAACTTCCATGGTTTTTTTATATTAAGATAATGTAATCATGTGGAATCTAATAAAAACAAAATAAAAAAGTAGAAAAAGAGGCAAGAATAAATGGAGCAGACTGACAGCTGTCAAAAGGGAGGAGGGGGAAAACTGGATTAAAGGAGCTGAAGGGATTAGCTAAAACCATATATGCATACCCCATGGACACAGACAACAGTGTGGTGATGGCGAGAGGGAAGGGTGGCTGGAAGGTTACAATGTAGGGGGGGTGGGGACATCTGTAATCCTATCTAATAAAAGAAAAAAAGGGTAATTCGCTATGCTTCCCATGGGCTAATCAGGACAATATGCAAATTAACCGCCACCAAAGATGGCGGCCTGCAGCCACGCACTGAAGCAATCAGGAGGCTTGCTTGCTCCAGTGATGGAGGAAGCCAAGGTTCCCCGCCTGCCGCGGCCCAACTCTGAGCTCCGAAAGCAACAAACTTTCAATTATAGGCTAAACAAACCCCAGATACCTGCTTTCAGCAGGCTGTGGCCTCAGAGCTGGAGCAAGCAAGAGCCGGCCCTCAGCTCCAGCGATGGCAACAAAGTTTCAATTATAGAAGGTAAATAAATCCCAGAATAAAAATAAAAAGAAAAAAAGGAGAGGCTGGGAGCTTCAGTCACTAGCCAGCCTGAAAATGGCCCTCAGCCCCTCACCCAGACTGGCCAGGCACCCCAGTGGGGACCCCCACCCTAAAGGGGGTGTAGCCAGCCTGAAAACAGCCATCAGCCCCTCATCCAGGCTGGCCAGGCACCCAAGCGTGACCCCCACCCTGATCCGGGACACCCTTCAGGGGAAACCAGCTGGCGCCCACCCGTGCACCAAGCCTCTATCCTATATAGTAAAAGGGTAATATGCAAACTGACCCTAACATCAGAAAGACTGGAAATGACTGGTCACTATGACACACACTGGCCACCAGGGGACAGACGCTCAATGCAGGAGCTGCCCTGTGGTGGTCAGTGCACTCCCACATGGGGGAGCTCTGCTCAGCCACAAGCCAGGCTGACAGCTGCCAGTACAGTGGTGGTGGGAGCCTCTTCTGCCTCAGCAGCGCTAAGGATGTCCAATTGCAGCTTAGGTCTGCTCCCTGCTGGTACCCGAGGGCTGCCTGGCTGCCAGAGGGATGTCTGATTGCCAGCTTAGGCCCAATCCCCCAGGGAGCAGGCCTAAGCCAGCAGGTGGTCATCCCCCGAAGGGTCCCAGACTGCAAGAGGGCACAGGCTGGGCTGAGGGACCGCCCCCCCCCCCAGTGCACAAATTTTTGTGCACTGGGCCTATAGTAGTGTCAATAATAAAACAATATTGCAACTAGTGTTTGATGGTAAATATGCCTGGAGGTTCAGAATATCACTTCCCGTATCATATAAGTTGAATACAAGTCAGAATATTAATATATAAAGATAAAATTAACTTATCTTTTTACTACCAAAGAAAGTAAAGTAAGTTAATTAACAATACCTTAATTAATATTTGGAAAGCAGTCTCCTGAAGACTTTTAATAGTGATATATCATTAAAATAATATCATTCATAATCCTTTTTTCCTACCTTAATCTAATAAGTTTATTTCCATATTTCAAAATACTCTTATGTTTTAATATTACATGCATAGAATAAACATTTAACTCTTTAACACCATTGTGATTATGAGAGCCATTCTTACACTAGTTTCCAGGCAGATTCTATGAAAATTCAGAAAGCAAAGAATTGCATATACTTAAAAGTTTTTAAAATAGGATTTGTGCATAGAGAGCATTTATATCTACTAAATAGAATTAACTCCAAGAAAACACTGTATGATTTGACTTTATTTTCACAATGCCATCTCAATTAATTAACTGTTAGTCAACTAATATTTACAGAGCACCTAACATGTGACAGAAATGCAACCAGTCCTTTGGAACATGAAGTGGAGTGATGATTTTTCTCATGGGGTATAAGAGTAATTGGAAGAAATGTGAGAAACATTAAGTATTTTACAACAAACTTATAATACACATGGCGAAAAACTGATGAATAGGTGAAGCACAGGGAGATTTTAGGGCTTGAAGTCATAATTTTATTCATTTCTCAAAAACAATAGAATTGTGTAATGCACAGAGTGAATCTGATGTAAACTATAGTCTTTAGTTAATAACATGATATCAATATTGGTTATCAATTGTAACAAATGTACACACTAAGGCAAGATTTTAATAATAGGAGAAATAGTGACCAGATAAAAGAGGAGTATATAGGAACATTGTTTTTTTCTGCTCAATTATCTGTGAACCAGTGGTTCCCAACATGGGGCACATGTCCCACAGAGGAGCAATTTGAGAATCAGTTATTAATAGTGAACTTTTTGCATTTCTTATGGTTCTAGGGCAGCCATGGGCAAACTATGGCCTGTGGGCCAGATCCGGACCGTTTGAAATGAATAAAACTAAAAAAAAAAAAAAAAAAAACGTTCCCTTTTATGTAATGATGTTTACTTTGAATTTATATTAGTTCACACAAACACTCCATCCATGCTTTTGTTCCAGCCCTCCAGTCCAGTTTAAGAACCCATTGTGGCCCTCGAGTCAAAAAGTTTGCCCACCCCTGTTCTAGGGGCTTTATATACAGTATATCTATATATAATAATAGACAAACATGGTAATTGACCGTACCTTCGCTAAGCCTCCCATAGGCTAATCAGCGCGATATGCAACAAAGATGGTGGCTAATTTTCATAATGCAGGCAGGGCGAGACAGTGCCATCCTGCCTGCCCTGCCACCATCCAGGCCTGCTATTTGCGACCCGGAGTGGCAGGTGTCCTGTGTGCGACCCAACCCGGGGAGGCCGGGCAGGACAGCAGCAATCGGCCAGCACGCCCAGGCGTCCTGTGTGAGACCCGACCCGGGGCAGTGCCCCAACCCCTGGATCAGCCCTGCCATGTGCATGACCCGGGGTGGCATGGCAGGCGCCGAGGGATCGGGCCTGCCATCTTCCACCCGGGAGTGGGCCTAAGCCAGCAGGTGGTTATCTCCCGAGGGGTCCCAGACTGTGAGAGGGCACAAGTGGGGCTGAGGGACACACACACTCCCTGCCAGTGCACAAAATTTTGTGCACCGGGCCTCTAGTCTATATATATAAAAGCTTAAGCAACCATTCAACAGATAGCTATGTTGTGCACTGATCAGCAGGGGGCAGACTCTCATCACATAGGCATGGAAACATGGAACAGACAGATGAATCTCAGAGGGGAAGCGGGGAGGTAAAGGATAGGAAGAGATTAACCAAAGATCTTAATATGCATACTAGAGGCCCGGTGCAGATTCGTGCACCAGTGAGGTCCCTTGGCCTGGCCTGCGGGGATCAGGCTGAAACCAGCCCTCTCACAATCCAGGATCCCTCAGGGAATGTTGGAGAGCTGGTTTCAGCCTGATTGTCCCACACCAGGCTGAGGGACCCTGCCAGTGCACGAATCTGTGCACTGGGCCTCTAGTAAATATATATTGTGATATATTTACGCATTTCAGTTCTCTATTATATGTTTTGAACTTTTATTTGCGATTTTTTCATATTACTATTTTTTAAAAAATTTCTTCTTGATTTCTTCCCCAGTACTTCAACTGTCCTTTTGTTCCTTTATTTTTTTCTCTTTCATGGATGCCATGATCTTTGGAAGCTTGTTTAGACCACGTTAATGGCCTTTAGGCTTCATCCATGTGAATAGGAGCTCACTTTTGAATAATAAGAATTATATGTCACAGGGTTGGGGGGGGAGGGCATCAGGATTTTAGAGACGCTTAGGTGAGGCATGGCCAAAAAAAGGTTGTGAACCACTACTGTAAACATAAAATCACTTTAAAAATAAAGTCTCTTTAATATTATAATAGGAATGGCTAGATTACCTAAAGTAATCATATTAAATATTACTGATAGTCACTTTCAACTCTAAAAATCTATAAATTTTATTAGTGAACATCTCATATCATGGAACAAAATGTACTATCTATCTCCACTAAGGAAATTGAAAACCTCCAGTTTAAAGTGGAATATCCATCCCTTGTGATTCATGATTCCACGCAAAGGGTGCTCCATTGGAGGAATACCCCTCACTTCTTCACTTGATCATCTTCTGCATGGTGTACCTAAAGATCAGCATGGGAGGCATATGTAATGGGGCATAATGACTGAGGAAACAAGGGTTGTTGAGGCCAGTTCATGTAAGGTGTTAGAGTCCATGGGGAGGTGACCTGATATACTGCTATCATGCAGGGAAATCATAGTAAGACTTGTGGTAAGGCAGTTATCTGATTTGATTTATGTTGTAAATGGGATCAGACTCTTAAGTGACACTGTAGGAATAAAGAGTAGGGACAAAAAGAGTAATTAAAGTGACGTCCAGTAGTTCATAAAACAGGTGATGATGATGTAGATTAGAATGGTATACTAGTGCAAGTCTTAAAAGATCGGCAGATATAGGAAATAAATTTGCTGAAGGATCAGCTGTGGGAAGTAAAAAAAATAATATGAATTAAGGCTCTTTAAAGGATTTAAGGTGAGAAAATAGTAGTGTTATTTATTGATTTGGACAACATTGGGTCTTAGCAGAGATAAAACATAAATTTAAGAGAGCAGACCAAGGATAGATGACCTAAATTAATAAGCTAACCTAATGCAACTTATACTTGTGGAGTATAAATAAGCAAATGAAAGAAGAAGGAAAGGAGGACTAAAAGATATATTGTTTCTGCTTTATACTTTCCCTAAGGCAATCATTGCTTTCATTGGGTTGAAGAATAAAAACAAAAATCAATACTCAATGATTTTCTCTCTAAATATGTGTATAAGTAAGAAATGTGTTTAACTGCAAGTTATATAAAAAGACCTGCCTAGAAGTCTAGAAGTAGAATATATATATATGAAGGTGTCTATTTTCCTCTCACATCTCAATACCCAGGGATCAGGTGGTTTCAGTATTGGTTCAACTACTCAATATAGCATCAGAAAACCACTATTTTTCAATGTGCTTTATTAAGTTTACTAGGTTGGCTTTTTTTTCCCCATGATTCTTGTGTTTTGCTTGTAGGTAGGTTAGTGGATCTCTCAGCAGGAAAAGGAGGAAACATAAAGAGGAGGAAACAAACATAAATCTCTCTCTCTTTACATCAGAAATGTAAAAAGTTTCATATTTACCTTCTGAGCACATTTATGTTACATCTCATTGACCAAAAAAATATGTGTTATATTGCCTCTTTGATGAAAATAGCACTGAGCAACCTGAAGTTTAGTTGTGCATAGTCTGTGGTGGATAAAGATGGAAAGAAAAGCATCACCCATCTTTATATTTAAGCCAACACACTGTGTTTTGGTTATCTCTGTTTATGTGTCCCTATCTCTGTCTCTATCTCTCTGTTTCTGTCTTTGTCTTTCTATTTTTACACATACATTTGTATATTTTTATTTATTTTAGTTCTTAGTTTCATTAAGCATATTCTGTTTTTCCATTGCTGCCAAGATTAGCTAAAACATAAGACAAGCATGCTTTGAATCTTTTCATAACATTGAGAAGTAACTTAAAACACAATGCGACAAGTATATTACATTTAAAAATGACACAATACTTAGAATTTCAGGGAACTTTGTCCTTATACTTTTTATATTGTATTTATATAGAGTGGGACAAAAGTAGGTTTATAGTTGGGAGTATGTAAAACACAGAATTTATTCTTGTACTATTATTTATTAATTATTGTTTTATTTTCCATGTGAACAAGTGTAAACCTACTTTTGCCCAACCCTATGTAAATCTGTGAATAAAAGCAAAGAACTTACAATATGTGTTTTCTAAGAAGCTACTGCATAGTCTGCATCTTGGAAAAAAAGTCTCCTGCTGTATCAGAAAGATCCAAACAGAATACCAAATTATCTACATCTGGGCACCAGGAACTGGGACAGTAAAAGCGACATAAACACTTTATTTCAAAAGAATGAATTAGAGGCACATACCAATCACTGACCCATAGCAATTTTGAAATATAACTAGGTGCTTGTTTTTAGAACTCTGTATTCTGGGAGGATATAATATCCTATTAAGGGGCTTGATTCTTCTCCATGGGAGTAAATCCTGCTTGATGTTCTTGATTTCTGTGTAGGCATGGCTTTCAAAGTCAGGATTTAACAAACATATTCTGTAAAGGTCCAGATAATAAATACTTTATGTTTTTAAAAAACACACTCATATCATCCCCTCCCACTTTGCAACCATTAGCTCATTCCTCTCTGTTTTGTTTTGTTTATTCCTTTATCTTTTAGACTCCACATATAAGTGATATCATTCAATATTTATCTTTGTCAAGCTTATTGTACATAGCAGAATGCCCTCTATGTTAATCCATGTTGCCACAAATGGAAATATAGCATTCCATTGCTGTGTAATATAAATCACATAATGCAAATAACATCTTCTTTGTCCATTTATATATTGATAAACGCATACTAGTAGGTTGCCTCCATATCTTGGCTATCATAAATTATGCTGCAGTAAATATAGGGGTGCATTGATCTTTTCAAATTTGAGCTTTGAGTTTGTTAGGATAAATGCCCAGAAGTGGAATTTCTGAGTTGTATGGCAGCTCTATTTTTAATTTTTTGAGAAATTTCAATACTGTTTTCCATAGTAGCTGCAATAATTTACAATTCCACCAGGATCTAAGAGGGTTCCTTTTTGACCCCCATGCATTGTTGATTTTTTTGCTAGTAGCCATTCTGACAAACGTACAGCAATATCTTACTGTAGTTTTGATTTGCATTTCCCTGATGATTAGTGATGTTGAAGATCTTTTCATATGTCTACTGGCCATCTGTATGCCCTATTTTGAGAAATGTATACTCAGGTCCTCAGCCCATTTTTTGACTGGATTGTTTGTTTTCTTGGTGTTAAATTAAATGAGTTCCATATAAATTTGGATATCTTTAAACATTTTTATTTTTTTAAATTTTAATAACATTTTATAGGTTTCACATGTACAATTCTATAATACATTATCTATGTATTGGATTGTGTGTTTACCACCTTGTTTGATGTATCATTGGCAACTATATTATTCCATCCTTTAGATTCCTTTTTTTTAATCCTTCCCAGAGGATATTTTTCCATTGATTTTTTTGTAAGAGAGAGTGGAAAGGAGGGAGAGAGACAGAGAGAGATAAACATCATTGATGTGAGAAAGATAACACATTGTTTGGTTGTCTCCCACACATGCCCAACCAGGGCCTGAGAGAGCCTACAACCAAGGTACATGCCCTTGACCAGAATAAAAACTAGGACCCTTTAGTCTGTGAGCTGATACTCTATCCACTGAGCCAAACCAGCTAAAGCCATTAGGTTGTTTTTTGTTTTATTCATGGTTTCCTTTGCTGTCCAAAAACTTTTTAGTTTGCTGTAGTTTCATTTTTTTTATTTTTGTTGTTGTTGCTCTTGCTTGAGGAGGAATATCCAAAAATATATTAAGAGTGATGTCAAAGACTCATATTGTCTATAATTTCTTCTAGGAATTTTATAATTTACTAGAGGGCTGATGCACGAAAATTTGTGCAAGAATAGGTCTTCTTTCCCCCAGCTGCTGGCACCAGCTTCCCTCAGGCACCTGGGCCGCTGGCAAGCACCAAGGACCCTGGCTGGCTTCCCTCAGGCCCCAGCTTCATCAGGAAGGATGTCTAGAAGACATCTGATCTAATGAGCATATTACCCTTTTATTACTATAGATGGTCTTATATTTTTAACTTTTTAATTCATTATGAGTTTATTTTTATATATGGTATAAGAAAATGTTCTAATTTCATTTTTTTCATGTACCTACCAAGTTTTCCAACACTACTTATTGAAAAGTGTCTTTACCCCCATTGTATATCATTGCCTCCTTTGCCATAGATTAATTGACTATATAAGCCAATATTTATTTCTAGGTTCTCTATCATATTTCATTGATCTATATATATATATATCTTTATGCCTGTATTATACTGTTTTGATTATTGCAGGTTTGTAGGATAGTTTGAAATTGGGGATCATGATACTTCCCACTTTGTTATTTCTCAAGATTTCTTTGGTCTTTTATGCTTCCATATAAATGTTAGGATTATTTGCTCTAGTTCTAAGAAGAATGCCATTGGTATTTTAATAGGGATTGTATTCAATCTGTATATTGCTTTATTATGCTTTACATAGTAAAGATATTTTAACAATATTAATCCTTCCAATACATGAGCATGATATATTCTTCAATTTATTTGTGTTCTCTTCATTTTTTTTTTCAATGTCCATAATTTTCTGGGTACATCTTTTATCTTTTTGGTTAAATTTATTTATAGGTATTTTATTATTATTATTATTTTTAAAAATATATATTTTATTGATTTTTTTACAGAGAGAAAGGGAGAGGGATAGAGTTAGAAACATTGATGAGAGAGAAACATCGACCAGCTGCCTCCTGCACACCCCCCACCAGGGATGTGTCCGCAACCAAGGTACATGCCCTTGACTGGAATCGAACCTGGGACCCTTCAGTCTGCAGGCTGACACTCTATCCACTCAACCAAACCAGCTAGGGCGGTATTTTATTATTTTACATACAATTATAAATAGAGTTGTTTCCTTACATTTTTTCTGATTATTTAGTATTAATATATATATAAATACAATAGATTTCTGTATATTGATTTTGTATACTGCAACTTTACTGAATTCATTAGTTCTGATAGTGTTTTGTAGAACCTTTAAGGTGTGTGTAGACAGCATACAGTTTCTATTTCTCTATTTTTTACAATATTTTAAAATTATTTTTTATATGCAAAAAATAGCCTCACACTTCCTCAGATCTTTGCTCTGCTCTCTGAGATCTTAGGGCACAGATCACAGAGGGCATAGACCTCTGGCCTTTCTTATCCTATCCAATAAAGAGGAAATATGCTAATTGACCCTCACACTGTTGCAAAGATGGCGGTGCCAACAGCCAATAAGGAGGAAATATGCTAGTTGACTGCCCCGCCCTCAAAGATGGTGGCAACCACAGCCAATATGGAGGGAATATGCTAATTGTCTGCCACGCCCTCAAAGATGGCAGTGCCCACAGCCACAAGATGGTGGTGCCCAAGTCCCCTCAACCCCCCAGCCACCCAGAACTGGCCCGAGGCTCAGGTAACCAGGGCCGCCTAGGCTTGCACTGTTGGCAGTGGCAGCATCAGAGGTGTGATGGTGGCATTGCCTTCCACTGATCGCCAGGTCTCCTTCCACCCCTGAGGGCTCCTGGACTGTGAGAGGGGGCTGGCTGGGCTGAAGGACCCCCCTCCAGTATGTACATGAATTTTCATATACCTGGCCTCTAGTTATATAATAAATTTCTCATCAATACTCATGCCTGAATACATAATTTAGTTTTCTTGTGGGCCAAGAGCATCATGGGGACCCTGAGAACATTTCTTTTTAAAGTTTCTCAGTCTCTTAGTTCAATCTGGGGGTCTATTTGCTAATATACCAACCTAAAACCTTTTTCAGCATTGCATGAATTGGATTTACTGAGTTGGATTTACTTCACACTTTTAGTCCCCAAATACACATTCATAATTCTTTTCAAGGTAGGCAGGTCTGTGATAACCACTTTAGTCATGTCTGGTCTCTGTAGATAAGACCCTGAAGAATCTGAGCAGTTCTTTGCCTAGGTGAGGTCAACCAGGTTCTGCTTAAATGCTTCAAGAATCTTAGAAAAGAATCTTTGAGCCTTATACCACACATTTTATTTGATCTATATGTCTAGGTTATACTTTACTTTAAGGATCTTTTGATGGTATAAAGATTGAGGATGAGAAAAAAATAATTTTCCAACTCTCAACTGAAGAAGTCTAATTACTAGTGTGTTTTCTTTATATTTAATTTTCAAGTGGAGCAGTTTATTTTTAATTGATGTCTGTCTTCTATATTACTTATAATATAGAACTACACTAAATGAACAGCACTTTCAACATTTTGCCAGGAGATATCCATAGGCAAATCAACAAATTCATTAATTACTTTTCCCAAGTTGTGGAAGGAGACAATTGGGTCAACCATATTGCTATTAGATAATAAGATTACTTCTTATGCCAGCTTGCAAAGGAAATTTCTATACAATTTTTCTAGCCTTTGCTAACAGTTTATTCACCCCTTTCACAGCCTCTGCTGTTGCCTGGCCCCAGAGCCAATACCACATATTATTCTTTTATGTCAGCACATTTATGTTTATCTATTTTCATGACATAAAAAGAGCGCCTATTTGTCAGGTCAGTTTGGATTAAGTTAGGTGTCTCTTCGGACCTTGACAGAGTTCCTCTGTTGTCAGCTGAGTGACAACAGGCCCGTGAGGTCATGTACCTCATTACTCTAACTGGCAAAGTGTGATTTTACATAAAAACATAACAGTGGATGTGTATGCTGTTTTGGAGTGGTATAAAATTTCTTCTGATCCACTCAATAGTTTTTCAAATAAGAATTATGTAATTAGTTTTCACAGCATTTGTATACAACCATGGTTTTATTTTCATCTATTTACTATACATAGAATCATGTGGTTTAAATTATCTTGACTGAATAAAAATTTGTTAGTTTTTAATTTATCTAATGAACTTAAGACAATGTCAATTAGATTATTTGATTTACACAGATACTTTTATTGAACACTACAATTTGAGAAAACACTTTTTATAACAATTTGGTCATTGGACATTTGGAGCATTAATCTTCTCTTCATTATTTAAATAATAAAATTAGTAAAGAGGACACATAGTTTTACAACTATTGTATTTGGAATACTTTACTGATGTAGTTAGTATAACTATATACAACTTTAGAATAAACATGATTTATATTTGATATTAGGATAATGTGTTTTTGGGGGATCTGTCATCATAATTATGCAATTATTGAAACTATGTGGGTATTCCTAGTGCCAAAATTACACCATCTATAGATATTGAAATAAATTTTACAGATATATTTCAATTATATGTATTATTATTGTTTATTAAAGGATGTTGTTAGAGAATATTTCTTTTATTTACATCTTGCTTCTTAAAATGATTGCATTATTGTTTATTGTTAGTTTTGTTAAATTTCTTTATTGATTAAATTATTACATATGTGTCCTTATCCCCACATTACCACCCCCCACCCCCCCCACTCATGCCCTCCACCTCCCTATTGTCTGTGTCCATTGCTTAGGCCTATATGCATGCATATAGGTCCAACCAAAGGACTTATTGCTAGTTTTTATTTCTAATAAATTGGCTGATATCACTGCCTTAATTTCCTAGGGCTGCTGTCACAGAATACCACAAACTGGTCGGCTTACAACAACAGAACTTTATCCTCCTACAGTTCACAGAGATAACAATTTGAAATCAATTTGTCAGCTAGTCTTGCTCTCTCTTTAAGCATCTGGAGAAGGATCTGTTCTGTGCCTTTCCCTTTGCTTCTTGTGATGCCTGCAGTACTTAGCGTTCCTGGCTTGTATCACTCCAGTCTCTGCCTCCATCATCACGTGGTATTCTCTCCCTGTGCCTGTCTCTGTGTCTGTTCTCTTCTTGTAAGACAGCAGTCCTTTTGGATTATAGATCACCCTGTTCCAGGATGGATGACCTCACGTTAGCCAATTATATCTGCGACAATGCCATTTCCAAATAACATAACATTCTTGAGATTAGAACTACAACATATCTTTGTCTGTGGGTGGCAGGGGCGCAAGTTAAGCCACAACACTCATATATTTGGGAATTCAGCAGGCTTACTTTGCCAGTTCAGGATTTGCTACTTTCTAGCCATCCTGAAAGTAACTAGACTTGGAGCAATTAACTTCTCTAAATATATATTCATATTGCCCTGGTCAGTGTTTCTGTTTCTCAATGGTTGGAGCATCAGCCTGCAGACCTAAGGGGCACATACCTGGGTTGCAGGTTTGATCCCCAGCCGCAGTCAGGGTGTGTACGGAAGGCAACTGACTGATGTGTCTCTCTCACATGAATGTTTCTCTCTCTCTTTCTCTCTTTCCCCTTTCCCGCTCAAAAAATAAATATGTGTTCACATTAATAGCATTGAAATAATAATACCTACTCAATAAATTTATTTCAGTGATTAAAAGAGTTAATATAAAATCTGTAGGAGAATACAGGACCACAGTAATTATTACATAAATATTAGCAATGGTGATATGATGGTCATGAAGTAATATCTTCCTACATTGTGCTTGCAAAGTACATTTTCATATAGGTTAAGCTTCGAAAAGTTTTTGCAGTATTGGAAGAAATAGACAGGTGAGCTTCAGATCTCTCTCTCACTTTACAGAAGCCTGGGCTATTGGATACGGAATGTACCATTTTTGAATCTTTAAAAAGTTTAGACTCTGTGTAGCCACTTCTTTAGCTTGATGAATATTTTCTACATAAACCATTCCATTATTTTGTTTACAATAAATGTAAACATAGGAGTCCAAAATTTGCATAGTTGCAGGCACTGTACAAAGAAAACTACAGACATTTATGAAAATTACTTTGTGTATATACTTACATATTTCTTCATAATTTATTAATTTTTTGAGAGAGAGAAACATCAATTTGTGGTTCCCACTGATTTATGCATTCATTGGATGATACTTATATGTGCTCTGACTAGGGATCAAACATATAACCTTGGTGTATTGGGAGAATGCTCTAATCAGCTGAGCTACCCATGGCCTTACTACGTATTTATAATAAAGTAAGCATTTTGGACATACACGACTAGGCAAGAAAGACTTATAGAAAATATACAAAATAAATGTGCATTTTCCTAGTATTTAATATTAAGTAGCCCCCTTAAGTTGGGGGGGTATTTTTCCTTTAGGGTGGGTGAGTGAGTAGATATCCCAACGCCCTTAAAATGTTTTTTAGTACTTTATAAATAATAAAATGAATATAACAGAGTCTAGATATTAATGGCACATACGGAAGTAGTGCAAAGAAAAAAAATTCTTTTCTAGCAAACCTTAAAAACTCTGTTGACTCACTGAAAATAATGAGCATGCATAGAAGTTCAGATAGTGGAAGGACAATGTGTGATGGACAGAATGAAGCTGTTTCATGGAGCAGACAGGACAAGAGTATTAACAGAAGGATAGATATGACTCAGAAGGAAGAAAGAGAAGACCATGCAGGGCAGGGGCAGGGCACAACGGTGCATGTTTATAAATGAGACAGTTAAGTGATATAGATCCCTGGAGAGAAAGGTATGAACAGGAAGGAAGAGAGAAACCTAAGGGTCATTTCTAAAATGCTGTTACTTTTTATTATCAAATACTTAGTACTGAAAAATAAAGCTAACAAAATTGTCTCATGTGAGAAACAATTGTAATTTCACATTATTTTATTGAAAGGAAAATCTGAAAAGAGAGGCTTCCTGCTTATCATATGAAAACATTTATAGATTTGAATGTTGTTTTGCACTTCAATTCAGTACCTCTGGTTTGGCTGTAGAAGAGCAATGTACTCTGCACCTGTCAAGGGGAGTTATTAAAAGTTGTTCATCCTGTGCTATTTTATTATGGTTTGGAAATAAGCCACATCAGTAAGTAAATCCTATGATTCAGTAAGGAATCTCAGAAGTTTCTCAGGTGCCATTTCCAGAAGAAGATTTTTCTTCAACAGGAAAGATCATTCTGTTTGCTGTTGACACTGTACCATTTATGCCTATCTGTCGATACTCTCCCTCTGCAGACTTTAAGGATCCTTACTCAGACCTCCTTTCTTTATTGATTGTGAGCTCATAAGCCACTCTGCAGAGCTGATCTTTGCAAATAGACTTTATCTCTTTCTTCATGTGCATTAATAATTCATTTGTATAACTTTTAAAATATTATTTCCAAGATGAATGCTGACCAGAGGAAAATAATATGTGTGAGCTATGTACTATGTTTGAAAAAATTATGCTAAGGGTATATATATATATATATATATATATATATATATATATATATATTCAATCACAATTGAAAGAAGTTATTATTTATTGTGAACTGCCTGAATTACATATAAAATTACATTTAAAACATTCTATTGTTTTTAGAAAGGTTATTAGTAAGCAAAAAATTGGTGGAATGGCTATTTTTCTGTTTTGAAGTAAATATATAATGCTATGAAATTAGGTGATACATTCATTTCCATGAGTTCAAAACGCTTTCAGTTAGAATTTTTCTGAGCTAAGAGGTAATAAATATAATTATTTATCCTTTAGGTCAAACACTGGTAAATAAGTCAATTATTATAAGGAAATCAATGTAGTGACTAAATTCTTATCTTCTAACCCAACACACGACAGGAATTTCCATTCCTTTTCACAAAATTCAAAAATTTCCTTGACAGAAAAATGTCAGAAGATATCAGAGTTCATTCAGTATTCAATACCATTAGGTTTATTTACACATGACCCACATTTTAAAGTTAATAATATTTACATGTCCTTCTGATGTCACTAAGAAGTCTCAACCAATGGATGATGCCATTGGGATTTTGCTTTTTCCCCTCTCCAAAATAAACAATCTAATTTCACACTTAAAGGAACTTGAAAAAGAACAACAAAGCCCAAAGTGAGTAAAAGGAAGGAAATAATAAAATCAGAAAGTAAATAAATGCAATAGAGTCTAAAAAAATATAAAAGATTAATGAAACCAAGAGCTGCTTCTTTGAAAATATAAACAAGATTGGCAAACCTTTAACCAGACTCATGAAGAAGAAAACAGAGAGGACCCAAATAAATAAAATTAGAAATGAAAGTGATAAATGAACAACTTACACCAGAGAAATACAAAGGATTATAAAGAAATATTATGAGCCCTAACTGGTTTGGCTTAGTAGATAGAGCATCAGCCTGCAGACTGAAAGGTCCCAGGTTTGATTCAAGTCAAGGGCATGTACCTTGGTTGAGGGCACATCCCCAGTAGGAGGTGTGCAGGAGGCAGCTGATCGATATTTCTCTCTCATCAATGTTTCTACCTCTCTATCCCTCTCCCTTCCTCTCTTTAAAAAATCAATAAAATATATTAAAAAAAGAAATATTTTGAACAACAATATGCCAAAAATTGGACAATCTGGAAGAAATGGATAGACATACAATTTTCTAAAACTGAATCAGTTAGAATCAGAGTATCTGAATAGACAGATTAACTGGTGAAATTGAAGCAGTAATCAAGAATTCTCAGCAAATGAAAGTCCTGGACTGGACAGCTTCACAAGTGAATTTTATCAACCTTTAAAGAACTAACATCTATTTTTCTCAAACTAGTCAAAAAAAATCAAGAGAAGGGAAGACTCCTTAGCTCATTTTATGAGGCCAGCATTATCTTAATCTCAAAACCGGATAGAGACACTACAAAGAAAGAAAATTATAGGCCAATATCCTTGATAAGCATCAGTGCTAAAGTCCTCAACAAAATATTAGTAAACTGGGTTTAGCAATACATTAAAAAGATCAACACCATGATCAAGTGGGATTTATTTGCAGATGCAAGGTTAGTACAATATCTGCAAATCAATAAATGTGATACATCACATAGACAAAAGATGGCCAGAATCTGATGAAAAAGTGCCCTGGTACTCTTATAGGAGAATATCAAAGGCATAGAGATTTAGCAATACATTCTGGCTCACTGAAAGCTTATAGTGAAGTGAAGCAACTGATCTATCCAAAGCATCACTTTAATAACTTCAAACAAGATAAATTGGGTGGTGCCAGGGAAAGCAAAGTAAGAGCCTCTGAAAATTCACCTTTCTATAAAAACAACAATAAATGGCAAACATTTCAGGATCAAATTTTTGAAGACTCTGGAAATTAACTAAAGGCATGTAACAACCTGAGGACATTTAGTTAAGAAATGAGCTGAATCTCATTAACAAAGGTTAGCTTTGGGGCATTTTTAGCATGCCTTAGTCCTATCCTGCCATCTCAGCTCAGTAGTCTTGAAAACAATACATATTCTTGACTTCCAGGGGGCAAAATGGAGCTGGTGGGGCTAGCCTTTTTTCAGGAGAATCAACATGATTTTATCTGTCTGGTATTTCCCTGGAAGATAAAGACTAAAATAAATCTCCAGTTTAATAGGGTAGCTAATCTTTTCCTTCTAAAACATAAGTTTCAAATTTGTTTCATTTTTAGTTTTATTTTTTCCTCCAGATTGCTTTATGCATACTTGATTTGATTGATTCTAAATAAATTTGCACCATGACTGAGTTTATGTGAACATATTGCTTCTTTACATGTGGAGTCACTGAATGGGAGAATTGTTCATTTACCTGTAGAAATAATTATCATTTTATAATAATCCACAAATGTTTGCTCAATACAAAGCTTTAATTGGAGTGTCAAATAATTTGTCCAGTATAGTTAATTATTAGGCAACTAGGATTAATCTATCAATTTTATGTTTTAAATAACTGGTGTGTTTTATTTTGTTGGGTTAGATATTGATTAAAAATAAAGGACTCCATAACTTCGAAGTGACCCTGAGCTTACATTTTGCACAGTAATAAAATAAAAATCTTTGCTTTCCTTCTGCATAAGCATCAGTTGCTTAGAGATATAGAGCTTGATTTTTTATTTTCTCAAAGGACATTGCTCTATGCATGTGGGATAGTCTTGATCATCATCACTGTGAATATTTTCTATATATGGTCAGCCAATATATTCTCTCTATAAATGGCAAAGCATTCAATGATGAGATACTGGTTTCCAGATTGCTTTTCATAACTCTAGCATTTGCTTTCTTGAGCAGCCTAGCATTAGGTAGGTGCCATGTGGCGAGTAGAATTAATTGTGCATTGTGTGCTTGACAAACAAAAACAAAACAAAAACCTGAGCAGATGATAGTAAACTCCTATTTGTATAAATACTTTTAAAATATTTGCTTTCCCTTCCCTCCTTGCTTTCTTTATAACTTCCTTCCATTTTCTTCATTTTCTTTAGGGACATCACACCAACATTACAGTTCCAATGACTGAAAGAATAATAAAGGTGTTTAATTTTCTAATTTGAAAAATTAATCTAGCACCAGCTATGAAGTATTATGTAAGTACACTTACATGTTCTATCAGTAAATATTAGGCCACTAGTTTTGTACTTCCAATATAGGGCAATTTGCTTAGGAAACTATTTACGTTTTTCTGTACAAGAAAAGCTACATCATTTCTCAAATTTCAGAATTAAAACAAAGTAAAAAAAAAAGATGGTGAAAGTTACTAGTAGACTTAGATTTTTCATTGATTTTCTAAGATCATATTAGCATTTTAAAAATATGTTGGTTGTCTAGATAGATATTCAGAGAATAAAGTAGCCTAAATTAAAGCATACCAGGAATTAAAATTATGAGTGGTCCAGTTTTTCACTTTGATAATCTCCATTTTCCCCCTTGAAATGCAGTTATCAAACCATTAGGACCATAACATACAGAAGCTCATTTCTTATATTTCCACTAGAGGCCCGATGCACGAAATTTGTGCAAGGGTAGTCCTTTGCAGCCCGGCTGCCTCCCACCCTCCTGGTCCTGACTGCCTCCATCTGGAAGGTCATCCCAAAGGTCATCTGGAAGGTTGTACGGACGGTCATTCTGCTGTTCGGTCGTTCAGTCAATTTGCATATTACACTTTTATTATTATAGATATTGGGACAGCATGGATTTATAACAGAGAAACCAAATTATGAATTTGGAGTGAGATATAAATGAGAAGAAAGTATTTCAATGTCCATATTTATTTATTTATTTATTTATTTATTTATTTATTTTTAAAATATATTTTATTGATTTTTTACAGAGAGAAAGGGAGAGAGATAGAGAGTTAGAAACATCGGTGAGAGAGAAACATCGATCAGCTGCCTCCTGCATATCTCCTACTGGGGATGTGCCCGCAACCCAGGTACATGCCCTTGACCGGAATCGAACCTGGGACCTTTCAGTCTGCAGGCCGACGCTCTATCCATTGAGCCAAACAGGTTTCGGTTCAATGTCCATATTTAAATATGAAGTTAGCCAAATTTAAGGATAACATGTAAGGAGACCAATGCATAATAGATACTTCTTGTTGTTTTTTCCTCCCAACCACACAATCTCATATAGGCTTTGTGAAAGAACTAACAAATGACTTCACCTAAAACCTTAATAATTCCACACTCAAGAAAAAAATAATATAAATGCCAGTACCTCACAGGTTTCTTCTGGAGATTAAATGAGTGAATATATGACAAGCCTTTAGCATTGTACTCAGCAAACAACCACTCAATAAATTAGGGTTATTGTCATACACAGCTTTATAGTGAATGTTAATTTGAAAGGTAGTCAAAAATAATAAGACATTTGTCTCATTCCCCTCCCACTATTGCAAGGGACGAGGTTAGTCCTTAATTTGTCCTCTGTATATTGCCGAAGGATCTCAGTGAAGACAGCAACCTACCATGAAAATATCCACAGTTGCATTCTATGTATCTTTAAGGGGAAGATTATAGAGAGTGCAATGGGTTAGATCTTTCTTATGTGATCTAACTTCTACTCTACCTGTGCCATCTGCAGTTGTTACTAGCACTACCCCTTCCAATATTCTCCCACCCAACTTGCCATAAGGGTAAAAGTGAAATACAAGCAACTTGATTTTCTCTTGTACTTCACGTTCTCCTTCGAGTAACTCTGTGACATATTTTTTCCTTTTTTTCTATATAGTATTTTATTGCAGATTTGGAATAACTGTCTCCAAAATAATCATTCTATGCAATAATTTTATATGTAGCCTTTTCATAATGTAGATCAGAAACTTGCATTTGTGCCTCATCTTCAAAAATAAATATTTCGCTTGTTATCCTGAATTGTTTTTCTTCTAGCCTTAAGAAACCATTAAAAAATCAGAATTCATAAAAATCGGTGCTCCTGGTCTGACAGAAATTTTAGTATATTATTATAGCAAATGACTGTCCATCAGCATACTAGGCTATGACATATATTTTCATTTATGCTTAAAGGAAGAGTTTGATAGGTTGTATATTATAAATACTCGGTAGTCATTGCAAGTTATTCTGTAAACTCATTAAAGGCATGGTTATAAAAATATGCATCTTAATTAGGTAATCCCAACTGCAAGTTCTTGTGCTCAAATAATGAAGTTAAAGTAGCATATAAAAAATCCGCCTTCTCAGAGGCATGAATGATTACTATAGTGTCGTATAACTTGTGTAATTTAGATCTTGGATGGTTTTCAAAAAGCCTACTCTAGACATAAACATTCATAATATCCAAGGATAAGGCTTGGCTTTGATGTCATTTTTCCTGAGAGGCGTTTTTATAACAACCAGAGTAGGTCTCCCAGTCTATGCTTTTGTTTATTGGGCTTTAAATATATATATATATATATATATATATATATATATATATATATATACACACACACACACACACACAGCAAATTACATGGGCATTTATTTTTATGCTTCTGATCTTGTGATTTTTGCCACTCTCTCAGATTGAAAGTAAGCTCAGTGAAGACCTATTGTTGTTATATTGTAAATCAGGAGACACCATAATCAATAAGCCAAATTTATTTGGAGTCCTATTCATTTTCGCTAGCGCTAGGGGGCCCAGAGGAACTCTTGCTTCTCAAATTCTGGGGCACAATATGGTGGAAGTCACTTCAAATTATACGTTTTTCAGCTCTTTGTTTTCCAAATTTGGAATGAGACTTCCGGACCTTCTGGGGAAAAGTCCTGTTTGCTGGACAGGGCCGTGAGACCATATCTCAAGACCTGGCCTGGCGCCAGCACTGACAACTCTTTCTGGGGCATAGTTTATGGCCTCTCTGGAATTGGGAGTAGTCTTATTTTCCCTATTAAGCAAACATATGTTTACAGAAGCCAGATTATCAGGGCTAAAATTTTAAACAGCAGTTTTTACCCAAGATGGAGGTTACTATACTTCACTATGACTTTTGTTTTCTATCCAGGTCTGCACATTTTTTTTTGTTTGTGTTTTTTTTAAGTGCCTTAGTGAATACATACTGAATCTCAGAGGATATTCCAGGTTAAAGCATTAGAACACTCAGCAGAGTGCTGGAAAATAGAACAGTTTGAAGATGATGCATTCATGGTGTTGGTGATGGTGGTGGGAAGGTGTCATTGAGCATAGAACTCTTACAAAATCTTCCAGTATTTTGGCATACTGCATGCTTCCAGCACAACTCCTTAGCTAAACTGGAGCTTTTACTTTAGCAATGTTATTAGTCAGAAAGACAATTTTTAAATCCTTGAATGCCATAAGGAGAAAAAAAACCTACCACTTAACCCTGAATTATTTAAGTCTTAAGGAATGAGAAAAATAAAATAAAGATAAGATAACTCAAAATAAGAGAAGACAGGAATAAACATTTGTATATAAATTAATGCAAATCATGAAAAAAATGGCCAAAAAATAAACTGTACATTATGTAGTGGTACATTCAATAAAACATCTCCTAAGAATGGTTTCTATCAAGCTATGTCACCCAGAGGTTGCTGGTTACAGAAGTCGTGGTTACAGTGCCCTGCCCTTTATACCCCAGGGTGATAATAAATACTGCATACAAAATGAAGATCCTACAAATCAATACTTACCACTGTTTCAAATCCCCAGTGACCACTTATAAATGTCATTATGTTAACTTATCAAATTTCCAGTTGATATAGACTATCTCTTTATGTCAACATGTCTTTTCTTCAAAAGAGGATTATTGTTGTTCCTGCTGTCACACCCTGGCAGCCAATTGCTCACTGAAATATCCTCTCTGATGCCCTTTAGCCCTGTGCTGGTGTAGATAATTGACACTACATTTAAAAATCAGTTGGAAAAAGAAACATTTTGACTTGTTCCTCAAGTATTCCAATGAACTAAGATTATGTCTTGTCTTTGTGAATTCAATTATTAATTGATCAATCACTTTGCTCCGAAATGACTGATGGTGGAGGATTTTCTGTGCCTCCAAGGAAATTAAATGCAAATCTATGTCAGTCATCTGTTAACAAAAGCTCCTTTTTGGAATCCACAGGAATACAAATGGAACACCCTGCAGCGGATTTGGTAAACTGTAACTCACTCCCTTTTATTTAGTTTTTCTTAATAGCCCCTTATATAAGGTGCCTGTTTGATTTTTCTCTGACTTCTCTCCCTTAAAAAGGAAATTGATTTGAAGGTAATATATCAAAGTACTTAACACTGATAACAAATTAGAGTTCTGCCTTTTTTCTTTTTTAGATAAGTTTCTAGTGGAGAGAGAGGCTTTTAGAAGGCTGGGTACAGAATAAACCCCGAAGTCTCAGATATCTGGAACTTCAAGGGCAGGAGTGATTCTCCCTTTGAGATTTTCTTTTTTAAATCATAAGCAAAGAGAGCATAGTCATTCTCTGAAAAATTGAGTGAAGTGGTTTTTTGTTTTGTTTTGTTTCTCCCCAGTACCCTGTAGTACTGATAATTCATTTTAAGTAAATATTTTGGCAACAATAACTAAAATATAAAATATTTAAATATTTAATGTATATCATATTGAGCAAAACTTTATCTGCACTAACATTGTGTCTTGCTTTATCCAGTGAGTTCTGGTACATGCATTTCCCCTTCTCTCCACCAATGAAATGATAAAATGAAGAGCAGGTCACAGTGAACAATCTATTCCTTCCTTCCTTCCTTCCTTCCTTCCTTCCTTCCTTCCTTCCTTCCTTCCTTCCTTCCTTCCTTCCTTCCCTCCCTCCCTCCCTCCCTCCCTCCCTCCCTCCCTCCCTCCCTCCCTCCTCTCTCTCTCTCTCTCTCTCTCTCTCTCTCTCTCTCTCTCTCTCTCTCTCTTTCTTTCTTTCTTTCTTTCTTTCTTTCAAATATTTAGTTAATCCCTGGCCAGTGTGACTCAGTTGGTTGATCTCTTTCCAAGCACTGAGACCTGGCTAGTTCTAGTCCTGGTCAGGGCAAATGCCCAGGTTTCGGGCTGGAAATTGTACATTGTGTAGTGGTACAAATTTACTTAACCCTCCCCTTGTCAAATAAGATGCCATTTTTTATTACTTACATAAGAAAAGATGAAAACCATCAAATCTCTGTTATTCATGAACTAGCAGTCACTTGGAGAAGACCCAATAATTGTGCAAGTCTGTGATGCCAGTGATGACCCTTGACAGCACCTCAGCCTGGAATTCCTGACTCAGAAATGTTCAACCCATTTTTGACAGCATCACATTTACTGTTAATAGGTAGGTAAATCCTTTCCTGTGGCCCAAATGAAAAAATAAATACAGAAGAGCTCAATTATTCTGACACAATCATCATTCTTGATAATCTCTGAGTCATCTTGGACTCTCTTTCCTATACCTCACCTAAGATTATCAAGTGTTTTTGGTTCTACTCTTTAACATTGTCAATATTTTGTGACTCTTACTTCTGTGTGTATCTAGTAAAAGTTAATGAACTCCAAAAGTCCACTGTCTAAACCTCTTTTTGTCACTTTATTTAAATTTAGTGTCTACTTACCCAATTTAATGTCATAGCTCAAACCTGAAGTCTCACCCTGTCACTCATTGACAAATACCAATGTCTTCATTTTTTTTCCACCTCGTTATTATTATTTTTTTTATTCCAGGAGATTAAGCATTCAGGCCCACACACAAAACAAAGGCTTAGCCTCTCAAACTCTTGGCATCCTTACCACTTGTAATATATATATCCACACATGACCATGCCCACACTTGGGCACTTGTAGGTCTAGTAACATCTGCAGTATTCTCAAAAACTTACTCTCTGTGGATACCTTTATTTTCATAGTTCCTTATGATTTAGTCTCATAATAACTGTTCTCTAAACAAACTGATACTTCTAGTCCAAAGAACTCTTTAATTTCTTTCCATATTAGCCGCTTCTTTCTTTATCATACCTGATTTTTCAATCTAACATTGAATCAGATTCTGTCAGATTGCCTCTCTGTTTTGCTTCAATCGTGCTGCTGAGATCAAAGACTCACCTACATTAAGTCCAAGTGTCTGCTCTTGCAGTGTCTATAAGGTTTCAAAACGTGCTGCCGAGAAAAAATCATTTACGTTGCGGGCTGAATATATCAACTATTGACTCATAGTTTCCACTCATCCTCACTCTCAGCAAATGAATTAGGAAAACTAGAAATAGATGCATTGGCAGGTCAATTTCAGAACTTGCTCTCCCCCTACATAAAGCTCACCAACATAGTATCTATTCTTGCCTACATTTCTCCTGTTCCCTGGATGAACTTACTCTCTCCCCAGTAAAGCTCACCAACATAGTATCTATTCTTGCCTATAGTTCTGTCCTCTGGATGATGTGTGTCTGTGAGGAGCCTCTCTACCTGATTTTTGAGTGCCTTGTTGCTTAAAAGTTGTAGAGTTAGGATGGGTTTGAATCCTGGTTCTGCTGCTTAATATCTGTCTGATTTGAAGTAATAGTCATTGCTCAATGTCTCTGCTTTCTCCTCTTTAATTAAAGATAAGTGATAAATATCATTGTTATTGCTATTCCTGAAGGTCATTGACTACTTGTCCTAGTAGAAACAAATACATTTCAAGCATCTTTCTCTTTCTTAATTCTCCCTGTCTTCCCCAGACTGACTTCTATGATTACTTTTCAATTTAAAGGTTGATCTCTTCCCTCTACAACCTTAGTGCCAATTTCTGGACTATTGATTTGTGCTTTTGGCTACAATGACTTGTGTGGTTTGTGAGAGACAGCTTTAAAACCTCGTGTCCTATGATCACTGAAGAACATTGTCCCTAAGACTTCAGAAAGCTTATAAACCCTTTCCCACTTGAGACCGTTTCAAATAGGTATTTATTCAAATAAAATATAAATGAACTAAATTCCCTTTCAGGAAATTAGCATTGCAAAAGGCAACTAGCAAAATCACTTTATGTCAGATGTGATTATATAAGGGATTTAGTTTCTCATAATATTATCTCAGTTTCCTCATTATGATGGGAACTGTGTTTTGGCAGAAAACTCACTTTGGATTGCTTCCAGTGAAAAATGACCTCTTTCTACTCCTCTTCCTGTACGTAGTGCCCTTGTAGAGATCTACCATTAACTTGTAAGATACAGGGTTCAATGGACAAGGATTCTATTATTTTTTAAATAGTATTTTAATCCCCCTTCTCTCTCATTCCATTTCTGTATAGTCCTTTAATTTAAATTTAAACACATAGATAGTGGCCTATATCCATTTCAAGATTTCCCCAACTATAGCTCAGTTTACCTCCAAAAATTGATTTAATGTCTAAAGAAAAAGTATTCTATGGAGGTGGGGTGAAGAAAATGAAAAATAATAAAATATGGACGTGCTGGCTCTTTCCGCATTTGATCTGACACATGTGCAAATAAACCCTGAATACTTGCTCACTTATTTCCCAGGTCAGTTTCCCCCGGGAATAAACTAAATGACATTCAGAGGGGCTGGTAACTTCTGGCTAATACCTCATTCCTCTATGTCGATGGGTTCACCCTGGTCTATAAATATCTCAAGATTTTACTCCTGAAAAGGATACATATTGTACATACTATTTAGTGTAGCATATGCTTACTAAGTATTCAGCATATTTCTAAGGACATTATAAATAATAACTAATTTAAGCCTCATAATCAGCCTAGATTGTTAAGAACTATTAATTTATTTTCTTTTCATGCATAAGAAACCAGAGCCCAGAAATGTTAATTACTTTCCTCAGGTGCCACCTATCACTTTAGTGTTTCCAGGATGATGGCTAATGCTCTTTTATGGAGTTCTGCCCAGGAATCACTAGTCACCTTGAAAGACCTGGAACATCATTTACCAATGATGCTTTGTCATATGGTATTTCAAGTATAGATTTTAATTTAAACATTGTGGTCTCCACCTACACAGATTGTCAAGTATGGTTCAATTGTCAACCATCTGTATTGACCTCAGGAATGTCAGGTGTATAATTAATGATCACTAGAGATCTAGCAGGTTTAATTGTGGGTCTCTACAACATTCAGATAGATTACTATCACCGCTCTATTTTTCAGAGAGCCAAGTGTGCCATTTGAGCGTGAAATTCCCCTCTAATTCTTTGCAATAATGTAAACAAGTATTAAAAACATAATCGCTTTGTCATTTTACCAGATATTATGCTATTTCACCAATCCAGCTTTGAAGCCAAGTAAACTGCAGCCATGAGTAGCACCATATGGCAAACATTATAACAATTAGTGTTAATTCACACATGGTATAATAAATAAAAATAAGAATACGTAAGAAGTGTACAGTGAGCTTCTTAGTGTGTAGTTCTCTATCCTACAAATATGCATCATTTGACTTTATAAATGATTTAAAATTAAGTGCCTAAAGAGAAGTCATATTTTTATATATTATATTTTAATTATTGGATTTGACAAGTAGTTAAGAAGAAATTCCAGGCACTGTGGTCAGGATTGAATATACAGTGTTCTCATAGAATTTAGATAAGTAGGGGAACTATATTAAATAAAAATTATAAAAGTAAATGCTTAGTTACAATAAGGAGAAGTACAGGGAGCATTCATTCTGTGAGGCATCAGCAGGTTTGTCAGGAATGTTCTGTGAACTGAAATAAGAAGGAGTTGTAACTATCAGGTGTGGTGGGAGTTTGTTTGGACAAAAGATTCAGAACATTGACAACATTGTGTATGAAGACCCTGAGCCAAGATGACAATTAAAAAATGGAAATATGTTTTAAAATTAAGTTTAATGAGGACTAAGAAATTTTTTGACACAAAATCTTCATAGTTTCTTAATAATTTTTCTTTTAAACAAATATAAAACTCTTTACAAATTAATTTCAAAGGACACTAACAGCAATGTTTAAATGTTAAATCGATAGTTAACATATGAGATGAGATAGATCTTAATCATTAATCAGACAGTACAACCAACAAAATTTCTCAGATGGGTAAACAATAGTTGCACTTCTATTTTTAATTTGGAGAAACTGAACTCATTTTTCTAGTGGCACATTTTTTTCTCTCTTATTTGAATTATTTGACTTTTGTTCTAAATTTGGTCTTTGACTCCCATTCTTGATAAAAAAACTCCAGAAACCCTTGTGATTTCCTGAGTGATGGGAGTGACTTTTGTTCTAATGAAGCCACTTTGGGTGGACTCCGGTGGCTCCAGAATGAGGGCTGGTCAGGGGAAAGACCAAGCCATGATGAGACCTTTGGAATTTTCAGCCCTGCCTGCTGTTCTCTTGAGAAGGGATGTGTTGAAAATGGAGTTCATGTCAGCAATGCCTATGTGATGAAGACTCCATAAAGTCCTAAAAGTGTGGGGTTCAGGGCCATCCAGCTTGGTAAACATGCAGAGGTGCTGGGATAGTGTCATGTCCCAAGAGGCCATGGAATCTCCATGCTCTTCCCACAAACTTTGCCCTGCTGCATCTCTTCCCTTTGGCTATTCCTGACACTGATTTTAGTATTTCATAGTAGCAACTCTTTTCTTTGAAATATTGTTAAAACGTTATCATCTTGTGTTTTGCTCCCATTCATGGGCGAACCACTCCATGAATCATGACATTGAACAAACACTAATTGGGATGGGTGCTTCAGTGAGTGTAGGAGTTGCCTGATGACTAAGGGCATCAGTCCAGATCCTTCCAATTGCTAAATTTCACCAGATTTACATATTTCTAGATAAATCAAATCTGTCAGTCTACTACTGCAATGAAATGATGGAAATATGAAAGTTGAATTAAGTCTATGACCAGGTGAATTCTGAGGGGAGTCAGGGTAGAGAATAGCTGTCATACAGATAGGAAATCTTAAAATTTCCAATTGTGAGTCCTAATAAATGCAGCTAGAGAAAGATCAGATAAAAACTCTTTATTTGCAGGTATACATTGAAATTAATACTTGGAAGAAAAGTATTTGAATCTTAAATATGACAGATTGAATAAAAGGAAGTCTTAGAAATATTTATCCATATTTTCTATCAGTGAGAACAGTGCTTATAAATATTTATTACATTTCAGATAATAAGTGAGTGTAAATAAAAATCAATGTAAGGACTCCAGTGCTATATACTAAATAATGTGTCAATTATAAGCAATCATATAAAACATGTCACATATTTTTAGTGGATATATAATTGAAATGGTTTTAAAAGTGATTTAGTTTTTTATACAAATAATTAAAGTAATGGCTTTATACACTCATTAGAAAAATTGCTTTTAAGTCTTTAATGAGTTTCTGGAGTACATATGTAAATCAAGAAAATAAAGGTTTCATTATTCAACCACAAAATATTAATAAGGCACCTGTTACACACCATTCATTGTTAGTGTCAAGAATAAAACAATCATTTACAAACAGCATTTCTCTTGAAGAAGCTCTCTATTCCTTAACAGAGAATGAGACAATAGACATCTTTTTTTTTTTTTTGCAAAAACCCATTAACACAAAATAAAATCTGATTTAAAAAAAAAGAAAAGCAATCCTAGCTTTGGGGATACTGCTTCTCAGTATTAGCAGCATCGCTGACAAGATCTCAGTAACATGGAAACATGTACAGAGCAAATTTTCATTTAGGACCTAATGGACTTACAAATATGGATTATTTTCTAAACCAAATATTTCTGATGATAAAACTTCAGATGTAAAGATGGATGATTGGGTTTTATTTTTTGGCAAATTTGGAATAGAGCAGTTAGTTCAAGGCTTGAATCTAGACAATTTTCTTATAACATTGATTCTTTATAGATATGCATAATTTTGGACTATATAGCAATACAAAATACAACCATCGATGATAACATCTAAATTAAATAAAATCTGTAATGAGCCAATCAATAAAGAAAACCATCTTTTTAATTTTGGGTTGCTTATCAAAGCAGGTCCATGTACTCTTTTTTAAAATTAAAATTTTTTGGCTAGCATTGATTAATAACATTATATAGATTTCAGGTGTACAACTTCATAATGTGACATCTGTATACCCCATTGTGTGCTCACCACTTGAAGATTCCTCTCATTCTACCACCATGTGTTTGACCCTCTCTCTCCTCTTCATCCTCCTCCAGGTCCCCTTCCCCTCTGGTGACCACCATTCTGTTCTCTGTATGTATAAGTTTGTTTTGTTCTTTGTTCCTCTGGTCTATATCCATGGTCATCTAGTTCCATAGTCAACCTATGGCAATTTGTTTCTTTCCTGTAAAAATTATGTCAAGGTGTTCCTCTTCTTCCAATTGAGCCCATATTCTCCTACCTAGAAAATACTTCACACACTTTACAGTGTTAGCAGGTCACTCTGCTGTAAGGTCTTTCATGACTGTGATCCATGGAGACGGACCTGCCTTTAAATATGCCCTCCCCACTCCAGCATTCTATCATGATGCCTACCATAGTCAATTTCACTTAAATGTTAGTTTCTCCTTACTCAACTGTAACTGAGGCATGGGTGATATCAAGTTCAGTTCTCTGAGTCCACTGTATGGAACCATGTTTAACAGAAATGACGTCCTCAAGAGCCACTGGATGAGTTGAAAATAATAGAAAAAAAAACAGGAAAGAAGTTGACAATAGAGTAAGTGGTTGATAGCTAGAACTCCAGATCCAAAGATATGAGTTCAAGCAAGTGTGCTCCTGGGGTGTTTATGTGCATTGGAGGTATTGAAATAATGTGTGCAGAATGGTTGGTAGGAAAAATTGCATATAATCGGCACTGAGTAATATAATAAAATAATATATATATTTTAATAAAATTATATAATAAAATTATATATATATATATATATATATATATATATATATATATTCAGAGAGAGAGGGAGAGAGGGATATAAACATCAATGATGAGAGAAAAAGAATCATTGATCAGCTGCCTACTGCATGCCCCACACTAGGGACTGATCCCACAACCCGTGCGTGTGCCCTGACTGGGAATTGAACCGTGTCCTCTTGGTTCATAGGTAGTTGCCCAACCACAAGCAACACTGGCTGAGTTGAGTAGTATGTTTTATAGATTTTAGAAATGAATAGTTTTTTAACAATCTGCACAATGCCTATAAACTAGACTGCCAAAATTGCAACCAAGGGTTAGAAGTGCAAGCTCATTCACTTGGTACACATTGCAAACAGCGATTGTCTGACCATTGCATTGGATGCTGAGGCTGTATCCATGGCTAGGACTCAGGGCTGAATTACACTGTTCTAAAGGCACTTGAAACTGCAGAGTCCTGGGAGGAAGCATGAGCTGGACACACCTGTGGTCCCCAGAAATTGAGGAGAGGAAGGATCTGGTGTCCCTGTGGTTCACAGAGGAAGGAGGACGAATGGCATACATATTCCCCCAAACCACACAAAGTCAGAGAAAAATAATTTCCTCCAAATAAAACTGATACCTTTGTGAAATGTGTACCTTTCCCTATACTAAACTGTCTAAAATTTAATTCAAAATTAATCATATTTTAAGCAGTAGAGAACATTTTTATAGATATTTAACATCCTTAAACCATGGAATATGAGCTGCTATTTTGAAAAAGCTGGGAAGGCTTTATTCCTAAACTCTAAAAAATAAAGTGGGGAAATGATCTTTACTTTGGAAATGCATATTTCTCTACTCCTTGACAATGAAAAGTGCAATTAAACCTTATTTAAACGTTAATTTTCATGAGATTAAAAAAGTAAAATTAGAGTTGTTCGCCTCATTACTGTTGACAAGAGAAAGCTTATAAACAGAGCAGTTAATTCGGCATAATGGCATCGGAAGGGATCAATTCCTCATTGAGATACCCTGAGATACACACGAAAGATGGAGCACTTCCATTAAGTCTATTTGTTTCATGAGAGGAGATTATACAGCGACCTTTTCTTTAGCTGCCTTGGTTTCTCCATTTTTAATCATTATGCAAGATTTGGTAGGAATCCTTGCTGACACTTTGCTCCTCAGGGGGCAATTAAGAGAGTAGTGAATTCTCTGGAAACTGGAAATCATTTCACTTTACAGTTGAAAATGACAGGAGAGAGGCTGGCCTGCTTGGTCTGTCAGAGCATTCTTCCAATGTTAATAACTCAAGAATCCATAAATTTGTGCTTAAGGAAAATTACATATCCAAAAGAAAATTATAAAATACACATCACAAATAGATCAGTTACTGTGAATGCTACACTACGCGAAATGTAGTGCTCTAGTCCTCCATTCATCATTTTGCACACATATACTTAAGTTTTTCCCTATCAAATCTGCTATTTTGGTTTTTGTCTATCTTGCTCTTTCTATGTGATATTTCCAAGTTATGTTACTTTGCTGTAGATTTTATTTTTGAAAGTTGAAAAAAGAGTAATATCAGCACTATTTTCTTATCAAAGCAAATTAATTTAAATTTAACAATTGATTGTTTCTGAAATATTTGGATATATATATTTAGGAAAAATACTTAGAATAAAATGTAGTATCAGAGGCTTATTATTCATAGCATGTGCCATTTGGATGTTTGTCAAACAAACTCCCCAATCTTGGTTTGTTTTTCCTCTGGTTTCAATGTCAATGAGGATGACCAGAGGGTTTCTTTTCCCTCTCATGGTTTCACTGTCCCTAAGATTCCCTGATTTTTCTACTAGACCCTCTGTGGGAGAGAGATTGTACTATGAAGGTTTTGGAGGCAGCAGGGTTTTTGTGCATGTTCCTATCCCTATATTTCACTACCCAGAAATCCAATCTGCAGTTCCAGGTGACCATCAGGGGCTGTAATGTAGTCTTGACATTTTTCCCAGGAAGGACATGAAGGAAGATATTGGTGGTCAGTAGGATTCTCTGTGAGAATAAGTTTCCTTTGAAACTCGTTTTAATAGATTTCAATTTGAGTTATCTATCTTCTTTGAAGCAGATATTTATTATTTGAAGGTATAATTACTATGGCCACTTCTTAACTATTAAGGGGGAGTGAAATGTAATTATAGTTACAAATTATATATATATATATTGATATCCCAAATTTCCATCAGCAGCCTAAACCTTCCCTGTGAACTCCAGACTTGTATAGCTGATCGCCTGTTGCCATATTCGCTTACACATCCAGTCCTATTTAATGGGCATTCCATTCATGTGGATGCCTAATTGTCCTCCTTCCTTAGCACCCTGCTTGTATTAGCATGACTTGCCAGCACCACCTTCAAAGTATACCCAAATCTAGCCACTGAAACTCCCTGGCTCAATCCAATATTATCTCTTTACTAGCTTTTAAAAATAACTTCCCAATGGTCCTCTTCCTCTGTGCTTGACAATTGCATATTATTCACAAAGCAGCCAAAGTGATTAAGTAAACAAACAAACAAACAAAAAATCAAAAAACAACAGTGACACCTTAGAGTCTTTAACTTGATCTACAGACCCACGTTATCTGCCTCAGACAACTGTGCTCTGACCCCTGACTTCACCTCCTGTCTTTCCCTTCACTGGGCTTCATGCCCCCTGGTCCCAGGCTTGCCTCTGCATGACTGCTCCTTCTGCAGACCTTCCTTCTGTTTGCTCCTTCATCTCATCAGGCCTCTGCTCTAAGGCTGCTCAGTGAGACTCATGTATTCAATATTCAGTATCACCACCACCAGCTCAGGGTGTGCCTGGGCCCCATTCTCAGCTGCATTTTTTTGTAGAGGTCTTCCCTCCAAATTTATCACTCACTATTACCTGTAACCATGTGTGAGCACAGAAATAGCATTTTATTACTATCAGCCACTGAGATTTCTTTATCATTTTTTTCATTTGTTTTTGTTTGTTTGTTATTGTTGTTACTGGAACATTCCGCCAAAGGAGTCTAAAATATGTTAAACAACCTCTATTTTAATTGCTTTTAAAATTGCCCGTTTTTCTGCACTAGAAGGCATTTTTCATCGTAGCAGCAATTTTGTATATTTTATGTTCTGCTTTATTCCCAGTGCCTAGAGAGCAGCTATTATAAAGTGGGCTGTACTTCAGTAAATGCCTGTTTAAGAAATGAATATTTAAGGTGTTTTCTCTCCCCATTTATACTGGGGAGGGACTTACAGTAGAAAAACTGGTTTAAATTACTCTGACTCCAAGTTTTCTAAACAATAGAGTTAAAAATTCACATACTATCTGTTGTAAAACAGTAGGACACTTTATCCCAAATAAATCATCAGTAAATAAGTTTGTAGAATGGAGAGTGGAAGATTGTTTTCCCCACTTATTAGTTTGAAATTTCTGTAAAGGAGACTCATTTATGATATCTCAAGATATCTGATAAACTCAAGTGCATGATAACTATGATTTTTTTTTTTTTTGGATCATAATCTATGATCCCATGGTAGTCTGTCTTTTTCAAAAAATATTTTCTTTTCTTTTCCAAGGAATGCTGTGGAAATCCAGTTATTCTTTTTTTTTTTTTTTTAATTAAATCTTTATTGTTCAGATTATTACATTTGTTCCTCTTTCCCCCCCCCCCCATAACTCCCCTCCTCCCAGTTCCCGCCCCACCCTCCGCCCTCACTCCCCACCCACTGTCCTCATCCATAGGTGCACGATTTTTGACCAGTCTCTTCCCGCATCTCCCACACCCCTTTCCCCCCCAAGAATAGTCAGTCCATTCCCTTTCTATGTCCCTGATTCTATTATAATCAACAGTTCATTCTGTTCATCGGATTATTTATTCACTTGATTCTTAGATTCACTTGTTGATAGATGCATATTTGTTGTTCATAATTTGTATCTTTACCTTTTTCTTCCTCTTCCTCTTCTTAAAGGATACCTTTCAGCATTTCATATAATCCTGGTTTGGTGGTGATGAACTCCTTTAGCTTTTCCTTATCTGTGAAGCTCTTTATCTGACCTTCAATTCTGAATGATAGCTTTGCTGGATAAAGTAATCTTGGTTGTAGGTTCTTGGTGTTCATCACTTTGAATATTTCTTGCCACTCCCTTCTGGCCTGCAAAGTTTCTGTTGAGAAATCAGCTGACATTCGTATGGGTATTCCCTTGTAGGTAACTGAGTTTCTTTCTCTTGCTGTTTTTAAGATTCTCTCTTTATCTTTTGCTCTTGGCATTTTAATGATGATGTGTCTTGGTGTGGTCCTCTTTGGATTCCTTTTGTTTGGGGTTCTCCGCGCTTCTTGGACCTGTAAGTCCATTTCTTTCACCAGGTGAGGGAAGTTTTCTGTCATTATTTCTTCAAATAGGTTTTCAATATCTTGCTCTCTCTCATCTTCTGGCACCCCTATAATTCTGATGTTGGTACGCTTGAAGCTGTCCCAGAGGCTCCTTACACTATCCTCGCATTTTTGGATTCTTTTTTCATTTTGCTTTTCCGGTTGGGTGTTTTTTGCTTCCTCGCATTTCAAATCATTGACTTGATTCTTGCGCTCCTCTATTCTGCTGTCGGGAGTCTGTATAATATTCTTTATTTCAGTCAGTGTATGCTTAATTTCTAGTTGGTTCCCCAATATAACATCGAGGGTCTCATTAGTTTTCTTGTAGATCTCATTAAGTTTATCGGCGGCTTCTAAACAGTTCTTGAGAGACCTTAAAAGTGTGGTTCTGAACTTTATATCTTCCATTGACAATTTTGTCCTGTTTCTTTGTCTCCGCATTTTGTTATGCTTCCTTGATGCACCCCCTAGTGGTCTTTGTTCGTGGTCTTATAGTTAAATTTTGATTGTTGTAGCTAATTCCAGGGAGGGTTTGACCTCCAGGCCAAGTGGCTATGAGAATCAGCTGTGTCAGCAGTGAGAGAACTTCTGTCCTCTAGGGAGGTGCTAATCTGGCGTTTGCCTGAGGCTATCCGGCAAATGCCTCTGTGCAGGGCTTGGGCGGGGCGGGTCGCACAGGATCAACAGGGTGGGCTGGAGAGAGCAGTTATGGCCGCTCTCAGTCCTGTCCCCAGGGGCTCTGCCTCTCTGAGTCCCAGCACCCGCTGCAAAGCTCGGAGAGAAAGCTGCACTCGCTCTGACCGAAGCCAGGCAGACCCGCTTCTCCCGTTTGAGTCTGGGTCCCTAAAGACTCGCCCGGATCTGGAGCTCAGAGTCTGCGACTCCCTCCCGATTGAAAACGCCAACCGCGCCCTCCGCCGCCAGCCCGCTCCGCGCACTCCGCACCTCAGAATTTGACTTCGGCACTGCGCCTCCTCTGAGTGTCCGTATGCGTTTCTCTTTCCTCCTAGTTGTAGGACTTCCACTCAGCCAGCGTTCCAGTGGTTCTGGGTGATGTCCCTCCGTCTTTTAGTTTCACTTTTGAAGTAGTTGTTCAAAGCAGCAAACTCCGGCGTTAACCTATGCCGCCATCTTGGTTCTCCTCCCAGTTATTCTTTCTGTAGAAATCTAGTTATTATTTCTAAATGCTAAGGTGAAAAAAAGCATTTTAGGAATTTTGTCTTATGAGAAGAATTATCTCCTCAGTTACATGAAAGATATTGATGTGCCCAAATGTTATCTATGGAAGTTCAGAGTTATAGAAATTCACCCTGTGAACTCTTCATTTTATAAAGTTATTTCATGGGTACAAGAGATGAGAACAGCAATTCTGTATAATAAAGAGGTGATATGCAAATTAACCCTCACACCCTCACAAGATGGCTGCCTACCACCAGGCCAGCAGGGGGGTTAGTGAGGGATGACCAAACGACTGGACAGTAGACTGTGTGGGGTGACCAGGCCAACAGGGGGGGCAGTTGGGGGTAACCAGACCAGCGGGGCAGGGGCACTTGGTGGCAACCAGGCCAGCAGGGGGTGAGGCAGTTAGGAGCAACCAGGCCGGCAGGGAGGGGGCAGTTGGGAGCTACCTGGCCGGAAACAGGGGGCAGTTAGGAGCCACCAGGCTGGCGGGGGGGGGGGGCAGTTAGGGGCAATGAGTCTGGCACACAGAGGCAGTGAGGAGTGATCAGGCAGGCGCGGGTGGGTGGGGGAGTTAGGAGCGACCAGGCAGGTGAGCAATTAGGAGCCAGTGGTCCAGGATTGTGTGAGGGATGTCCGACTGCTGATTTAAACCAGCAGTCGGACATCCCCCAAGGGGTCCCGGATTGGAGAGGGTGCAGGCCAGGCTGAGGGGACCCCCCTCCCATGCACGAATTTCGTGCACTGAGCCTCTAGTATTCTATAAACACTGCTGTAAATATTGCTTACAGGTGTGAGATCTTAGACTGCATGTTTTAAATATATGCCCAGGGGAGAATGAGCTCTTTATGGACCCTACAACCTGATAATCACTGGAAACCACTCTCCTCCCAGCCCCCAGAGTAGGTTCCTTTCTAAGATTGTATGCAATTTTAATCTTCTGAAGTTGCTTATGATTTAATAGATTATAACATAGATTTCTCATAGAAATATGTTTTAAATAAATAATGATGATCAATATCAAAAAGCCACAAGTAATGCACCTAGTTTGGAAACTATATCAGAAAACCTAATACCCCCGAGAAACTGGTGAGATCAAAACGGGAAATAGATTTCAATGCGGCATGAAAGACCCCACAGAAAAACAGCCCCAGCACAGCCTAAAGTATTGTATCCACAAGCAAGTGCCAGGAACAGGCCAAGGGGAATGGAGACTCAACACAGGGACAGATAAATTACTCAACTTCTCACTTTTTAAAATAAGTTATTCACATATTAATTTAGTGATTTATGTTCCATTCCTCTTATTTGATTTAAGCTGAGCTTCTCCAGCATCCTTTTGAGCACTCTATCCTCAATTTCTAAAGCAATAGTTATAATATAGTAGTTAGTCAATAAATTCTTATTGAAGAGATGTGTGCGTTGACCAATTGAAGACAAGAGCATCATAGAAGGTTGACTCAGCTGTGAATTGGTCTAATTATGAATGGTGTCATGAATATACACTGAACTCTCAAAAGTCATCGAAAAATTGTGTAAAATTATAAGGCTATGACAATATTTTTTCTAAATAATTCTTATATTGTTTGGTAAATATGGGAACACTTTTTCTTCTTCTTTTAAAAGAGAACTGAAGGAATGTCCAACCAATGTATATAAAATGGGTGTTTGGTGTCATGAACTGGGAGGAGACTTCCTAAAAGTAATATAAATTAGTAAGTAGTGAAAGCAAGCCACTCAATAATTAAAAGGGGGAAAGAAAAGATAGTTAACCCACTGAGGTTTTAGAGAAGAACAAAGTTGATACAAAGGTTTGCAAGTAGAAAAATAAAGATGCAATGAATTAAATTGTAAAAATGGATTAAGTGCTGGACAAAATTTTTTAACTATGAAATTTGTTACACAGTAGACTGAGTTCTTGGGGGGAATGATGTAGATTTTATACTCTGAATCATTGAAACACTGAGTGAATTGAACACTTGAGAATGCCCTGAAGGAATGAGTTCTTTATTAGAACAGGATTGAAAAGATGAACCAATTTAGCTTTTATTCATAATGTTTCTTACGTTATCAATCTTTGACTAAAAAAAAATATACAAAGCTATCATTATCCTAATATGAGCAGTTAGAACATATTAAAGAGAAAAATTGATGTTGCTAATTAAAGCACAGATTAAATATTAAATTTTAGAAATAGAAATATACTCTCCATGTTATAATTGAAATGAAATGTTTAAATGAGCACTGACATTAACATTTATGATTATATTTTTATTGCAATATATTATATTATTTTATATATTAAACTAAAAATATAATCATACATTATATTATTGGCATATACATATGTTTATTAAATTATTGTGTTTTAGCTTGATTAGTAATAAGCAGCAAAAATAAAATTAGAGGAAATCACAATTTTCATATAATAGGAAAATTGGTTTCTAAATCAGCTATGAATTAAGGTAGATATCAGAAACTAAGCAAGCAAGACAAGAGTAACATAACTGAAATACTAAAAGTAACAGAACAAAACAAATCGCCCTGAAATACTATACCAAGCAATAGAGACTTCAAAAATAAAGAATACATTTAAGCTATTATTATAAATCCTATTATTCCTATGTCAATCTTTTGTAGTTGTGCCACAGTCCTCAAATATTTTGTTCGTTTCTTTAGTTTTTGTCATCCTCACCTTTTAATTTTCAAGGGTTCTGTTGCTATATCTTCTAGTTCAGAGATTCTTTCCTTGGCCATGTCCAGTCTACTAACAAGCCTGTAAGAGGAATTCCTAATGTCTGTTACTGGGCTTTTTATCTGTAGCATTTTCTTTTTTTGATCCTTCTTTAGATTTCCATCTATCTGCCCACATCACCCGTTCTTCTGTGTTGTCAACTGCATGGATTTGTACACATTGAAAGGAAATTAATTAGAAGGTGGCCGGCAGGGCGGGGCTGGGTGAGACGGGCTGGACACTCCCTGGAGCCAACCTCCAGCAGTCCCTCCCCTGTGTTTGCAGAGTGAGCGGGGTCCCTCTGGCAGGTGGGGTCCCTTGGCCTGGCCTGCTGGGATCAGGCCAAAACCAGCTCTCCGACATCCCCTGAGTGGTCCCAGAGTGCAAAAGGGCACTCTGCAAAGTTGCTGTCATACAGGGTGTGGAACACAAATGCAAGTGTGCAGTAAACCAGACTCGGGCCTACAGTGCCCCAGCAACAACATAACCCCTCGCCAAAGGTGGAATCATGCAACCCTGCGAGGAATTGGACTCCCTCCTCTCTGGTTTCGGGTGTGTCACCGGAGAACAGCTGCTGCCAGGTCACTGCAGCTTGGCAGCTCCTTCATTGAGCCATCTGCCCCCTGGTGGTCAGTGCATGTCATAGCAACCTGTAGGATGGATGGAGGGACACATAGCATATTGATGATGATAGATAGATAGATAGATAGATAGATAGATAGATAGATAGATAGATTAGATAGAATATAGATAGATAGTGGCTTTATATTCCTGGTCTCATAATTCTAGCATCTCTTCCATGTCTGGTTCTGGTGATTGTTACGTCTCTTCAGATTTTATTTTTTCTTTTGGTGCCTTCTGGCATGCCTTGAAATTTTTCTTGATAGCCAGATGTACTGGTAAAGGACGTTCTGTTGTTGGGTATTTAGTGATGCAGTGAGGTGTGGGGACCGGTTCTACAGTCCTATGAGTTTTCTGTTTTTAGTGAGACTGTGTCTCTGGACAGGACACTTAGCAAGGGCTTCTCAGTGTTTCCTCTCCCCTCAGGTGGGACAGGGAAGCTAGGCAGGCTGTACCTGGGTATTTCCCTTCTGCCAGGCCAATTGGGATCTAATCAAACCACAGCAGATTAAACCCTGGTTAACTATAGTCTCTTGAGGGCAGCTTGTTAAGATCGGAGGCTCTGGTGTGTTTCAGTTCTTCCTTTCCCATCCCCAGGGATTTTCATGGAATTTCAATGTGGCAACATGGTCAAGCTCTTGGAGGTAAATATCACAATAATTTGGGGACCGATAGGACGAGGCTCCGCTGGAGTTTTTGACTTTGAATTGTCCACTCTGTGCCTCCAGCGATTTACCAATGACAGTTTAGATTTTCCCACCTGGCACTGGTGCCCTGGGCAGAGCCAGCTCAGCGTCTCTGCCCCAGTATTTGCCTGTCTGTAAATTCTCTAAGAGTGGTTTGCACTCTTTTCCCCTCTTTTGTGGGTTCAAAGAGTTGTTCATCTTTTTATGTGTTCAGGAAAAGAGTGACGATGACAAGTTTCTTACATGAGAACCAGAAACTAGCAGTCTTGTGCGTGTCTCCTCATGGGTCACTGTCCACCTATAACAAACTCGGTGGACACTATCCTCCACCCCTTCTTTGCCAGACAATTGACCTGTAGTGTCTTCTGAAGGTCAGGATGAAGTCCATTAGAATGGAGAGGCACTTTTCTCAAATAAAATTTTTCTAAATAAGTCAAGTTAAAGTCTTTTTCATTAGAATGTGTTTCAGTGTCTTAAGGAAATACCAAAAGTTAAAAACATTCAAGAGCTGTAACTACTCTGCAAACAAAAAGTTGGCGTCCATTGCCTGTAAGCATATATAATTCTATCACTAAGCCCCAGTAATGCTCCCTCATGAATTTGCATTAAGGCAACAGAGTCAGGATATTAGTAAGTTTTATGTTAAGCTTTATTAATAAAAGTTTTGAACGTGTTACTTTTTTGATTTTCACAATAATACCTTACGGTTTTGATTACAATATTTATACACTAGAGGCCTGATGTACGAAATTCGTGCAAGGGGCTTGGCCCTTGCAGCCACAGTGGCTTGCCTCATCTTCGTCTGGAAGGTCGTCCAGAAGGTCTTTTGTCTGTCTGATGTAATTATCATATAACGCTTTTATTATTATAGATTGCACATCATGCACCTGGGGGTCAGAAAGAATAAATGCTTTTACTTAGAGAAAGGGTATCATAGACCCATATAGGGACAAACCTAGCTTCCCTGAGAAGATATACAGGCAGGGAAAAGGTGTTTTCCTCTTTTCAACTGATTACCAGATGATAGATCTATGGTCTTAAAACAACACGGCTGCTCAAATTGAAGAAAACAGTGTAGGTGAGAGTTCCTTGCCAGTTACGAGACCACATGTATGTAAGAGTAAAAGAAAGTGGTTATCTGTTTGTTTTTGCTGTAAAAAAATTGGCCAGTATATTGAGGGAATATATAGTGAGAATACTTTCTCTTGATATCAATGGTATCAATTGAGTCATGAAGGACTCCTTCCTCAATCTGAAAAAATAATTGCTCATATCATCATCTGTCTTATGGTAGTTTATCATCTAAAAAATAAAGTACAAAGCAGACTTGATGACATGAACATCGGGTAACAAACATATTTTCAATCACTGTTTTTTCCCCCCACACCATTGTCCAAATACATAGTTTTCAAGCTTAGAGCAGAACCTTTAGTAAGCATAAAAGTACATTCATAAACTGTTATGTTTTAAAAGTGTGCACCCAATATGTAAGTGAATAACAAGTCAATTCAAGCTCACCAAGATACCTTCACCTGCCAATGAGTTGAATGTTACATATTTCCTCACAACATTTTTCCTTTTCCCTTATTTGCCGCTGCCCTTGTTGACCTGGGATCTCATCCTGTGTTTTGTTTTGTTTTTTTAATATATTTTTTATTGATTTCAGAGAGGAAGGAAGAAGAGAGAGATAGAAACATCAATGATGAGAGAGAATCATTGAATGATGCCTCCTGCACACCTCTAACTGGCGATCAAGCCCACAACCCAGGTGTGTGCTCTGGCCTGGAATCGAATAGGGACCTCCTGGTTCATAGGTCAATGGTTCAACCACTGAGTCACACCAGTGGGCCTCATCCTGCCTTTGATTGAGCATAATTTATCTTGGCTCTGTCCTCTTTTCTTCTGCAAAATGCTCACATGCCTTAGCCTTGAGGACTGGCTCTCTTCCTCGGGTAAAGTATCTTGGTCCCGTCCTGGGTATATTTTGGATGCTTTCTTTATACTCACTCCATCTTAATAATCTCTCCTTCCGGAATGTTCATGTAAACCACAGGAAAAGAAACACCTTAGAAATATGTCTTTTCCATGAGAACACTTTCTTAATTCCTCTATAACCTTATTTTCTGTCCACAGAATTGACCCAGTAGAGAGAGGCCAGTCCCCTGGTTTACTCAAAAAAGCCAGATAATAAAATGTGATTCTGGACAGGGACACAGCCCCACCCCTTTGTACCTGAGCATGTTAATTAATTGTTCTGCACTTTTCTCAGCCCTGAAAGGAAATCATAATAATCCAAATGAACATTGTGAGGAAGATGTCTGGGACGTTTCACAGTGTCTGAGAACAGACATGAACAATCATTATTATCACATGACAGCAGGTTGGAGAGCAATTAATAGCTCACGTTATTTTATAAAGAAAAATCGTTTTCCTTTTTTATGATAAGCATTTTCCAGTAAAACCATGACATTGAAGATAGTGTAATGTAACATGTATTGTATTTAACTTTATCATGAACAAATTTTCTTAGAGAAGTGGTTCCCTAACCAGTACCTATAACTTGTATGAGGAAGTACACACATCTATAGATTTGGTCATATACCAGTTTGGAGCCTTAGCCAGTCACAAACCAGAGCTGCCATGTCCTGTGAGAAAGGTAGATATTACAGGTACTTTTTCATTTTAGAAGAAATGGTTGTCATAAATAAGGTAGCTGCTTTTTTTTCTTTTTTTATCCACATAGCTTATACATTATTTTGATGTAACCCTTTGATTTTTCTGCCCAGAGAAAACATTTTAATGCTTTATATCAATATATGGAAGGAAAATGTTTACCATGCTCTGCATTTTTGCTTTGTGTATTCCTCAGCACAAAGGAGAACTTTTATGATGTTTTTTCATTAATGTGCTCATTTCAGGAACGGTAGAATTCAGCAACCATTTTCTTCCCTCCTTGATTCATAGACTCTCCAAGGCCCTTGCCTCTTAATGCAGGGTGTATTGATATACTGATTTAATATAGCAACAGCCCTTATTGAGAGATACCTCTCTGGTGCCCTCGGGAGCAGTGAACCAGATAAGACACTTGCAATATTAAAATCAATTAAAATTCCCAAAATGTAAAATTGCATTGTTGTGATGGAATCAATTTGTAGAGTTGGCTACTGAGCAATGAAGGGGGAAAATTAGGCTGGGACTTCTTGTTTCTCTTTCTCTTTCAGGCAAGGGTAAGATGAAGTATTACCCATGTCTTTGGTAGATGGATCAGTAAGCTTTCCTCTAAAAAGTAATGGCTTCCACTTGTACATCTATGTTCAGTTCCACAGAAGATTCTCACATGTTAAATTATCTAAGTCAGCCACTATTGCTAATTCAATATCTTAGAAAGTCACATTGACATTTTGTGGCACTAGGGTACAGTTTAATGCATTAGTAGGAGAGGAAAGAAAACAGGTTATCCTCTACATTATTGATAGACTAGAATTAATTAGAAGGTGACCAGCGGGGCCAGACTGGGCCAGATGGGCCGGACACACCCTGGAGCGAACCTCCCACGGGCCCTCCCTGGCAGGCCGCACCTGGGGAGGTGCCAGGGCTCCAAGGCCATCTGCGGAGTGAGTGGGGTCCCTCTGGCAGGTGGGGTCCCTCAGCCTGGCCTGTGGGGATTGGGCCAAAACTGGCTCTCCAACATCCCCCAATGGGTCCCGCAGTGCAAGAGGGCATTCTGTGAAGTTGCTGTTGCTTAGCAGCTCCTGCTCTGAGTATCTGCCCCCTGGTGGTCACTGCATGTCATACCTACTGGCTGGTCTGCTGGTCAGCCGGTTGCTCAGTGATTATATATATATATATAATTTTATTTTTATTTATTTTTTTATGGGGCAAGCTCTGGCATAGTGGAAATGGTTCCCATTTACTTCTTTAGTTGTTTGAAAACATCAAAAAAATATTAAGATTGCTCTGTAATATCTTTGTCATTGCTTATTTGTATAATAGCAATCTACAAATCATATACTGGAGTATTAAATAAATTTGTTAGGGGTACCTAGATTATATGGAAGGTGATGAGAGGTGAAATCTGAAAATAATATGCAATTTAAGGACAGAATACCTAAAAATATAGGGAAAAACCTAAGAGTACCTGAGATTCCAAACACTAGATCACAAAGCACTTAGTTGAAATCAGTCAGTCCATGCAGATTTCCATGAAGATCTATAGAGTCCTATCCTATATAATAAATCCCTAATATGCAAATCAACTGAATGGTGAAACGACCAATCACTATGATGCACACTGACCACCAGGGGGCAAACACAACGCAGGAGCTGCCCCTGGTGGTCAGTGTGCTCCCATGGGGGAGTGCTGTTCAGACAGAAGCTGGGCTCGTGGCTGGTGAACACAGTGGTGGTGGCGGGAGCCTCTCCCACCTCTCCTGCAGGTGGGCTGTAGGAGAGAGGAGTCCCGGACTGTGAGAGTCACCGACTGTGAGAGGGATGTCTGACTGCCAGCTTAGGCCCAATCCCCAGGGGGAGCAGGCCTAAGGCAGCAGGTGGACATCCCCCAAGGGGTCCTGGACTGCGAAAGGGCACAGGCCCAACTGAGAGATCCCCCGCCCCCAGTGCACGATTTTCAAACACCAGGTATCTAGTAAGAAATATAAAAGGGTAAGTTACTGTTGCTGTGGGTTGGGACTATTAGCAATGTGATCATAGGTGTTTAGATCTCTAGTTTGTTGTCTACTTTTGAAGCAATTGCACACTGTTGGACTTATTACACATTATAATTTGTTTTCCAATCTTTACATTAAGTTTTAAATTATTTTTCTTTTTTTTTTTTTTTTTTTTTTTTTTTTTTTTTTTTTTTTTTTTTTTTTTTTTTTTTTTTTTTTTTTTTTAATATTTTTTATTGATTAAGATATTACATATGTGTACCCTCTACCCCCCCTCTCCCCGCTCACCCCCTCACCCCCCTGTTGTCCGTGTCCATTGGTTAGGCCTATATGCTTGCATATAAGTCCTTTGGTTGATCTTTCCCCCTTGCCCCCACCCTCCCCTACCTTCCCTCCAAGGCCCGACAGTCCAATCAATGCCTCTCCGTCTCTGGATCAGTCCTTGTTCATCAGTTTATGTTGTTCATTATATTCCACAAATAAGTGAGATCTTGTGGTATTTATCCGCTCTCCAGTTCCATCCATGCTGTGGCAAATGGTAAGAGTTCCTTTTTCTTCTTCCTCTTCTTAAAGAATACCTTTCAGCTTTTCATATAATGCTGGTTTGGTGGTGATGAACTCCTTTAGCTTATTCTTATCCGTGAAGCTCTTTATCTGACCTTCCATTCTGAATGATAGCTTTGCTGGATAAAGTAATCTTGGTTGCAGGTTCTTGCTATTCATCTCTTTGAATATTTCTTGCCACTCTCTTCTGGCCTGCATGGTTTCTGTTGAGAAATCAGCTGACAGTCGGATGGGTACTCCCTTGTAGGTAACTGACTGTCTTTCTCTTGCTGCTTTTAAGATTCTCTCCTTATCTTTTGCTCTTGGCATTTTAATTATGATGTGTCTTGGTGTGGTCCTCTTTGGATTCCTTTTGTTTGGGGTTCTCTGCGCTTCCTGGACTTGTAAGTCCATTTCTTTCACCAGGTGGGGGAAGTTTTCTGTCATTATTTCTTCAAAAAGGTTTTCAATATCTTGCCCTCTCTCTCCTTCTGGTACCCCTATAATTCTGATGTTGGTACGCTTGAAGTTGTCCCAGAGGTTCCTTACACTATCTTCATATTTTTTGAATCTCTTTTCTTTTTTCTTTTTCGGTTGGGTATTTTTTGTTTCTTTGCATTTCAAATCTTTGACTTGATTCTTGGGATCCTCTTGTCTGCTGTTGGAGCTCTGTAAAGTATTCTTTATTTTAGTCAGTGTATGCATAATTTCTAATTGGTCCTTTTTCATGACCTCCATGGTCTCACCATACTCCTTGAGGGATTCATTAAATTTATCGGCGGTTTCCATAAAATTCTTAACAAACCTTATAAACGTGGCCTTGAACTCTATATCCAGTCGTCTGGCCTCCTCCGTTTCTGCCAATTGTGACCTGTTTCTTTGTCTCCGCATTTTGGCTGCTTCCCTGTGTTGATAGAGTGGCCTGCGTGCCAGGTGTCCTGTAGGGCCCAGTGGCTCAGCCTCCCCAGTTACCCGGGGTGGACACTCTTGGTGCACTCTTGGTGCCTCGCTTGTTGTAGGATCACTGGGAGGAATTGACCTCCAGGCCAATTGGCTGTGGGAAGCAGCTGTGTCTGAAGTGGGAGAATGGTCCCCCTCTGACCACTGGGTACAGTGGCTCCTGGATCTAAGGAGGTGCTAATTCAGCCCCTGCCTGAGGCCACACAGCAGGAACTACGAAGAGGCTCAGCTGTGAAGCAATGCAAGCCGCTGAGGGGCCTTGGGCCTTCTCTTGGAAGTTCTGGGTCTGGCTGGCCCGGCTGCAGTTAGGTAATTATCAGGTTGCAAAGTTCTGGGGCATTCACATGCAAAAGCCTCTGCCGCAGCCCGGGTGCGGCGGGGCCTCAGGGAGTCAAAGGGCTAGAAAGAAGCTATGGCTGATTCTCCGCGCCCGGAGTCGCGCGTCTCAGTGTCCCGGCAATGGCTGCAAGCACCTCCGAGGGAAATCTGCCCCCAAGTTCGCCCACTGCCACCTGAGAGAGCAGCCTCTCCCGGTATGAGACCTGGGTCCCCAGAGACTTCCCGGAACCGGAGATCAGAGCAGTCGGGAGCTTGTGATTCAAAAAGACAGCCGCGTCCTCAGGTGCCACCCCCTTTCCGCGCGCGCGAGCCGCCGCGTACCTCTGCACTCAGCCTCCGCAGCTCCTCTGGCTCTCAGCGTGCTTTTCTTTTCTTCTAGTTGTAGAAATTACACTCAGCCAGCCTTCCTGTTGTTTTGGACGATGTTTGCTCCGTCCTTTGGGCTAATTTTCAATTGTTGTGGGAGGCGACTATTTCCCGGTGTTTATCTATGCCGCCATCTTAGTTTCCTCTATTTTTCAATGTATTTACAAATTATGTTGAAATAATATGTAAATTATTGTCAAGTATTCTTTTATTGCTCTCTACATTTTTTTTCAGTATACTCTTAATGATTATGAACTGTCTACTTTTCAAGTTAAATGTAAAGCCACCATACTGAAATTTAGGTCAGGACTGAAAGGTTTTTATAAATAGTGTGGGGAAGAATTCATTTTTTTAAAAAAATGGGAGTATTTAGCCTATGCACTCATAAAGTGTTTCTATTATTTTCATCTTTTTTTATTCTCTTCCTCAATACGTCTTTATAGAATACCTCCTAGTACTTGTATATTTGTAACAATCTTTAGTTGGAAATTACCATTCAGATCTGCAAAGAAAATGCAGCAAGCTTACTTTCTAATGACTGATTGCCACTTGCTTATAAGCTCATGGACCCTAAACTGAGAGAGAGCTTAAGTTGTCCATTATATTTTATCTTAAATATTGTCACTTTTGATGATAAATATGTCATATCAAGTGTACTTCATTTATTTATATCTCTAAAAAATTAAAAATAAATAAAAGTATCACTATCTCTACCTATCTACCTCCTTAACTACTTCCTTATCTATATGCTTTTGGATTAAGTCCCCCTCTCTTATAAAATATTGAGTTGTTTGTATTGCTTTGTCCTTCTCTTTTGATCTGGGATGGCTTCAGAGTATGGAGTGTGGTATGACACCATTGAGACATTGATGTGGCTGGGATGGGGGTGGGGGATGGAAATCTGCATGATGTCTTCTGGACTGACTGATTTCAACCAAGTGCTTGTGATCTAGTGTTTGGACTGTCACCACGCTGATACTGTGCTCTTTTGGCCACTTTGGCCTCTGTGGTATTGCATGCTTCCCACGGATCCATGCTCTTCATATGGACTTAGGATTTGTTCTACCCATCAGGCCTGTCAACAACTCTGCCTCCTTTCACAGGGCTCATATCCCTACATTTGATGAAATACGCTAATCTACATATCTAACTAACTTAACCAACTATAAGTGAGATAAGGATTCGCCACCAGATTCATCAAAGTAAAAATGTTCACAGCCAGAGGCAAAGAGGAATCATCGAAAGCAATGAAAGAAAAATCACATGCCATATGAAAGGAAGCCCCAGTAGGATTAATAGCTAACTTCTCATCGGAAACCAGTTAGGGCAGGAGGCAGTTATATCCAGCAAAACTATTTTTCAAAAATGAAAGCAGAATAAAGACATTCCAAGATAAATAAAACTGAGAAAAATCATTGCTAGCAGGCCTGTCTTATAAGAAGTTCTTTGGACTAAAAACAGGGAACCAGGCAGTAATTTGCATGAGCAAGCAAGAGTGCCAGTGTAGGTGACGGTGGCCACTTCACTAGAGGAGAAAAGGCCACAGTACTTCCGTTTCTCTTTATCACCTCTATCTGTATCTACACTAATAAAAGAGAAACATGGTAATTGCCCTACGACTGCTACCCTTCCCATTGGCTAATCAGCGAGATATGCAAATTAACTGTCAGCCAAGATGGCGGCCAGCAGCAAGGCAGCTTGAAACTAACATGAGGCTTTCTTGCTTCAGTGACGGAGGACTCCAACGTTCCCCGCCTGACTTGCCGGCCTCTCAGCTGCAACTCTAAGCAACTATGTTGCAAATGTAGAAGCTAAACAAAACCCCAGAAACCTGCTTTACCCAGCAGGGTTTCAGCCAGCCAGACCGCAACATTGTATCAAATACAGACGGTAAACAAAGGCCAGAAACTTGTTTTCAGCAGCCGAGGCCTCAGAGCTAAAGCTGGCCCAGAATAAAAAAGAAAAAAAAGAAAAAAAGGAGCGGTTGGGAGCTTCAGCAACCCGTCAGCCTGAAAACGGCCCTCAGCCCCTCAGCCAGACTGGCCAGACACCCCAGTGGGGACTCCCACCCTGATCCAGGACACCCTTCAGGGCAAACCAGCCAGCCCCACCCGTGCACCAGGCCTCTATTCTATATAGTAAAAGGGTAATATGCCTCCCAGCTTCGGGATCAGCGGAGCCGCGAAGCCGCCCGGCACCAGGATCAGCGTGACAGGGGGCAGCATCCAAACCCGCTGATCGCCCTGCGGCTCTGTGTGTGACAGGGGGCAGCGCCCCAACCCCCTGTTCGGCCCTGCTCTGTGGGTGATAGAGGGTGGTGCCCCAACCCCCCCACCCCCATGGGCCCTGCTCTGTGTGTGATGGGGTAGAGCCATAACCTCCCCATCGGCCCTGCCCTGAGTGTGACAGTGGCGGCGCCCCAACCCCCTGATCGGCCCTGCTCTGTGGTTGATAGAGGGCAGTGCCCCAACCCCCTGATCCGCCCTGCTCTGTGTGTGACAGGGGGCGTGCCCCAACCCCCCTGATGGGCCCTGCTCTGTGCGTGACAGTGGGGAGCTCCTCAACCCCCTGATCGACTCTGCTCTGTGTGTGACAGGGTACAGAGCCCCAACCCCCCTGATGGGCCCTGCTCTGTGCGTGACAGGGGGTGGCGCCGCAACTTCCCTATCGACCCTGCCTTGAGTGTGACAGGGGGTGGTGCCCCAACCCCCCAATCGGCCCTACCCTGAGCGTGACTGAGGGTGGCATTGCAACCTCCCAATCCGCCCTGCTCTGTGCATGACAGGGGGCGGCGCCCCAACTTCCCAATTGTCCCTGCTCTGAGCCCAACCAGGGGCTGCACCTAGGGATTGGGCCTGCCCTCTGCCACCCAGGAGCAGGCCTAAGCCAGCAGGTCGTTATCTCCCGAGGGGTCCCAGACTGCGAGAGGGCACAGGCCGGGCTGAGGGACCCCCTCTCCCCACTGAGTGCACAAATTTTTGTGCACCTGGACTCTAGTTAAGCTATAACATCCACTAGTGAGGGCGCCATGTCTTACTCATCCTTCTCTTTTGCCCCATTAGTTGTGACTTAGTGTAAATGCTCATTATAGATGTGCATTTAATGGAGAATGGGAGGAGGGACAGGGAGTTGTAGGAAAGTTGCCTCACTTGCAGACCTCAGCCCCTTCATTATTGTGTCCTGGTTCTTGAAGTTGAAGGAAAGAGGTGCCGACTTATATAAATTTCATTACTTGTAAACTTACGACTTAACATGAAAGGCATTTTACTGACCTTATTTACCATTTATATTTCATGATGTCCAATTATCCTAAAACTTCAGAGGAGCTCACTGCTATAAAACTAAAAACAAAGCAAAAAAAATGAAACCTGCTAAATCCCCTTATCACAAGCATGTTGCTCATTGCTGCTAAGCAATGCCACAAACACAATCAGTCAAGACTGTCAGGAAACAGTGATTCATTTTCCTCCCCTCACCTGAAGTAAATATATTTTCATACATCATTGCTGTGTATGTGAAGATGAGAATAACAAGTACCTGCTTAAAAACTAAGGTTTTACAAAACTGAATGTTAACTACTGATTGGCAAATTTACTATTTCATTATGCACTGAACAGTCTATTACAAATTCATTAATACACAGTAAACTATTTCAAAGTGCCTATGAAAATACTTGGCTTAAATTAATTAGTATTTAATTTAAACCTTTATAATTTCTCGGATTTTTCATTTGTTATTTAATCATTATAGTCTAATGGCTTAATATAGTTAATGCAGTTTCTAAACTGTTAACCCACACAAGGATTTTTAGCACTTTTTTTTTTTGGCGGGGGGGTACAAACATTTAGGTGGAAATATTTGCCAAGAACTTTGTTTTTAAAAGTCAATGTAAGGAGACTAATATTGTAAGATGGCCATGTTGAGCTAGGTTCAGATTTTTCTCCCCTCACACTTAATGAATGACATAACCAGAAAAAAACATTATCAAAAATATATTACAACAATCCATCAGAGGAAGGAAGAGCACATTGCTACACCAAAAACCTTGAGAAACTATGTGGAATCAAGGGGAGAAATCAGTGTATTTTAGTGTTTGGAATTATCAAATATTATGTGAAAGGAGTGGAGTATACCAAGATAAAAATTAAACTAATAACTGATCCTTACTCCCCAATTTGGCAGACCAAGACTCAGCAGCCCACTAAACGAAGGTATTAATTCCATAATTAAGCTACAACCAAAACATGGAAATTCACAAAATTCAATATTTTGTTTTTGTTTTATTTTTATCAGCTGGAAAGAAAGCATGAAAGGGAAGATAAGATAAACATAGTTATCAAGAATTAATTATCTTTAGACTTAAATGGAGATGAACTAGAATGCAGAGAGTGGGATAATAAATAAGAGAAAACTCTCTGCAGGAGCTGACTCACCCTAGGAGAGAGTTTTCAGCATATTCCAATTGTGTTTTTACTCTTCCACATTTAGAACTAATAAGAACTTGGCCAAATATTTGCATAGTTTGCCTTTTTCCCCCCTTTGGCAGATATTCTAGAGGATATAACATCTCCTACTGTGAAACCAAATGATGGGGATTACTGTCTATTAAAATGACATGTGGAAACAAAAATGAAGCCTGAATGGAATGCTCACAAAACAACAAGCAAGCAAACAGGTTTCTCTGAATAGGTGGACTGTTTGACAGAGGATGCTTTTTAAAATGTGTAGAAGGGGGTTCAGCAACTGCAAAGGCCAAGACACCACACCTTTCCACTCCCTTCCCATTCATGATCTTAGAAGATCAAACAGACAGAGGGCTGTCAAACTAAAAAATGTACAGAAAGCTTAATGCATGTTCTCAGATAAATGGAGCTGGAAATAGTGATGTAATGGTAGGAAACACAGTCATCTTAAGTATGTAACCAATGAAGAGAAAAAGGATGGTATAAGAGTTGAGCAACAAATATGAATTAAAAAAGGAATATAATGTGCAGTAGACATTTTTTATTTCAAAATAAAAGACAATTACTTGTGTTGAATGACTTGCTAACTATAATAGATCAGTGTCAATATAATGGCAGTGAAGTAAGCATCAAAGTCCAGGCAATAGACAAGATGTAATAACTTCTGATACCAATACATTTTAAGAAAACAAAGAAATAAGACTGGTATTTAATTAAGATCTTAGAGGGATCAAGGCACTTAATAGACAAATTAAAAGAAAAATTTTGACATTTATTATCAGGTACTAACAATGAATAAAAACATTAAAAAATTGGAAGCTTATAGAAATAGCTATTAATAGCTATTAAGGGTAGTATGTGATACAATAAAATATAAAGAGAAAACTCTACAAAAAGTAAATGCTAGAATTATTTTTCTAAAACACAAGCCAATGATTAAAACCTAGACAGTAGTTAACTTTGTATTAATAAATTACAAATATAAGGAAACACAATTTCAAACATTAAATGGATCTTAAGATAGATCTTTAAGTGTATCTTCTCAGCAGTTAATCTTAATATATTCTTTATTTCCCTTATTTTATGTTACCTATTCTCACAAAAGATAAAAGAAAAGAAAGGGGGAAAAAAACACAAAATAGAAAATGAAGGGAATATGAGAATGCCAATGAGAGTACTACATGGTAATATGAAAATGGAGAAGTAAGCATCAACATCCCGAGAAGAATAAAGTATTAAAGTATTAATCCATTTGCTATACTTCAATCCTATTTAATAAAGAGAGAATATGCTAATTGACCCTCATACCATCACAAAGATGGCTGTGCCCATAGACAATAAGGAGGGAATATGTTAATGGACTGTCTCACCCTCAAAGATGGTGGTGCCCACAGCCAATAAGGAGGAAATATGCTAATTGACTGCCACACCCTCAAAGATAGTGGTGCCCACAGCCACAAGATGGCTGGCAGGGGAGGGCAGTTGTGGGGGACCAGGCCTGCAGAGGAGAGCAGTTAGGGGTGACCAGTCTGGCAGGAGAGGGCAGTTGGGGGCGATCGGGCTGGCAGGGGAGCAGTTAGGCAGCAATCAGGCTGTCAGGGGTGTGGTTAGGGGGTGATTAGGCTGGCAGGCAAAAGCAGTTAGGGGCAGTCAGGCAGGCAGGCAGGCGAGCAGTTGGGAGCTAGCAGTTCCAGATTGTGAGAGGGTGCAGGCTGGGCTGAGGGACACCCCCCCCCAGTACATAAATTTTGTGCACCAGGCCTCTAGTTTATATATAAAAGCCTAAGCAACCATTCAACTGTTCAGACTCCTCTGAACAGTCCACTGATCACCAGGGGTCAGACACTCAATGCACAGGCATGGAAACATGAACAGACAGATGAATCTCAGAGGGGAAGTGGGGAGGGGGAGGGTGGGAAGAGATTAACCAAAGATCTTATATGCATACTAGAGGCCCAGTATAGAGTCCCTTGGCCTGGCCTGCAGGGATCAGGCCAAAACTGGCAGTCGGACATCAACGAAAGTGCTACATAATTGATATTATCTTTTGCAAAGTACAATGTGATCTGGCTCATCTGAATAGTCTAAACTGGGTTTGTACCCTTCCTCTAAAAACACACACTGTGCCTGCCACACCCAAGGTATTCCCAGTATCATTCCAAACTTGCTTCACATTACAGCACTTGTCCTTGCTTTCCCTCCTACTATAAGCAGTCTTTCTTCAAATTCATGTCAATGAAAGAAACATCCATACCTTTTAAAGAACTCCTAAGATTTTATTTGAGCCAAACTGAGGACAATTGCTGGGAAGCAAGATCTCAGATGCTCTGGAGAATTACAGTTTGCTGTTTCTTTTATGCACCTGGACTTAAGGAAGATGACAGGAAGGTGGGAGAAAGCCAGTAGCTGAGTGAATTACATGATAGTTCAGATTAAGTGCTCTCTTCAGAGTGCTCACACTTTAGAAAGAAGAATCAGAAAGGGGACATTTCAAAGATGTGCTAATCTAGATATATAGAAACAATACACAGGGTTTGCTTAAGGCAAAGGCAAGCCTTTTAGGAATGAATTTATATGCCTGGGGCATCACTACCCACAATGACCTGCCCAGTTAGGAATTTATGATTGGATCACCCTATGAAGTTACTTTCCATAGAACCCCTTTTTCATCCACAACTCATAACTTTTCAGTGGAGGCTTTTTATCATCTTTTCATACCTGCGGTTTTTCCCCCCACCACATTCTATATTCTGACATTCTGCACGTTTAGCTGTGTCTGCTCTTTCAGAGACAAATTCTTGACCCTAGAACACAAGGAGTATGTTCTTCATTGGACTAAAAAAAATTCACGCATAGAATGGAAAAAATAAATGGATGCATGGATGGAAGACTAAATAAATGGTAGCCTGGGAGACTTATAATTTAACTTCCAAACAAGGATGCTGTAGATAATTAAGTGGAAACATTATCTAATAATTTCATATATCACAAGACATGAAATTGAGACTGTCATGGGCTAATTTATTGGTTTGGGGGAAATTAGTAAATGCGATCACCCAGCCTACTTGTCAGTTCTTGAATCCTTGAACTTTGGATGTGAAGATAACTGTTTGCAAAAAGTTTATAAAATATGAAATTCTTTTTCATTTTATTTTTTATTTATCTTTATTGTTGAAAGTATTGCAGCTGTTCTCTTTTTTTCCCATGGATCCCCTCTACCCCACACCTGCCCCCCAACCCTCCTGGCCTTCACCACACTATTTTCTGTGTCCATGGGTTATCCATAAATGCATATGAGTTTTTTGGTTAATCTCTCCCTACCTCCTCTCTCCCCCACCTTCCCTCTGAGATTCCACAGTCTGTTCCATGATTTTATGTCTCTGGATCTATTTTGTTCATGAGTTTATTTTGTTCATTATATTCCACACATGAGTGAGATCATGTGATACTTATCTTTCTCTAACTGGCTTATTTCGTTTAGCATAAAACTCTCCAGGTTCCTCCATGCTGTCTCAAAGGGTAAGGGATCCTTTTCTTTTTTTTTTTTTTTGTTACAGCTGCATAGTATTCCGTGGTATATATATACCACAGCTTTTTAGCCACTCATCTACAGATGGGCACTGATATGTTTCCAGATCTTAGCTATGAACATAAGAATATATATATATATATATATATATATATATATATATATATATAATCTTTCTTAACTGGTGTTCCATGTTTCTTAGGATATATTCCTGGAAGCGGGATCACTGGGTAAAAAGGCAGCTCCATTTTTTTAATTTTTTAAGGAAACTCCATACTGTTTTCCATAGTGTCTATACCAGTCTGTAATCACACGAGAAATGTACTAGGGTTCTCTTCTCCACATACTCACCAGCACTTGTCATTTGTTGATTTTTTGATGGTAGCCATTCTGACAGGTGTGGGATGGTACCTCATTGTTGCTTTAATTTGCATCTCTCTGATGAATAGTGACTTTGAGAATTTTTTCATATGTCTCTTGGCCTTTTGTATGTCCACTTTGGAGAAGTGTATATTTAGGTCCTTTGCCAATTTTTTAATTGGGTTGTTTGTCTTTCTTTTGTTAAGTTGTTTGTGTTCCTTACATATTTTAGAAATTAACCCCTTATCAGAAGTACCATTGGAAAATATGTTCTCCCAGACAGTGGACTCCCTTTTCATTTTGCTGATGGTTTCTGTTGCTGTGCAGAAGCTTTTTATTTTGATGTAGTCCCATTTGTTTATTTTCTCCTTAGTTTCCCTTGCCTTAGGAGATATGTTGGCAAACATATTGCTACAAGAGATGTCTGAGATTTTGCTGCCTATGCTTTCTTCTAGGATTCTTATGGTTTCACGGCTGAAATGATTAAGCATTTGATTAAAATGTATGATTTTTAAAGGACTGGTTCATACATAATCAGAGATAGTGTTGTGTTTTTTTTAAATTAATGAACAAGGCCATTCAAAGCCTATCAGTTGAGACACAACACAGAGATTTAACAACCATGTGTCTTACATTCACATTAACTATTTTATGGTTAAAACTTTGTATTTATCCTGAAGCCTTTTTGTCAGATAATTTCATAGCTCAGGTAGGATTGCTGAGTTCTGAATTCCTGATTTTAAAAGGAGTCCAGACTTAATTTCACTGATATCTTAACCTGAGAGGCAGATTGAAAACAAGTAATGAACAATCTTTTTGAAAGTTCTTCAACACCAAATTCAATAGATAGCCTTAAATGCAATTGAGATTTAGTTTTTAAAAAAGGACATGATAGCAGGTGATTTTTCTGCGAGGGTACTCAGACATCAAATACAAGAAGAGGGAAAACAAAGAAAAGAACAGAAACCTGCCTATCGCATTTGGACTGGCAGCATCTGCTCCTGGCTTTTGCTCATCATTGACAGACGTTCAGTCCAAAATTGGAAACACAATTGATATTGATAGGAGCTGGTCAAGGAAAGGACCATGTTGCTTGCACTAAATGATGAAGAAATTAAAGGTACTACCTTAACAGCATTACCTGTCACCCTCTATAGTGCTAGATACAGTTATACAGAGGAATGATCCTTTGACTTGATGAAGTTCAGGACCTTTCATGCAGGACTAAATGAAAATAACAGGTTTGATATTTTCCTTTTAAAAGCCTCATAATGTGTTTATGTTTTAAATGAAGTATACCCAGAAATGTAACTCAGCAGGTAAGCTATCTCTAAGTTCAAAGGAATTATAATTATGACAACAAGGAAAATACAGTCACATGGGAAGAGACAGAAGTGGCTACAGAAGTCCATCCTAGAAGCAATGAAAGCCAGAGAGTGACCTTGTCCACAAAGTCAGAGCTAGCAATGGGGTCTATGTTCACAAACAAGCAGTCTCTCTCTCGGGTCCAGGCTAGAGAGGTTTACTGAGGAACCAGAGTTTGGGCCTTGAGAAGAGATGGAGTGGTGAATGAACAAAACACACAAACAACCCCTGTGTCCAAATAGAGAAAGAAAAGAGAAAATCATTGAAATACAGAGTGTGACCCCTATTGTAAGTGCTGTGGAGAAAAAGAAAACAAGGAATGGACATAAGATGTTATGTAGGGGGACAAATATAGGGTGAGGCGGTAGACATTTTTTAAAGAGCCATCAAAAATAGCCTTCTCAAATGGAAACTATAAGAATGAAATTTTCATCCAAAGAGCCAGACAGAGAGAAAGGGGAGGTGTTCCCAGGCAAAGGGAACAAGTGGAAAAACCCAAGGGGTAGGTTCTGGTAGGTACAGTCAATATGGTTTTGTTTGTTTGGGGTTTTTTTTTGCAATTTGATAGGAAGAGAAAAAAACCCACTTAGCTTCCTACTGTTATTTACATATATTTTTCTTCAAATTTCTTAGGTCTAAGTAAATTGCATGACCTTAGTTAGCTAATACTGTGAAGCTGATGAATACAATTTTCCTAATTAAAGTTTTATAATTTTAGTTCTTTAAGTCTATGACCCATTTCAAATCATTGTGTGTGTATAGGCTGATGTAGTGTAATATGTTTCAAAATTCATATGTTGAAATCTGATGTCCAATGGTATTAGGAACTGGGATCTTCAGGAGGTGATTAGGTCAGGAGAGCACTAATCATAGATGGGATTAGTGCTCTGAGAAAAAGATAACTCACAGAGTTCCCTAGCCCTTCCACCAGGTGATGTTACAAGACATCCTGGATTTTCTTGACCCATAGAGCACAGCCTGAGTTGTGGGCTCAATCCCTGGTCTGGTGTGTGAAGGAGGCAGCCGATAGATGTTTCTCTTTCTCTCTTCCTCTCTTTCTGTCTTCCTCAAATCAATAGAATCATATTTTTAAAAGATGTGTCATTAAAAATATTATTCTGTGGACTTGAAATAAAACTATAAAAGTCAAATCTAAACACACAAAAGTCACCAAGTCTACTGATGGCATGAGGTAGTAAAATGAATTATTTGGATCCTATCACTGTTCAAGACCACAGATTGTGCATCCTTAGAAAGAAACACTGACCTTTGAAGAAATATGTTGGTGCTATTAAATAAACAGCAGTGTTTGTGGTGCTGTGTTGATGTGAGCTTATCATTCCCCAAGGCTCCTGCTTTTCCAAGGAAACGGTGATGTGAAAAGATTATTAGTTTCAGACCTTCTGAAAATTGCAGATAAGGGTTAGAGAGTTCATTGTACATAGAATCAAATCCATCTTTGACAGGCACAGATCAGTTGAACAGACTCTAAGCTTTTCCCCATCTCTGTCTTCATCACCAGCAAACAGAACAGCCCTGGAGAAAGCAGCCAGCACCTGTGAACAACCCATTGCATCTGCTTAACATAATGAAACATATTTGGTCTTTGAGTCAGAAGCGACACTATTTTAAGAGCCTCACAATTTGCTCCAGACACTTTGGTCTTCGTGCAATATGACCTTGTAAAAAATGAGAGTGAGTTCCCTTTCTGTTCACTGCTGCCCTTCCCTACAGAAAGAGCCACAGAGAGCAAAAGAGCTCACATGTAACCCCATTAAATAAGACAGCAAGTCCAAGTGGCATACAAAGCTTTTAAACAAACTAGATTGGTCCATAATAATAAGAAACATATTTCACATCTGTTGCACAGTTCAGGGCTTTTAACGAGTAATAGGCGAGCATGCTGGAAAGAGCCGCATTGCCCCATCAGTATATCATTGTCAGGGGTAGTGCTGTCTCAGAAGAAGCACTTATCTCATACACTTTATTGCTTGATAGCTTGCTGATTGCTTTTACAAAGCCATAAATTGATGGCCTGATTCAATGCTGACATTGGGTTATGTTCATCTTCGGTGATTGATGTGCCGAATTAGAACTCTTGTATTCTTCTCCGTTTCAGCATATGAAATTCTAACTAGGTCTGGCTGATGTCACAAATTAAGCAAGAAAACTGATGCCAAATGAGCCATATTTATTCACTTAAATAACTGGCTTTTCCCTTTAATAACATTTCCATAATTTATGTTTTAATGTCTCCATTTCCAATTAAATTGTCTAGCCAAATTAAAAGAAACTTGAAAAAAATAAAGTGTTGTATTTCTTAAAATCTGCAGTTTCAAAGCAGATGCAGTAAAGCATATAAAATCAGAACCTGTGATTTATTAATAAATCAATTAGGCAAATTTAATAATGCCGCTACTTTTCAAACTTAAAAGACAATTTCTTTATTATTTTGCGTTAACTAGAGCTCGGTTTGATTTTGTAACTTTAAAATAGGCATGGCACTAGAAAGGTAAAGATTAGTAAAACAATAAAAAAGAGCAGAGCTGTTCTTTTGTTTGATGTTCCCTTTTTAAAAAAATTCAAAAAGATAACCTTGACTGAATTGATGTTAATATTAACCACATTGCAAAAGAAGCTAGAAAATTCAGTGATAAGATTTTTCGTAGTTGAAGAAAATAAAATAGCAAATATATTTTCAAGCCAGTATATGAGATGACAGACAATCTGTTGCATAATTAAATAACAGCTCTAGACCAGTGGTTCTCGACTGGGCATGAGTTTATCCCCAGGGAACATTCAGAAAGATATGGAGACATATTTGATTGTCACATAGGGGTATTGCTACTGACATTGCGTGGGTGGCGGCCAGGATTGATGCTACACATCTTACGATTGAGAAGTCATTCCTCTACATGGGTGTTTCATTAAGTCTGCTGCAGATAAGGGCCAACCAAGGAAGACATGTCTTTGTGTGAATATACGATGATAGTGTGAAGTACTTAAACAGAGCATGTTTCCTAGAGAAAAATCAAACCAGAAGAGAATGATCAATGATTTGACATTTCTAGGCTTTATGAAAATGTTACTTCTGTTTTCCAAATACAGAAAGGTTAAGATGAACACATTATAAATATAGAAAAATGAGTTTTGAATGCATATTTGGGGGGGATAATTTACCTTAAATTAAAATAACATACCACATGCTGATTGAACATCTAACTCACAGGTGGTTTTTCTTTGAATATAGTAGTTAAAATTAAACATGGATATTTGACAACATGGATTCTTAAGCTGGTGCTTTGGCTACTTTGTTATCCATAACAGCAAAATCACCGTCAAGACATTTTCTGTTACATACACAATATTAATATAAAGTATGCAAAGAAATGATAAAAATTAAGTAGGTCTGACAATGGGGCATGGAGTTGTAGGCACACCAACATTAGCAGAGGAGAAAAGGAAAGGGAAGCAATATAGCATTTACTTCTGCCATCTCCCAAGCTAAGACATCACACCTTTCACACACAGCTGATCAATACCACACATGATCTTTATCATCATCTGTAAGACAGCTTCTTCCAAGAGCGCACAAGATAGGGGTGACGGTTCTCTAAATTCTCTTATCACTTTCTACCTCCCTCTGTCACATATCACAGCCTATCTTCCAGTTACTTTGTACATGTTTCTATCTTCTGCCCGGATGCTATCTCTAGGAGGGCAGCCTTTGGATTTTTCATCATTTTATTTCCTCAGTCTTTGGCAGAGCACGATGAGCACAGTGGATTCTTAAACACAGTGGTTGAATAAGTGGGTGATAAGGAGGAATTGAATGGATGGGGGGGATTTGTACCTGAAACATTTTGATGTTTGGAGAAGCTGGGAGGTTGTTTCCAAGTCTTTGAAATTATGTGTGGTTGGAGATGCCGCTCCCGTTCTTAACTCCTCACAGAGATCATATGTCAAGGAACCTCGGAAACACTAATATTAACAACAGAAAAATAATAGATCTTAACTTGTGTGTTTAAATCATGTATTTATAAATACATAAATACCAGTATATTACATAGCAAGGTAAGGCATATTTAAAGGTAGACTGGTAGTATTTGAATCAGTTTAGTAAGATTCATGAGACCATCAGCATCATTTTAATGCATTTAAAACATTTAATTTTTGTTTCATTTCAATAACTAAGCACAGTACACAACTGGTTAGGCTGTAAATAAGTATCTCTAACTGTCAAGGAATACACACAAAATAGTTGAATTGCATGACTGCGTATCATACACAGTCACAGTAGTTTATGGAGGATGGGTGGGTGTGCTACATACATTTTGAGAACATGGTGCAAACATTTTGATAATAAAGCGACAAGTATCAAATGTGAAGGTGAGATGTTAATTTATAGGAAATTATTCTAGAAAAAAGATCAGAATTATCTTGTAAATGTAAGGATTTCTGTCCCTTTTTGAAATATTTCTATCAGGTATCTTTAAATTTTAACATGAAATTATTTTGCTCAGCACAGATTTGAAAAATATCAAAGCTCTTCCTTCTAATTGTATTTGCCAAACTATTACCAAATAAATGCAATGTGCGGCAGTGGACTTCACCTCTCTTTCATTAAGAAATAGCAATTATTTACTCAATTTATGAATATCATTTTGTAATTCATGAATATGTATTTATAGTAACTGGTCAGTAACATATGAATAGGAAAATACAATTTTTATACAAAATGGAATGTTCTAATTAAAGAAAGGGCATTTTCTTGGAGTTCATACCTACATATTCAAATATTATGTTAAAATAAGCTTTAGTCTTAAAGGAAATTAGTAAGTAAAACTTAAATATCAAAATTAAGAAAACAAATGCAAAATGACATGTTTTTTGAGAAACTGTTAGAAAGAGCATGCTTACAGAAAATGAAATGTAGATGTAGGTGCTCTTTAAATACACCTTTATCAAGGTCCACATTTCAATGTCCTCAATGGAGAAAAACATAGAAGGAAAAGAATCAGAGGACATGTGACAGAAATGGAAATAGCCATGTGTTTTATAAGATGGGTAGTATTCCTCATTATGAGAATGTGTTCCTAAGACCCAATAAATTCACTTGGCATTCCGTAGTATTTGTACTCATTCCGTTTTGTTATTTTATATTGCTTTTCCAAGTGTCTATAAATTTTTTTATACACAATCTTCTTCCTTCAACTTCATGTTAAGCCCTTTTGGGTTTTTACCCATTAGTTCAAATCTGACCATTTTAGTTTTTGGTTAAGGGTAAAAGACAAATTACTTTCTTTTTAAATATATTTTATTGATTTTTACAGAGAGGAAGGGAGAGGGATAGAGAGTTAGAAACATCGATGAGAGAGAAACATCGATCAGCTGCCTCCTGCACACCCCACACTGGGGATATGCCCGCAACCAAGGTACATGCCCTTGACTGTATTCGAACCTGGGACCTTTCAGTCCGCAGGCCAACGCTCTATCCACTGAGCCAAACCAGTCAGGGCAACAAATTACTTTTAAGTCTATTGTTTCATCTTCTGGATTCAGTGCTTTTCTTTTCACTATAATTTTGATTACATAGTTGTAAGTTAATGCTTTCTAATTCCATAAACAGGTTTGGAGTTACATTGTTGTAAGAAGTCTACATGGCAGTTTTGGCTTGATGTTTTTCTACCCACTAAAAATTACTCTGTATCTATCTATCTATCTATCTATCTATCTATCTATCTATCTATCTATCTGGTTTTGTTTTATCTTGTTTTTTGTCAATCCTCACCCAAGGATATATTTCCACTGATTTTTATGGAGAGTGGAATAAAGAGGAATAGACAGAAACATTGATTTGAAAGAAGCACATCGATTGGTTGCCTCCTACAGAAGCCCTGACCAGGGCCCCGGGCTGGGGAGGAACTTGCAACCAAGGTATGTGCCCTTGACTGGAATCAAACCTGGGATGTTTTTGTCTTCAGGCCAATGCTCTATCCACTGAGCCAAACTGGTTAGGGCCATGTATATATATTTTTGACTGTTTGATAAAATTACTGAATAATAAGTGAAGGATGTTTTTAATATTTTTCTATCAAAATTAGGAATAATGCTAGTTTTATTTCATAAGCTTCTTTAGATTCATTTGTCATAATTGCCATCAACCCCAACTCACACATACACAGAACACACACACACACACACACACACACACACACACACTACCTGTAATAGTCAGTATTTAAGGGCTTATGTGAACAGTTAGTTCTCTATCCCCAAAGGAAAGCTGAGAGACTGAATCATGCATTTGTCGCTGAAGTCACAGTAATAAACCATTATAGAGGCATAAAGAAAGGAAAGGTATCTTGCCTGCATTAGAAAATGAGAATTCTGCCCTCATTTTCCAAATTGAAAATAAATATTCATTTTTAACTGGGCTTTAGTAGGCAACAAGAAATTTTAACTAAATTCCTATCATTAATAATTTTTAGAAACTCAATAAAATGAAAGTAAATTATATGTTTAAATTTTCTGTTATTCAGAATAAAATATTGTTTTTCAGCTTAAAGCAAAATAATTATCAGAAGTCTAAAATGATTTACAAAAATTACCAAAAAAATTATAATTTTAATAAATACTGGCAATAACAAGACAATGTATACTGAGGCAAAAAAACAAAAACAAAAAACAAACAAACACAAACAAACAAACAAACAAAAAACCCCTCAAAAAACACTTCTGCTCTAACCAGTTTGGCTCAGTGGATAGAGTGTCGGCCTGCGGACTGAAGGGTCCCAGGTTTGATTCCAGTCAAGGGCATGTACCTTGGTTGTGGGCACATCCCCAATGTGAGGTGTGCAGGTGGCAGCTGATGGATATTTCTCTCTCATCAATGTTTCTAACTCTCTATCCCTCTCCCTTCCTCTCTGTAAAAAATCAATAAAATATATATATTTTTAAAAACCCACTTCTGATTCATAATATTTGAATTACTTTCCTATCAAGACTTAAGGAATAGCACCTGTGTAGGATCTATAAAAACAGAAATATTTTTTCCAAAAAAATTCTACAATCAAGCATTTTTTTGTTTTTCTTTTTAATAAATCATATCCAGTCTTTTCCCAAAACCCGGTGTATTTTTCACTATCATGTCTGTTGGCAAGCTCTCTAGCTCTTGAGATTCTAAGAACTGAATTGGTTTTCAGGGGGTAACAATGGGTAATTACTAGTACATAGGATGGGAACACAGGGTAGTGCAAAGTCAGAATTTCTTGCTCAGGTTTCTCTTTTATGTTAACAGGCACTGAATAGGATGTAGAATATAAGAACCAAAAATGAGGGAAGTGGATCATTTGTGTTGCTTTGCATATTGGTCTGTGGGGGAGAGGAAAGCAGATTAAAAGAGAACATAATTTAATTATGTATGTAAGTTCCAGGGTTCCATAAGAAGATAGGGCCCAAGGAATAATCAGGCAATTTAGGCTATATGCCATCTTGCTTTTATGAGACAGGAAGAGGGGGTAATGGTTGGGGAGTTCAAAGGGGAGGAAGCCAATTCACATAGGGATGAAAAGCAAACCTTGGTAAATACATGTTTGCTGGGCCATCTTTAACAGTGGGGCACAGAGAGGACTTTGAGCAAGTCTTGCTAATTTCCTCCATTGATCACATACTAGTTTATATTAAACTATAGTTATCTATGAAGATAGCTGGCTTCCTAATTTATCTAAATTCTTTTGGGCAGGTGGTGGTGGCGGGGGGGGGGGGGAGTCAAAGGTTCTTTCTGTGTTTTTTGTTTCTTAAAAATTACCAGCTTAAAATAATCAGTGTTCCAAAGAGCCATCATTAGGGATGGCAAGCTCTGCTCCCCTTTATGTCTAAACCAGAAGGCTTTTATTTTTTTATGTTCTCATTCAGGTTTGTGTTTCTAATAATTATTTTCTTAGGGTCAAGGTTGCAAAGAGCATCAGAAGTGAGAACATGTTATACATACTTATTTGTGAAACTTTTTATTTTTTCATTTCCCTTTTACTCAGGTACTTTGCAAAAATACATCAATAGAAATGGGGGGCGGGAAGGTAGTGTGAGGTTATTTATAACACATTGCAACTAGAACAAAAATGAATTTCAAAGTTTACAAGCTCCTTCAGGAATAAGAAATGGTTTTAATAAATTTCTGAAGAATTGAAATTATCTCTGAGGCATACAGTCTGTTTCACGTCTCCACAATCCATTCTTTTCCATCTGATCAGCATATCAAACAATTAATTACTCATCTCACATTTGACAGAAATGCCCTGTCCCTGTTTCACCAGGCTGAAATACCAGACTAAATGAGATTCTGGGTGGAAGCAGCAGGAACAACCCAGTACATTCAATTCAATTATGCCTCTGCTCCCAAGTAGCTAAATAAGTTAGCACCCACCTCTGCCCTCTAAGAGTGGGTAAGGAAGTAATATGGCTATTAGTTTCCTTGAAAGCATGACCACTACCCAACCTATATATTGATCCATTCTCAGCCCGCCCTTTGGGATAGGGAACTGTTCATAAAAATCCATTTAAATTCTATCCTCTCTATATAATTCTTAAAATCCTGTTTCCCTTTACCCCTCTGTATACATACTCATAAACACATAAAATGAGCTTGAGTCTCCATAGGCACACAAGAGATGAAAACTTTAATACAATCCAACACGAGGGAAAGGTTGGAAAAAAACAAAAGGCAGTTTCCTTCTGTTACAAATGTTTTGCATATCCTCAAAATGCATTTATCAAAATGCATGCAGTTGAAAATACCATAGGAGATCTATTAAAAGATGATTGATGAATTGTTTTGCAGTGGCGTAGCTGAGAGCATTTCCTTTATCCAACTCAGACATTTCCCAAAGGGCATTAGGTTTAGCTAAATAAAAAAACAACAACAATGTTTTGAGTCTCTGGCCAGGTAGTGGCAAATAATGCCTTCCTGGCTTATGAGTTTTAGTGCATCAGCTATAGAAACTGTCATTCACCAGGATTCCTTCCTCTATTCCAGCCTCACACACTCACCTCCAGGGTTATGATGAAAGGCTGCACTAAGTAAATCTGAAAATCCCCCCTAAGCTGGCAAAAACTCAATGCACCTTAAAGATGATTCATTGCTCAGAACATCATTTTTTATTTGCAAGAGTGGAGAGCCACAGCTGCAAACTAAGAGCTGTGGGAATAAGAGAAAAAAAAAAAAAAGTCAAGGAGGAAGAAGCAGATTATATGAGATAATAACTTAATCTTTCTCTCTCTCTTTTCCCTCCCTCCCTTCTTTCCTCCTTTCCTTCCTTCCTTCCTTCCTTCCTTCCTTCCTTCCTTCCTTCCTTCCTCCCTCCCTCCCTCCCTCCCTCCTTCCCTCCCTTCCTTCCTTCCTTCCTTCCTTCCCTTACTTCCTCTCTTTCCTCCCTCCCTCCCTCCCTCCCTCCCTCCCTCCCTCCCTCCCTCCCTCCCTCCCTCTCTTTCTTCTTTTCTTCCTTTCTTTCTTCCTACAGTTTCCTTTCCACATTTTCTTAAGGGTAAACTTGTAATTATATAGTTGTGGAAGGAAAAGACTCCCTACACTGTTTGATGTTTGACTGCTGAAAGATTTTAAGCCCTGGCCTCCCTCTTTCCCTTTATGCCCACATCTGACAAGTAGGGCAGATAGCGTGCACTTCCCTCCTTCGTCTGCAGTGGGATTCAAACTCAGTTCTCTGATGGGTCCAAGCCAAGTCATTGATTTTTAGTTTATCGGGCTTTTTCTTATTGTAATTGCAGGAATGATGACTTTGAAACTCTTTGCATGAGGGAGCTCCAGGAATCTGACTTTTAAGCTACTTTTTAGCTTAAAACCACCATTGTAATTCTGTTTCCCCTGAATTCTTTTATGTTCTCTTTTCTTAGGAGCAGTGATCTTCAATTCTAAGGGTTTGTTTTCAATGGAGTAAAGAATGTGTAAATTGAAGAATAGAAAGAGAACAAAAGTTGCAAAAGCAGATCAGATATTACATTATCTATACTTATAATAGGGTAATATGCAAATTGATCAGGATGCCATCACCTAATGACCGATCAGCAGGCTGCATGCGCTTCAGGTGCGGGTGGGCGGAGACTTGCAGAGTCAGGGATGACGGTGGGGACTTGTGCCGCCCAGGACATGATGCTTCCTCCCAGCCTGGCACCTGGCCAGGGATGTGAGGCTGCCTCATTGGCTCCTCATGTGAAAGGCGAGCTCGGATCCTCATGCTTATTCAGCATAGTGGAGTGTGGGAATTGATTTATAGGATCCAGTACCACTTGGGGAAATGTTACTAGAGTCTGAGAGTAGGTGTAAAATGGGGATCATATTTATTCGCTCAGAGGCTTGCTGTAGAACAGATAGTCACCATCCTCACAGAATTCAGGATCCCCCACGTGCAAACCTAGAATGAAAATTCAGCAACACCCCACATGGCCAAGAACTAGAAACTGTCCTTTGAAAGGAGTATATGCAACATAACTGTGAGACCCAGGAGGGTGAAGAGGAAAGCTGTCCTTGCAGTGAATTTAAGAGTTTAAGGTGCAAAACTTGCATCAGAAAGTAGTGGCATAACACCAAGGCCATGCAGTCATGTGGGAACACGGAGACCATGGGACCTTTGGGACAAGCGGTTTCCAACACCATGGGAACTCCCTGCCCCCACCCAGCACCCTCTGGGTGCTGTTTACAAATAACCACTTGTGCAGGCATGAGGGCTCCGGGCCTGCAGTGGCGGGGTTAGGGGACAGAGGACTTCCTCCCATAAAGTCTCCCCCAGCTTGGACAGCAACAGGCTGTGTGGCATGTGCCCGCTGATAGCGTCACCAGGTGATGTCATCTACAGGGGCCGTTCAGGCAGTTTCCCTGAAGAGGGGCCTGCACCCAGCTCAGAGGTGGGAAGGTAAAGGCTTGGGGGCCACATGACTCCCTGCAGTCCCTGCAGTGCAGCTGGAGCTGAAACTGCAGGTCCATCTGGTTGTCACGGAGCCTGGACAGTGCGGTGGCCCTGGTGCTGGTGGCAAGTGCTGGACGCCTGAATCTGGGGAGCCACCCAGACCCATGGGCCTTCCTAGCCAGACTGCTCCCCTCCTGCATCCCTCAACAAACCCAGGTCTGACCCTCATCCTCCCCACCATACCCTAGGGGCCCAACCTCCCAAATGGTGACATTTCAGTCTCAGAATCTAACACATCCCTTAACCCCCTCACCTCTGATCTAACCTATAACAGGAGCCAATGCCAACCACATCTGGTCCAGCACCACTCTCCCCCACTAGCCCCCTACTTTCCTCCATGGAAGCTGCTATTTCTTCCCATGAACTCAAACAAACTAGGATTAATCAAAGAAGAATATGTCCTAGTAAAGATCTTGAACTAAAGAAGAAATAAAATAACTAATATACATGAGAAAAGTTAACTTCAAAGGTAATCAAGTAATTGCAAAGGAAAGATACCAGGAACATTTTAAAAATCACAGTATTCAGTACTGGAGAGGGTGCAATAAAACAGACACCTGATAGCACTGCTCTGGAGTATAGGGGATAGCATTTCTGGAGACAGTTTGATAGGATGTAGCAAATATTCAAGATCCTAGGATGGATGATTAAATTTCCAGGAATTTATCACACATAATAATCAAAAAGTTGGGCAGATATCATCTACACTAATAAAAGACAAACATGCAAATTGACCGTGCCTTTGCTATACCTTGAGCCACGCCCACCAGCCAATCAGAGCGACTATATGCAAATTAAGCCAAACAGGATGGCGGGTGGCAGCCACAGAGCTGGAGCAAGCAGGAGGCTTGGTTACACCAGTGATGGAGGAAGCCAAGCTTCCCGCCTGCTGCAGCCAGCTCTGAGCTCCACTCAAGGCAACAAAGTTTCAGTTATAGAAGATAAATAAACTCCAGATACCTGCTTTCAGCCGGCTATGGCCATGGAGCTTGAGCGAGCAGGAGGCTTGGGTTGCCCCTGGCAATGGAGGAAGTCAAGCTTCCCACCCATCCTGGCCAGCTCTGAGCTCCACTCAAGGCTACAAAGTTTCAATTATAGAAGATAAATAAATCCCAGAATATAAAAAAAAGAAAAAAAAGGAGAGGCTGGGAGTTTCCGGCTCTGGGGGGCTTGGCCAGCCTGAAAACAGCCCTCAGCCCCTCACCCAGACTGGCCAGGCACCCCAGTGGGGACTCCCCACCTTAAAGTGGGTGTGGCCAGCCTGAAAACAGCCATCAGCCCCTCACCTAACCTGACCAAACCTCCATGGGGTGAGGGTCACTACTGGGGGAGGCTTGACCAGCCTGCAAACAGCCATCAGCACCTCAGCCAGGCTGGCCAGGCACCCCAGTGGGACCCCCACCATGATCCGGGACACTCTTCAGGGCAAACCAGCCAGCCCCCACCCCGTACACCAGGCCTCTATCCTATATAATAAAAGGGTAATATGCAAATTGACCCTAATAGCAGAACGACTGGGAATGACTGGTCACTATGACACACACTGACCACCAGGAGGCAGATGCTCAATTCAAGTGCTATCTCCTGGTGGTCAGTGCGCTCCCACAGAGGGAGCTCTGCTCAGCCACAAACCAGGCTGTTTGCTGCAGCACAGCGGTGGTGATGGGAGCCTCTCCCGCCTCCTCAGCAGCAGTAAGGATGTCCGACTGCAGCTTAGGTCTGCTTTCTGCTGGTAAGTGGACATCACCCGAGGGCTGCCTGGCTGCCAGAGGGATGTCTGACTGCCAGTTTGGGCCCGATCCCCCAGGGAGCGGGCCTAAGCCAGTAGGTGGACATCCTCCGTGGGGTCCCAGACTGCAAGAGGGCATAGGCCGGGCTGAGGGGACCCCCCCCCCACCGAGTGCATAAATTTTTGTGCACCGGGCTTCTAGTCATAAAAGGCTAATATGCAAATGGTCGTCACACCATGACACCATAATGACTGAACAGCAGAAGGCTGTGTGCGAGAGAGGTGTGTGTGTGTGTGTGGGGGGGGGGGGACTTGCTCTGGCTCGGGATGTGAGGCTGCCTCCCAGCCTCGTGCTTGGCTGGTGATGTGAGGCTGCCTCCCTGCCCAGCACCAGGCCAGGGGACATGAATAGCAATATTAAAATGTTTTCTCTTATTAATTCCCTTTTAATGTGCATGAATTTCATGCACCGGGCCACTAGTATGTATGTATGCGTATATATATATATATATATATATATATATATATATATATATATATGCCTAAGTGACCATATGACTGGAATGTCTGGTCGATCAATTGCTATGATGTGCACTTGACTGGTTGACCAGTCGCTATGATGTGCATTGACAGTTGACCACCAGGAGGCAGTCACTCAATGCAGGATCAGGCCTAAACTGGCAGTCCGACATCACCCAAGGGGTCCTGGATTGCAAGAGGGAGCAGGCTGGGCTGAGGGAACCACCCCCCTCCGCATGAATTTTGTTTACTGGGCCTCTAGTAATAATATAATTCTATTGCCTAATGTTACCATTGTTAGGAACTAAATGATTAATTAGGAGGTAAATGGGAATATACCCATGCAATACCATTTGATGAGTACTTTGCTATTAATGGCTGTGGTGATAAAGTTGGAGGAGGAAACAGGAAAGACTTTCTCAAAAATGTGATACTACAATAAAGTCTGGAGTTGCCATGGAAAGACAGAAGGAAGTTTTCAGACAGAGGTTCAGAGGTTCAAAGTACAACAATGGTCAGAGAATTGAGAGGCTTTTATGTAAACTTATCATAGGAGACAATCTTAAGGAATATATATCCATACCTATGTGATATATCATGTATCCTAATATTTTAATATGTATATCCTAATATTTAAAAATGTATCAGTAGAGGGGTGATCATTTTAAGTCTTGGTACACATAAAATTATTCTGTGGATAGAGAATATTTTTGATCAAATACATACATTTTGGTGTAAGAGGATGAGTACACATCTCATCAATCATCAATATACAATTTCAACTTTTTTGGCAGAATTTGCATCAATGTTTTTTGAATAGAGGAAAATCAAACTAAGAGCCAGTGTCTATAAATGACATGTGTCCCAGCATCCAACTATAAATTATGAAAAACAACAAATGGGAAAGCATTGTTCTTGCTCTTGGGGGTTCACAATCACATTGTAACAATAATTTATTAAATGTGGGACTTTCTGGACAGCAAGTAGTTTGGCAAAATTAGGGTGAGGCCAATAGGACTCCCACAGAGGTTATTGTGACTAAGTTGCTGTTTGTAAGGAATTTTGATTCTATTTAGTGTAACAGCCAAGACCACACACACACACACATACACACACATTCACTCATTCTTACATACACACATACTCACACATTGGACTCATAATTTTTATATGGATTAATTGAAAGGAAGTACGTAGCCCTGGCCATTGTGACTTAGTTGGTTGGAGCATCATCCCCTACACCAAAAGGTCACAGGTTCATCTGCAGTTAGGGCACCTGGGAAGGCAACCAATCAATGTTGTTTTTCTCTCTCCCTTCCCCTCTTTCTAAAATCAAAAAGCATATCATTGGGTGAGCATTTATGATAGGAACTAAATAACTTAAGAAATTAAAAAGTAATTTCTCTTTGGAAAATATAAAGGTGTACAAAAGTTTCCAAATAAATTAAAAAACATAATGGGTACTTAGGGGATTATTTATTTTTTAAATGTTTAGATTATTTTTTTTTTATTCTTTGAGAGTTTCTGAAGTGTTTGTTATGGAGCTGTATTCCTATATGTTTTCTTTTCATGGTATTGCTGTGCCCTTTTATTCATTGATAATGAAATCTTCGAACCTTTGGAAATAGTCAATTAAAGCAGCTTATACTCTATCACCACTAATGAGTGAAAAACACACTTAAAAGTGAGGAAGAAGACAATCTTTAAAATGTTAATCTTCAAAACCTGTTAATAAATAGTGATTATTGCCCTAACCGGTTTGGCTCAGTGGATAGAGCATTGGCCTGCGGACTGAAGAGTCCCAGGTTCGATTCTGGTCAATGGCATGTACCTTGGTTGCGGGCACATCTCCACTAGGGGGTGTGCAGGAGGCAGCTGATCGATGTTTCTCTCTCATCGATGTTTCTAACTCTCTATCCCTCTCCCTTCCTCTCTGTAAAAAAATCACTAAAATATATTAAAAAAATAAAGAGTGGTTACTAATGATAATAATGTTCATCATTCATCTGTACTGATGACTTGGGAGAGGTTGTGCTTTAAATTTGTATTCTTATGTCATCCTCACAACAGATTGGCAAACTAGTGATTCTTATTCTCATTTCAGAGTTGATAATATTGAGAATAGGTTAGTCATCTAAAGTCAATTAGGGAATAGAATATGTGAAATTTTATATTGAAAAATGTCACACCAGAACTTCTTTTAACCAATATATTATAGTGCCCCTTGGAGGGAATAAAAGGAAATACTTGTACTTCTGATGGCAATAGTATGGAAAGGAAGGTAGTGAGTCCTGGAAAGTATTTCTCTTCTACTCTCCCTGACCTTGCCTAATATTTTTTGGTAGCATTTGTTTAAACCTGATATTAATTGTGTAAGTAATCAAGCAATACATTATTATTATGTTTTAAAATATATTTTCTTGATTTCAGAGAGGAAGGGAGAGGGAAAGAGAGATAGAAACATCAATGATGAGAGAGAATCATTGATTGGCTTCCTCCTGCACACCCCACACTGGGGATCCAGCCCAAAACCTGGGCATGTGCCCTGACTGGAATGGAACTGTTACCTTCTGGATCATAGATCGACACTCAACCACTGAGCCACACCAGCTGGGCGCAATGCATTATTTTTTATCCCCTTTACTGCTTCAAGCAAAAATCTGGGGACTAGAATGGCTCTCACACACATATTCTTTACCTTATATCCTATGTCCTGAGGTGTTGCTGGAGTGTGCAAACAGGATTCTTAAACTGAGAAGCCTCTATCACAGGAATTTCATAAGTTGTCTATTTCTTGTTACAAAGAAACAGAAATTTCCTAACAAAAATTTGTTAAAAGCATAAATGCATATCTTATTTAAGAGCAATACATACTAAGCATTGTCTGTTAATCCCATGTGTTTAAATTGAGAGAGAAAAAAATGCTATGTGGTAGTAACAGAAGTGATTTTTGTTGGGATTGTCTCCAATATATTTTAAACACTCCTTGGCATTGTGAAACTCCCAGGCTCTTTGCTTATCTTGTTAACTTTAAAATAAACACCTTATATTAAAACTACTCTGTCCATCTGAGGTCTGTATTAGGCCTGTCTTAGTCACACATTTAGTCAGAGATGGGCAGGAAGGGTGTACATGAGAGGTGAATTTTCTCAGGTTGGTGTTTTGCATTCTTTTGTTTACTGCCAACAACCAGGGATACGTCTATTTCCCCAAGCACTTCTCTACACCTACCACTCCGACCTGGAGGCAAACACCGGAGCTGGCCGCCACCTGTCCCAAATGGGCAGATTTGTGCAGGCTTTGGGATCACTTTCCCTGTGTAGTTGTAGCCTTTGATTACGAGTCACTTTCTTTTCCTGGCACCAACCATTTCTGGCCCTGAACCCTCTCCATCTTTCTCATTTAGTCGGCAGTCTCATCTTCCCTGTATTTTTTAGTTGCTTCCTTCTCCAAGCTAACCCTATCCTTTCTATCTTCCAGCATTTTCTCCAGCTTTGGGATGTTACAGACTCCACATTTTAGCCAACACAGACCTCACATAATTGTGTATGTCTGGGACTATTTCTAGGTTTGGAGCAGATTCATCAGCTGACCCCACCTTAACTTAATCAGCTCCCGCTGCCTGGTTAATTCCTCAGTTCAAGGCTCATCATAGCCTTGTGTATTTTGAAATGTGTAATTAATTTCTGATTCTCACTGCTCCTATTGCACTCTTTGCTTATCTTGTTAACTTTAGAATAAACACTTTATAATAAAACTACTCTGCCTATTTGAGGCATGGCTTAGGCTTTAAGCTTCTGGTCAGAGATGTAGTTGTGCATTTTCTTATCTAAGCCCAGTCTCCAGTATAAAATTGTTATTACCAATTATCTTTTGAACTTTAAATACAAAAGGGATTAACATAAAAATGGAAACAACATTTACTCAGTTAAAAGAGTAATTAAAGTAAAATAATTGTTATGCATAAGTTTTCTTACATATAAATATTTATTTTATATTATTTCAATAAAATAGTTTCATTATAAAATAAATAGTGCTGGGTAAATAACACAGACTCTTTGCCTTGGAACACATTAAAATAAATGCCCAGAGTCCTTTTAATATTATAAAACTTTCAGTGAAGGCTGTTTCAGCTTATGCAATTTACTCTTATAAGTAAGGAAAAACAAACAAACAAACAAACACAAAAATGTACCAATGCTTCCCTCCCAAAGGGGCAGTTAAAGAGCAGTATATTCAGCAATTGTGATGGGAAATATTCCTTTATGTGGATGCTGTGAAGGGAACAATGGTAATTACCAGTCTGGAGGTGAGTTAGAAAACCATTAACCATAAGAAGGTACAATTGAACTCTACCTGTGGGAGGGACACTACCCAGAACACAAAATCAACAGCTCTCTAGGCAGAAATAAAGATGCAAGTCACAGATAGTAAATGGCCTGTTACTCTATCCAAATACAGACCGATGAGTTTAGCACATCCTGAACATAATATGTTATATCTTGCTTTGGTTTTTGTTTGTTTGTTTGTTTCCCTTATTGAAACTCTTTATAAAAATTATTTGTTCACTTTTAGGAATTTAATAGTAAGATTTTTTCCCATCATCTAAGTCACATTAGAGTTCATCTAGGCCTATATTTTAATAAGATAGAAAACTAAGACCAAAAGTTTGTAAGAGTGGTGAAGCCAGATCTAGACCCACACGTCTTCTCTAGTAGCCCAGACAAGAGGTTTCTGCATGATAACTTTTAAAGATAACCATTAACATCATGATCATAATCCTTGCATTTTTTGTTTACTTTTAAAATATGCTTAGAAAATAAACTTTTCGTACCTGAAATACTACTTCTCAAAAGAGACAGAAGAAAGAAATAGAATCAAATAAATAGAATAGAATAGAATCTATAATAATAAAAGCATAATATGCTAATTAGACCAGACAATCAAAGACCATCCGGACATCATTCTGGACATCCTTTAGGATGACCTTCCAGACGAAGCCGTGACAGCAGGGGCCAAAGCAGAATTGGCCGCAGCAGTGGGCATGGGCAAGGCAGAGGTGGTTAGGGATGATCAGGCAGGCAGGTGAGCAGTTAGGGGCAATCAGGCATGCAGAGTGGTTAGGGGCAATCAGGCAGGCAGGTGAGTGATTAGGGGCGATCATGCAGGCTGGCAGAGGGGTTAGGGGCGATCAGGCAGGCCGGTCGGTGAGCGGTTAGGAGCCAGCAGTCCTGGATTGCAAGAGGGTGCAGGCCAGGCTGAGGGGACCCCTCTCCCCGCCGCATGAATTCCATGCACCAGGTCTCTAGTAGAATATGATATAGTAGAATCCAGAATATACTCCAAAGAGCCAGAGTACTTCTGGAATGAAGTAGAGATGATGGTGTGGATTACTGGCCCAAGAAACAAAGGTTATCCAGGTGCTTGTCACTATGTTAGAATTTCCTTTAACTTTAAAAATACAGGCAAATGCCAAGAGAATAGAGTTGTTGAAGATAAATAAAAGACTGTGAAAAATAATAAAGGAATAATGAATATCATGTTAGATTGAAACACAAGGCAGGAAGTTATACCCACAATTTTTTTCTACCAGATTTTTGTTCTTATTTAAAACTTTAAGCATTTCATTTAAATTTTCTTGCTTGAAAGTGGTCCATAAAGGTTTGTTATACCTCTTTCAACATCTTGAAAGATATTATACTGTGTGTTTAAAATTGTACTTAAACTAAGTAGAAACTTTTCTGTAGCAAAAATAAATTAATTAATGAATAAAAATTTAAAACTAGAGTTTCCAACCACGTGAAACTAAATAAATACTAGAGACAGTGCTGTCCACTCCTTCTTATGGCCTGCAATGAAAACATGGTAATTTAGGAATGTACATTATCTAGTTATAGAGTGTCCTACAAATGACCGTAGATGGTGCGCGGATGCTGCTCTGGAAATAAGTCTTATTTATATTACTTTGACTCTAAGAGGAGAGTCTTACAAATTGGTGGAGACTTCTGAGAAATGTGGCACCAGTGTAAGCAGGAAACTTCAATATTTCTGTAGACACTACATTGGATTGTTCCTGAAAGTCTTTCAGTGCAATGACGTAAAATCCAATGGTAGATTCATGGACAGCTGAAACCAAGATTTACTTCTGCTGGGTGAGCCAAGAACAGATTGAGAGAGAGGGTATCCCATGCGTTCCAAAAACACAAAAATGTGAAGCAAGGAGTAAGGAGACAGGACTAAGCAGTGAGAGATAAAAGTTGCATTAGTGGTCTGTTCCCTAAGCCATTGCATCACTCCACCATAATACAGATACTGGTTACTCTAAAATGGGGTTATTCTTTCTTATTATGACTAAGTTATGTGGAACTAATACATGTTCAATATAAGATACCGTAAGTTCATAATATCTTACTCCATTGCACAAAGAGACTTTACAACTAAATGAAGACTAGAAGGATCCACTCACAAAAATTATCATAATAATAGTTAAAATCCATAGCTTTATCTGCTAATAATAAATACTTCCCAAACACTAAGTCTTCTTTCACCTTATTTTTTCTAAATGTCAGGAGAAAGAATCAGAGACTTAATTTAAGAAAGCCCAACATTTCCAAAATCATTATTATAAAGTAATTTCAAATAAGGTCAAATATTTGAATGTTGGTTTCATGTAATTTCTATGGCACAGACTAAACTGCATATGGCATATGTGACTATTTTTAATTATTTAGAAAAATTCAAAGATTTTGTCCACGTTAACAGATATTATCTTCAGTGTTTCTTTAACCATAGCTCACAATAAAAAAAAATATGTTAGAAACTAAGTCCTATGTAGTTAGACTTAGTTCCTAATATATAATTTTAGGTTTTTTGGTATTTCATTTGCCGTACAGAAAAAAATTTATTAACATTTCACATCATTTGAATTAAAAAAAAAAGTGTTCTTGTGACATATCAGGTGTATTTCACAGACAAAATTCACTATAGTTTAGAATTTTTATTTATTAAACCTTAAGTATTATAAGGCAAAATGTAACTCAATTGTAAAATTTCAGTCTCTACCAGTGATAGTTCTGAGTGATGAATATGCCTCTTGTTCTAGTTCTATGTCCTGTCTTCTAATAAACATAATGGTTCTGACTCCATAGATCTAAATGTTCTGAGCTGATTAAATTAGCTAAATGCCAGCTCTCACTTAGAGAGACTAAATGCTGAAGAGGTTGTGGTTAAGGTATTGATTAAAAATCTGGCTTCAATTATTAAGGCTGGAAACACTATCCTCTGTCTTATTTCTCTTTACACAAGCATTAACTATTCAAATAAAAGGTTTGAAAATTTTGCATTAGTTTAATAACATGTATACTCATAAACAAGGCACCACATCTATAAATTTTATAGAAGTTAGTCAAAGAAATTCCTTTATCGTATTTTTAAAAGTCTTTTTTGATAATTTTTTGCTGTACAAAGTTAATCAAATATTTAACAAAAATTACTTTGTTAATAATTATAGAATTAGGTTCTGTGATGCTCTTATACTGGATATTTTCTATATTATTAAAATAATATGAGTGTAAAACTTGAGCCTATTTATATGAATTATTCACTTGAATAGTGAAGTTCTCAGTGCAGAAAAACATTATTTCTGCTTACCTTGTCATCTACCCTCAAACAAGCGACCTTTGAAAGACAAATCAATCATTTATCTCAAAAGTTATTTTCCCTAGCTAAACTATACCTCCTTGTTAAAAAGATGTCATATTTATGTGAGACTTTTAATTTACTTGTAACCCCCAATTGATGTTAGTAAATCAGTGTATGTGTGTAAGAGTGTGTGTGTGTGTGTGTGCACTCAGATGATACCTGAATGACAATTTTCGACAGTAGTTTTTCTCAAGATTGAACTCTTGTATTTTAATGACTCCATATTTTCTAAATTTAGATAAGCTTATCAATAAAAATTGGGTTGTTTATTTACCTATCTTATGTATTGACATTTGATTGACATTGATTGCATCAAAAGTTATAAATTATATCATATCTTCTTTGTTCAAATATCGGTTGAAGGACACTTAAGTTTTTTTAATTTCCATATCTTGGCTATTATGAATACTGCTGCAATGATCATAAAGTCACAATATCTGTCTGAGTAAGAGTTTTCAAATTTTTCAGGTAGACATCCAGAAGAAGGATTGATTAAGAGGATTAAGGGGATCAAATATATGGTGATTGAAGACACTAGACCTTGGGTGGTGAAGACACAAAGCAATATATAGATTGATGTATTGATGTATTTGTATTGAAGGATTGTATATCTGAAACACACACACACGCACACACACACACACATTTCTCCAATGTTATCCCAAGAAATTTAATTGCAATAATAATGAAATGAAATTTATAAAAAGTTATAACTTTCAGGGCTGCAAACATTTACTTAATATAAAATAAAATGAATGCTAACATCCATATCTCTGTTTCAATGAAAATTGAATGAAAATTTTACTTTTAAATTATGCTTTTAAAAGTCTGTAGTTAGGTATGGAGTATAATATATTTAGAAAAATGACCATATTTCATAATAGAAAGAAATAAACTCAATTATGCAGTTAAGCCTGTAAAAGTGAATTTTATATTTGGGAATGAATCATATTCAAAATATTGAACAGAACATTCCACCCTATGCTTATGCTGTAGGCCATGTTAAGAAAAAGTTGGGTGACAAGTTTGACTCCTGTGTTAGGAGCCAGAAGTTTTAAAAACTTGTATAACTTATTGAAACCACACAATGATGAATGACAGTCATATAGACCAGCTATCTTGACAACCATTATAAGTATATGTCCAATATGTTGCAACCTGTCATTGCTTAAGTGATATGTATACATCTACAGGAATACATATAAACATACCACAATATATATTTATAAAAGAAGAATTGCAGTGAGTGGAGCTACACAGAAAAGGAAGAATTTCAGACTATTGCAGTAGGGGAGAGATTGGATTCAACTTCACGGAAAGAAAAGACAGGTTTTGTAATCAATGGATTTTGGCTGTCACAGCTAGTTCCCAGCTGTAACAGCAGCCCTGGTTCTGGCGCAGATAATATAGACAAAAGCTGGTATGCAAATCACTTGTATCAACTCCTAAGGAGGGACCTAAAAGTATGTAACTGATTAGATTTATATTCCCAAAAAATAATCATAAATTTGCAGAGATATGGTATATGCGTGACAAAAAATTGAGTAGTACAAGTGATTGCTATTTAAGACTGTATTTCAAATAGGAGAATATAAATTGATGATTTCAGGAAGGAGAGAAAATTTGGTCAATTTTAAATATTTCTATTAACATGAAAATATCTTTATGAATAAGTAAATGCAATGTTATTTATAGATGTAGTATGCAACTACATATTTACATCCTACTTGGAATGAAATAATCTTTGAAAATGTCATTGATTGTCTAGTGTTTCTTTATACAGATTAAAAACCAATTATTTAGAAGTGTCCATGTTATATATCATCAACTCTTTCAGGGTAAAGACTGATTACTGATTGAGCAATACTTTCAAACAAAATTGCAGCATTACTTCATCAGCATAGAAAACAATGCTGACTCTCTTCTTCATTTTTTTGGTTAAAATTTATCTTTTCCTTTTACTTGAGTGATGAAATATAGTCTTTTCATCATAACCTGAAGGAAGAGCAGTACAAAACCATGTCTGAAGCTTTGTTTCTTTAATCATTTAAGGAAATTTCTTTTCCAGAAAGCCATTTCTACCAATTCTAATTCTAATGATCCTATTTCAATATAATATTCTAAGAACTTAATATTTTAAACTACATTGAACTAATGCGACTTTTAAAATACTGTGCTATTGAGATAATTGAAGATCTTCACAGAGCCACAGGTGCTGTGTAGTTGATTTGATCATTGTCTGTAAACTGGTATGATGTCTGGATCCTTTCTGTTTCTTATGGAGTACACACATATGAAAGACCCTTGTTTACAATTTGATTAGGAAAAATCCAACACTGGATTTTGAAGAAACATACAAATGTCAGTTGATGTATCCAAGCTTTTATCATTCTCTGTCCCCTGGTATGTTCCTTTGTCCAGTCCTCCCATGGCACCAGACACTGTTGAAGAGAGGGCTCTAGTGTATCTCGTTCTCATCAAACTGCTCAGTGACCTTTGCAGCCCTGGACTGTTTTACAACGTGACTATCAGTGCCATCTTCTCTCTGTCACGCCTTTGCCATTCGTAAAGTGTTGACTGACACAGAGTGGTATTCAACTAGGTGGACGGAATACATTTTATTTTGAAGCTTTAAAAGATATCCTATTGTTCTAGAAGTTATGCTAAATATTCGGTAATGTTTCAATAATACTTTGCAAAGACTGGATGTACAACTCAGAGAAGAATCTTAAGCTTTCTGAGAACATAAAATTAGTTAAAAATTATTTCCAAGAAACCAAGTTAAAAGAGTGTTTAAATGTATTATAAGTAGATTTCCTAAATAAACAGAATCAGAAACTATTTCTATGAAATGATGGGTAGAATGGGATGAAGGAAAACCACCCTATAGTGGAAACTGAGATAGAAGTAGAGAAAACAAGGAAAAAAATGTGCTGGATAGATGTCAGATAGAAAGCTTCTGGGCACATGTGGAAAATGTCACTTTATATGCAACAATAGCTTTTATCTTCAAGTCTCTTTAGTGTGGTATTAGCATAGCCACTCCATGGCTCTTGTGGGGGCTGCTTACATAGTAGATCAATCCCCTCCCCCTATTTTTGTCTTTGAATTTAGTGATTCTGGTTTTTTGTTGTTGTTGTGTTTTTGTGTGTTTTTTTGCTTTTGTTTTGGGATGGACTCGTTCAGTGGTGTCTCTGGTGCCCCTGATCCAATTAAACACTGGAACATCCCTGAGACAGAAGCATTTAGATGATCGACTGTTGATTGTGCTAAAGTCCCCTGAATCAGTGAGGTTCTGCCTTTCACATCAGATCTGTGTGTAGCCTGGAGACCTTTTCAATTCAGGGAGGTGATGCATTTGTCCCTGATTCAGGCAAGGATGGGGGAACCAGAGCTCCGATCGCAGAGTAACCAGCACCTTCAGGGAGACAGTGGCTTCAGCTGCACTCTCTGAACATCTTTACTCTACCTCCCCCAGGAGTTTGTGTGGGGTCTGAGTCTACTGGCATCACACACAGTTGTTAGTATATAGGAACTGTCAGCCCACTGACCTGTTGTTTCAACAACACCTAGATATGCATCCTTCCTCAGCCTGACCCAGAGTTCAGCCACTGAGTAGGCAGTGGGTGTTGTCGGGCTTTGAAGCTCAGTCCAGTGTTTGAATTTTTGCTGTCATTATCAGCTGCACTTTCCCCAGTTCTGGGCCTTGTTCTTATTTATTTTGTTCATTTGGTCAGTTGATTTCTTGTTTAGTAAGTTGTCTGTGAAATCTATTTTCCTTACAGTTTTTGCTTTCTGACATCTCTGCTCAGAAGTTTTTCCATACTTTTATCGTTTATCCTGGTTTCTTAAACATCCTGCCTGGATCAACAGAAGCCCCTCATTGGCTAAGGATAATTATTAAGGGTAATGATTGCCCAGTTGATTTTCACTCTTTGCCACTGGATGTGGGCTACTTTCACAGGTCACTTTACAGTAAAACCCTGCATTCAGCCAGGCACTGCACCTCGGAGGTTCTTATCTGATCCCTTCCCCAGGGAGGCAGCCTTGGGCAGGCTCAGTCTTCCAGGTCACCAGGAATGAGTGTGTCTCAGAGGTATATACACTATTGGTTCCCTTTCTCTGGACAACCCCAAAGAATGCAAGGGCTCTGAGCCAAGGACTAAGGGCTTCTAGAGTCTGAAAAGTCAAGGAAATAGACTGGCTCCTTTAACTTCCAGGAAGGTACATGGCCCAGGAAACCACGTGCTTTTAGCCCAGTGAAATTGTTTCAGTCTTGTGAACTGTAAGATTCCACATTTGTACTGTTTGTAGCCAGTGAATTAGTGTTAGTTTGTTATGGCAGCAATAGAAAACCAATACATGAGGCTAAGCAAATCTATCCACCTGTGACTGAGGTGAATGAAAGCAGTGGTGACTGGGGTATTCAGAACAGGGCATTTGTTGTCATTGTCATTTTCTATTGATTTAATAAGATTAAAGTTATACAGGTTTCTTCCATTTATGATGAACCATTGAGTATTATGCTTATGATATGGGAAGTTTTCTGCATTTATGTTTTAATTGGGGAAAAAACCTTCAAATAATTTAATGGATGTGGAAGACAGCCTCAATATAATCATGAGCATTAAAATTAAATAATTTAAAAATGGAAAGGAAAAGTTTGAGATGCAAAATATCAATACTAATTCATTGTCATGTTATAACACATGTAATGAGGTACATTTTTAGGTATACAAAATCCGGGGGTATACCTTCATTTATCCATAGTAGGAAAAAAATACAAAGAACACTCAAATATGTATTCTTAAGCTATAAAAGACCACTATAAATAAATATGATATTTGGAAATTTCCAGTATAGAAGCACTAATTTTCAACAATTGAATTCAAGTGTCTAATAAAATAAGTTTGAGTATACAAATTGTGGCATATCTGTAAGATACTATAACATGTATCAATTTCAAATTATTATAAAACATTCAATTAAAAACATGCATGATGTATCATTAGGTATAAAGCACACTTCAAAACTGTATCATAGTTTAATCTCAATTCAGTAGTAGAATATATATATGTGTGTTTTATGTTCTTTGTCAGAATTAGGTATTTTCTTTTTTGGTTAATACTCACCCAAGGATATTTTTTTTCATTGATTTTTAGAGAGTAGAAGGGAAGGGGAGAGAGACATAGATATGAGAGAGACACATCAACTGGTTGCTTCCCAACCAGGGCCAGGAATTGAGTCTGCAACTGAGGTATGTGCCCTTGACAGGAATCGAATCCAGGACCCTTCAGTCTGTGGGCCGATGCTCTATCCACTGAGCCAAACTGGCTAGGACAAGATTTAGGTAATTTCTTTGTTTTTCGCATTGTCTCATATATGTAGATATCACTTTTGTTAAGTATAAAGATAAAATAAATATCCATTTGATAGGGAATGTGCAAAGAGATGAATCAACTATGTTCTGTTAAATACATTAGATTTGAGAAAATCTTCATAAAAGAATATGGACAAAACAAGCTATTCAATTTTATTTTCAAATATTTGAAGTGCTTTGTAAGATGAAGATGTTTTCAGATTTGCATATTTTAATTTCTTGTATGTTGCAATCCATCAACATACTTGCCAACTTATACAGATGCCCATACATTACATTGTGTTATTCTCAATTTTATTTTCTCCAATTTGTATTGAATCACAAATCAAAAAGTTTGCACCATAGTTTTGATTAATTTAGGACCCAATAGAAGCTGTTTCCTGTTTTATGTTTGACAATAATTTAGCATAATATAAAGTCGTGTGACATCAAACAATCCTGAACAGAATTCAGTTCCATTAACAAGCTCCATTAGAGACACATAGGTACCTACAAATCAATGATTTTGTGTCAGTTTCTGAAATCACTGTTTGGGCATAATTGGTGTGATACCATACCTCTCATTACATCGTGTGAATTGTTTGGCAAGACAAGGCCAAGGCGAGACATAATGTTGAAACATAAATACACTTTTAAAAAAGTAGAACATAAATGTACTTTTAAATTATTTGTATAAGAGTCTGTCACTCTGAGAATAGTCATTTATCTTATGACATTTATGACTGATATTTTTTAATTTTTGGTGAATAATCTATTAACAGGTAGTTCAAAGTAAATTTGTAATTTAAAATGCATAATAATATTAACAATGGTCCATTTTTCCTAAGGTGTGGTCATTTTCAATGTTATATTCCATTAAGAAAAGCAGATTTTTCCTTGTACTACGAGAGTACTTTTATTCTACCAGGAAAATTTATATATAGTTGGCAGAGATGGACGATATGCCTACTTGTAGAAGTGTGCATTCTCTAATAATTTAATACTGAAATTAATAAAAATGAATATTGAGGAATATTTACATCACAGAGAACAGTTATCTACCATGATCTCTTTTTCATAAAATAAGATTCTTCAGTGGATATAAACTACTCTACATAAACCACTTCCTCAGTATTTTCCTTATTGTTGATGCAATTATACTAAACAGAAATATGATTGCTAATAAGATTATGAGGTCTGATTCTTAAATGTAAAAAATAAAAATAAGTTACTCGATAATTTATATAAATTTAAGGGTTTTTAATTTTATTTTTGGCCAATTTCAATTGAAAAATGTGTGTTATATTTTTAGCTTTTGTGAAAAAATATCAAAAAACCACACATTGAAAAATAATGAAATAATTTCTCATTTTAAAATTCATATATACTGATATTCCCTCTCCCCTTTATGATATCCTATTTAAATAACTATATAATCACATCCTTGCCAAAATAATTATTAAAAAATTGTTCCAATATTATTTTAAAATACTTAGTCTTTCTGTCAGCCATTGATGTGCAAAAAAGAATGAACATTACAATGCAAAGTACTCTATTTCATAAAACTTAAGTTGCCATTAATTAAAGATACTTAATTTTGTGTGCAAAGCAAGAACAATAGTAAAATACTAATTAAAATAGAATTTCAATCAGGGTTTTGGGAAAAGACAGAAACCACAACAGTTACTTGAATAGAGAGAATTTAGTATGTCATAAAGTTATTAAGTAAGTATAATTTAAATTATTATTGAAATATACATATATACACATATACAAATATATATATTTGAAAATATATATATTTGCAAAAATATCCAAGAATCAATGGGAAAAAAGTTGGAATTGTTAAAATTTAGAAACTTTGACAAGGATGCTCACAGGTCTGGGACTCACATTTCTGAAGAAAAACTCATTTTGTTTTCTCTTATGTAAGGTATTTGATCAGAAGAAATATTGCATTCAATACTATGACTATAAATAAGACATTCCACACACTTGTAGATGATGGATGCTGGCAGAGAGCATCATGGGAAGGTGCAACAATTCCATATACAGAATACCAGCCTATTTCAATATAGGCAAATCCCTACCTCCTCCATGGTGGAAGTAGCCCAGTGTATCAACAATGGCTATCCACAAGATATGATGTCATATTGGGGGCTCATTGTTGATTTCAGCTGTGAATAGATTAGGTACTCATCATGACCCTGATAATCCTTGGTGAGGGAATATTTTGGTACTTATCCCATGCATGGTCTTCCTTCTCAAACCTATGACCGCTTTATACATGGACTTTTCGGATAAACATGAAATGGCTGGTAATGGAGACTGACATATCTACAGAATATGCACCTTGTCATCTTAGTTGTTGGGGGCTTCTTCTGGGATGGATGTCCTTTAGTGCTCTCTGCATATGCTGATGAAACTATCTATACAACACTACCCCAGATCTCTTAGTCACCAATCACTCAACTCTATTTTTTTCCAATCACAGAACATTGAGCCTAAGAGTTAACAACCTCATGAGAATCAATGTAGATCATGGCCATTCCTAAGTCCAGAAATAACTGAAGAAGGTACATTGACTTTGCCATTCTCTCTCAGTGCCATTGCCAGGTCATGCTGTGAAGATCCAGTCATCCTTGTTTTGGTTAATGCCTATATATTTTGATCAACCATCTATGAACTAGACCCAAATATTTTTGTTTGTTTTATTTCCTCCAAAATCAACTGTTTTAAAGAAGGCTACAGTTGAGGGCTTAGTAGAAACAGTGCAACAAGAGTCAGTGTAGGAGTTTGAACAACCTGGTCATGTAACTGACTTGTGTCTTTAGATGTCCTTGAGCCAAACTTATTATATGCTATTTCCATTGATGATATAATAGATACTATACCTGCCAAATATTATAATCTTGTGGGTCAGATGAACAGTCTATGATATAAGCTCAAGTCACCCATGTGCTATGGAATCCACCAATGTTTTTCAAAAGAAGATATTAGTCTTTAGAAAAGAGCATACATTTGCCCCCCCAATTCTAGGGAAGTGTATGGAGTTCTCCTATGACACCTTGTTGACAAATCCTAAAATGACATTATCTGTAAAGCAAGGATATGGTTTAAGGACTCCTAGCTTTAACATAAAACAGATACAGAACAGGTTTGGAGCTAAGAGAATGTGACTTAATAACTGGCCACATATCATGCCAGCCACCATAAGACCACCCTGATTTCAGATAAGTTAAATGTGAAGCAAAATACGGAATTTTATTGACTTTTTGGCTTGCTTATTTATTCAATAACTTATTTCAACACTTTTATGAAGTACAATTAGCATAAAATGAACTGCATATATTGAAGTTTCAAAAGTTTCAAAATGTTTATACACCTGCAACATCATCACAAAATAAAAGCAACAAGCATATATATTAACCTCTAAAACATTCCACCATTCTAGAATAGAACCCCCAATCACCAGGTCACCATTGCTCTGCTTCTTATCTTATGCAATACATCATGTTTTCTATAATTTTATAAAAATAATATCATGTATTGGAATCTATTTGCCTGGCTTCTTTCTCTAACCGTATTTATTTTCATTCATGTTTCAACCTGATAAATACTTTTCCTGCTAAATAGTATTGAATGTATGGATGTAGCATATTATACTAATTATCATTCACATACTGATGGACTTTGGAGTGGCATCAAGGTTACCTAATACATGACTTGCTTTTATCCTCCTGTGAAAACACCTAGGCATGTAATCTTTAAATATTATATTCATTTTCATTCAGGCAAAATGTTTTTATAACTTGGCTTTAAACTTCCTCTTTGATCTATGAGTTATTTAAAAGTATGTAATTTAATTTCCATATATTTAGAGCTTTTCTAGTTATCTTACTGTTACTGATTTTTAGTTAAATTTTATTATGCTCTGACAACATAACTTCTTCTAATTTGTATTTTTGTGGCCAAAAATGTTTTATCTTGTAGATATTTAACTGTACTTGAAAAGAATGTGTGTTCTCTGTTGTTGTTTGACTCATTCTACCCCTGGGAGTGATGTCAAGTAGGCCGATAGCATACTCAGGTCATGGCATACTTACACATTTTTTGGCTTAATGGCTCTACCTATTGTCGAAAACAGCATAGAACTGTAAACTAGAACTGTAATTGTGGATTTGTCTATTTATCCTTTCATTTCTATCAGTATTTGTTTCATGTGCTTCAAATATCTGTTGGATGCATACAGAGTGATATGTCTTCTTTGAGAATTGTTAGCTTTCTCATTATACAACATCTGCCTTTCTCACTAATACTACTGCTTGTTCCAGGGTCTATTTTATCAGAGATTAATGTAGCTACACCAGATTTCTTTTGTTTATAGTTTGTGCTACACCTTTCTGCCTCCATTTACTTTTAATCTCTCCTCATCCTGGAAGCATGTTTTTTTACAGATAGCACATTAAAATTTACAACTTCGCTATTTATTTTATATTTTTCAATTTGTTGTTGTTTATTTCTACTTTTAATGTTACTTCTCTTGGCTAATTAAGCATTTTGTTGTTTGTTGTTGAGGGGAAATTTTCCCTGGGCCTCTTGCATTTCTGCATTTCTTATGAACAAAGCACTAGACAGCTGTCTAGTTTGTGTAGCAAATAGTATAGGAAGATAAATATGTGTCCTTCTCTGTGGGTACATATCTGGGATAATAAAAATACAGTGTTAACACAACACAGAGTTTGTGCTCCTCCAAAACCCATATGTTGAAACCCTGATTCCCAGTACATTGGTATTTGTAGATAGGGCCTTTGGGAGGTAATAAGATCATGAGGGCAGAGCCATTGTGATAAGATTAGTGTCCCTGTAAGAAGAGATATCAGAGAGCTTTCTCTTTCTATCATATGAGGTCACAATAAATTGGTGACTGTCCATGAACTATGAAGGGAGCTCGCTCCAGACACCTGATAAGCCAGTGACTTGATCTTGGACTTCCCAGCTTCCACTACTAAAAAAATCCAACCACTCTATGTGTTATAAATTCTGCAAGTTATAACTTGTCCTTTATCTCTGCCTTCAACCAGATCTCTGAAACCATGGCTGGTCAACTTTTTAGTTTACAACTATGGTAAAATCTCAGATTCTTTAGCATTCTAGATATTTTTAAATTCAGTTATATCTGGCTTACAATATACATTTTTCATTAATGTCAGTCTATCTTTAAATACTATTATGTTATCTGAGGTAAGGTAAAAACAACAACACGGCAATAGAGATCATTCCCAATATCTCTTTCCTGTCTTTTGTTTTATTATTGTCATATATTTTATTTTCATATATGTTATCATTTAAAAGTTCATTCATCTTGTTTCTGTGTGTATTTATATGTGCATGTGATTTATTTGTGTCACTAACATTTCATTTCATTTTTTATTCTAATTTATTATAGAAATTATAATGCATCAAGTATATCTTTTCCATCAGAACTTTTAACCTTAAATAATAGTTATTTAAATTTACTATTATATAATTGAGGCAACATTTGTGTCATATCTGAGTCTGGTCCTGAAAACTGCTTTGTGTCCTCATAGCTTTTATTTTTGTTTTTAATGTCTTGTAACTTTTAGTGGATAGGCAGGTATCTCCTGAGAGATAGAAGATTATGAAGGTAGTTTTATATGCTAGTGAATGTACATGCCCTCTTCACCTCTTTGGAATAGAGATTTGCATTAATGTAGAAGGGACTTACATTGTCCTGAAGGTTCATTGCTGCTTTGGTTATATCAGTGTGTCACCGGCTTCAAATTCCCCTAGCGACACCTTGTGTATAGGGTGTGGACTTGCATAGTTCTCCTGTTTTAGAAGCCCTCCTCAGTCTACACAAACTGACACCATCTGCCACTTCATAGTAAATGCCCTTAAGAAGGCTCCCTTCACCTGCTTGAGCTCTGCACCCTGCAGGGAAGCATGCTCCCTTTGGCCGACCTCCTTACTCTGTTCTGGCTGTAATAGCTTGCCCACACTCTTACATGTATTCCCTATACCCTCAGGGCTCAGGTTCCAAAACCCAATGCTAGGCAACTCACCTATGCATATGCCTTCTTCACCCGCTCACAAACCAAACCATCCCTTCCTGTCAGATGTACTCTTCATCTGCCCTCAGTGGGTGATACTCTACATTTCTGGACTTAAAAGAGGTACCCTTGGGGGTATTATGCAGACATTTGAGTAATGAGTACTAGCCAGACTCTGGGGGATGTTAAAATGATGTGATATTTTAGTTGATAATTAATAATCAGTTTGCAATAACACCCTACTATGCGCACTATTTTCTTGGCATACTTAAATTCATTTTGCTCCAGAAATATAATGATACATTTTCATGTATTGATGACTAATCCAAAATAGTAACTTTGCTATAATTCTATATTAATGGTGATAGATTGATTGCTTGGCAAATGTATATCCTTATACTTGAGTAAAATATTATTTTCTGTATTACTTGAATAACTCACAAACATTTTGTAAGAAATTGTCAAATTTACCATTTTGAAGGTCAAGAAAACAAGTTTTCAGAATTATCAAAATAAAAGAAATCAACACAAGTGAAGTGTACTTAGAGCTTGTTGTAAGTTTAACTCTTCTTTCTTGCTTTTCCAGTTATTTTTATTCATTATTTATCTTAATATACATATTAATTCTTAAAGTTAAGAATTAATTTGATCTTGTTATATTGAACAGACTATTTTAAATAAATGCATTTATCATCTGTAGTTAAGAAAACATCAATTTCCTGAAAGCAATTTAGAAAAATTATTTGGCAGGATATAGCAAACAAACTCTCAGTTTTGTGAATTTTTCTTGTTAATATAATATCATTTTAACTGGCCAGCTTATGTTACTTTGCACAGCATTTCATCATTGAATCTATGAGCTTCATAGAAAGAGATTTGCTTTTCCTCAAGGTAAAAAAAAAAAGAAGCAGATGAGAAAATCATTCTTCAAGAGATAGTTATTATAGTTACTAATTATAATTATTTTAAATAATTTTGCTTTAGAGAGTATCATGAAAAATGATTCAATATAGAGACAGATACAACTTGGGCTGATGGCTAAAAGTTTTCTTGTCAGCATTCATCTTCATAGGAGGCCTTTTTCCCTGGTGCATGAATATCTATCATTCAGATTTGGCCTCTGGAAACAAGAGTTAGAGGATTATCCCTGGGGAAGCTCCAGCTGCTTGGGCTCTGCAGGTTTGAGGTCCTGGTGATCCCTGTAAGGGTCCCATTAAACTAATGATTGCATCTACTCCCAGGAAACTTTCTTCAAAATATGTATTATTGATTTCAGAGAGAAAGGGAGAGGGAAATATCAATGATGAGAGAGAATCATTGACTGACTGCCTCCTGCATGCCCACTACCAGGGATGGAGCCCACAACCTGGGCATGTGCCCTTGACCAGAATCAAACCTGGGACCCTTCAGTCTCTAGGCTGATGCTCTATTCACTGAGCCAAACCACATAGGGCCAGGATACTTTTGACTCCCTGATCCCTGAGACCAGCAGGCAAAAACAAGGACTGATAGACCCTGACCCACAGCAGGATGAGTGTTACTTTTGGATTGTAGCAGCAGGGAGGGATAAAAACAGAACCTGGGTCCTTCATTGGGCTGACATCTCCTAGTCCCATGGCCCATCACGAGAGTGAACAGTCCCACACAACAACACCAGGCTGAAAACAGCAAGGTCATCAAGGGTTCAGATGCCTCACTAGTAAAGAGTTTGTTCATACCCCCAGGTAAACCACCAGGCGTGGTTTGGACTGTAGTTTGGACTAATGTTTGTGCTGAATGTCCCCTCAAGCAAGGAAGGACCATGGGAACTATGTTTGGCCTTTTTCCTTAACCTATGAGGTGAAGTTGATTGGTAGAGGCCATGCGAATGTGTCTCAGAGATCTCCAAATATCAGAGTGTGACTGACCAGAGGCCTCAGTTACTGCCACCTGAAAACCAATGCTGCATTTTCACCAAGGCCAGTCTTGCCGTGGGGCTGCTTCCAGCCCATCACTGAGTGTTATTTGTTGGTGGTCTAAAGTAGACCCAGTCTTGGAGATGGGTCTGTTCCTCTAATGGGGAGTTTAGCTCACAGACTTCCTTATGTCTTAGACTACACTGTGATACACGATGTTTCCACACAAAATGCCTCCCTTCTTTCTGGCATTTAGGACCAGACTTGAGTGGCAGTATGAGAGCACTCAACCACTAATCAAATATTTGCATGTTTAATTTCACCCTGACCTCTGATTGTCAGGGGGCCCAGATTAACCAACCAATCAATAAAAAGGTCCATTCCCCCTTTCTCTTACTGTTCCCAGGGCACTCCTCTTCATTCCTCATACTTGTGCATTCATGAGTAACACTATTATGTCAACATTTTTGTGTGATATCAATATCCTTATTGATGATCTTTGTAATAACCAACCTCTCAGATCCTTGAACTTCTCTTATAATTACCTTCTCATTATAGTATACCTCACTGACTAATTCTCTTTTTCATATAATAGAACAATTTGTTACCTATGATTGTAATGCCTTCATATTTCCATTTCAGATATTCTACTCTCTCTACTTATGATATACTAGAGGCCTGGTGCACAAAATTTGTGCACTCGGGGGGCGGGGGGGACCCTCAGCCCGGCCTATGCCCTATCGCAGTCTGGGACCCCTCGGCGGATGTCCACCTGCTGGCTTAGGCCCACTCCATGAGGGATCGGGCCTAAGCTGGCAGTCAGACATCCCTCTGGCAGCCTGGGAGCCCTCAGGGGATGTCCACTTGCAAGCGGGGAGCAGGCCTAAACTGCAGTCGGACACCCTTAGTGCTGCTGAGGAGGCAAGAGAGGCTCCCACCACCACTGCTGTGCTGGTAGCCATCAGACTGGCTTGTGGCTGAGCAGAGCTCCCGCTGTGAGAGAGCACTGACCACCAGAGGGCAGCTCCTGCATTGAGCATCTGCCCCCTGGTGGGCAGTGTGTGTCATAGTGACCAATCATTCCCAGTTTTTCTGCTGTTAGGGTCAATTTGCATATTACCCTTTTATTATATAGGATAGAGTCCTGGTGCACAGGTGGGGGCCGGCTGGTTTGCCCTGAAGGGTGTCCCAGATCAGGGTAGGGGTCCTGCTGTGGTGCCTGGTCAGCCTGGGTGAGGGGCTGATGGCTGTCCTTTATTTCCTTCCTTTTTTTTCCCCTGGGATTTATTTATCTTCTATAATTGAAACTTTGTAGCCTTGAGCAGAGCCCAGTGCGGGCCAGGGCAAGTGGGAAGCTTGGCTTTCTTCATCACCGGGGGCAACCCAAGCCTCCTGCTCACTCCAGCTCCATGGCTGTCGCCATCTTTGTGACTGAGTGATGGAGTGATGGTTAATTTGCATATTACTCTTTTATTAGATAGGATTTCTATCAGTTACAATATTTGGACCATACCAAGACCCATTGTCCATTGGTTTTATCTCATTTTTATTGGCTTCATGAGTTTGATATATTTACCTCCCAATGGAAATTCCATAATTCTTTATTTTATTTACTCCCTAGCAGAGAATTTCAAATCCATGTTTGGGATTAAACAACTTTCAGCTTCTGTTGTTTTGCACTTGTGCAGTTGAACTTTGTTGGAAAAAAATGGATAACTATGTTGACTAATGACATGAATCTGAAATATGCCTTGATGGTGACATGGATCACTTCAGGACCAACTTAAATGACCACATCTATGAAAATCTAGCAAAAATAAAATTAGTGCATATAACCAGAATAAAGGGATGTATGGGAGAACTGACAAATATTGTAAATGGTGGCTATTCTCACCCTCATGTATAGCTTTAGGAGATGATGTGAGTTGAACTAGAAACTGGGTTAGTTCCTCAGGAGGTGGTTGCATGCACTGGGGAAGGTGGTTAGAAACACAAACATCCTGATAGTATGACAATAATAGATTCAATCTACTCAGAAAAATGAAAGAACAAGAGTAGGACTTATATGGGAGATGGGAACTGAACTCATATATGATCCAGAGTTCAATTCTCCTTTAGAACTAACTATAAAATGTTAACTCTGGACTCCTTTTCTACTAAGAAGATATCCCTCATAGGTTAACATTCACTGCACTACTGACAGGTTTAATATTTGAACATTGGTAGTAAAATCATGTTTGGGTCATAATCTTTAGGTAAAGAGTTCATTACAATTCATTCGTTCATTCAATCATTCATTCATTCACCATCTATGTATTGGACCTCTACCACATGCACCGTGCTATGCTAACCTTGTAAATTTGAAGGGTAGGGAGAGATTTCTGCCCTATTTCTAAGGGGGAAAAGCCTATGAGCATAAATTCTGTTTCTTATTTAAAACTTGGTGACAACATGCCATCTCCTTCTCTGCTAAAAGCTAATTTTGTATAAGAATGACACAAAGATGGGTTTTGATACACATGCCATTTATCAACCTATAAACAACACCTTTAACATGAAACAAAAACCCTTTATGTTGATGCACACTTTGCCAAAAATCTTATTGACTATTATAAGATTTATGACAGCTTTCATGGCATTTATTTTTCTGGCATCCACTTGAGTGCATTAACTTTGAAAAGAAGCTGTTGGCATGAATGTGAATATGACTTCAAACAGTATATGCCAAGGAAGCCATCATGCAGCTCCTTCTTGTCTATCAACACACAATACCTGGTATATACATATTGAGCCCTGTCTCCCTGCTTTCAGGTACCTGCAGGTTCATCACTTTAAGTTCATGTGAAACACAAAGAGGCCTGCCTGACAAATTTTGTGTGAGTAAATTGTGAAACCAGTGGGTTGACACTGTGGCAAAAAAATGAACAGAGAACCCACTGGAATATCTTTATTACACCAAAAAAAGATAAGTGAATCCTAAATCTGGTAAGAATGATTCTCCAGAGGTCAAACTTAATTACATCATGACTGAGAAGGTCAGCATATGATTTCCATGGAGATGATTAATACAGACATACCAAAAATAATTAAAACATTCAGCAGAAAGAAATATTTCTGAAACAGAGCTAGACACCCTGCAATGTAGTTCGGATTCTGTAATAATGTCACATCCACATGTCATTTAAACTCTCTCGTCCAAATATAAGTATCTAAAAATAGAAAATGATTGAATTTTCTTGGCTATTTGACAGTATTATTCTGTCATTCACCCAATTACTGCAGGACAAGGAAAAAAAGAAAAGTGGAATTCTTTGTTCAATACTTGTAATAAATGGGCCCATTGTCAGAATCTGATATTGAACCCTGAAATGAGTAGGAAGATTAGGATAAATTATTTGGCCTAATTAACATTCAATATTACAGCAAACATTTACAAAACTAAAATATCTTTTTAATCTTCATAACTGCATGAGGTAGGTACTGTTTCTCCCCATTTTTCAGATGTGAAATCCAAATCTAGGGATAAATAAATTAATCAGGATCACAATAACTATAAATTCTGACAATGGGGGTAAAATACTGATCAGTCTGACCCAAAACCATGGGTTTAAACAAAATGATATTCTGTGATAATTCATGTTGATAGGATGTGCTTTTGATAGGAAGTGATGAAAGTGACAACCTCTGTGATCCTTCTCCCAAAAATCTGTCTCCTACCTAATTATAAAAAATCATCAGGATAATCCTGAAGGGCATCCCCTACCCAATACTTAACCAGTTCTCTTCAAAACTGTCAAGGTCATCAAATAATATTCTAAAATATTTTATTAAAAAGCCTACTCATCGAGAAATATTTTTAAAGCAAGATATGTAAGATTATGCTAAAATGTATATGTAGTGTCAAAGTAACTAGAACAGCTAATACAACTTTGAAGAAAAAAATATTAAGTGAGAGGAATCAGTGTACCTGATTTCCAGCTTTATTATTTAGCCAAAGTAATTGAAAGCATTTCCAGAAGTGATAGATACATAGATCAATGCAGCAGAATAAGAACTCAAAAATAGAACCACAAAAAAAATATGCCAAATTGATTTTTTACAAAGTTGCAAAAGCAATTTAATGGAGAAAAGATGGCCTTTTTAACAAATGGTACTGGAAAATTGAATATCCATAGGCAAGATAATAATCTTCAACCTAAGTCGTACATCTTGTACAAAAATTAACACAAATGGATAATGGATTTAAATATAAAACCTTTAGGAAAAAAAGAGACAATCTTTGAATTTAGGGATAAGCAAGAAATTCTTAGACTTGACAATAAAAGTAGGATTTATAAAAGAAACAACATATATATTGGATGTCATAAACATTTTTTAAAAATTGCTCAGCAATGACCTTTTTTAAAAAGATGAAAATAAAAGCTACAGAGTAGGCAAAAACATTTGAATCCACACAGCCAACAGCTGGCTACTATCTAGAAACCATAAAGAATTCAAAATTCAATAGCACAAAAGCAGTCAAATTAGCAAATGAGCCAAAGACATGAGACATTTAACCAAAGAGGACATACAAATGCCAAGTAAGCACATGAAAAGATTTTCAGCATCATTAGCCGCTATTCCTATTTTTTCTACCCATCAACTTTGTGTGAGAGAAGAGTCATGAAATGCAAGTAATGGAGATAGATAGCTCTGTAATGATGATAAGTAACATTCCGTCAAATATTCAGGAAGCAGAACATTTTAAGTTGCTTAATAATGTTAGCAATATTGTAATGTATTAATTTAAATACTTCAAACAAGGTATAACAATATCATGTATGAATTAATATCAATATTCTAATAAGGAAGAAATGAAGAAAATAAATGTTTCTGAAGGAGCACATCAGATCAGATTGTCTAATGAGATACAAATCAGAGATTTTACTTACTATCAAGCTTTCCTGAATAAGTTCAAAGACATAAACAATTATAGACTGTCCTTCCAAAGTCCAAGGTCCAATGGAGACAACAAATGAATCTATAGATGTAATTACTTTCATGTCTTAGTTTCATGTAAGTATATCTTGTCTCTTCTATGCATCCTTTCTATAAACCTCCTATTGATTTGGAGGAATAATGAATTTTTTATTTAGAATTAGAAATCCAGGCTGAACAATTTGTTCATTTCTAGGGAATTCACTCTCAAAGTATAGTTTCATTAAGAAGTAATTAATCTGGCCAGTTGGTTGAGCATGGTCCCATGCACGCAGAGTTTGCCAGCTTGATTCCAGGTCAGGGCAAATGCCCAGGTTGATGGCTGGTTCCCCAGTAGGGGACATGCAGGAGGCAGCCAATCAATGTTTTTTTTTTTTCACCACTGTTTTTCTCTCTCTCTCCCTAAAAGAATCAATGAAAACATATTTAAAAAAATAAAATATGTGCTAAGTTGATAATAGAGTGGATAAAGTTTATGTACACCAGAGACTATCTTATTACTAACTAGTATAACTTGGACCTCACTTCATCTTCTTAATCCCTTGCATGTAGCTCCATAATCAGGGATCACCTGTGGGTCAGTAACCCATGGTGGGATATTTCTTTCCTATCTCAATTGTATATAGTTAGAGTGGGTATAAAAACAGTGTAGATTTAATAGAATTAAAATGCGATTATCACCATACTGATGAACATATTTGCATTAACTACTGACAACTTTTTCTGTGTTCAAGATGGCTAAAAATCCATATTAAGTAACACAACTCCAATTGCATCTGCTGGAGGACACAATAAATCAACTCACATTGAAAAGTGTTTCAGTGACTTTTAAATACAACTTTAAAAGTTGCTGTTTCTTCAGATTGAATCAATATGAAGTGCTAACAGTTTCATTTTAATGTTTCTTAATTAGCATAGTCATGATCCTGACCTACATTTGTGTAATAAACATGAGATGGAGTTTGGAATGGTAGAAGGGCGGGGGGGCAATACAAGGAGAGAGTAGAGGAAATAAAAGGTTTCCAAATTGACCATATTTAAAACAATAACAACAACAAAACAAACGGCTATTAAAGCAATGAGAATCTTGGGAAGAGGTTTACAAAGTTACTTAATAATTTGACATCAAGCTCGCCTGTGCTGAGGGAGTGTTGGGTTTAAGAGGAATATCACATCAGAAAGAAGATGTTTCTAAACAAGGCTGGGATTGAGTGTGAAAGCGACATAGGGAAAATCACATAATATGAACATTTATTTGGGTTAGCAGGTGTGAAGAATACTGCAGGGAGCTGAGTGCCGGAGTGTAGAAATACCTCAGGCGGCGAGCCCTTGTAATTACACAGTCTTCCCCTTTGGGCTTACTTGTTATTTGTCTGTTGGTGGTTGCCTGAACTTTTTAAATTAAAATTTTATTTTTAAGGCAGAAAAGAAAGTTCTGCCTTAACCACATACTTTGCAATCCTAAAATGGACTCCAGAGAACAATTTTAAGGTTTTATGGAGATATTTTTTAAAATAATTTTTTTTTATTGTACATTTCACATTTCTCTTTGCTCTTCTCTGGTTAGGAGAAAATTAATTTAGAAAATGCAAGTAACTGGCCCCCAAAGTCTTCAAAATTGTTCTCATTGTGCTTTCTAAGAATTAAATCAGGTGAGCTCAACTGTGGCGGAGATTTACTGGTGTATGAAGATAAGTGAGGGCTGGAGGTATGAATTCATTTTTTCTCTTTATGAAGCGGCAGTAAGTCTATTGTTTTAAGAATATTTTCTATTCATTAAGATATATTTTCTTCACAAAAATGCAGTTCTTATAAATAAGAAAATGCAGGATTAAAGAAGATAAAGTGCTTTATGTTCTAAAGTAACACTAGAAAAGAAACATATTTATTTGATACTATACACATTTGAAAATGCAAGTGAAGAATAGAAGAAACATGTGAAACAAAAAAATACAGCTGACATAAAAAACATGTAAAGTAACTCCATAAATATAAGGGCTACAGATGATTGTACAAAGACTTTTATCTTGCATTTTCAGTTCCAATCATGTTTGACATTTATTCAATCCCTGGGACTGCAAATACCTAAATATTTCTAAATATTCACTTTTTTTTGTTTGTAATGTACAATTTTTAATGCATCATTGAGCAGGTAGCTGTAATTTTACCATCAGGTTAATAGATACGACTGCATTTTAATTCCCTACTCTGAAAAAAATTAAAGAAGAGGAAATTTGCCATAAATTCTTTAAGCTGTAAAACAACATGGTCTCAATAAATTGAGACATAAAAATACATTATTCATATTGCACTATGACATAAAAAGAAAGGTTATAAACCTAAAGAGATACACTAGGTTCAAAAATAACCTTATTACATTAATAATTTAAAAATAAAAAATGCAATGAGAGGAAAAGCTTAAATTAGTAACAGAAAATACAGAGGAATAAGTCAAACTGGGTAAAGCAATGTAGGAGAAGTTATCATTCATGATACAGAGAAAGATTGTTTGAGATAAGTATAAATATCCCACTCAGAATTTAATCAACACATGTTAGCAAGTGAGACAGGGACTGCCTCAATCTGATAATATATATGCCCAAAGAAAGACTGGCAGCTAATATTGTATTTAATGGTGCAAGTTTGAATATTTTCTTTCTAAGGTTAATAACAAGCTAAAAATATTAGGTCACATCATTTCTAACAACACCACAGTGACGGATAGAGGCAGTTAAACATTGCAGGAGAATTAAAAAAACAAACAGCATACATATTGAAAAATTAAAAGAGTAAAGATTATTTTTATTTGTTGCTGTCATGTAGGTTTAGATAGAAAATAGCCAGCAATATAAAAAAAAGTAAATATAAGTGATACATGAGTTTAACAACATTTTAGGATATAAAATCCATAGGAAAATTTTGTATTTCTATATACTGGTAATAAGCAATTAATGATTAAAATTTACAAAGGGAGTGCAGTGCCATTTATAATCAAAGCAGAAACATGAAATACTTAGGGATAAATATATAAAATATGTAAAATATATGTACTCTTAAAATTTAAAATAATATAATAAAATACGTTTAATAAAACCTAAATTAATGGAGAGGTATGCTATGTTAAAATATTCAAGGCATGATATTCTTAAGACATCAATTATCTCAAAATGATCTATAAGTTCAATGTCATCAATATTAAAAGTGTTTTTAGAAATTTTCAAATATATTTTACAACTTTTTTGGAAATGCAAAAAATCTAAATAACAAAAACATTTAAAAATATATGGATGTTTTGTACTAGTTAGTTTCAAGAGTGGAATGAAGTAAAATAAATCATTATTTTGGTATTTGAATAAAGATAGTCATATTGACAAATAGAAAATAAACAGAAGACAGAAATAGATCCACATAAATGGAGTAAATTATTTTTCAAAAAAGGTAATTTAGTGTTAGAGATATATTTTCAATAACATATACTAGAACAGATAGACTGTCATATGCAAATATACAATTCAATTTATACTTTATATTATTACAAAATCAACTTGAATGGGTCATAGAAGAAAATCAAAACCAAATGTGATAAGTATTTTATAGGAAAACATAGATAAGAAATCTTTGGTCTGGCCGGCCAGGTTCAGTGGTTGAGCGTGGACCTATGAACCAGGAGGTCATGGTTTGATTCCAGGTCGGGGCACATGCCTGGGTCTCAGGCTCAAACCCCACTAGGGGCCATGGAGGAGGCAGCCGATCAGTGATTATCTCTCATCATTGATGTTTCTATCTCTCTCTTTCCCTCTCCCTTCCTCTCTGAAATCAATAAAATATATGTTTTTAAAAAATAAATATTTGTGAACTAAGGATAGGCAAATATTTTATAATTCATATATAAAAAGCAGAGTCCCTAAAAATTGGGTAATTGAATTTCATCATAATTAAAACTTTATTTACTTTTTAGTGTCTTAAGATACTGAGATATATATATATATATATATATATATATATATATATATATATATAGAGAGAGAGAGAGAGAGAGAGAGAGAGAGAGAGAGAGAGAGAATCCGTAGAGTATGAGAAAATGTCTGTTAACACACATCTGAAAATATTTATGTCAATAATATGTAAAGAACTAAAAAAGTTAAGATATTTGAACAGATGCATAATCAAAGAAATTTAGATAGCAAATAAGCAAGATGATTTCAATCAGTGTTCATTAGGAAAACTCATATTAAAATCACCATAAAATGCCACTCCATAGCCACTAGCATAACTAAAATCAAACAAACAAAAAATTGACAATACCAAATGCTTAAAAGCATGTGGAGAGACTGGAACTCTCACATATCTTTGATGAGAATAAAATGGTACAGCCACTCTGAATATTCTTGGATATTAACCCAAGAGAAATGTAAAATATGCCCATACAGAGGTCTGTAAAGGAATATTGACAACAGCTTTAGTCATAATAGGCAGAACTAGAAACCATCCAAATATCCACCAATTTACAAAGTGATAAACACATCAGCACATATGATATTACTAGTAAAGGAATATGCTGTAAGCTGTAAATGGAATGAACTGATATATATGAAACAAAATGAATTAATCTCAAGAATATTTTGTATGTGAAAGATTCAATGTCATTTAAAGGATATTATAGAAAAGGCAAAACGTGTAGCTACAGAAAATAGATCAGTGTTCACCAGAGCCTGGGGTGTGGGGTGACTGAGAGGCAGGAGTGAAGTTTTTGGAATTATCAAAATGTTTTGTATCTCAGTTGTCATGGTGGTGATCTTTCTTACATTTGTCACAACTCATCAAGTTTCACACTCAGATGGTGTAATTTTACTGTTTGTAATGTTATCCTCATTAAAACTTAGTTAAATTTTTACTATAGAGAAATGTAGAATTGTACATTTAGAGACATTCAGAAAATCACTGAAATTATTTTCTTGATCTAGGCAGTGTTTTGAATTGCTTCATTCATTGTCTCCTCTTCATTCTTAGACATTTCCCATCCCCATTATGCTTTACTTAAATGTAATTTAGGTTCGAGTCTTTCCATGTACCATAAAATAAAAATAATCTGCTCAATGCTAGGCTTATGTCTTGAAACAAAGTTCCTAGGTCTCTATATCTGCAGGAGCACAGGCAGTGCCTCCAATCTTCTCTCCACTGGAGACCGCATCTGATGCCTTTCTCACCACAGCAGGTGTGAGTGGGAGAGACCGAAAGTGGAGTGCTTCCAAGTTCTAACAGCTGGACTTTCCACAGAGGTAGCCTTTGAGGTCTGTGGTTGCCATGGCTACTGCCATCACCAAATTTGAGAACACCGCTGCTTTAAACCTGTCAAATGATTTATAAAAAAGAGTTGATCATCTGAGATTGAAACATGGATTATAGAAAGCAGCCTTGACATGAGAGAATGTGACATTTTCACTGTGATGCAAATTTTATATGAGTAGAATCAATAAGTTTAAACATATTACAATTTAGTTTGTAAAATGGTCTATCAGCCCTAGCCTGTTCGGCTCAGTGGATAGAGCATCAGCCTGTGGACTGAAGGGTCCCTGTTTCGATTCCGGTCAAGGACACATGCCTGGGTTGTGGGCTGGATCCCCAGTCGGGACCGGGAAGGAGACAGCTGATCAATGATTCTCTCTCATCATTGATGTTCCTATCTCTCCCTCTCCCTTCTTCTCTGAAATCAATAAAAATATATTTTAAAAAATAAATAAAAATCAATAAAATGGTCTTTCATTTAACTGAGGAAAAAATGAAGAAATGTGGCCCTTATGATAAAGCATTGGCATTGACTGATGGAGGCCCAATGTGTCAATATGATCACCCATTTAAGTGGGTTCAGGTGGAATCCTCACTAAAATGTGGCTCACAGTAGTTCCACATGTCCACCCTTTGGCCATTTCTTCAGTACCCAAGCATATATTTGGGGCTGATATATTTAGCAGTTGCAATAATCCCATTTTGGTCTCCTGTCCTGTGGGTAAAACCCATCAGTGTGAGGAAGCTCCTGTATTCAGGTCAAGATAATAAAAGAACACCAAAGACTGCATTCTAGCTGGGAGAGTGGAAGTTAGTGTCACCATTCAATAGCTAAGGGGAAGGGAAAATTATGAATAAGTAGTGGAGGAAAGAGAGGATGAGTACCAGTTGTGGCTCCAAGCTCAACTTCAAAGATGGTGATTATAATAAGTATGTCCCTCTAGCCTCCTGCTTCTAAATGCCCCACCATGGGGTGCTGCTCCCTGTGTGGAGAAATGCACCACACAGATCTGCTCCATGCAGCATAATTGAGATGCAACTCCAGGTGCTTTGCTGGGAGTCCACCACCATGTTAGCACCAAGGCTCTGCTTTCTGCAGGCGACTCAGCCAGGGACTCAGGGCAGAGCTGCTAAGGTGGCTCCCTCCTGCAGTATGGGGGGCCCCTGTGATGGGCAAGTTGGGCTCAGTCATACAGTATTGGGTTACAGAAGACTACTGGAACTGACATCCTGCTGTTCTAATAAGTAACTTTCCTTCTCCCTCACCCTCCATGAGGCTCAGAATGCACTTGTAGTCTGAAGACTTTCCTCCTTTTCACCCAGCCCCTTCTTTTATTTCTCCTTCCTACATGTTCACCACAAAAAATCTCTTCTACATTGTATTATGTCTTAAGATCTGTATCTTGAAGGACCTGAAACAGTGCAATAATTTTGAGCATGGATCTTGCTTTGTTATTTCATTGTGCTATTTGTTATTTTATTATCATAGTGCTATTCCAATGGCAGAGCATATTTTCAGTCCCAATTCCTGGAAAAATTAACTTGTACCTCTAACTTTCCCATCACCACAGAGTCTAAAATCAAAGAGAACCAAGGCTATAGGAGTTTAAGTTTGAGAAAATAACAAATGCATACACCAGCTAGAGCAAATATCTGCTGCATATACTTAATGGCATATTTTAATCCGTTCCCCAATTTAATATAATCTTTTTCCCTACTCAGCCCCCCGTGGAGTTGGGAGAAGAACAGATCCACATTCTAGCAGAAGCCAACTTACCAGGAAGTTTGTATGAGAATATTTAAAATTTTCTGATGCTCACAAAACTCTCAACAAGCAGGATACTGTGTGGGGGACTTCCCTTAAAATTAAAATTTGAAGAATAATACAAACAAACCTATATTTCATGTTTTCCTTTGAGTAACTTTAATTATGTGCTATTATTATCTTTCTGACAGAGCTTTTAAAAGAAGATACTTAATGCAGTTAATAACACAAATTAATTCTCCTTCAAAAAGAGGATTAGGTGGTATTTATCGATACTTCAAGCATAACATTCACGGTTCCTTTTAACTTTATCACTTATGTAGGAAATGCCTAGACTCTTCAAAATATTATATGCAAATCATATACATACTTTCTATTTTTCTCTCTCTTTGAACCCCAAGTCATGTAAGCACACCTGAATACTTCAAGGATAACATTCATGATTCCATTTAACTTTGTCACTTCTATAGAAATGTCTAGAGCTTTAAAAATATTATATTCAAATCATAAACATCCTTTATTTTTTTTTTCTCTTTCTTTGAACCTCAAGCCATGTAAATACACCTGGAAAGAGAACCTAAGTCAAGTTTATCAAGAGATAATAGTAGCAATATCTTTAATTTCTCCTCACTATGCCCCATCGTTTCCTCTGTGTATTGATCTGATACACAAATGAAAATGCATGGCCTTTATTTTCAGAAGATCTGGTACACACACATCCACTTCCAGAATATTCCTAACATCCTAACACCTGCACTTTCATGGTTGTAGCCACTAAAGTACCTGTTATAGTCGGAACATTTGTTTTTGTAGGATTATGAAATTAGACTCATGCACACCCCTACTCGAGAAATAGCTTCATTATGTGCATTAAGCTACTGTTACTGAAAGGGCAGTAAGGAGACTCAGGATGTGTCTGGTGTGCATGGAAATTCTGAGCGTTTGTACACAAAGTCTAGGGTAGAAAATACCATCATCATCTATCCAATGGCATCACTAGTTTTAATTACTTAGTTTAAAGTTTTAGTCATCCTAATTTTAAATGGACAAGAAATATATAAGCACAATTTTAAATAACCCCACTCTATGCAGCCGCGTGGATGATAGTGCGTTTTTCAGCTTTGTTCTGTGCCCTAAAATACATGCTGAGTGTTAATTAAAACCGCACACACCAGAGGCAGGCAGAAAAGACGAGACTGGTTTAATAAGGATAAAGTTTGGGAATTACATTTCAGCCTAATGACATCACATACTCCAACTCTCCTTTAAGGACTGCTCACTGCCCCTAATTAACTGGTCATTAGTGACATCGGTCCCCTGCCAGATTTAATGGAGATTCAGATGCACAGCACGTGGAACACTAATCTCCAAGGCACATAAATTACTTCAAAATTTCCTCTTTAGGAGACTGTAGAAGCCACTCAATGGTCCATTTTCTTGCTACACCCAAGAGAATAAATGGAGGGGTGTGCTGATATCCTGAATTGCACTTCAGTACCTAACAATTACCAAGGGATTCTTCTATCACCTAAATGGAGTCAGTTGAGACTGATGCAGACAATTCATTTTTGTACACTGAGAAATTAAATGATGGCTAGAGAGAAGAAATACAGATTTAAAAAACATCACTTATCAGGTCATAGGAAAAAAATTAATTAATGTTACATTTCAACATCTCTTATACATGACAAGGGAAATCATAGATATATCATCAGTGATTGGGTTGTCCAGGCATATTAACTGGAACACAGATGGGCTCTCACCCCTAAGCTTCTTATCACTGAATTTTATATAGTTTGCACAGTCTTGAACCTTTTGATGCTCACTTATATTCACCAATACAGATTTTCATATGGGATATGGTTTAGAAGGATTATGGTTCTTTGCATTCTGAAGCAATAACCTATACACTATTAAAGTTGTTAATTTTTCAGACAGGTTCCTCCTGGCATAAGCATTTCCATTATCCCTGATTCCCCACTCAAACATTGGCAGCTCCCCTCTGCCTTTCACTCAGCATCTCATTAATTGATCATATTTACAAAATTCACTGCAGTGATAGCTATTGTAAATCCATTTCTAGTTGTCAACAACTATGAAGGGTCCAAGATTTTATCTTACTGCATGCTAACAAATAAGATTACATTGGTTTTATGAATGCTGGGAGAAGACACAAAACTTCCAGACTAGAGATCAAAGATGGTTACAGCGAAAGCAGTTGCCCGAAGGTCATGGTGGCCACATCAGTTCCCTGTAACCCAGTTACCACCTGGGAAATACAGGTGGGCCCAAATGGAACCCTGCAGAGGGCTGCATTGCTGGAGAGGAGCATGTGAGCCTGCTCTTTGGTGGGGGAGGTCATCTCATCCCTCAAGGGTGCTCACTGAAAACAGAGTTTTGTAAAAGAGTCTCAACAAAGATAGTCAAATTCTTGTATCCTAGGCTTGTCCAGAGAGATGTGGAGGAGAATAAAGGGATCATGGAGGAGTGTCCTCCAACATTAGCTTCCATGATGTCCTGGGCACCAGTTTTATAATAACCAAGTTCATAATTTGTATCATTTTCTCCAAGATTTCAAGATACTATGCATTCTGTAGGATATAACCCAATTAATCACATTCAATAGCCTTTAATACTATATACTTTGAGTACTAATTGTGTGTGTGTGTGTGTGCGTGTGTGTAAAATGCTGGAATAAAAAGCCATCTTGTCTATTAAACTACAACATCGATGAAACCATGTAAATTCAACAAGCCCTTGGAAATTGTATTAATTACAATACTAGTTAGTTAACATTAGATTTATTAGGAAAAGGTACATGCTTTTGGAAACATAAAATATGTATAATAAGTATTTACTATTTGACAAAAATTACATATAAATGATAATACTTTAAAATGTCAAAATATAGGAAAATTATCCCAAATCTAAATTGTCTTATCATATCTGATGTGATTGAATGTATGTAATTAAACTAAATTTTTACATTTTTCATATTATTGTGAAAAGTGTTTAGAAGTCTAATAGTTTTTTGGGGGAAATCTTATTTAGATATCTAATTTGTGTGTCTCTAGCAACAGAATGTAATTAAATAATTGAAAGGTCAAATTAAATCTCTTCCTCTATCCAATATTCCAACTCCCTAATTTTCTTGTATATTTATCTAAGGATTTAATTCATTTAAGGGATTATATCTGGAACCAAAAAATAAGACTGATTCTATATTTATCTAAGACCATGAGTCTGCCTACATTTTCTTCCTAGTTTCATCTACTTAAAAAAACAACAACGTTGTCTTTAAAAAGAAATGGATAGTATGAAAGGTAGTTTTGATATATTGGTCTGCCTTTAGGTTCTGTCCGTATTTTTGAAAACTCTAAATACCTTGTGAGTATCCAGTGACTTGAGATACAGTGTTAGTGAATCAGCTTGAGGTTTATAAAAATGTTTTCTGTTCTCTAAGGATAAGTTGCCCAGCCTTACTGGTATACTCCATTCATTTAATTGCTTCTCTATGGCTTCTTGTGCCTGCTCATGATTATGTTCATTTATCCCACATGAAAGAGTGCTGTGGTTTTCCAGAAAATGACTAAGCTATGTTAAAATCCATCTACACTCTTAATATATCTCAGACTGGAATGAGACTGAAGTCTCCATCCTAATACCTTGCCACAGTCCTCCATTGAATACTATTACTCATTCACTTCAAAATGATTTTAAAATTGTTTTATATAACTTTTCAATTACATTAGATATTACCATAAACTATATCTTCCCATTGATTCTGTATTCTTCCTTTTTCTTTCCCCCAATGCACCCACCCAAACAGATTCCTTTTAAAAATCAATTTTGTGTGATATTGGAAGCCCAGGGCTGCCTTCTGAAAAGTGATTATTAGCAAATGTGCATCTGCCTTGAGATCACAGATGGGCATGAGAATCTGTGTTGCTGATTTTATGTCAGATAGTTTAACAACAGTTTCTCATCTTGCATCAGCGTTTCATAAATGTTGAATCTTTATGTTCTGTACCTCTAAACTAGACAGCAGTATTTTCCCATAAAAATAAAACATTGCAGATCACTTATGAAACTATTTATTTAAAACATATTTTCAGTATTTGTCAAGCAATACGGGAAAATGAAGATTTAGCACGTAGTTGAAAGCAGACTTCTAAAGCTTCTGGGACTCAGTGTAATACTGAGAGTAGGTGGACAACCAGCCTGTCCAGCACTTGTCAATGATCCCTGGGGTGACAGCCGTGGTCCGTAGTGACGGGTGGGGGGTAGACAGAGCTTCAAGTAGTATGAATAAGTCAACTACCCAAATACATCACTGGCTGGTACTAGTGGACACAGAATACTAGGAAATAAATTACTTCATTTTCTTAACCAAAATATTCATCAATAAAATTGTTTTATTTTATATCCAATGTTATGTTATTATGAAAATAATTACTTTAAAATATTTTAAATATAATATCACATAGATTTTTATTAAATAATATAGTTATTCATTATATAAATGATCAAACATGATTAAATTTATTAATATTTTATCTCTCTGTTCATACATTTTATTTTATTTATAAAATAAGAGTATTACCAAATCAAAATATTTCACACTGCTGAGCTTTCAGCATATTTTTTCTTGTTTAATATGCAAACACTCCTACAAACCTGGGATTTTAATTGCCCCATTGCTGTAGGAATTCACAGACAACATGCAGTCACATTGTGGGACAGTGTGATACTCACTACTAATTGATCACCCAGTATCTCTTCCCTCCTGAACTGCCCCAGATTACATGGGCACACATCCATGCCCAGTTAGAAACAACCATTTCTAGTCCCCTTTGAGGTTAGATGTGGCCAAATCACTAATCTAATTTTATCCATTGGTAGCGGAGCAGAATATTGCCATAGACTTGATATCCCCCCCCCCCTCCTGTTACTTGAGGAATGGATTCAGGTGGAGCAGGGCTCTTGAGCCTAGAGGAGGCAGTCAATTGTGGGTAGTGGCCGAGTTCCCATCAACCTGGGAAACAGAATGTCCTGTGGAGCCACACACAGAGAATGTTACAGTGGTAGGAAAATGGTCTTCTTCAAACCACTATATTTTGATTTCATTTTGTTGCAACGAATGATTCTATACCATAATTAATAACGGTTCTATCTCATAATTAGTTTTGATTGGAGTTGTCATATTTAACTTGGTCATAATCTTTCTCATCTGCTCTTGTGTCTTTCATTATTTAAAACAAATATCTTGTATTAAAGTATAGCGAAATTTGCATACATCCTGAATGTATCTCAGTGTATTTTCATAGTAAGCATACCCATAAAACCACTAGGAAGATTAAGAAATATACCCTTAAGCAATATCCCAGAGGCCTCCCAAATGCCTCATTCTAAGGTTTACTACCATGATTACCATTATCTATCTGACTTCTATCAACATTGAATGTTTTTGTCTATTTGTAGACAAAAGTAGAAGCTATAACTAAGTAGAAGCTTACCACATACCCATATTTTTGTATCTAGCTTCTTTCACTCATCATTATGTTCATGATTCTTTTATATTGAAGCATATAACAATAGTTTGCTCACTGATATAACTGTACTGCATTTGTTGGTATTAAACCAATCACCAAGTATTTTCCCACTCTACTGATGATGCAATTTATAATGTGTCCACGTTTTATGATACATGCCTTCCAATGTTTCTGAGAATAAAATTTATAATCATGTTTCTCGGTCTGGCCATTTCAGGATAGCTTTTAAGAAGTGAATGAGTAGATACTTTTACTCTAATGCTATAAGAGAAGAAAATTTACAATATTTTGAAAGTACACTATATTTCTCAATGACCCACATACTATAGAGTTTCATTTGTGTAAAGCTCAAAATTAGCAAAATAAATCTTTGCTGCTTGAAATTCAGATAGTGGTTACCTTTGAGGTCTAGGGAATAAAAGGGGATCTTTTAGGGTACTAGTAATTCTCTGTGTCTTGATTTGAGTTTTGATGACAGAGAGAGGACAGTTTGTAAAAATTCATTGTGACTTCTGTATCTTTCTGAGTGCATGTCATACTTAATATATGGTCTAAAAATTGGTTATAGTGAGTGGATCAGATATAATCCATATTTAAAAACCATAAGGTGATTGCCTTTTATTTCATTGGATGTTTTTCTTAATGGAAACATAAAGAATGTCTCACTGGAAAATAACTCGGAAGGGCAGTTGGAAATAAGGGAACATTATCAACTTGAGATTCTGTGAACTGATGCAGACTCCATAGCTGTGAATACCTTTGATTATTCTACACTCATTCCCATGTGATTTATAGATTTAACGAATATATATTTTTACTGTAGTAAAAACAACTTTAATACTATTCTAACCAAATCCAACAACCCTATTAGGAAAATCTGCAAACATGAAAAGGATGAGAATCCAGTTAGCTCCCAATCATGGTGAATGAACAGATAACTAACTTTCAACCTTTCAACTTGGAAACAGCTTCTGAGGTACTGAGAGTAACACAGAGACAATTATAGGACTGGGGAGAGTTACAGCATATATCTTGTTGATAATAAAACCATTGGTTAAAGCACTATTTGTAATAGCATTTAGAGATAGCAATTAGTATGCATCCATTGTTTACCAATATATATTATTTATAGATACAATTTTATTAGTTGGTTATGTACTTTAGTCCGTGATTCCCTTGAGGAGTGTAATGTTATATAACTTTGCTCATTAGAGTTTGCTGTGCCTGTGTCCTGAGGCCACTCACAGTGGCTGATTTCCTCTTTCAGTTTAAGTCAGTGTATTCAATCCTTTAAATAGTCAACTTGAAAGTCTATGAACATACACAGAAATGCATCTGTTAAGTCTGAATGTTTGTATCGCCCCCAAATTTATCTGTTGATGACCTACCCCCCTTTGATGGTATTCTAAGATGGTATTTGGGAGGTGATTATGTTTAGACTAGTGCTCTAGTGTACAGATTTGTGCACATTGAAAGGAAAACTATAAGAAATATTTTAATACTAGAGGCCCGATGCACAAAGTGTGTGCAAGGGGCTCGTGCCTCACAGCCCTGCCTGCCTCAGCCCTTGCAGCCCTTGCTTCGTCAGGAAGGTCTTCCGGATGATCGTTCTGCTGTTTGGTCTAATTAGCATATTAGCTCTTCATTATATAGTATGATTGCTATTTGCCCTTTTTCTGTAATGGAAGTGTCAGAGCCCCCACTGGCTGCCTTCTGTGCAGTGATTGGTGGGCATCGGGCCACCCTCTTTCCTCAGCAAGGTGATCAGGCCCCACCCAGCTCCCCCAGTGCCTGGGAGCCCATCAGCAGCCCCGCCCCCCGCTGCTGCTGCTGGTTGTCATCTGCAGGGTGATCGGTGGGGTGATCGGGCCCCTGCTTGCACCCACCTTGGCCTGTCGCTGCCCGCTCACCTGCTCTACATCCCACCCACCGCAGTCCGACTCTGTCAGGGCCTTTCAGGGCCAGCAGCACCTCCACTGCCTCTCACTACCAGCACCACATCACTGATGCCTGCCATGTTCTGCGCTGCTCCCTGGTGGTCAGTGCACATTGTAGCAAGCAGTCAAACTCCTGGCTGAACTCCCTGTGAACTCCTGGTCAAGGAGACAATTTGCAATTAGGCTTTTATTATATAGGATGAGGTCATGAGGAGTGGGGTCCCCATGATGAGGTTAGTATACTTATAAGAGAAGAAAGAGACCAGAGTCACCACTTGTGACCTCTCTCTCTCTCTCTCTTTCTCTCTCTCTCTCTCTCTCTCTCTCCCTCTCCCTCTCCCTCTCTCTCTTACACACATGCACACACAACTCATATATGCAAAAAGGAAATGTCCTGTGAGTATACAGTGAAACAGTGGCTATCCAAAAGCCAGAAATAGAGCTCTCTCCAAGGTCCAAACCTTCAGCACCTTGATCTTGAACTTCCGAGTCTCCAGAACCCTGTCTACCATTTAAGCATCCAGTCTATGACATTGACTTTTAGCAGTTCCAAGCTAAAACACTGTCTTCCAAAAAACAAAAGAAGAGCTTGGACCAATAAGACTTGTTTTAAATCACAGACCAAAATGATTGATAAGAATTATTTTATTATCAAAAAAAAGCTACTTCATTTTATGAATTACAATTTGGTTCAAGTAATAAAATAATGTGTTATTTTTTAACAGATGATGAATAAAAACCACTTAAGTAGTTTAAGACATGTGCTACATTCAAAGCAATATTTAAAGTATCCCAGGGGATTAATGAATATTTGAACTCCAGGTTAGTAATGTAGAAAGCTAGAAAGAGTTTTGCTCTTTCTATTTATATGCAAACAAAAAGAGAAAAACCTGAACAAATGGACATTTAATAGTTTTCCTTAACCCCTAAGAGAATTGAGAATCACACCAATTAAGTTGCCTGGATCAGCCAAAGAAAAGGTCAAGCTGAACCTTCTAAAGGAATTGTGAAGGCTCAGTGTGGATTGCTTCAAGAGAGTAAGACTCCTGGGGGTCACAGATGCAGGGCGGGGGGGAAGGCTGTGCGCTTGCAGGGTTCTCTCCCATGCAATCCACACCACATTCTCACAAGGAAGATGGAAAAGTATTCTGGCAAAAAACTTTTTTATGGTGTGGTGGAGCACAGGGGAAACACAGGCCCTGTGGGAAACTTCATCTCTACCCAGCTGCTCATCTCTCCAGTGGAGCCAAATTTAACTTTCAGAAGGAAGAAGAACCAAATCTGTCCCCTAAGGACACGGGTGAAAAACCACATGCTCCGGAGGAAACCAACAAAACAAAGCTGCCAATGCAGAATTCTGTGCGCAGCAACGGCGCCTTCCAGATTGGAGGAGAAATGGCGACTTACTCAGACCAACACAGAAATGATGGAACTCATTTGAAGAGTGCTGAATTTATAACAATGTTGAAGAAGTTTTTGCAGGCAGAGAGATATGAATCAATGAGAAATACGAGTAGGCAGAAACCAGGCAAAGTGTTGGATTTGAAAAATATAAAGGTAAAATTAAATGTATTTTAATTGCTTTAAAATATTACTTCTAAAGAAAAAAACAAAACATATATTTTGTAACTGAACTATATCACATAACATGTAACTGAACTATATCACAATAATAGAAAAGGATGAAAGGTGGAATTGGAAATACACTGTTGTAAGGTCTATATTCTACTGGAGAAGTGGTATGATATTATTTAATATAGAATCAAAACACTTAATAATATGTATTTTAAACAATAAGGGAATGAATAAAATGTTTTAAAATTATATGAATAATAGACAATAGAAGAGATGAATTTGAGTTATAAAACTACTCAGTTAGCCAAAGAGAAGGAAAAAAACACACACAATAGAGCAGAGATAGAAAGGAATAAAGAGAAGACAGCTAGCAAAATAAGAAACTGCATTCCATGTCAATAATCATATTAAATGTAAGTGTACTCAAGGCATCATTTAAAAAAATGTTCAGTTTTGTAAACTGTAAAGACCAACTACATTTCTTTCTCCAAGAAACTCATATTAACATAAAAATATCAGATGGAAGTATAAAAATAGAGGGAGATATATCATATAAACAACTAACTAAAGAAAATCAGCATAGCTGTATACATTTCACACATATTAGACTTTAGAACCTGGAGTACTATCAGAAATAAAAGCAATATTATATAATAATGAAGGGATCATTTTCCAAGAAGACATATGCCACTGAATGTGTATGCACCTAACAACAGAGCACACAATACATAAGGCAAAAACTGATATATCTGAAAGGAGCACCAGATAAGGACATAATTTATACTCAAAGATTTTAACATTCTTCTCTCATTCTTTTTTTTAAAATATATTTTATTGATTTTTTACAGAGAGGGAGGGAGAGGATAGAGAGTCAGAAACATCGATGAGAGAGAAACACCAATCAGCTGACTCCTGCACACTCCCCACTGGGGATGTGCCTACAACCAAGGTACATGCCCTTGACCAGAATCGAGCCTGGGACCCTTGAGCCCGCAGGCCAATGCTCTATCCACTGAGCCAAACCAGTTAGGGTTCTTCTCTCATTCTTGAGAGAATATATAAGTGGGTTATAAGGTCCATACACAAAAGCCAATCACATATTATGAACAACACTTCACTACAAAGTATACACAGATAACACGTAAGCATATAAACTGTTGCACAACATCATTAGACATTAGCTAAACCCAAATATACACCACAATGAGATATTAGTAGACACCTATTCTATTGTAATGGTTAAAAATATTTGGCAATGCAAAATGTTGACAACATAGGAACTAGAAGTCTTATACATTATTGGTAGGAAGGCAAATGCTAAGAAGTGTTAGAATGCAACTTGTGAATTTCATGACTTTCATAATGCACTCATCAGTGACCCAGCAGTTTTACTTCTAGGTATGTACCCAAATGTACTGAAAACATATTTTACCACAAAGACCCATGAGAAAATGTATTGCCTCTCTGTAATTAACAAAACTGGACAGAATCCAGATGTCTATAAACAGGTGAATGGATGAACAAACTATGATGCATCCATACAGAGAAATAATGCTTAGAATTGATAAGTGTACCATACTGATTCACATAAAAGTTTGGAAGGATCCTAAGTGCATATGGCTAAGTGAAAGAAGCCAGGCCCAGAATAGGACATAGTATAAATAGTTCTATTTATATAACCTTCCCTGCTCTTACTAACCTCTAAGACAGCGGTTTTCAACCTGTGGATCGCGACCCCTTTGGGGGTCGAACAACCCTTTCACAGGGGTCGCCTAAGACCATCGGAAAACACATATATAATTACATATTATTTTTGTGATTAATCACTATGCTTTAATTATGTTCAATTTGTAACAATGAAAATACATCCTGCATATCAGATATTTACATTATGATTCATAACAGTAGCAAAATTACAGTTATGAAGTAGCAATGAAAATAAGTTTATGGTTTGGGGGTCACCAAAACATGAGGAACTGTACTAAAGGGTTGTGGCATTAGGAAGGTTGAGAACCAGTGCTCTAAGAGATAAAATATTCCTCATGAAGGGATAAAATGAATAGCTAGAGGGTCCAGCATTTGGTTCCTTGAATTTTGCCCACCTATTTTCAACATGGCTTACATATTTTGTGATACTTGGGAGGCTATAAGGGAGTATATAAATAGTGAAAATTATAGAGATATATGTTTGTTTTTATTCTCTGTTGGGTACTCGTGTTTTAGGTCTTATTCCTACCCCAAAACAATTTAAGATTGTGTTTTCCTTATTTGAAGAAAACAATACCAAGGCTCAGTTTGCTTGTAGGATTGCTAATAGATGACAATGGAGCACTAACTTAACTAAGCAAAACTTTGTTTTAAACCCTGCTCTTAGCTTGATACTCATAACCTTTTAACTGTACTCACTTTACTCGGCCTTTTGACAATCAAACTTGAGTTATTTACCTTTTACTCAGAATCATTATGTTAGTTAGCAGGATTTAAGGAATGCCATCAAAGTTTTAATATTCCCCAATAAATAAAGTCAGAAGAGGCCTTTTAGGTTGAGTTCTTTTGGCCCTCATAAATTAGGCCTCTTGAAAGATAATATTTCAGCCCTAAATGGATATATTTCTGTCAGTGAAATAAAAACAACAACAACTAGTGGCAGGTTTATTACGAATGCTCTAAGAACTGTCAGCTCTGAGCAATGAGGAAGCAGGAGTCTGTTTTAAATCCACAACTCTCTTGAGTCTAAAAGTATTCAATAGTTTATTCAGCTTGAACAATTTATTATTTTGCAACCTACTCCATAAAATGACAAGATTAAATTCTTCAGTCAATATTGCAGTGTTAGATTTTGTCATGAATGTGTTTAATTTAATAAAAACATTTAATGACCCACTTATCATATAGTTGCTGTTTTATACCTTGCATTTGTTGCCACTATCTCATTTTTCTTGGCATTTAGAATGCTAATTAATTCATGACAATGATATATTATCTACTATAAGTGCCCCTGGTGCTCAGGTAGGTTAAAAAACTGGTCAAATATACATCCACTAATAATATTTCTCTTTGTACTAAAGGAGATTAAGGAGATTGCTTGTGATAATATAGGGACTCTACAATAGAATGTGTGTATGCAACAGTTTTGTTGTGATTTATTCTTCTGTAGGGTTACCAGTTATATGTGTTTTTGCCACATTTCAAGGTCTATTACATGTACCATGCTGTATCTGGAGAAAAGGGCCTTTCAAATTTTAAATTATAATATCTGATACAAAAATGGGTAAATTTAGGCTATTTTTATGGAGCTCTCTGCATTTTGGATAAATAAAAATTGACTTTCTAGATGTATATTTAATTAATTAATTTGTGCATTTTTAAGATGCATCCTGGATCTTTCCCATCACATGGTTTGCAGACATGGTGAGAACTGTCCCTGGGTCTCAGTTACATAATAGACCAGATGATAATAAGTGGTAGCCACTGAGATTTGGGGAAAGCTGGATGAGAACCAGCAATGGCCAATAATACTGAAGCCAAAAAAAAGTCATTTTTGTTTGCTCAGCTGATCATAGTTTATTTTGCTTTCATATTTTTCCATGTTAACTATAATATGGTGGGTTAGGAAATTGACTGTTCAGTGTAATCAAATGGGGGTGATTTAGGGACTATAAAGACTTGAAATTATTTTCTAAAATGGGTTTTCTACTTCAAAGACACATTTCCATTATTTCTTATTGAATACACAAAAGCAAGAATATGTCTCTCTTGTTATCAAGTGCACACAAACATCTTTCTTTTTGGATTTTGTAGGAGAAAATCAATAAAAAAAGTAGATAAAAAGTCAAACTATCCTGCCATCAAGATGAAGCATCACCCTTGTTTCAGTGAATATTTAAGTTGTGGCATAAAAAGGGGTCATAAAAGTTTTGGTGTACTATTTATATGGAGACAGCTTTCCTGTCTCATAAACTGTTACTCTGCTGTGAGTGCATTGGGAAACAAAGAAGCAGAGAAGAGGCACTGAGAGGAATTGAGGAAGGGTACCCATGGATGCAAACAGACTTTCTTAAGTCCATTCCCCAGGCATGCCTCAGTGTCGCACCTCAGATTGGATTGGTTTGGGGGGTGACTCTCAAAGCTATGACCTGGCCTCCCAACTGTGGACTTGTCAGTGAGGTTTAGCATCACCTAACAAAGCCACAGGTATTGATCATGTCACATAGAAAAGTAGCTTCAGCAATGTGTTGTTAAGACCATTGAAGTGTAGCCACCCTGTGCTGGCTCAATGAGTTAACCATTCAGTTGAATGGTTTTCACCAAATACTATATCATTTTGAAAATGATCCTTGTCATCACCAGTTAGCACATCAGAAATTAGGAATGATATCTACTAAGAAAGTGGGAAATAATGGTAACATCTTCACATGTCTAATTTTCACCTGTCATTTATAATTGTAAGAATCAGTTATGTCAGAACTGGTAAAACTACACCCACCTTCATGTCTTTCATATCACAGTTTGTAGATTGAAAAAATAACAGCTCAATTGCAAACTTTGAGCATAAAGAGAATAAAATGTTTCCATAAGAAGTCCATTTCACTTTCTTAAATCATATGGTCTTGATAAAACAGCAGTATTTTAGAAATGAAACATTAGTCAGATCGTCAATGCCATATGTGAAGTTTGCCTGAAACTCCAGATGTTTTTAAATGGGATTAATTTAAATATAGATGTTTCCTATTAATGGAACATTAGCAAGAGCTCTACTATATGTCTTGTGAAACCAATGAAATATCTAATATTAAACATCTTTTAGTATAGGCACACAGGTAGTTGGCTAGATGACTAGAAAGATATCCCAATAGATAGAGTGGGATATTATATTCCCCTAGAAATATAAAGAAAAAATATTTTTTCAAGTACATAGTTAATTTATCTAAATTGTAATTTGAAATTTAACTTTACCCCTTTTTAAAAAGAGAAGAAAACAAAGCATTAACAATTAAACAAAAATGTGTTCCCATTGGTTTGAATCAGTGTCTGTACTTTGAAAGATATTTTACATGTAAGCATGTAAGTTTAGAACTTGTATACAATAATGAAACTAAACTATTAAGTTGTGGTTAACTGTTGTTAACTCCTGAGCAGTTTGTTATCAAATTGCATTCAGTGACTAGATAATAAATCTTGACTGGTTGGTTTGACCTTGAAGGGAATAAAGTGAGTGGTCACAAGACATTCATAACACATTGCTTCCTGTCTGCCATGTACAGGAGCAGAGCCAGGACAGGGAAAGGTGTGAAGAGAGCTGTTACATTTTAATCTTTCCTCATTATTCACTTCTTATTTATCAATGAATGTCTCAAAAATTTCAGAAAATTGCAAAATTACAAAAAAGAGAATGCCTGCATGTTGATATTATTTTATATAAATAACTTGGAAAGGAAAATTCATTTTGCCATCTAAAACTCATGGCTTCAGCAAAATAAATTCACAGGTACAAAACATATGAAATCCAATTTAGTTCACAAATTAAAATCTTATTTTGAGAGAGGTAAGAAATTGATAAATCTTCTTAACGTTTTTAGAAATGTATAGTAAATTCCATCTTAAGCAAATATTGATGATTTAGTTAGTGATAAATTCATGCCTTTATCTTTTTCTTTTCCTCTTTAATTCCTTTTTATACCAGGTTTTGTTATTGCCTTCCCTGAGAGAACAGTAGACATATTTAAAAGATCAAAATAAAGGAATCAATTTTGTTGCTGAAAAGAATCAATGACTAGGAGGTTTGAAAAGAAAGACTAAAGCTGTATATAAACTGGGATTAGTGATTTATTTTTGGAAATTTGTAGGAAGTAAAAATAAAGTAAAGGAAAGAATCCCTGATTTTCTCAGTTATTGGTCTATTTAATTATTCCATAAGCATTCATTGGCTGCTACTCTATGGCCTACTTTGAGCTCATAGCTGCTGAACATATGGAAATGAACAAATTATGACATTAGCTAATAAAGTTGACAGAACAGTTAATTGTTGTAGACTCATATAAGAGCACTGACCCCATTCATAAGAACTTCACCCTCATGACCTAATCACCTCCCAAAGACCCCACCTCCGAATCTAATCACTTTAATCAGCATAAATAGCCTCTGTTCTCTTTTGAAGTGCTCTCTCCTTGTTCCGACAAAACTAAATATACAATGTTTCATACTAGGTAAGTACTAGATAAAGTATATGACAGAATAATTGAAAAATACATCTGTATTTATTTGTGGGTTTTTTTTGCTTAAAGTATTATAAAGAGTATTACATATGTCTCCTTCCCCCCCCCCCCTTGACATTCCCCTGGCCTCCCCTACCCCCCAGTGTCTTATGTCCATTGGTTATGCTTATATGCATGCTTACAAGTCCTTTGGTATTTGTTATTTTTTTAACATGCACTTCTATACGTTTTTTTGTAAAGTTATTTTGGTGTACCAGTGCTAGATTTTTGGTGGAGTATATTCCTACAAGTGAATTTTCTGAATTGTAGGGAATGTAATGTTCAATTCACACAAAATAACATGAGATTTTCCAAATGGTAATACTAATGTACTCCCAACTAGCAGAAGACAGACACTCTTGATAATTCACTCTATAGTCAACCTTTAGTATTGTCTGACTTTTTAATTTCACCAATCTATTCAGTATACAACATTTCACTGTAATGTTTGGAATTCCAAACAACTCAAATAGAATACCTTCCAGCTACTTTATGCTCCAAAATGGAAATAATCTTTTTTGTCCCAAACTTATTCCTTCACTAGTCTCCCCCATACTCCACAATGGAAAACCAAGTCATTCCTGACTCTGCTATACCTTTCATCCCTTCATTCATTAACAACAGAGTCTTCCAGTTTTGCCTGTTGAATGTTTCTACAGCTCAATGATTCTCAAAGGGTGGTCCACCAATCACTTCGTTTCTCTAAGATCCTTTCAGTGTTTCCCCAAGGTCAAAATTATTTCATAATAATACCAATAGGTTATTCCCCTTTTCACTGTGTTGACATTTGCACTTTGTACAAAAGCAATGGTAGATAAAACTGCCGATGTCTGTACAGACATCAAGATGATGACACCAAACTTCTGGTGTACCGGAAGGCATTGGATTTGTCATCTCACACACTCACGTAAGGATGTCCTTCTTAAAGCAGTAAAAATATTTATTTTAGTAAACCTTGACTCTTGGGAACTTGTGTCTTTGTTTTCTGGGTTTTTTTTTTTAATATCCTGTATGGCAAAATGGGAAGTCTGCAGAAACATTACTTCTGCAGTGTACAGACACACTTATGAGATAATTTGAGTTTTGAACTAAAGTATTTTTTAAAAAGTGGATTTTATGAAACAGATCATTTGTTTAAGAAGCTTGTTAAAATTCAGGGATATGGCAAAGTACACATTTTTGTTGTTTTTCAGGAAACAGCAAACACACATAGAAACTCCAGGGAAAAACAAAAAATGTACAATAAAATCTTAGCACAAATAGGAGGAAAACTGAAATGTAGCATGATCTTTACTGACTTAAGCAATTTATATATTTCAATAAAAAATTTACTTGCAAAAAGGTTTTTCTTGCCTATAGAGTTGATTCCTTTCTATTTCCACATCAAGCTTCTCTAATCTTAATGCCTGATAATAAATGTATTTGTTTCCTTGAGAATGTGAAGCCAAGCACATTTGTGCTTCATGAGGAATTATAGCCCCATGGTTAAGAAAAGGATCTCAAGATGCAGAAGGCCTGAGTTTTACTCACAGACTCTTCTTGTATCTCTGACACTTAAAAATTACATAAAGTATGTGCACCTCAGTTTCCTCATCTGTAAAGATGCCACATCATCAGTGTAAGGATTCATTTCTGTGCCGCTCTTTGAAGGGTGCCTAGCTCTGAGTAAGGATGCTCTGAATGTCAGATATTTTTATTATTCAAGAGACAGAGGATAACTTAAAATATATGCGATGAGATTCAACTATAACATATTGTCCCTGCACCATGAACCATGATGAAAGGATTTAATAAGGGCTTGGTTTCATTACTTAGAAGCTTTCAACACAAGCTTTTGACCTAATCAAGTTACTCAATCTCCCTATGGGTCAATTCGCTTGACTGCAATATGAGGTTTATTATACTACTTTTCTCATACCATTATTATAATCATTTAATCATATATAAAAACTCTTAAGACAGTCTCTGGGATTTTGTCTATGTGTTGTCACTACTCTGTCCCAAAACCTAATACATAGTACGTGTTCAATGAATATTTGATGGTGAAAAGACTATGGGTACCCATAGTGGGAAGAACTTTTCACATTAAAGTGCCATCTTTTGGTTGATAATTTAGTTCCAAAGACATATTATTTGATCTTAGCATGAACCATTTTCATAGTGGTCACATTCCTTAATGTTACCACTAGTCCATCAGAAAATTTTGTAAGTGTTGAGAAGTTTTCATGTTCATGATGATGGACACACGTTTTCCAAAATTCTGTTTTTCTTGAGGCATAGATTTTATCATTGGCAATAAATACTGTCAGTTATTTACCTTGAAGTTACCCACTCACTTCTTTCATTTTTGAGAAGAGGTCTACCATGTCCCCAACTCTGAATATTCATAGTTTACCTATTAGTCATTCTTTCAGGTAAAATGATGTTACATGGGAAGAATGACTATTTTGGTTCAAAAAATGCATGTTATTAAAAAGTACTATTGTCTAAACAACAAAAGAAATTGTCGAGTAAGACTCCCTCCACGTTCTGCGTGGAGTAGGGTTCGGTATCTGAAAAAGGAGCCGCACAACAAATGAGAGGAAAAGACACGAGATAATTTTGCAATATTGGGGGACCAGGCGGGCAGGTCCCGAAGGACTTCCACCCATGCTCAGGCTGCTCCAATCTTTTATTGATCTGGAGTAGCCCTTAGGGTAAGGAAGTTTCAATGACACACAGATTAGCAGACAATTTCCAGGAATAGACAAAGTATCTGATTAGCTCATCAATAGATTTCCGGGAGTAGGCAGAGTATCTGATTAACAATAATCAACAAGGACCTACGTAAGTATCTAAGGAATTAAGGGAACTAAGGTGGGGATGCTTCACCTATTATTACCTAAATTCGCTGGGTGGTTCCTAGATTAACTGGGTGGTGCACAGCCCTGACCTTTGCTAGGACTTCAGAGGTTACTAGCTTTTGGGGGTCTCTGTCTAAACTCAGCTAGTGAGGACAATGAAGGGACTCCGGCAAGAAATAAAACAAATTAGGAAATCAGATGAGTAAGAGTGTAAATAATCTTGTCAGCTAATAATTTGCCACATTTGACTTTCTAGCACATGACATAAAATGTTCAGTCTCCAGTCAGCAGGTGAGAATTGTCATCTCAGAATGAAATTTTCCTTTCCTACCCTTATTGTTAAGTGATAATTAATATTTTCAATCCAGATGGATACCTAAAAATATGACCTGAAATACCCTTTTTTTCAAGCCATGGATATATAAATCTTTATTATGGAAAAAAAAAATTCCACTGGTATTTATTTCAAATTCTTGTAAGTTGCTTCAAAATTCAGAAATATCCTCTATGATCCTTCATATATAACCCACTTGCCTACTTGTCAATTAAAAATTCATAAATAGCCCATCCAGTGTGGCTCAGTGGTTACATGCCCACCTATGAACCAGGAGGTCACGGTTCAATTCTTGGTCAGGGCACATGCCAGAGTCGCAGGCTTGATCCCAGTAGGGGGCACGCAGAAGGCAGCCCATCACTCATTCTCTCTCATCATTGATGTTTCTATCTCTCTCCTTTCACTTCCTCTCAGGAACCAATAAAAATGTTTTAAAAAAATATAAAGTAAAAATGGGCATTAAATAAAATTTAAATGAATATTTTGTAGGAGGTAAAAAATAATTTCCCAATAACTTTCTAATTTCTTGGCTGAGACACCACTGTAATAAAACATGAACAGGAGCAAAGTAAACAGAGTTTAATAACATGTCTACCTCCTGCATACATGGGAGAGACCCAGGAAAACTGAGAACAGCCTGAAATGGCCCAAGCCACCACCTTAAATACCATCTACAGCTAAAGGCAAAATAAAGATGGTGGGTTTGGTGGAGCTAGTTATGGGAGATGACCAAGAAAAGCACAGTAAACAAGGGTAAGGTTGTTATGCAGATTTAAGTTCCTTACTTCTCCATTTGTTATTGGTGGGGCGTCCCCTACATTCCCACCTGTTGCTGGTGGAAGTGGGATTCTTGAATGCAGTGAGAACAAGAATTTCTTGACTCCCAAGGAGGATGAAGTATCTTAGGTATCATGGAAAACTTTATATCTGTGGAATTAAACCCTGGGTTTTGAGGGTTCCATTTCCTTGGAAAAAAAGACTCATTTTCTTTTTCTTCAGCAGAGCTAGGATCCGAGCCACTGCTCAGAGTTTCCATTCCATATTTGCACAGTCCAATCCAACATCTGGCTATTTTAGTTTGTGTTCCCAGATGTAGTCCATTGTGTGTGGGAGTCCCCGTGGCTATGGGCCAAGCTGCTTCTTCCAGGGCCACATGGCATGAGGTGAGTGTAGGCACTGAGAAAGTGAGACACGGGAGTGCAAGAACAAGCAAGCAGAATAAGAGAGGGACAATTCTTTTTTGGGTGGGATTTTAACTAAGAGTTTAAACCAATAAATCCTTCAGAATTTCACATGTTTGCAGTGGCTCCACCCCGATTAGCCAATTATCATTTTCCCAGGTTAGACTGACAGGCAAGCATCTTCCCTACAACAGCCCAACTTTACTGCACATGCATCCATCTTCTTTATGCAGTCCCTTACCCCAGTGATCTGCAGTGAATGTACTAGTGAGTGGTTCCCTGGGGAGTGTCAAACTGCAGCTTTCTGATGTAGCTGCCCAGATGACCATGCTTATAATGCCTGGACACCCCTTTGCTTTTTTTTCTATCATTAATATTGATAACTAACTAATTACAACTGTAACACATTGATAAGAGTTTCTAGAGATTTAGTCATTATCTTATTCCTGAAACAAATGGAGATTTCTCTTAGAAGTGGAAATGTCTCTTACAAAAGGCTAATGTCTGGTTTTAGAGTTTCTCCAGTGTTTGCTGTTTCTTAAAAAGAGTCAGCTCACAATAATCCTTAGGGCTAAGAGGCATATTTTAGGATTACTTATTCGGCTCCCTTTCCATTTGGAGAACAAAGAAGAACCATCAAATAATTCAGTTACTGTGATCTATATGTAGATAAACACACATTCCCGTGTTCATGAATTTATTATAATGTGAATTTCTTAGTAAAAATGAAGATTTGGACTTAATACTTTTATTATACATATATAATATTATATATATATATATATATATACATATATATATATATACATATATATATAGTGATTGTGCGATATGATGATATGACAATAGATCTTAGCCTTAGCCTCTGGTGTATAAATCTGGTTCCACTAATAACATACTCTAGTGAAGTTTCCCTCACATTAAGTCATCATACAAATGAGAATAAGATAAAATGTCATATGTAAGGTCAATAGGGCTATAATTTTGTACCTAGTCATAGACCGATGAACTAACAGTCATTCAATTTTCTTGAAAATATTTTCTTGGTAAAAAAAAAAAAAAAAAAGGTATCTCTATTGAAAAAGTAGCTTGTTAATAAAACCATATTAAGATTGTAGTGTATATAAGAGGAAAAAAAGAATGCAATCATTACCGTTGCTGATAGACTCTCACTACCACTTCCACAAACAAGCATTTATTTTCCTAGGCAGTGTAACCCCATGAGTAAGTATAATATGAGAGGCCAACATTTCTTAGGGGATTCTCAAGAATTACCACCTTCCCTGGAATGTCACTTGACTTAGATATCAGGTCGCTTTTAAAGCACCCCTGTGGCTGGCTCTTCATTTATTTGAATGTAAACCCATGTTAATGTTGCCCTAGGGATCCATAGAGAATAGTGCAATATTTCTTACACTTCGGTGTGCATACAAATCAAGTGGAGATCTTGTTAAAATGCAGAAACTTATTCAGTGGGTCTGGAGTTGGGCATAAAATTCCAAATATTTAAACAAACTCGTAGGCAATCTTCATCTTCTTGCAAAATAACCCAATTCGTAAGAAGCAATGCATTTGCACCAGCCGTGGGTTGCACATTGCTGTTGATTCTGTATCCTTGTATCCTACCACTTCTTCTGGAGCCCATTTGGCAGTCACGGTGACACTTTTGCTGAGATGTTGCAGCTGCCTTTTCATGCCAATGAGACAGTTGTTCCTGCTTCTTTCCTTCCTTTTCCTCCAGGTAGAGATCCAGGGACAAAGGGAAATTTATCTACTATGGATCCTTTTGCTTTCCTCTTTTGCCTCCTCTTTGCATCTTGCACTTGTTCTTTCAACCTACTTCCCCCAACCCATTATTTCTCACCTTCCCCACCACCACTGCTGCTTCTGTTTTCCCTTTTCTTCCTCTCATTTCTTCCCTTGCACGCCCCTTTTTGCACCCCCCTACAAACATTTGTTTTCCCTATTTTATTTCTTGTTTTAGCCATATCTCCCAGGAACTGACTAGACTCAAAATATGTCTCAATGATACTTTGTAATGAATATGAAGAGTTTTAAAACACAAACACACACTCACACATGCACACACATACATACACACACACACAAATATAGCTCCTCAAGTTGTCTTGAGAAGATTGTACAATATCTATAAACAATCATTTATGATTTAATTAACCCAGAGATAACTACTTATAGACCAATCTTATTCTGGATTTCCTACTTTTAATTTCTTTGGATGGTAATTATGATTTGATTTTCTTTCTGTCTTTCACACCTAGGTTCTAGAGGTCTATTTTAATGTAGCTCATTCCAATTTTTTTTTTTAACTCATTCCATTTTAAGATATGTTTTCAGGGTAAACATAATCAGTTTCCAGCAATTTAAAAAAAAAATATCCTTAATTTCAGTTGTCCAACAAACTCCAAAAAAGTCCCAGGGCTTTGGCTAAAAGAAATGATATGTATTTATTCAAGAGTCTTAGAGTTTGCAAACTTGGAACACAGCTAGGTCAAAATGTTAGTGTGGGTAGCTTGATATTAATAAAGGAGAAAGGAGCAAAGATAATAAGACATTATTTAGGCTAATACACTGGGAAGCTTACTCAGACAATAAGCTTGCTTCACTAGTAAATTGCAGCATTCCTAGGCTCCCCAGGGGACTGCAGCATCCTCTGACCTCAGGTCTTAATCCAGGAAGCCAGCAGGAAAGATCGTTACTGACCATTATCTGGGACTATCCAGGGAAAGATAAAACAATACAGGAGAAAGTCCTCTGCTGAGCACATACCCAATAGAAACCAGATGACATAATTTTGGACATGTGCAATAGAAGCCAAGATGGCAACCATAAAGGGGTAGTGTTTAATCTGGACAAAAGACCATATTAATTATGGGGAGGACCCAGTACAAGCCAGCAAAGATCTAAAAAATGAGAATGGTTAGGGGGAGGGCCTAGCACAAGCCTACAAGAATGGGGAGATTGATTGGTTTGTTTAAAGAAGGCTGGGTCCTTCCCAAACCCAAAGTAATATAAACAGAGCTGAACAAAGGCCTCTCACTGGGTAACATGCCCTCACAGGTTTATATGTGGCAGCCATGTGGGACCAGCAGCCACATGGGCTACAAATGCCGGCCTGGCAGCTGCATGGGCTCCAAGCAGGCTTCAAGCACAAGCCTGGGTACCCAGTATGGCAACACAGCATGGGCTGGAGCACAACCAGGAACAGAGACTGGGCTAGTGGGGTGGGGACAGAGACTGAACTGGACTAAGCTTTGGCACAGACTGGACTGATGGCATGGAATCTCTGGACCCTGGCCTTTCTTCTGGACTTGAAGAAGACAAGGATGGACTTTTTCCACTGAGGGTCAGATGGAGATGAGACACCTGGAACCGGGGCAGTCTTTTATTCCTATTCCTATAAATCTTACCGTTACATCTCATCCTCCCATAAATGGGTTCCCAAAATGCTATTCTTGTGACTGTGGAAAGACTAATTTCTAGCAGCAACAAAAGCCAAGAAGTGATTCAAAGAAGAAAAAAAGTTAAGAGTTCTTATAATAAAAAATCCAATGTTGCCCTAGCTGGTTTAGCTCCGTAGATAGAGCGTCGGACTGCAGACTGAAGGGTCCCAGGTTTGATTCTGGTCAAGGGCACATGCCCGGGTTTCAGGCTCAATCTCCAGTGTGGGGTCGTGCAGGAGGCAGCCAATCAATGATTCTCTCTCATCATTGATGTTTCTATCTCTCTATCCTTCTCCCTTCCTCTCTGAAATCAATATAAATATATATTTTTAAAAATCCAGTGTTGAGAATAATCAGTCCTAGACTGTATGCACACTATAATTTCTAATAAGTCACACCCTTGTATTTTAACTACTAGGATAAGGCAAAGATGGTGGGGTAGACAATTCCCTAATTAGATTGAGTTCTATCACAAAAACAATGGGAAATCACTTGCTTGATTAGATTATGTATTATGACAAAGGCAATGGTATGCTATTTTCCATGACTATCATTCTTGAGAGGGCCACATGGCACGGAACTGGGTGAGGCCTATAGGAATTGTAGAAAATACCCCAGTTAACTGCCAAGAACAAAAGGAGGACCTCAGTTCTACAAATGCAAGGATCTGCATTCTGCCAATATCTCTGTGAGCTTAGAAGAGAGCCTAGAGCTGCAAGAAGGAACTCAGAGGGATCTATGATGATTAAAATCTTGTGAGATCTTGAACAAAGGACCCAGCTAAGTCATGACCTACAGAATCTTTGAGATAATAAGCGTGTGTGGTTCAAGTCACTAATTTTGGGACTGTTACGCAGCAATATCAAACTAATATATGAGTGCTGATAACTTCCTTATAGTGCAATTAAAAAAATTAAAACACAATAAAACAAGAACAAAAATTGCCAAGCAATAAAATCTTGAATACTGGTATAATATTATTGGTCAGAAATGTCAAAGTCTCTACTAAAACACCTGAGAAGCATTGGAGAGAAAAAAGATTCCTCTTCTCTATTGGATTAAAACTTCAATTATAGTGTAGCTAGAGGCATTTGTGCAAATTCATGGCAACTGTATATTTGAACTAGTTTGTATGACTCTATGGTTATATGTATGTTTCTTTGAGATAATATTAGATCAAAGGATATGTAAGGTGTTCGTTTGTCAAAAATAATTTAACTTTTCTTTTGCAGGAATGAAAATAAAAAGCTGACTGAACCACTCAAATAATCATACTGCAATTTTAGACATCTAAATTGTTCTTCTGTTTCAGAGAATAACAAACAAATTAAACTGGAGTTTAGACAACATTTGAGAGAGAACTTTTGTATTTTATTCTGTTTTTGTTTTTAGTTAATCTTGAAAGCCATCAATGACAATTCAACTGCAGGATTTAGGCAACCATGCATTGTAACAGCTGTGAGTTGCCCTAGGAGGCAATATGCATACATTTCTGGTATTGTGTGATCTTAGGTCCCTTGAAGCATTTCCATAGAAATGCTTTGTAAGTCAACACTAAATCCTGTAGCCTATAATGTGTTAAGTACATAATAGAATCTATCTATATCACAGAAATGTTAACTGTATACTTACCTAGACACCATGGGAGGCTTTTTAATTAAAAAATACCAATTCCATAATGTTATTAAAATACAATAAGAACTGTACAATTACTTTTAAAAACCCAGGCTAAAGATAATTATTGTAAATGAGAATATGTAACTTGAACTCCATGGTAGTTGAAGGCAATAAAGTGGAAATAATGGGTTGCATAGCCTCATTTTTAATAAAAAGAAGGCATATGTTTTATTGTGTCCAGTGCAAAGCCCATAGATTTAGTGAAACAATTCTATTAAATTTGTGAACTATTAATAGTAAAATGGATTTAAGTATTTTTATGATTTGTTATATCACATTTTATTTCTGAAACTTTACAACAAAAATAGAGAATTATTGGAAATATTCACTTTCATATAGTTTGCAATCAGTTCTTTCAATCATACCTATGAAGTCCTTTCTATGTTTGTTGTAGGTCTGGTTTTAAATTCCTCTAGTTTTATACTTGGAACAGAGATGGATATGAAAAAGATCTTCTATGCTATATTTCTGTTTCTAACTTCCCTGTGTACCTGTTCCCCAGACATGTTTTTCCCCACTCTTTTATTCCTGTTGTGTATTACTCACTGCCCCTTGTTTGCAAACTTGATGGGAAAGGCAAGTTTATTATTTATTTTTCTAGTCTAACATCAAGACCATGTGGACTCAGATGTGCCTAGTATTAAATGGGGTAGCTTTTTTGACTTTCCTGTTTCTCCTCCCCATGAGAACCAAGCTCTGTCTTATACATTTGGTGAATCTTTTGTGAGAGAACATGCCCTGCCCCGCCCTTCATGGTGGGAGTCCTATAATGCCATGCGTATGGAATCAGCATCCTCTGTCATTTCCTCTGGTGGTAGATGCTGTTGGATTTGTTGTTCTTGATGTTCTTGCTGTTGTTTTTTCTCCCACCCATACTGGGTCTTCACCTCTGCCCCAGGAATGGATGGCAGGCTCACTGACGCCCCCCTGTGGTATAAGATCTTGTTCTGTTAGGGAGCAGGTGTGGTGGGGTGCTGTGATTGGCACGTGACAACTCCACTGTTGCTCTGCCATAGATGACCAAGCATCCATGCCCCATCTCCCATGGAGTGAACCTGTCTTTCCAACTAACTGGTTGGGTTGCAACCTCAGTGCTCTAATGGATTCAAGAAAAGTTATTAGTTTGTACTTTATCTAGCTTTTCTTTTTAAGTCAAGTTAGAAGCAACATGTTTTCCAGCTCTCAATTTTCTTGGTAGGGAATACACCAAAATATCTTATAAACAAGTCAAGACATGCCCGAAGAAGAGAGTGGTGGTACACAGAGACCGGGTAGAGGGGGTGGAGTGGGAAGCTGCTGTTGAACAGGTATAAACTGGGTAAGTTCTAGAAACCCGCCATAAGCATAGTGCCTATAACTAACAATATTGCATTGTGTGCTCAAAATGTGTTAAGAGAATAGATCTCATTTTAAATGTTCTTACCATGATTAAAATAAAGAAAGAGGGGGAAAAACAGACTTCTAAGATTACACAATTAGCTGTTTTCCACAAAATTCTTCTCGGTCTCTGTTCTAAATAGGCTTTTTCCAGAATATCATTGTGCTTTGTAAATAAATGTTCATTTTTTAAGCCAAAGCATGTTGTCCAATAAGCAATGGAGGATATCATCCAGAGATCAAAATGTTCAATTTTTGAGAAGCACTTTCCCACAGCCCCTTCATGTAATGAGCCACATAATCATTTGAGGTTAGTTTTTATTTGGCCTCCCAATTGCCAATGAAGAAACTGGGGCAAAGGGAAGTTAAATACCATGTCTCAGGTCGCAGCACCAGACAGAGTGCAAGCTGGATTCAGAGTTGGAATTTGTGCTTATCCATGCCCTGACCATGATTTCAAGACAATCTAAGTAAGCTAAGGAGCATAATACTCTCATCATCTTTCCCATTTACTTTTACTTAAGAAATGCAAAGGGGTTGGAAATAGATTTCTGCAGCTGAAGTTGCCAATTAACTACTAAGAAAAGGAAATCCTAAGAGCTTATTATGAGACTTAAAACTCAAAGCTGATGCCGTTACATGATGAATGTTTAAGTTTTTGGTAATTTTAAAGTCTAACTTCACAAACTTAGTACTGAGAATCTCAGCTCTGGCTTTACAAATTATGTGTGTGTGTTTATTAGTTTGTGTGTGTGTGTTTATTAATCCTAATTCCTAATATGGGGCTTAGGAAATACAGAAGTAATTGCTTCAATATAAGAGTAGACATCAATTGTGTAACAAAGAAAGAAAATCATTTTTCAACTAATAGTTTCTCACTGTAATAGCCTGAGAACAAAATATTGAAAGGAAGAGAGGTTTATCAATGTGAAGGAAAGAAAGGCATTATAACTGTGACTGAAGCTAAGTTAAGAAGTACATAGGCTAATTGCTGGAGACAATGTATAGATTCACACCAAAATAGCTAGAAAATTTGAAATGCATACTTAATTTAGAAGTTTGATTTGAATTGCTACATCATGAATATGGAATGAAAAGAATTTTAATGTAAATAAATACATAAAACACAACTATATTAACCATATCCATTTTATAGAAAAAAGTAGGCAAACATTTATGTCTTAGAAGGTCCACAGTTTGCTCACGTATGAGTAGCCACAGAAGTCAAGGGAGAAGGCTAATGGGTGAGACATTCGAATAAAAGGCACATAAGTCATGTTGCCTAAATAAAGTGTTTTAGAAGAGAAAGAGGCACTCACAAAATCAGCAAATGCTGTGAGATTCGCTTTCTTCCCCTCAAATTTGAGTATATGCTAATTTACTGGAGAAATTTATAATTTGATGTGGATGTTTTACTGTTTGATATTATCTTCCTGTGATTTCAAAAGAGGAGTAAGCTATTTATTACTTTAGCTTATATATATTTTATAAGAAGTGAATAGTGTGAATTTAGATTAATGTAATTGGGGGCCAAGTAAAAGAGAAAAATCTAAAAATAAAAAAAATGCTTAAAAAGAAAATGATTCAATTCATTTGCCACTGCTAAGAGAAAGGTAAGCATTTTAGAACAAAGCTCATTTTCTTTCCTCCCCTTCTCCTACATTGCATCTATGTATGTTTTAGTGTAACCATCTGTTTTTGGACCCATTTGAGTCCACATGACACCTATTACTTAGATTTATAAGACAGGTAATATTTAGCCAAATTAGCAATCAGAATGCCTGAATGTTTTAACATCATTTATAATTAACTGCTGGGTGTAATAACAAATAGGAACAGCAGCTGCAACAAAACTCCAATTAGGCTGTCAAAGTGGGAATAATTCTGATTTATGGAAGGCCCCAAACTCATCTCCAAGCCATGGAATCGCAGCTCAGGAACACCTCGCCAGGCCACTGTGCACAAACGTCCCAGAAATTTAGCACAGGTAGAGAAAACTTCCCCAAATGATCCTCTTTCCAGATCCGCTTCCATAATTCTTGGAGCTTCAGGAGGTCATCTCCACCTGGAGTTGAATTCATCCCTAGATTCTGCCAGAATTAATAACACTTACTGTATTCAGTCACTGTGATTTGGAAACTCTTCCAGTTCTCTGGGTTCCCAAACCCCAGTATTTCTAGATCATTAAATAATCATTGATAAAAATCCTGTCCTTAAAAAAAAAGCAAAATAGAAAGTTACATGTACTATTGACAGTACCATACAGCTAAAGATTTCCTTCCACCGAGAAGAAAAATGAAACCTGAACATGAAGGTATTTCCCTGTGACATTTTTGGAACTAGTAGCCAAGCTAGGATTCTTTTTACTATACATTGGCTTTTCAGACATAGCTTCCTGCTTTTTAAAACAATAAATCTATGAATATAAAAGTCAAACTGTATGTATAAAAATGGCAAGTTCTTTCAATATTGCAAATAATAAAATCTCAGAGAGGTGGGAAGAGATTAACCAAAGAATTTATATGCATAACCCATGGACACAGACAATAGTGCCATGAAGGTAGTGTGGGAGGGTATTGACTGAGGGGTGGAGGGGGTCAGTGGCGGGGAAAAGGGGACATGTGTAATACTTTGAACAATAAAGATAAATTTAGAAAATCAGCCCGCTGGCTTAGCTCAGTGGTTGAGCATTGACCTATGAACCAGGAGGTCATGCTTTGATTCCCAGTCAGGGCACACGCTGGGTTTGTAGGCTTGAACATCAATTTTTTTAGGGGGGAGGGGGGGCGGCATGCAAGCATGCAGGAGACAGCAGATCAATTATTCTCTCTCATCACTGCTGTTTCTATATCTCCCTATTGCTTCCTCTCTGAAATCAATAAAATATATTTTAAAAAATTTAAATCTCTAGTACTATCGGTAGTAGTAATTAAAATTTATTTTGCATTTAGTTTTCACAAGACATTTTAATAAGCATTTAATGCATCATTTAATTCTGATGACAATCTTTTAGGGTGGTATTCTTATGCCACTTTCCTGCACAAGTTACAGATAATTGCAGTTATTAAAAACTGGTCTATAGTCTGGGTCTGAAATTGGAAAGACAAATTGAGTCCTTTGAAGCAATATCAGCCATGTATTAAAACATACTTTCTTTTCAAATTGCCTTGGAATGGGCTGTTTTTGAGGTCCTGTGAGGACCAATCCATTGGCTAAAAGGTGGTAGTTACAGTGTGAGTTTTTACTGACCAGTCTATTTTCCTGTCACCTTCTCATTAAGTCGGTGGTATACTACTCATACTACTTGGTTCTGATAAAGCTGTCAATCATAGCAACAGATGCTAGTATGACTGTTGAATAAAAGCAACAAAGACCCACTTAAGCCACTAAATAGAAGTACAATTTAGTAATTACCTTAAAAGAAAACTCCCAGGGTAACAAGGCTTTTAGGTATAGATGTATTGGAATTCAAAAAATACAATGAAGAAAAGTTACTCTATTTTTCCATTGTTTTCACTTACATTTTATTCTAAATGTTATTTCACTATTAATCTGTGACAAAATGATTGTAAGAGATAAACTTAGTAACAACCAGATTCATGACTAGTGGATACAAAACACTCTTCTGCTCTCAGAAGTTGCATTAGGTCTCTGTGACTCATGGATTTGCCTGAACTGTGCTAGACTATTTAGAGTGGTCAAGAATATGGAATAATCCAGAGGATAATTAGGTCAATCAGGATTGACCCCTGGAATGTCCATTGTGTGCATCACATCCAGTCCACACTACCTGAAAGTGAGTGGACTGATATCTCAAAGTAAATGGGGAGAGACATTATTTTACTACAAGAATTTCATGTGCCCTGGAGGGATCATTATTAACACCTATTGGATGCTTTTTAGGAGTAGACATTGATATAAGAACTTCACATAAAATTATTTACCTATTGCAACATTATCAGATGTTTTATTATTTCTCCTCTTTTACAAGTGAGGATGTTCAGACACAGGAAACATAAGAGTATACTCAAGATGAAATGTCTAATATAAGCTAGAGCTGGGCTTAAAAAGCAAATGTGTGTTTCAAGACTTTATGGTTAAGCACAGCGGTCCACTGCCTTTCTACAATGGACACACATTCTCAGTAAATAAAAGATGCAACAAACTAATTAACTCACTAAATAAAAAATAACTAAGTAAATAATAAACACAGGAAACCAGTGAATACATAAGATATTTTCACAGTCTCAGTAATATTATATAAATAATCTACATCATATCTGTAAAGAAAATTATGCTTAACATATAAGTTTCAGGATAAAAAGCCAATAATATCAATATAGATCCTACAGACTTCAAAAAGATACATAAATGCAGCAACTTTAAGTCAACAGGAAAGAAGGAAAGTTTCTGCTGATTTCCGCTTCTAGTCACATTATAGAAGATATCCTAACAGAGTGAGATAAAAGATATAAATACACATATAAAGATTTTTAAAAGCACATAGAATTGCCATTTTTAGATGATACAATTTTGTGAATAAAGAGTAATATTAGATAAATAATTATAATTACTAGGTTTATTTACCCATCCTTTCAAATATAAATATACATTAAAATATGTCTACATAAAAAGTGGAAATTTAAATCATGAATCCCCTAGTTAAAACTATAAATAGCATAGCAATACATTTTAAAAATATAAAACATTAAAATAAATATTAAATGATTTCCAACATTAGAGAGGTAAAATAATGTGTGTGTGTGTATGTGTGTGTGTGTGCGTGCGCACATGTATTCTTAATCAAAAACCCATCCTGTTTTTTCAGGAGGAACATAACAAACTGGCTGTAAAATATATGTAAACCTGAAAAAGAACTAAAAGTTATGGAACCAGATAGTCTTGAAAAAGAAAGCATCATAGAATGTCCTCTATGAGATAGTAATTTATTGTAAAGCTATAGAATTTATATAATGTGATATTGACACAGTTTACTTTAGCCCAATGAAACAGAACAGTGAATACAGAAATGTGTCTTAGGACAAGGCCTGACGACAGCACAGTGGGTAATATGAAGTCACTTTTACAAAGGTGTAGTTCAATTGGTTATACATGTGGATAAATAAATAAATTGTGACTCCTAACTCAGACCTTACAAACTAATTGCAGGTGGATTATAAGTTTAATGAGAAGGTGAAAGAATAAATATTTTAGAAGATCATTAGGAAAATGTCTTCTTGCCTTATATCCCATTTAGTTTATTTTAATAACTAGAGGCCTAGTGCATGAATTTGTGCACAGGGTGGGGGTCCAGCCAGCCCGGCCCCAATTGGGGCAGATTGGGGCCAGGCCTGTTGGGAGGAGGAGACAGCGGGAGGTTGGCTGGCCAACCCGCACCCTATTGGGGGGAGGGGCGGTCAGGGGCAGGGCTGGGGGGAAGGGCCATGGGGGTTTGACAGGCTGCCCTGCCCTTGATTGGGCTGGTGGTAGGGGCTACAGGAGGTTGGCCGCCAGCCCCACCCTCCTATCGGGCTGGTTCACTGGCTGCAGTGGGTGTCATAGCGACCGGTAATTCCAGTTGTTACGGCATTCCAGCCACTGGCTTTATATATGTATAGATATTTTGTAATTTGCTTACTCTGCTACTCAGTGGAAAACTTTGAAGGCACTATCTTTAACTTCACTGTCTTTTTTATACTATATGTTCAAATTTTTTATACTATATGTTAAAATTTATCTAATGGAATTTTATTTTATTTATTTACTTTTGTAGCCTCAGAATTTCTATCTGGTTATTTTAGTAATTTATGTAGCACCAGCCATGTATTGAGAAGGATCCTCTGGAAAACCTAGTGATGGTCAAACATAGTGAATGGTGGAACGAACAAAAAAATTGACTGAGAACATGAGTGAACAAATGTCCCACTAATAACTCATTTAAAGAATTAGGACTGCAGTACACAGCTCAACTATTCAGTCTCTGGCCAGCACTATACAGTGTTTAGAGGCAGGAGTAGAGGACAGTGGTTTTTCATTTTATATTTTAAACCCAAAGTGATCTTATCATACAAAAGGCATATAGAATTATATTCTAGAGAGAGAATAACAGCAGACACAGAAAATATACAGGAATCAAACAGGGATCATTCTCAAGTATAGAGAAATGATATTGCAGCACATCTTCTCAATTTCCATTAACTAGTAGAGCTGACCCATCTCATGGGACACACTCTCTAGGGTGTCCTTCAGCTTGGGATGAAAGGACTCTGAGGGTAAAGCCAACCCACATGGAAAATAGAGAGCAGCAGTATAGTAACTGCAGAGGTTGTATAAAAAACAGTATGAAAGTATTTGTGTTTGTAACATTATGTTCTGTTGTCTGTTTATTAATAAGTATAAAACTGCATTAATAGGCTTCTAGCATATAAGCATGTACTACATGTAATTATAACAATACAAAGGAGGGTGATAGGACGTATACTGGAGTAAGTTTCTGTAGAGTATTAAAATTAAGATAATAATAATTCAATATAGGTTGTTTTAACTTGAGATGCATTTTTATTTTTGTAACAATTGGTAAAGGAATGAATTGTCATGTATTAGCTATCTATATAAAAGCCTAAGCAACCAAATGACCATTTGACTGGTAGTTATGATGTACACTGACCACCAGGGGGCAGACGCTCAATGCAGGAGCTGACCCCTGGTGGTCAGTGTGCTCCCACAGCAGGGGTGCCACTCAGCTGACTGAGGGGCACTAGACACCAGGCTCACAGCTGGTGAGTGCAGCTGCGGTGGTGCGAGTTCTCCCACCTCTGCAGCAACACGCTACCAAGAGCAGTGGGGCCAGGATGAACAGGAGCGGCGCGTTGCCTGGCCTGGGCTCCTCTCTGGCTGCCTGCTGCTTCGGATTGCAAGAGGGCACAGGCCAGGCTGAGGGACCCCACTGTAGTACAAATTCGTGCACTGGGCCTCTAGTATGTTACATATGTATATATTATATATCTATATATAATAGCATATATTGTATACTAGAGGCCCAGTGCATGAATTCATGCACGGGGAGGGTCCGGCTGGCCCCGCCCCTGATGGGCCCCTATCGGGGGTGGGGCCATCTGGAGGGTTGGGCAATAGGAGTGCTCCAGGGCATGTCCAGCCCATCTTGCTCAGTCCCAATCAGCCAGACCCCAGCAGCAAGGGAGGAAGAACCTGGCTGGGGGAAGGGAGGGAGGCCCTGGCTGGCAGCCGGCAGCTGCTAGGGACCCTACCAGTGCATGAATTTCATGCTGCCACCTCTCCCGCACCGCTGCCTCTCCTGAACCTCTGGCCCTTAGCCCTCACAGCCTCTGCAGCTTTGTCCAGAAAGACATCTGGAAGATGTCTGGTCTATCTGGGAGGAGTGGCCTAAGCTGTCAGTAGACCATCCCCTGAGGGCTCCCGGACTCTGAAAGGGGGCAGGCCGGGCTGAGGGACGCCCCCCCCCCCCGCCCCCAGTGCATGAATTTTCATGCACCTGGCCTCTAATTATAATATAATGTGGTAAATACCATGATAGATGTATAAACACAATGCTCTGTGAGTTCTGGGGTGAACCTAGATCATTGTGGAGGGGGTGATGACTAACCAGAATTCTAGACAGATGTGGGCAGAGTATTCCAGGACTATGGGAAAGAATAAGCAATGACAGAGAGGACAGAACTAACAAAAAAATGACATGCAGTGCAAAGCAGCTGGAAGCTCATTACAAAGTAAGGTGGGGGTATATATGAGTCTGGAGAAGAAAAAGCACTGCAAAATTATTTTAAGAAAAAATAATACTGTCATACTTTGATTGAAATGGATAATTATTTTAATTATCCATTGCTTTTTAAGGAACCACCCTAGAACTCAGTGGCTTACCAATATGTAGTTACCTTTCACAGCTGGAGGGTTGAATGGGCTGTGGTGGACAGTTCTGATTTGATATCTCCCAATAAACTGCCATCACATGGCATCTGAGACAGAGTCAACTGATGGTCTAGACATGAGTCACATAGTATAACATCTGTCACATCTTCCTGTTAAACAAAGCCAAACCAGAATCAATTCAATGCTGGAAGGGACTGCATTCAAGTGTGGCTTCCATTGTGGTGTCATCACTGAGGAAAAACCTAAAGGATTTCAGTTGTGGTTTTTTAGTATAGTCTTATGTTAACCCTCTCAAAGCAGTGTTCAGTTGATGCTATGGGTTGGATGAACTCTACTTTCTATCAGTGTTAAAATTCTTTTTTCAGAGGACACAGATGAATAGAAAAATGACTTTAATTCTTTGTTTTGAATGCACTCATGCTGAGAGTATTCAATGTATAATTAATCTGGAGAAATAACTTAGGAAGAACTCTCAAATAAATGCTTGGTATCTAACTGTTGGATCATTTTATTTTGAATTAAATTAAAAACTATTAGTGCTAAAGTCTCTTTAAAGGTCTAATTCCCTATTATATTTGAAATATACATATTCTTCTATTTTCAGAAAGACAACACAAATAGGAATAAGGTAGTCTAAACAGAAAATCACATTTCGTGACTAAAATAGTTTAGCTCAAAAATAGAAACAAATGGTTCTACTACTGAAATGAAACTCACATAAATGCCACTACATTTTCCAGAGGTAGGTTCCCCTGCTCATCCTATGCTTCATTTAAAAAATTGCAGATAGCCCTGGCTCGTGTGGTTCAATTGGTTGGGCTTTGCCATGCACCAAAAGGTTGCTGGTATGACTCCCAGTCAGGGCACATGCCTGGGTTTCAAGCTTGATCCTCTATAGGGGTTGCACAGGAGGCATCATATCTATGTTTCACTCTCACATTAATGTTTCTCTCTCTGTGACCCTCTCCCCTCTTTTCTCTCTAAAAAAATCAATAACAATTTAAAATTACACAGGCTCAATATGCTTTTATATATGCATATAAATATAATGTGTATACATATATATTACATATATATGTGTGTATACTTATGTATATAATAGAGGCCCGGTGCACGAATTTATGCACAGATGGGGTCCTTCTGCCTGGCCAGTGATCAGGGCCGATCGGGGCCATCTTGCCCAGGGCTAGCCAACTGGTAAGGGACCATGGGAGGGCTCCAGGGCGTGTTCAGCCTAGTCCAGATCAGCTGGACCCTAGCAACAAGCTAACCTACCGGTTGGAGCGTCTGCCCCCTGGTGGTCAGTGCACATCATAGTGACTGGTCGAGCAATGGACTGAATGGTCGACCAATTAGACACTTAGTATATTACACTTTTTTTTAATATATTTTTATTGATTTTTTACAGAGAGGAAGGGAGAGAGATAGAGAGTTAGAAACATCGATGAGAGAGAAACATCGATCAGCTGCCTCCTGCACATCTCCCACTGGGGATATGCCCGCAACCCAGGTACATGCCCTTGACCGGAATCGAACCTGGGACCTTTCAGTCCGCAGGCCGACGCTCTATCCACTGAGCCAAACCGGTTTCGGCGACACTTTTATTATATAGGATATTATATATATTTGTACATATATATTTCAAATGAAGCATTGGATGAGCAGGGAAAAACTGGGGAATGTAGTGGCATTTATGTGAGTAAAGTAGTATTTATTCTAGGCTGGGATATGATGGGGAAATTAACAGCTAGAATAAAGGACACCAGAAGAAGAAAATTTGGAAAGGGAAGCGAAGGTAAAAGCCTGAGCTGTAACATTGCAGCCTGACTGAGGAGATGAGAGAGGTGAGTGTGGCTGGAGCACAAGGGGAAGGAGGAAAGGTGTTGTGCAGACCGCTCACTTGGCTACCATTGGAGTACGCTGTGCACTGCTCTTACAATGGATTCCTCAGACATTGTATGATGCTCTTGTTTTTTCTGATTAGGATGTGAGCTTCCACATGTTTCTTCTCAATATTTAGACAGATTCAAGATCGGACATAAAGCTGGGATGGAAAAGCAACCATCAGCAATTTTTTAGGGAGTAAATTTTCTTTTTTCTTTCTTTCTTTCTTTTTTTTTTTGCATCAGATTATTAGTTGTTCTGTTCAAGAAATGGAGATGCCCAGTTGGACCAGGAATGACTGAGTGTGTGTGTGTGTGTGTGTGTGTGTGTGTGTGTGTGTGTGTGTAGACTAAATCACTGTGCGTAGCAATTAAGAAAACCTTTGGTGTTTCTAAGGGCAGTTTGTGCTAGAGAGATGAGGAGGTGAGGAGGTGAGGAGGTGAGGAGAAAGGGAAAGAGAAATGACAGCAAGTTAAAAGTTTAAGGGCAAAATGGTGCAAGGATTTTAAGAAGAGACACCTCACTCTCCAGGGTTAAAGAACTCAGCTTCAGTGCTTCCTGCTCCTTTCTTCTTTTGAGTCAGAAACAATGAGCCTCATGCATCTAACTGTTTAGGTAGTTTTTGGAGCTATGAACACATCTGACGTATTTTTCAGTATTATTTGAAAGCATAACAGATAACAGATATAAAATTCAGCAGAAACAGGAAAGCTGAGACAGAAGTGATGAGGAGACAGATAAGATTCACACCAGCCCCATGTCTTCCTCCCAGTTGTCCCTAGAGATATTGTGACAGATAAAAATGGGTTTGCCAGGGAAAGATAAATGGTGTTCCAGCCAATCTTGTTTTAGTTTTATCAGGCAAGGTGATGCCAGCAAAGCAAAAATGCTTGAATAAAGCTGGGTGGTTGAGTTCTGGATACAAAAAAATTATGTCTGTACACCAATTGAATTTTGTCAATTTTTGTAGAAACCAAATTGAGCTTGTCAGTTACTTATAAATTAAAGTCATTCAGTAAATTTGTCTTTAGGAATCCAAATGACTTTTTTGATGTACTAACGCTCTATTACCTATATGGATTAACAGTTATATAATAAATGCAATACATTCATTATACATACATGCGTATATATCTATATATATAAAAAGAAGTAATGTGCAAATTAGGTCAGGATGGCGTAAAGGTCACGACCAGCTCAGGAGGAGGGGCCGGGCGGGTGAGCCTGACAGAACAACACGTAGGCGCGGACCAGAGCTGGAGAGAACAACCCCGCAGGGGGATCGGGACCCCAGCCCCAGCCCCGCGTTGCTGGGCTGCTGGGACCCGAGCCAGCAGAGACACAAGCCTCTGGGGTCCGGACCCCAGCCCCAGCCCCAGCTCCATGGCTCTGGGCTGCTGGGGCCGGAACCAGTGGAGAGACAAACCTGTGGGAGGTCCGGACCCCAACCCCAGCCCCATGGCCACGTTGCTGGGCTGCTGGGGCTGGAGCCAGTGGAGACACAAGCCTGCGAGGGGTCGGGACCCTAGCCCCAGCCCCATGGCCATGGTACTGGGCTGCTGGGGCCCCAGCCAGTGGAGACACAAGCCTGGGGGAGTCTGGACCCCAGCCCCAGCCCCATGGCCATGGCACTGGGCTGCTGGGGCCCCAGCCAGTGGAGACACAAACCCGCAGAAGGTGGCCCTGATTGGGTCGGTATCTATGACACCCACTGTAGCCAGCAAATCAGCTGATCAGGGATTGAGGCCTGTGGCCAACCTCGCAGCCCCTCCCCCCTGCTTACCTGCCCCTGTTTGGACTCTCCCATCCTGATCAAGAGCAGGGCGCACAGAGCCTGGACCCTTCTTGGCAGCCCTGAGTCCATGGGGTTGAGAATTCTGATGGCCCTGCCCAGAGAGTAGAGGCACCTGACGGGCAGGGACAGGGACCACAGGCCTCCAGGGAGCACTGCAGAGTTGGCAAGGAGAGGGCCTGTGAAGGGGGAGGAGGCGAATCCAGCCCTTCCCCTCCAGAGGCAGCAAGACCTAAACCCAGAACCCCAGCCCGAACCGGAAGAGCCCTAAGGAGGCTTCAGGAAGCTCTATGCAAAGCTGCACCTTGAAAACTAGAGACTTCCTGAGGCCCTGACCCAGACCGCGCTGCAGCTCCCACAGCTCAAGGTGGAGCTGGAGCACACCACACAGAGGCAGGAGCGCTTTGCAGAGAGGCCAGCCCTCCTGGAGCTGGGGAAATTTGAGCGCAGGGCCCTGGAGGGCAAGACTGCTAAACTGGAAGAGGAGCTGAATGGCCTGTCCAACCTCTGGGCTGACAACTAGTGCCTCAAAGAGGAGAAATCGGCCCTGATCCACGTTATCAGCAAACTGTCCAAGTGACCCCGGAGAACTTGCCCCTGCACCCTCATTTATACAGCTGCTTCTGCCACACGCACCCTTTCCCCTATGTGAACACGAGTGGCAGGGCTGCCGGGGAGTCTCTGAGAAGCATAACCTCCCCTTGGGACCTCCAGGCTGGGAGGGGAGGACAGAGCCCCCAGGAGCCAAGGGGACCATCTGAGGCCAGGATGGAGACAGGAGGCTGAGCCAAGTAGGGGCATCGAGGCTGCAGGCAGGACCAGGAAGGAACCAAGAACCAGGAAGTGCCAGGACCAGTAGCTAGGACCAGAGTGGCCACCCAGAGGTCCTCTTTCACATGTGCTGCCACCAGTCACCCCTCCAGCCCCTGAGCAGGGATCTGAAACTGTGCCAAGCATCTCACCGGCTTGGGCCAGGTGGGTCTGTATATAGGGTCTGTGTACAGTAGGGAGGGATATCTTCTATTTTTTGCTGCTCCCTCCCAACACTGTCCAGGGCAGGGGGAGAAGGTATTTTTGAGACATAGCACAGGCACTGCAAATAAAAGTCATGAAGTTGCCAAAGAAAAAAAATAGAGCAGGCCAGCCGGCCAAACACCCTCTTCCTCCCCCCCACCCCCCGTCATTCCAGCACCGCCCTTGATCAGCCTGCCCCACCACAATAGGCCTCTCCCTGCAGCTGCCTGCCTCTGATCGCACCCTCCCTCCCTAACAGGGGGTGGGGCTGGGTGGCCAACCACCCATGGCTCCTCCCCCAAGCTGCTGGCCCCGATTGGTACCCCCCACCCCATTTGGGGGCATGGCCAGCCAGCCCATTGACCACAACCTGTTCCCATGGCCGTCCCCACCCCCAATCGCCCTCCAACCCCAATCAAGCTAGCAGTGGGGGGCAATTGGGGGCGATCAGGCCAGCAGTTCAGGGCAATCAGGCTGGAAAGCAGAGTGGTTAGGGGTGATCAGGCAGGCAGGCAGGTGAGCGGTTAGGAGCCAGTGGTCCTGAATTGCAAGAGGAATGTCCGACTGCCGGTGTGGGATCGGGCCTAAACCAGCAGTCTGACATTCCCTGAGGGGTCCCGGATTGAAGATGGTGCAGGCCAGGCTGAGAGAAATGCCCCCCAGGCACAAATTTCATGCACAGGGCCTCTAGTCCTAGCTAATAAAAGAGTAGTATGTGAATTAACTGTCACTCCCTCACTCCGTCACTCCCTCACTCTGTTACAAAGATGGCAGCAGTCACAGAGCTGGAGCGAGCAGGAGGCTTGGGTTGCCACCGGCAATGGAGGAATCCAAGCTTCTCTCCTGCCCTGGCCAGTCCTGGACTCCGCTCAAGGCTACAAAGTTTCAATTATAGAAGTTAAATAAATTTCACATACCTGCTTCCAGCCCGCAGGCATGGACAGCCTGTAAATGGCCCTCAGCCCCTCACCCAGGCTGGCCAGCCACCCCAGTGGGACCCCTACCCCTATCCGGGACACCCTTCAGTGCAAACCAACTGGCCTCCTCCCATGTACCAGACCTCTATCCTATATAATAAAAGGGTAATATGCAAATTGACCCTAACAGCAGAACGACTGGGAATGACTGGTCACTATGACACTCACTGACCACCAGGGGGCAGATCCTCAATGCAGGAGCTGCCCCCTGGTGGTCAGTGCGCTCCCACAGGGGGAGCTCTGCTTAGCCACAAGCCAGGCTGACAGCTGCCAGCACAGCGGTGGTGGCGGGAGCCTCTCCCACCTCCTCAGCAGGGCTAAGGATGTCCGACTGTAGGTTAGGCCTGCTCCCTGCTGGCAAGTGGACATCCCCAGAGGGCTCCCGGGCTGCCAGATGGATGTCTGACTGCCAGCTTAGGCCCGACCCCACGAGGGAGTGGGCCTAAGCCAGCAGGTGGACATCCCCAGAGGGATTCCAGACTGTGAGCCGTCACAGGCCAGGCTGAGGGACCCCCCAGTGAGTGTCATAGTGCACTGGGCCTCGAGTCTATACTAATAAAAGGGTAATATGCTAATTAGACCTGACATCCTTCCGGACAAAGCCACAGTGGCGGGGGCTGAGGCAGAGGCAGTTAGGGGCAATCAGGCCCGCAGGGGAGAGCAGTTAGGGGTGATCAGGTTGGTAGGGGAGGGCAGTTAGGGGCAATCAGGCCAGCAGAAGAGTGGTTAGGGGTATCAGGCCAGCAGGAAGAGTGGTTAAGGGCAATCAGGTAGGCAGGCAGGAAAGCGGTTATGAGCCAGCGGTCCTGGATCGTGAGAGGGATGTCCAACTGCCAGTGTAGGCCTGATCCCAGCAGTCAGACATCTCCTGAGGGATCCCAGATTGGAGAGGTGCAGGCCAGGCTCAGGGACCTCTTCCCCATCCCGTGCATGAATTTTATGCACTGGGCCTCTAGTATATATACAGTTTGAAGCTTAAGTTGTCTATGCATTAAAATAAATTTGCTCATAATTTTCTCTTGGCATCCTACTGAGAGTGTTGGACAGAGTTTGTCATTCTTGCCATGTACTTGGGAAATGGCGTTTCATGGAGAATTTCAGGAGGCTTATTTGGGACAGTCAAGCTTGTCCTTTGGTGATGAGTATAGGCTCTGCTCCCTAAAGGCAGAGAGGAACACCTCTTTGCCTTTTTCTTACCCTGAAGCATTTCAAGTTCAATAGCCATGAGAATATATCCACATTTAGCAGGTGGGTACACTCAGTTCCTATCTCAAAAATCCTGTAGCTACAACCCTCAGCCTAAGCAAATGGTGGTATTATGTCATGTCAGAGCTCTACAAAGGGCGGCGCAGCTGGGACTCCTCGCAGAGCCAGGCACCTGCATTCCCTACTTTTGTTCTTCTCATAATTTGCTCGCATGTGTTCAGTGAGTATAATGCACTATGTCACAGGAGGCAGGGTTGGCCTAAAAAAATCTCATTAACCAGCACTTGAATTCATAACTAGTGTGCCTGTGGCATAGCACATTTTAAATTGTGTGATTACATTTTCGATTCCACTTAAATTAAATGGAGAACATATTCTCTTTTTGCCCCCAAAAGAGAATAGAAGAAGATGGATTTATTTTGTTGTAATAATGTCAAGGAAACTGTGTGGTGGATTAAATATTTTGATTTTCTAGACTATCCTTTAAATGTTCATGTCCCTTTCCGTTTCGTTGAATAGACTCACCTTCCTAGTGAAAGGGCAAGGAGCCTGAGTTTGAATGTGTAATTGCCTAAGTGCTTTCTACTATGGAAATCATCCATCAGAAAATTTGGGAGTTGCTTCAGGAAGGGTGAATGGAGAGGTGGAGGGTACAATCCCAAATATATGAAGGTAGTTTTTAATTGTAATCAATTACAATGCAGAATGTCACATCTTTATCATCCTTAGAATAGTATTGTTAACAATGTTTCACTATGAAAATGGCTATAAAAATGTGGATGTGGTCTGGCCAGTGTGGCTCGGTGGTTGAGCATTGACCTGTGAACCAGAAGGTCATAGTTCGATTCCTGGTCAGGGCACATGCCCAGATTGCAGGCTCTATCCCCAGTGTGGGACGTGCAGGAGGCAGCCAATCAATGATTCTCTCTCATCATTGATGTTTCTGTCTCTCTTTCCCTCTCCCTTTCTTTCTGAAATCAATAAAAACATATTTTTAAAATTTGGATGTGAAAAATCACCTGCAATTTTTTTCACATCTTGCCTACAAAAAATGCATTACTTGACATGAAGGTGAAAGTATGTTTACTTCTTGTGTAAAGGTGCTTAACATATTTTCTCACTAACACACAATTATTTTATTGTTTTTAATAACACATTTCAACAAGTATTTTTAATTTGTAGAAAGGAATATCAGAAAGTATTCAATGGGCATGATCTACAGTATAATTACTGTAAAGTATAGGGTATTTACAGTTGATGCTAGGATTATGCCTTTTACTTTCTTATTTTAGATTCATTTACTCAGCTCTAAGGTTGCTATTGATAGGCTCACTGACATTTGCTAAGACTTATAAACAGCATTTTTGTAAAAGCACCTCATCTTATCATAATGTTATTTTAATATGGGTGGTGTAATATCTTCAAGAAAATTATTATGACCATGAACTCTTTTGTGTTATAGTATTTATTAAATAGGAATATGTTAGAATGTATTTATTATAAAAATGAAAGAAACTGCCCCATAATCATCAACTGAATATGTTGTTTTCCTAATTTTTAACATTCCACATATTTTTTTGACAGACAACTGTTTAGTTTTTATTTCATAATCATAAACTTAACTCTGCAATCCAGCTAGACTGGGAGGGGTAAGGAAATTATGGAACCGAATAAACTGGTAAGAGCACAAAGATTACAAAACATTCCAAGCAAATCGGGGTGAAGGGGTGCTCTCTTGAGCTGCAGAAGGAATGGTCTGGTGGTGAACATAAAACACAAGTCAAATTTATTGGAGTTGTCCACAGTCAGCAATGGTGATCTTCTTGCTGGTCTTGCCGTTCCTGGACCCAAAGCGCTCCATGGCTGTCACAATATCCATGCCTTCCTTCAACTGGCGGAAGACCACATGCTTGCCAGCCAACCACTCAGTCTTGCCAGTGCAGATGAGAAACTGGGAACGATTGTGTTGGGTCCAGCATCTCCCATGGACAAGATGCCAGGACCTGTATGTTTCAGGAGGAAGTTCTTATCCTCAAATTTCTCCCCATAGATCAGTGGCTCTCAACCTTGGCTGCACATTAGAATCACCTGGGAATCTTTTTAAAATCCTGATTTCTGGGCCACATCCTCCGGAAATTCTGTTTCTTTGTTATGGGGTGGGGTCACAACATTAGTAACAAAGAAACAGAATTTCCGGAGGATGAGGCCCAGAAATCCGGATTTTAAAGATTCCCAGGTGATTCTAATGTGCAGCCAAGGCTGAGAACCACTGCCATAGATGGACTTGCCGCCTGTGCCATTATGGCGTGTGAAGTTACCACCCTGGCACATAAATCCCAGAATAATCTGTGAAAGCAGGAACCTTTATAACCAAATCTTTTCTCCCCAGTGCTCAGAGCATGGGAGTTTTCTGCTATCTTTGGAACTTTGTCTACAAACAGCTCAAAGGAGACGTGGTCCGGGGCTCGCCGTCAATGGAGATGTCGAAGAACACAGTGGGGTTCACCATGGTTGGTCATGGGAGGCTTCGAGGTGGCAGCGTCTGCAAAGCCTCAACATATTTTTTGAAATAATATGAAATTAGTGAAACGTTGAGCAGTTTTCTTAAAATATAAGTTGTCAATTCCCTATGTCTGCTGTATTTCATGGAATTGGCTTTATCCTTTCCTTGAACATCAAAGTAGAAATCAAAATTTGATAACATCATTGTCCTCTTGAAGATCAGAAATACTTTAAAATATTCCATAAGAACTGACACCATTTGGAATTATAAAATTGTAGTTTATGCTTAGATAAAAATCTTAAGAATTCACCCAGTGTATGTATGTGTGTATGCATATATGTGTGTATGTATGTATGTGTATATGAATGCATGCATGTATACATGTATGTATATAGGTATGTGTATATGTGCATATGTATATAGTCCTTAAAGTAGCATGAGAAACAGAGAGATGAGAAAAAAAGCAGGTGAATTTAAGCATCCTCTAATCACACCCTCTTGCCAAATTACAAGGCTTCTATTGCAAGCTGACATGTCTGTACATCTGCTGTGGACCTGTGGTTGCTCTTTTTACAAATTAAGAAGCTATGTCCTCAATTCTGTGCATCTATATAAGCAACTGATCTTTCAAAAAACAATAGAATTCTATATACCAGTCAGATTCACAAAGCCTCCGGTGGTTTTCGAATACCAATTTTATTTCCTGCACTAATACATCATGATGATAAGATAAAAATATCAAATGGCCATCAGTGATAAACATTATAGAGCTTTTGGAAATGCAGTGAATTGCTGTGCCATTCGAGCACACAAAGTTAGGCAATGATAGAACATTCACATAGATGCCATATGGTCACTGGAAGTGGGACAAGGACTGATGCAGTGGGATCAGCAAGAGCATGCATTTTGAAAGAACAAACTGAAATAGTGTGGGATGTGCAGGAATTATTTGAATTAGTCCTATTATTTAAGTTAACCCTTAAATATGCTGGCCTAGCAAATTTTAAGTTCTATATAGGACAATTATAATATACTTGTTACAATAAAAACATCAACAGCACCAATGTTACTTGTACATTTGCAAAAATACAAACACCATTCACAATTTTGAATTGTGATCTAAAAATACAATACCTATTTAAGGCAACAATTGTAATAACTTAGGCTATATACAGTTTTTAATACCTATGAAACAAGTTTTTGTTCTGCCAACAGTAAACAAAAGTCAACTAGAAATTTTGTCACCAAAAGTGATTTATTTGGCAGAAAGATAATTGCAAACTGGTACATGCAGCAACAGAGAGCCACAGGCACACCCCGACACAAGAAACAGGAAGCCCCTTTTCACTGAGGAAAGACAAGGGGCTGCTCCAACCAGACACCTCTGTTGTAAACCTACTTTGTCCTGTAGGGCTTTTCCAGAGACACAGGGTGTGTGATTCCCTCCCACCAGCCCTCCCAATTCCTAAGTTGAGGTCTCTGTTATAAATTCTGACAGCTCTTAACTATACATGTATGTCCATTGGATTCTGTTGGCTGACTGTGTCATTCAAGTGTTCTATATTTCTGGTGTGGATAAAGGTTGTAGAAGTTCCAACATTTGTAATTGTGATGTCCTGTTTCTCCTTTTAGCTCTTTCAGTGTTCACAGCACCTACTATGAAGCTCTATTGTTTGATATATACACATTTAGGGTCATTATTTTGTCATTAGTCAATGCCCCTCTTTATTTCTGGTAATATTCCTTGCTCTGAATCTACATTAATGATTTTTAATATAGTCACTCCAGTTTTATTGTTGTTGTTTTGATAGCTGTGTGCATGATATTTCTTTTTTCCCGTTTTTCTGTCAATCTCCATGTTGTATTTGAAGTGAGCTCCTTCCAGACAGCATGTAATTGAATCATAGACTGTTTAATCTACTCTGCTAATTTCTAACATAGAATAGACTGATGTCCAAGATGATGAAGTGTGCCAGACATATTTTCATTTTAAGCACCAATCATATGACTTTGTAAGTTTTCATCTTTCTAAATCCCAGCCTTCAGTCTACAAGGCAATGCTGAGTAGAACAGAAAGGAGATGCTTTGCCAACTCACCTTCACAAAACTATGAGAAACTAGAAGTGAGTAAAGTTGATTTAAGTCACTAAGTATGGAAGCAGGAGAGGGGGGTTTAATATGTTTATTAAGCAGCAGATAATTTGTTTTGCTACATGAAAAAAGCCTGGAAGAATTTCACTAGCAAATGTTTGAAGTTAAGAAACCAGACACTGAGTTATACATTCAATGTGATTTCATATAGATCAATTTTAGAAAAGATAAAGTTCACCAGTAAAGATAAATGTTAGAATAGTGGTTAATTTAAATGCTATGATAAAGAAAGGCATGATCAAGGTTATTAAGTAATCCTATATAAGAAAAGCCTAATATGCTAAGTGTCTTATTGACTGGTTGTCCATTTAACCAATCAAAGTGTAATATGCTAATGATATGCTAAGGCCACTCAACCGCTCGCTATGACATACACTGACCACCAGGGGGCAGACACTTCAACCAGTAGGTTAGCTTCTTACTGGGGTCCGGCAGACCGGGACTGAGCGAGATGGGCTGGACATGCCCTGGAGCCCTCCTGCGGTCCCTTCCCGGGTGGCCAACTTCCTGCATCCCTCCCAGCCCTGATCGTGCACCGGTGGGGTCCCTCGGCCTGGCCTGTGCCATCTCACAATTTGTGCTGAGGGAACCCCCTGACCCAAGCAAAAATTTTGTGCACCAGGCCTCTAGTTTTTCTATATTTGACTTGCATTATAGTTAAACTAGAGGCCCAGTGCATGAATTTGGGCACCAGTGGAGTTCCTCAGCATGGCCTGCGGGATTGGGCCAAAACCGGCTCTCCGACATCCCCCATGGGGTCCCGGATTGTGAGAAGGCACAGGCTAGGCTGAATGACCCCACTGGTGCACAATCGAGTCCAGGGAAGGAGACAGGAGGTTGGCTAGCCAGGGAGGAACACGGGAGGGCTCCAGATGTGTCTGGCCCATCTCGCTCAGTCCCGTTCAGCTGGATCCCAGCAGCAAGCTAACCTACCGGTTGGAGCGTCTGCCCCTGGTGGTCAGTGCATCTCCTAGCAAGCAGTTGAGTGGCTTCAGCATCTCATTAGCATATTACGTTTTGATTGGTTGAGCAGCCAACTGGATGACCAGAAACTTAGCATATTAGGCTTTTATTATATAGGACTAGAGGCCCGGTGCACAAAAATTTATGGACTTGGGGGGGAGGGAGGGTCCCTCAGCCCGGCCCGTGCCCTCTCGCAGTCTGGGACCCCTCAGGAGATAAGGACCTCCTGGCTTAGGCCTGCTCCCGGGTGGCAGAGGGCAGACCCACTCCCTAGGTGCAGCCCCTGGTCGGGCTCAGAACAGGGCTGATTGGGGAGTAGGGGTGCCGCCCCCTGTCATGCACAGAGCAGGGCGGATCAGGAGGTTGTGATGCCACCCTCAGTCACGCTCAGGGTAGGGCCGATTGGGGGTTGGGGCACTGCACCTGTCATACTCAAGGCAGGGTCGATGGGGAGGTTGCGGCGCCACCCCCTGTCATGCACAGAGCAGGGCCATTCAGGGGGTTGGGTCACTGCCCCCTGTCACGCACAGAGCAGGGCCCATCAGGGGGGTTGGGGCTTCGTACCCTGTCATGCACAGAGCAGGGCCGTTAGGGGAGTTGGGGCACCTCCCCCTGTCACACACAGAGCCGGGTGGTTCAGGGGGTTGGTGCTCCGTACCCTGTCACACTCAGGGCAGGGCCGATGGGGAGGTTATGGCTCTACCCCGTCACACACAGAGCAGGGCCCGTGGGGGGGGGGGGGGCGTTTGGGCGCTGCACCCTGTCACACACAGAGCAGGGCTGATCAGAGGGTTGGGGCAACACAGCCTGTCACACACAGAGCTGCAGGGCAATCATGAGGTTGGGGAGCTCCCCCCCATCAGGCACAGAGCAGGGCTGATCAGGGGTTTGGGTCGCCTTCCCCTGTCATGAACAGAGCAGGGTGGATAGGGAGGTTGTGGCCCCGCCCCCTGTCACACACAGAGCCACAGGGCGATCAGGGGGTTTGGGCGCTGCCCCCTGTCACGCTGATCCCGGTGTCGGGAGGCCTCATGGCTCCGCTGATCCTGGTGCTGGGAGGCATATTACCCTTTTACTATGTAGGATAGAGGCCTGGTGCACGGGTGGTGGCCGGCTGGTTTGCCCTGAAGGGTGTCCTGGATCAGGGTGGGGGTCCCCACTGGGGTTCCTGGGCAGCCTGGATTAGGGGATGATGGCTGTTTGCAGCTGGTCACACACCCTTCAGGGTGGGGGTACCCACTGAGTTGCCTGGCCAGTCTGGGTGAGGGGCTGAAGGCTGTTTTCAGGCTGGCGGGTGACTGAAGCTCCCAACCGCTCCTTTTTTTCTTTTTTATTCTGGGCCAGCTTTAGCTCCGAGGCTTGGCTCCAGCTCTTAGGCCTCGGCTGCTGAAAGCAGGTATCTGGTTTGTTTGGGTTCTATAATCGAAACACTGTTTCAACTCCAGCTCTGAGATCCCGGCTGGCTGAAAGCAGGTTTCTGGGGTTTTGTTTAGCTTCTATATTTGTAACAATGTTTCAAACTGCAAGCTCAGAGGCCGGCAGCGGCAGGCGGGGAACGTTGGAGTCCTCCGTCACTGAAGCAAACAAGCCTCATGTTCGCTTCAAGCTGCCTGGCTGCCGGCCGCCATCTTGTCTGGCAGTTAATTTGCATATCACCCTGATTAGCCAATGGGAAGGGTAGTGGACGTACGGCTAATAACCATGTTTCTCTTTTATTAGATAGGATAGATGTGCTCATATTGTTAAAAAATAATTGCAAACTACATATATTTGGGATTCTCTATGCATTTGTAATAATAAAATAATAAAATTTGCCCAAAATAAACAGATACATGTAAAAAACATAGATTACCACTTGGTGCCTAAGAAAAATTTTTATTAATATTCTGCCATTTATGTATTTTATTTTCCATCTAAAAAGGGTTACTAGAACATTTACTGAAGGGGTAGTTTTCTAGCTAGTCAACCTAGGTCTAGAATTCAATTGCTGTGTCCCTCCTTTTAAAGTTGAGATCACTGGTAAACTCTCAGCCTGACATCCTATGTGAAGACTGTCGCTAATCTGGAGAGATTCAAAGCACACCAGGCCAAATGTTGAATGGAAGCAAAACATTTTATTTTTGCTTATCTGATTGGCACTTTGCATCTTAGATGTAATTTTAAAATATCAACCTTCCTCCCAGTAACTGACTACGCATTATCATCAGTTATTAGAAAGTGACCCTGTGTCTTTCTGAATGCTGTGTGCCCTGACTTGAGTCCCCATTTGGATAATTCCGTAACAGAAATGACAACTAAGCATGCAAAACATAATGCTGCTCAAGTAACTAGGCTGCTGGGGACTAAATTGTTTTACACATAATTTATGGCTACAGAGTGTGCACCAGGCAGCAAGTAAAATAATATCACAATGAAAGCGAAACGTCAGATTATTTTGGCTTTGTTTCTCATTAGTGGGGCTCTGGGATATTCTCACCCCATCCCTTCTTTCCCCAAAGAATTCCTCCAGTGAATTCAATGAAATCCCATTTATTACCTCATATATATGCCAGAAGTATTCCGCCATCTCAATCTCCTTCAAATCTATGTATCTGAACATAATGCTCCCAGTTACATAGCAGGTCCCTGCCCCTCTCTCTCATTCAGCCTCACTATGAAATTCTGATATATACTGTTTCACATTTATTTTTCCTGCTTGCTATGGAGACACATTTGGATAATTATTTGAGTCAGATGGCCTCAGTTCCTGCAAGGCTGTTTACTGAATGCACTATTACACTGCAGTCCATATTCCAACATATTTCAAGAGAATCCACCAGTGGACAAAGTATCTTTCATCTGCTCCTGTTACACCCTCTGTGGCTTAGGCACTAAATCAGTATTGCTTTGTGCTCTCAATATATATGAAAATGGAACAGCTTGATTTTTTTTTCCTCCACTTCCTCTTGTCAGAACTGACAGATCCCCCTTGCAGAACAGTGGGTGAGAATGTATGCGAACATCACATACTCTTCTTTTCTGATCAAAACCACTGGTTTCCTTTGAAACGACCCACTGATTTAAGAGGAGGTGAATACAGCTCTCTTGCCATAGGAGATCCCTTCCTGGCTCTTCATGCCAACATACGCGAGAATGTCTGCTGTAAAATCTGGCAGATCTGCTGACAAAGTGAGTCTTCGGTGAGTAGTGTTCTTGCTGGATCTTGAGAGGCCAAGGGCAAGGTAGAATATAGAGTCCACAGGTGACAGGAGAAGCATTTCCTCCCAGAGCATTTCAAAGAGGCTCTGATCAGGCACTGGGGCTACCAACTGTTGTTCTGTGGACCTTTCCAAAGTTGTTTGCACTTGATCCGGTTGACTGCCAATTTCACCTGCCACCTCCCTGTGTCCTTTCTTTGTCATCAAAATGCACCTCCTTCTAATATCTTTAACCATATGTGACTTGTCACGCTGGTGGCAGGGTTCTGGATTCTCCTGCTTCGTGGAGCTTTGCTTCAGACCTCTATATATAGAGAGGTCTTCCATGCGCCGCTTTTAATAATTAATCAGGGGACGCAATGGTAATTCCAATTATACAACTGAACACTTGTAGAAATAAATGTGTACAATGTGTACAGCCAGGAATATATATGTATACAAACTCTTGGAACCATATGAAAGAACATTACTGAAAGGAAGTAATAAACATTTAAACATTGGCACCCATATTAGGACTTAGCCTAGCTTATGAAATACCGTGAGATACTAGAAACCCTGTGTAGTCATGGGTTATAAAAGCTGCTTTTATAGAAGACAAATATAAAGGGATGCCCTTGTTTTACTTTTCTTTTTCTCTTTCTTCTGCACATTTTAATTATAGCCGTTTCCTTTGAAAACGTATTTTTGGATCATGTTACTCTAATCATGTTTTAAAAATGTTTCAGTAAAATTCTTACTGAATGAATTCTGGCCCCACAATAGGAATTTTTTTCTGGCCTTGTTCATATCTCAGATGTATTGAATTCCTGCTCCCCTTAATGGACTCCCTTCCTTGCATCACCTCAGGGTGATGCACATGCCCGATGCCACATCTGGGGAACTCCAATGACTGATGTCATTTCTCCTCAATTAGCTGCCCTGGGTTTCTCTTCTCTGAAAGGAAAACGCAAAGGAAGCCTGATCAATCACTGTTCCTGAGATGCAAAGGGAAGGCTGTGTCTTCCTTGTCACAGGTGAACTGACAGTGGAATCACATGCTTACACAGCCAGGCCCTAGGCTTCCTGCGTCATAACTGAACTCTGTGCCAATGTCAACGGACTACATTAGAGGTTTAATGAACACCCAGAATGTTCAGATCTCTTATTCCTCAGAATGTGAAAGGCCTGACTCAAAGTTAGAGTGGCTCTTCCCTCGTTCTAACCATTAACACTGTGATCACTGTCGCCCTTTGTGGTACAATGCCTTTGGAGCTAGATGGGTTTGCCACAGTAACTGTATTTCTATGGTGCTTTCTCCATCAGCACATTTCACAGATGAGCCAAGCAAGCTCTAAAGATGCCATTTGAATGACAACCTGTAAATCCATTGGCCGGCACATTATAAAATGGACATTTTTATATTGCCTAATATTTCCCTAAAAATTGTAATTTTAAGGATGAGAAGAATCACCACTACTTTAGACTTTCTTTGTATGTGTTAATATTGAGTCTATACCTTTTACTAGTATATGCATCAGAGATAAATTTCAAGTTTATATCGAACAGCAAGCTTTTGTCTACCAATGGGATTTGTGCTGCATTATAGGCTCAGAAAGCACTTTCTTTCACTCCAGCGGTGGCAGTTACATTTAATGATCTCATGAATTCATTTCCAAATTCTTTTCAAAATAAATACATTCACGGATAATAGAGACAAGGGGAGCACACTAAGTAAGCATAAAGTATTTATAAAATTGTATGTCAAATTCAAGTTCTCATATGTCATATAAGAAGTTTTCAATGTGATTAAGATGTTTCAAGGAAAGCCAACATTCTTAAGAGATCAAACTCTGTCCCTTAATGATACAGCTCATCATGCTAGGCTAAACAGGATATTAGAATACATTCAATTTGCACAAAATGTGTTTTCTGAGAGATTATGAAGCAAATCCAATTTCTAACCTTCTAAAAGAAAAGAGGGGGGATCTTGCAGGTGACATTTCTATCCCTTGCTGTTTTTAAACATGACACAAATTTTGATATCAGCATTTTGAACCTGATATTTATTACAGCTTCAAGAATGTGCCCACTGTCTGCCTACTGTCTGGGACTAAGCCAGCTCATGATGAGATGCTATGCAATTTAAAATAGCCCGAGGAAGCCTCCGGGCAGAGCCTACAGTTCATTCTGTGTTTATATATATGTGTGTGTGTGTGTGTGTGTGTGTGTGTGTGTGTGTGTGTGTTTTTCTAGTTATATTTTATTTTTGAAAATCTACATTAAAATATAGTTGGATGAAGTTATAGTTTGGGCTCATGATAGCTGCACATACTATTTAGAATTGAACACTTTTCAGTGATGAATGATAGTTATTTTCCTGTCAAATGCCATGCTGCAGGAAAATATTAATGTGAGCACTGGCTGTCTTCTTTGTCTTGAAGTGGGTAAAATCGACAAAGCTCCACTGTAAATATGCCACCTCAGGAGAAATAGCTTCCGTTTGTGCCTTATGAGGAAAGAAAAAAATATGGACTGAGCACGTATGTGTGGCCGCCTCTTATGTGACAGTCACTGTCTTGCTATATCAGATCTGTCAGCAGAAATGCTATTCACCATTTTATTAAATTGTCTTGTCTCCTTAGTCAAAACTGGTTACAAAAAAAAAAAAAAGCCAAAAAACTTTCAGCTGTTATCAAAACATATCCTGATTAAATCCTTTTTGTTTTCATTCAAGCAAATTTCATTGAGAAATGATCCAGATAATGATACTGAGCACACATGAAACTACAGAAAAATTTAATATTTTCTGAAGAAAATATGGTCTTCAGTACTTGCGCATATGTTTAAAACCCTACACAAATATGTTTACTTAACAAGAATGAAGACACAAACCTAACTCTCTTACCATCCCTCCCTTCCTTCCTCCAAATTTGCTATTTGAATTGAAGTAATAATAACCTGGCTTATAAATTTGCATACGTTAATCTCCTTTAAAGCTTATAATACCATTTGATGGGTGTAAAGTATTAAATGAAATAATAATGCACCATCTTCTTCAAGGGAAAAATAGTTTGGGGGAAAACAAGGTATCTGGGTCATGGAAATTGAGTAGACATTAAATGACAAATATTAGCTTAAGAATGCATTTTCACACACTGCCAAAACTACTCTATCCAAATATTCTGACATAAGAATTTGTATTTTATCTTTTTCAAAAATAGTCTCCTACCACAAAACTATTTCTAAGAACAAGCACTCAGGTAGGTAGTTACAGGAACTCAGATAATGACTTCAGTATCTAGTATCTTAATGAGATAGCTGAACACAGTTTCCCTTAAGTAATAATATTACATGGAAAATAGAAACTTTATTTTTCTTTTTATAATCAAACATAGTAAATGTTAGACCTTGCCAAGGTAAGTCACTCAGTAAAATAAGCCTTTAAATAATAAAGCAAATAAAAATCTAAACAATAACCATTCCAGTAAAACTTTTCTATGATCTACCTACCACCGTAATTAAATTTGTTGTTAATTTCTACATTGTATTTGACAAATTACTATCTTAGAAATATTTGTTTTGTTTTACATTTCATGCCAATTATTAACTGAACTCACTGTTGATTAAAAATTAAATGTTTTATTATTTTTAATTGATTTTTCAGAGAGAGGAAAGGAGAGGGATAGAAGCATCAATGAGAGAGAAACATTGATCTGCTGCCTCCTGTATGTCTCCTACTTGGGATTGACCCCTCAACACTGGTATGTGCCTTCACCATAATTGATCCAGTGACCTCTTGGATCATGGGTCAATGTTCAACTACTGAACCACCAGCTTGGCTAATGTCTTACTGTTTTGCTAATTTAGATGTAGAATAAAATAATTTACTTTTTTAAAAAAAATAATTTTTTGCATCACCTTTATCCCCTCTATGCCCTTTTCCACCTCCCTCCAATGCCCTCACCCCTCTGAAATGGTCACTGTTGTCCATGTCCATGAGTTCTCTCTCACACTCATTTTTTCTTTTTTTTGCTCAAATAACTTTCTAACACTTGAATTAAAAAGTTGTTTATGTTTTGATATATATTCAGTTCCTCTTGTATTGATATATATAATAATATGAATATTATAAGGAACTCTAGAGACAAGTATTTTTTTGAAAATAATTTTGTCAGATATAGAAAGAAAAAAGATACAAGACCATGCACAAAGTAATCAGAGTCATCAGAGTTCTCTGTAACATCATGGAAACTAAAACACAAGGCAACAGGTCTTAAAATCTTTGAGGGGATCCTTTTCCAACCTAGAGTTTTATTCACAGGTATAGTTGTTGTTAATGATTCCATCAATTACTGGGAAATTTTACAATTCATTCTAGTGCACATTTTATAGAATTTCAGGATGTAGTCTGTCATACTCTCTTAGCTGAAGTATTTCATGGCATGTAACAGTATTAGAAAAATGGGTAGGACACTAGCTGGTTTGGCTCAGTGGATAGAATGTAGGCCTGTGGACTAAAGGGTTCTGGGTTCGATTCCAGTCAAGGGCAAATGCCTGGGTTACGGGCTCGATTCCCAGTAGGAGGCATGCAGGAGGCAGCTGATCAATGATTTTTGTCATCATTGACGTTTCTATCTCTCTCTCCCTCTTCCTTCATCTCTGAAATCAATATATAGATATATAGATATATAAAAGAAAGAAAAGAAAATGGGTAAGACAGTTGTTCTTTTCTTAATGGCCAGTCAGTAGGGTAAATTGTCCCTTAAGTACTTTCATTATAAAGGTTGACTGAGAAGAGCCATGGATAGTCACTGCTGAGCAAAGAGCTGCTATTGACTGTAACTAACCATCAGTTACTATGAAAAACTTCTCCTGGAAATTGTAAGTCTTCAACAGACTCCAAAGTTCCAAAATAGTGTCATAAGATCGATTCTACAAGGTAAATTGTTGTGTAGGTAGGGGACAGATTCCTGGGACTTTCTACTCTGCCATCTTCCTATAATTCTTTTTTGAATGTCCATGTATTTTTTGATGCTTTGGAGTTTTTGTAGTTTTGTATAATTATCTTCTTTTACAGATTTTTTTTAAATTTTACATTTCCTTTCCTTCAGCTCCCAGTAGGGCATTATAATAAACTAGAGGCCCGGTGCACAAAAATTTGTGCACTCGAGGAGGAGGGGAGGGTCCCTCAGCCTGGCCTGTGCCCTCTCACAGTCTGGGACCCCTCGGGAGATAACGACCTGCTGGCTTAGGCCTGCTCCTGGGTGGCAGAGGGCAGGCCCAATCCCTAGATGCAGTCCCTGGTCGGGCTGAGAGCAGGGCCGATTGGGGAGTTGGGGCGCTGCCCCCTGTCATGCACAGAGCAGGGAGATTGGGAGGTTGTGAGCCACCCTCAGTCACGATCAGGGTAGGGCTGATTGGGGGATTGGGACACCGTCCCCTGTCACACTCAAGGCAGGGTGGATGGGGAGGTTGCGGCGCCACCCCCTGTCATGCACAGAGCAGGGCTCATCAGGGAGGTTGGGGCTCTGTACCCTGTCATGCACAGAGCAGGGCCAATCAGGGGGTGGGGCACCGCCCTCTATCACCCACAGAGCAGGGCCGATCAGGGGGTTGGGGCACCGCCACTCTCACACTCAGGGCAGGGCCGATGGGGAGGTTATGGCTCTACCCCGTCACACACAGAGCAGGGCCTTTGGGGGGGTTGGGGGGTTGGGGAGCTCTCCCCTATCAGGCACAGAGCAGGGCTGATCAGGGGGTTGGGGCACCTTCCTTTGTCACGAACAGAACAGGGTGGATAGGGAGGTTGTGGCCCCTCCCCCTGTCACACACAGAGCCACAGGGCGATCAGGGGGTTTGGGCGCTGCCCCCTGTCACGCTTATCTCGGTGCCAGGAGGCCTCTGGGCTCTGCTGATCCCAGTGCTGGGAGGCATATTACCCTTTTACTATATAGGATAGAGGCCTGGTGCATGGGTGGGGCTGGGTGGTTTGCCCTGAAGGGTGTCCTGGATCAGGGTGGGGGTCCCTACTGGGGTGCCTGGCCAGTCTGGGTGAGGGGCTGAGGGCTGTTTTCAGGCTGAGGGTGACTGAAGCTCCCAACCGCTCCTTTTTTTCTTTTTTTCTTTTTTATTCTGGGCCAGCTTTAGCTTTGAGGCTTGGCTCCAGCTCTTAGGTTTCTGGCCTTTGCTTATAATGTTGCGAATCTGCTGGCTGAAGCCCAGTGGTATTTGTTACAGAGTTTCTTAAACTGCAGGCTCAGAGGCCTGCAGCCGCAGGCGGGGAACGTTGGAGTCCTCTGTCACTGAGGCAAGCAAGCCTCATGTTAGTTTCAAGCTGCCTGGCTGCCTGCCGCCATCTTGGCTGGCAGTTAATTTGCATATCTTGCTGATTAGCCAATGAAAAGGGTAGTGGTCGTACGCCAATTACCATGTTTCTCTTTTATTAGTGTAGATAAACTTTTTTTTTTCTGTCTTTGACCAGCAAAATTAGAGCTCTGTCGAGATTCCTTTGACTTTCCTTCTGACCATTTCAGAGAAAGACTGTACGTTGGGGATTCTGTAGGTGAAAGAGAAGTGCTTGTATTATATACAAAACTTTGAAATGGAAGAACCTGTCCCTTGTTACACTTGGTTGAAATCATAATCTCTCTCTAAATGTCCAAATTCATACTGGATATCTCTCAAAATATGAGTTTTTACAAGTAGGCATTTATTCAGCTAGGCGATATTGAAGGTTGTGTTCAATATTTTTACTAAATACTCCTTGGACTTGACCAGTGCAAGTAAAAAGTTTTGATTATAGGATTAAATAGTAATTTCTATTCTCATCACAAATTAAAGTTACTATTCATTATATTTTTGACCCATCTTGAACTTCTTTGACTTGCCTGTGTCCACCTTTGTTGTCATTGTTGTGATTGAGGAATGGGCACTGGCCTCTGAGAGGGATTGGATGGATCTATGAGCAGGAGACGCTGAAAGCTACTACCTAAACTATGTTAAGTCCTTGCCTTTAAATCCAATGTGTGGGGCAATGAGGTGATAAGAACACATTTTACCTTAATCAATAAAGAAAAAAAAATAAATCTTAAAAAATCCAATGTGTAGGAAATGCCTTTCAATTATCTTCCCCCTGATTTTGGATTCTTGTCCTTATCTCTTCAACTAATCCCTTCCCCCAACACTTCATCTTCCTTGATAATGATGTACTGAACTGTAACAGGCAATGAGATCTCATATTTACTTTTCATTTTCACACCTTTTATTAATTTTTAAATCTGATTTCATACAAAATTTTCAAAAAATAATTAAAAACAGATATATTTCATTTATTTGTTGTGTTTTGGGATACTAAGGATGTGTCACAAACTGTAGAATAGTGCAAAGGTTGTAAGAAATAACCTGGGCCTGATCTCCAGCAGCTAACCCTTTAATGCAAGCATGGCAAAGTTGCGGCCCATGGGTCACATGCCTCATTTATTTGGCCCATGTTAGTCTTTGAGTTTGACATGCTTGCTTTAATGCATGAAATGGATAATTTTGTAAAGATTTCTAATTAGGGAAGTTTTATAACATAAAGATAAAATATGAATTAATTGAGCTCAGGAGAGTGAGTGAATCATTTGGGGGTACCATATGCCACGAATATGGGCAGGAAAGAATGAAGATGATAATGATGGTAATGTGAGTACTAATAATAGCTTTGCATCATGCTTAAAATATGTCTGGCTTTCTAATCTCTATACAGACACAGTGAAACACCAAGATAAATAAAATGTGGATATGATACATACTTGCTCTTGTCCTTTATCTTGAACCCATTACCACTGCTAACCCCAGCCATCCTCTCCTCTACCTACACTATCAAAAAACTCCAGATTAAGGTCTTATCTTCTAAAGGGAGTGAGTAGGTTACACACAGAGGTAAGGGTTGATAACAACGGGTTGTACGGGGTGAGAACTAGCCTGGGTAGAATTCCAAAGTATCTAAGGACCCCAAGTTCTTCCCAAGAATATTAGTACATTAACCCAGAGTCGACCATGGTCTCCAGAATGCAGAGAGTCTTATAGGCAAAGTGACAGATTTGGAAGACTCCAGCTCAACCTGGATCTTATGGACAGCTGGCTGCACAGATCCCTCCTGGTCATTTCATGAATCTGATAACAGTGTCACCCCCCAAATATTGCCTTACAGTGTCATTATATTGTATCATCACATTTAGTTCTGATAGCAGCCCTCCCAGGTAGATACTCATAGTACCTCTTGCACTTTTGCACAGAAAGATAAACTACTTGCTTAAGGTAAAACAGTGATTTTATGAAAGAGCAGACTTCAAATCCATACTTCTTAACTCTGTGCTCCAGTTACTACTGATGAAAATGCTCACTTAAATTAAAATGTGAAGGAAAAAAGTAGGGGGAGTTAGCTCAGGGGAAAAATAAAATGTAAAATGTTTTTTGAACTCCTATTTACACTGTGGAAGTACCTTTGTCTGGATGTTGACATTGGATGGCTCAATCAGTGACTTCATTTGGAACCAAACTTCTTGACTGGCATGTCCTGTCACTGCCTATGGACCAGTTAGCAGATCATATTAAAATGTGTGCTAAGTCTTGTGCTGGCTGGCTTTTTGGAGGTCATGCTCTGCACTTCATCCTGAAGAAACAGAGATGAAGGGATTCACCTCGTAGAATGTGGTGTGTCAGAACTGTAAGAGCTTTCAGACTGGCCTTTCTGACTTCAAGCCCCATTGATCATTTCCAAGCTGCCTCTTCCCATGAATGTGAAAGCCTGGAGATAATACATGGAGTCCAAGCTTCACACATTTATGATATCTGATTGTTCACTTCATGTATCCATTTTATCTATTTGTTGACAGTATTTGAAAATAATGAATGACTTATTTGACCCATGAGAAAACATATCATAAATGTGTGAAGCTTGGGCTCCATGTATTATCTCCAGGCCTTCACATTAACTAAATACTAAAATGTTACTTATTTGCAATAAAACTTTATAGAAAAGAAAAAGAAATTAAAAATGTGATTAAAATAAATTAGTGTTTCTACAACTTTCAGATTTGACAACACTGCACAAAATAGCATTTGCTGTCTACAGAGGAATATCTAAAGATGAGTCAAGGTAATGAAAAGTAATAAAACAATTCTATTTTTTGGACCTATCTTATGTGCTCAGCATTTTCTTGAGTGTTTTATTATTTCTGTAATTTTTAATATGTTTGAAACTATGGACAACAGACGAATTTTGTCACCAATGATTGAACAATTGATAATAGATTTTCAATAGGATTCAGAATATATTTGGTTAAGATTGCTTAAAAATAGATATTGAAACAAGTAATAGCATTCTCAGGCATAGCATGTATAAGATAGAAAATGAAATAAATTGGCTCTTGAGTCACATAGGTGTTTAATTGCACAGAAATGATACCAGAAAGGTGTTCATCAGGTAGAAAATGGCAGAAATTCTGAAACAGTGTTTTTGAGATAATTTACATATAATAACAACAATGTATCACCTTTATTAATATTCATTTATACTCATTCTGAAGGTTTGTTTTGTTTTAACTGCCACACTCTTAGGTAGCCATGACATTGACTAATCTATAGTTACTAGTCAGATGCAGAGAACTATCTGGGAAAGTCTCTAATTTTGAAAAGGAAATATATTTATAATTACAGCCTTCTTACTACATAACCAACAATGCTTGTTTTCAAGCTGAAACATGTATTTATTGAGTCTTCTGACAGACACAGCCATATCCAATGGTGTTTGCTTATAAAAAAAAGTATTCAAACAATTCAATAGCTGGAAGACTTCAAATTTTATAAATAGAAGGGCCATCTATTTCTAATAGACACCTTACTATGTGTGCAATATTCAAGTTCCCCTACTAACTACACACTTCATGGAGGCACAACCACAGTAGCTGCTCTAACATACCTTTGGGGCACTCTTAAATATGTAGTAACTAGAGGCCCAGTGCACAAAATTCGTGCAGGGGGGGGTGTGTCCCTCAGCCCAACCTGCACCCTCTCCAATCTGGGACCCCTTGAGGGATGTCTGACTGCCCGTTTAGGCCTGATCCTGGTGTGATCGGGCCTAAACGGGCAGTCACACATCCCTCTCACAATCCAGGACTGCTGGCTCCCAACCGCTTGCCTGCCTGCATGCCTGATTGCCCCTAACTGCTTCTGTCTGCCAGCCTGATCACCCCCTAACAACTCCCCTGCCAGCCTGATTGACACCTAACTGCCTTCCTGCTGGCCTGGTTGTCCCTAATTGCCCTCCCCTGCAGGCCTGGTCCTTCCCAACTTCCCTTCCTTGCAGGCCAGGTCCCCCCCAACTGCCCTCCCCTGCTGGCCATCTTGTGTCCACACGGGGGTGGTCATCTTTGACCGCATGGGGGTGGCCATCTTGTGTGTTGGAGTGATGGTCAATTTGCATATTACCTCTTTATTATATAAGATGCTGCCTTGATGATGCTAGCCATTTTTATTTGTCCTTTAAGATATATCCTGTGATAAAGGGAAAATCAGCATAAGAATCTATATCTGACAGCTAGAAAAGGAGGGGGAAACAAAAGATGACCACTTAAGTTTTGTGTGTTTTTTTTTTTTTCATTTAAAATAAATAAATGTGTTATAAATAGATTAAGAACACTACCACTGGGAAGAAAAGAAAAAAAGAGTCACATTTTTTACTTTCATGAGGTTCTGACAATGTTATTCTTTTTCAATGAAATCCTAAGGAAAGTTTGGGTTTGCTCATTTACTTATTTTCACTTGGAAGTGAACAATTCCTTGAAGCAACTTTATCAGAACTGAGAACACTTATACAACCTTTCCTAATTACACATGCTCTATTGTGTTTGTTGAGTAAGAACAGTATTTATGAATGGTGATGCCCAAAATATCTGTCCACATCCTAATTCCCAGTACCTGCAAATGAGAGGAGATTGTCCTGGATTATCCAGATGAACCCTAAATCAAAGCACAAGTGTCCTTATTATAAGGAGATCTGACACATGGAAGAGAAGGCTGTGAAGACAGTCAGAGATTGGAGTCATGTGGCCCTAAACCAAGGAAACCAGCAGCCACCAGACCTTAGAAGAGGCAAGGAACAAATTGTTCCCTCAACCCTCTGAAAGGGGTGCAGCACTGTGACACCTTGAATTTGGCCTTCCACCTCTAAAATTAAGAGAGAATAAATTTCTGTCATTTTAAGCCAACGGTTTTTTGGCAGCCCTAGGAAAGTCATACAAAAGTCACAGGAAAGTGCTATAATTTCTACATTAGCAAAAATAGTTGTGAAAATGTTCCAGTGATCGAATGACTTGCAAGCCAATATTCAGCCATGTGGTTTCTAATGTAAATACAAACACTGGGATTCTTGAAGACACAATTATGGTCACTTTACACAAGGTAGAGGACACAGATGAATCATTTTTATACTTTAACATATGGTCTTATATCCATGCTCAGAATTGGGATATGTGCTATGCCATCATTCACATCCCTTCCCATAGAACAAAACATTTCCTTCAGATTGTACAGCCTGCTTGGGAGAGTCAGTTGTCAATATGTTTTCTCAGCTTGTAAAATAATTAATGTGACTTGTAGAGAAATATCCTACATGAACCAGATGGGAATATCTTTCCTGCTCATTTCAGTTCTCGGGGAAGTGCAAACCTTCTGTTCAGGTTGGTTTGTTACCTTGTAGGAATTCCACTGGGTTGAACCATTCTAATTCATATTAGATGTAACAACTGAGGGATTTTTTTATTATTAGCTCTAAGAGAAAGTATAGCATGTATTAAGCAAAACCTGCAGTTAGTTTTCTAAGGAAAATACCATATTTCTCAGAGTTTTGAAGACACTAAAAGAACACACACACACACACACACACACACACATACACACACACACATACACGCCTCATAACCCCCTAAAATACTCCAGTCATTGGATGCACACTTACACTCTAGCTTCTGTCACTCGGCCACTTGCTGTTTACTTTACTGTGGACCTTGTGCATGCCATTTTTTCAGTTCTAAGGGGATGATAATACTCATTAGCATATTATGTAATTTACAGGGAAAGTTAATTCATGTCACTTGTTACTTATAATCCCAATAATAATTTAATTTCTTAATTTGTTGGTTGCTTCCCAACACTGAGTATGACATATAGGCATGAAGATCTCTGTATTTTTTTTTTTTTTGGCACAATGCGTAGTGAATCTCAGGCACTTTAGGGCAGCTCCTGGCTTAATATGTTTAATAATAGATTTCTGTGAAATGTCTGAAAGAACAGTCAACTTTATATGATTGTCTAACTGATCAGACTGTCACAATTATATCTGTGTTCAATATAAGTCATTGTCGATATGTCTACTAGTTGATGCAATTGAATCAAATTGCACTACACATATGAATTTTATAAAGGCAACAGTTAGTAAGGCCCTGTCCTAAAAATATATTGTAGTTAAGAAGCTACTTTCCTTTAATATTCAGCAGAGTAAAATATGTTCAATAATGAAATGTAAACTATAATAAACTATAAACTATAGTGTAAACTATAATAACAACTACTAGGAACATGAGATTATATAACTTCAGTGTAAGGAAGTTATGTTCTTTATTTGTATTTAGCAAGAAAATTACATGAAGTTTTGTGAAAAATACCATGACAGTACAGCTTTTAATGCACATGCCAATACCATTAAGCTATGTAACTCTTCACAGAATATATTCTGATTTTTCTTTGTATTTGACCATGGGTGTTTGTTTGTTTGTTTGTTTGTTCAATAATAGACAGGAAGATACAGTATTATCAAACTTTTGAAAATCTATGCCACCTACAGCTGCTGATGTAGATTGTATTCATTTGATTTTAAAACATGACACAGTTTGCAATTAATGAAAAGCATGGGGTTCTGTATGGGCTCATGTGTTGGCAGACCCTTGAAAAATTATCTTACAATAATGTGTCGATTAAGAGCTCATCATAAAAAATGTTAACACCAAATGTAACCACAAAAGATGCCTTAGTTCTTACATTACCTTTACATTTGTTTTGTTACTAAATTTTCAGAAAAACAACTACTTTTTAGTCCTAACTGGTTTGGCTCAGTGGATAGAGCGTTGGCCTGAGGACTGAAGGGTCCCAGGTTAGATTCCGGTCAAGGGCATGAACCTTGGTTGCAGGCACATCCCCAGTAGGGGTTGTGCAGGAGGCTGCTGATCAATGTTTCTCTCTCATGGATGTTTCTAACTCTCTATCCCTCTCCCTTCCTCTCTGTAAAATATCAATAAAATATATTTTAAAAACCAACTATTTTTTAATAACTTATTGAAAAATAAATTGTAATGGCAATTGAATATTTAAGCAGGAAAAAACGGGGGGAGATGTGTTGAAAGAACTGACTCTTGTTTGTACTTGTGTTGAGTGATTGGGAAGACACTTCTTATACACTTTTTCCCAAACTGTCCAGAACAAATAATATGGAATCACAATTATGTTCAAACAGTACTCTATTGGTATTTGGTGAGGAATGTCTTCCAGATGTAATCTCATTTGGTATAGTGGGCTAAGTAATTATGTGGGTCTTCTCCTTTAAGACACTAATCCCAACTATCTGGGCCCCACCCTCACAACCAAGTCACCTGAAAGGTCCCACTTTCCACCACCATAACCTTAGGGGAAAGGTCTTCAACATATGAGTTTTGGGAACCCAAACACTCAAACCATTGCAGGCACTAATACCCTCACAAGGGCTGTACCTTTTTGACCTAATTACCTTCCAAAACTCTACCTCCAAATATCATCACATTGGGGTATTAAGGTTTCATATAATAAACACTATTATAAGAAATTACATTTCTGATGAAGTATTCATTATCCAATTAGGAACATAAATGATCCCACAAGTCTGATATGATAAGTGTGTAAGAGAGTGTATGTGCTGTGATTGTGACCATAAGTCAAAAAGAAGGGATAAACCAACAAACATCCCAGAGACATGCAACATGAATTTTACTGATTTTACTTCAGATTGATTTTTTCCTGTCCTCTTCACAGTTCAAGTATTTCATTGGAAATGCTACTTTGCAAGTAGCATTTTACTGGAAATAAACACTTGCTAGGAAATGGCCATTGGGGCTGACTTAGGCTTCAAAGGAGACTACACTTGAGAACTAATCTATGCAAATACCAATCTTTGTTCATTCTATATAAGACAAGCATTGTGCAAAGATCCCGAGAGGTGAGAATATGCTGTTCCACAATCTGCCATTAGCATTTTAATTTTAATACACCTTTTATAGAGAGCTGTCTATGAATGAAATAAAATATTTCAATGGCATAAACACAAATACAATGAAAGGACATTAAGAATTAATCCAGTATTAATTAATCCAGTATTAGGAAAAACACAATGATATTACTGTAAATATAAGGAACAGAGCATTCTCCCACCAACAGATTTGAAGAAAATATTAATTAGAGCAAGACCAAGTAGGAAGAATTATTTTAATACTTATACTGTATTTTAACTCTAATTATTCTGCCAATTGGTCAGCACGGTGGTATACTTAGCAAAGAAGACTGGAAATTGGAACTGACAACCCACTTGTGACATAAAATTAAAGTCACAATTGTGTGTGTTTTTTTAAAAAAGACATAACCCTTTTATCTATTTGGCAAGCTTTGTGCTAGAAGGAAGAGATGTTGAGCATTATAAGCTATATATAATGTAATAGCTACTGGATCTTTTAAAAACTTAGTAAAACAAATAACCTGCTCATGGTTGTAAGAGGATACTTTAAATACAGGCATTGTATATGGAAAGACATAGAATAATGTCTTTCAAGTAATGGTGCATTATCCAGTAATGGTGAGAATTTAGGGTATTTGTAGTATGGGATACATAGGGAAAATAAAAGGTTGTCATGCCATAAACTTAGCCTAAAGTATAACCTAAGTTGCAATAATATTTACTTCACAAGGTCATTGCATTGTAGGACTTCAAATAAGATAAGCCCCCTAAAATCTTAAGCATGGAGCACATCCCTCAGTCCACTTCCGTTCTCCCCACAGCTGTGATGAGCAGTTCCTTGGGCTCTTAGATCCAAGCAGAAAATCTATTCTAAGCACCAAATGCACTTCCATCTTCTTCCTCAGGGAAAGCCCCTACTCTGAACACTTTGCTTCCCAGCAGTTCATGGGGAAGCGTGGGTGAGTTCATGCCCCCAAACTACGGTGCCAGAGCACAGAATAGCAAACTGGATAATGCACCATTCAATTGGTTTTCTCCTTTCCCTCACTCCATCTCCCTCTCCCAAGCTCTCTTCCCCTGAGATCTCCTCTCCAATAAACTACCTGTACCCGGTCCTTGTCTTAGCCTCTGTCTAAGGGAAACTCAGATGAACATATAGACACAGGACATGTACACAAATAATAGGCTCCCTTTTTTGCTTGTTTTAATGCTTTTAAGCTCTCTCGATTGCCTACCAAAGTATGTGTGATTTTTCCTTTCTGGTAATTAAGGTAATCCTAAGAAATGGCCACTACATTTTTTGTAGAACACTTTAGGATCTGCTATTTCCCCATGGGAAAATGACTCAGCTACTGATGGCTCCTTTAATGCATTTCCTGGCCAGCACAGTTATACTTTTCTACATCATCTTTCAACTGCTTATAATGCTCTTATTCTCATGATAGCACTTCCAGATTTTAAAGAATTGCTACAATTCTCATCAAATACCTTCACAAAGCCTTTCAGATCCCTTCCTACCAAATTTTCCATTTTCTTTGGGGTTCAGTTGACCCCCAGAGTACTTTATTTGTGCCCCCTTATTTGCATTTCGGTTCAATAATAAAGTAGGATGTATCTGTTTCCTAAACTCTACTACTAGTAAATTCTAGGCTGCACAGGCACAAGGATAAATGTTCATTTTTTTAATCTCTCCCATGGTCGGACACCCTAACAGAGTGTGTGTGTGCTCTGTAGATGTGTATATGTACTCATAGATATAATTTATGTGCATTAACTGAAAACTAAGCTAACTGTAGAAAAAAATTAAAAACCAATAAACAGTCCAGCCAGTGTTGCTCAGTTGTTGATCATCCACCTCTGAACCAGGAGGTCATGGTTCAATTCCAAGTTAGGACACATGCCCTGGTTGCAGGCTCTATCCCCATTAGGGGGCATGCAGCAGGCAGCCGATCAATGCTTCTCTCTCATCAATGTTTCTATATCTCTCTCCCTCTCCCTGCCTCTCTGAAATCAAGAAGAATATTTTCAAATAATAAACAAAAGAAAAATATATTTCCCTAAATCTCAGTGGCCAGAGAAAACTCCTATTAATAATTTTGCTGTCCTATAGCTTTAAATTATTTAATTAATGACATTATTTTATTCCCAGATATAAAATTTAATAATACCCATTTTATTAACATCACTTTTCATATTGTACATACACTTTATGACAATAATAAACACATTAATATTTGGTGAATTATAGACATGTAAATATTGAAAAAACTATTTTTATATAGATATGAAATGCACATTCACCTACATGGATTTTATATTTAAACCTCATTTTTTATAGTCAGCATATCATTGTGTTGCTTTATTTTCTAATATTTTTACTTCTGCCTGAAATTAGGTGTTTAAACCATTTCTTAGTAACTGAGTTATTGATATATTTATATATAAGTATGCCAATCTACTTATGTGTTATTTTCCCAAATATCATGGTGTCAGTCTATATTTTCCAGAATGGAAAGTAAAGTTTATTTCTTCATATGAAGTTGAGGCCCTAGATCTCTACAGATATTGCTTTCATCATGATTGTTCTAAAAGAAACCTAAGAACAGAAACACATTAATAAAAGTAAGTCAAGGTATAGACATTGTAAATAAAAAAAATGAATTCTCACAACACAGCTTTATTAAATTGACTCAAGACTCTAGGGAATGAAAATGGAAGACAAAGAAAGTGAAAGTTGTAGAAAAGATGTCAAGGATACAAAATTGTATCATGGAATGCCTCCCTTAATGTAATTATAAGAAATGAAACATTTCTTGAAAATGGGAAGCACACAATTAAGTGACTGTAGTATTTCAGTAATCCAAAGAAACATTTTCAGGAGGTATTTAATTTTTTAAGTGGGCATCAAACCAAATACAATCTGAAAATGAATAATAACCCCAATGAGCTCAAATAGGAAACTTTACAACCATTTTCTAATAGTTAGGGTGGCCTGCCCTGGGCCCTGACAATCCAAACAACTAGCTACTTTAAGTGATAAACCTCAATAGATGTTTCAATACAAATCATATATATATATATATATATATATATATATATATATATATATATATGATTTTTTACAGAGAGGAAGGGGGAGAGAGAGAGAGTCAGAAACATTGATGAGAGAGAAACATCGATCAGCCGCCTCCTGCACATCCCCCACTGGGGATGTGCCCGCAACCCAGGTACATGCCCTTGACCGGAATCGAACCTGGGACCCTTCAGTCCGCAGGCCGACGCTCTATCCACTGAGCAAAACCGGTTTCGGCTCAATACAAATCTTGAATTGATGGAAGATTGTAGGAAAGAGCCTCAAAATGATCTATCTTAAACCCCAGTGCCAGATATCATGGGGTAAAATGCATAGAGTTTCTAGAATGTATGGTCCCAAAATGTCAATACAGATTCAAGTTGTCCTTCAATATTAAAGGCAGTGGCCGGAGAGTAGCCACATGGATTATCAGGGAATACAACATGCATGTGTCCTTCTATAAACTGTTCAGTATCAAGTATAGAGAAAAATGGAGCAATCGGGATCATGTTTTTCATATTATACTAGGAGTCTATACTTTTAATCACATGAAATCCTATGGTAGAGTTTAGCAATATAAAAGTGACCCAATTAAAATAACTTAGCTTGCTATTTTATACCACCTTAATAAAGTGGGTTTTTTATTGTTTGTTTTGTGTGTCTTTTATACAAAACAACTAGCAAGATATTCTTCATAGTATTTTAATATCAGGCGTATGTTCTATACACTAATTACTGTGCACTTTTGAAGAAAAACAGTAGGGAAAGCCTCTGGGCTCGCTCTGTGGGATATTTGTGTGTTATCCCTCCAAACCCAGGAGAACACATGCAAAAAGAAAGCCACTTTCCCTCAAAAGTCTAAATCAGGCTTTTTCTAAACTGCCCACTTCACGCTCTATCTGGCTTGAATTTTAATCTTGTCTTCCAAGAAACAAGAAGAGGATCATAGTTCTGGGCTATTTTAAAAATAGTAGCCACATAGGAACTACAAGATGCTACAGAAAAGTGCTACCCTTAAGAAGAGCTTTTTTTTCCCCTCTTCTGAAAATATTTTCTTATTACATCTGCAAAATATTGTGTCTGTGATGATTTAAATTTGCCTGTAGCCCATATCAAAGTTCAGTGTGGATAAGAGAAAATTTTGAATTCATGCTCATGGTTTGAATGTGAGGCCACCTATGATCAGTGAGATCAATCAAGTTAGATTAAATGGTCTTGAATGGTCACTGAAAATTTTAGCTGTGCCTCTTACATTCACTCATCTCTTCTTATAACAATTAATGATATTTTTTACCCTCAAAAGTTTATAAGTCTAAGTGGAGTTTATAGTTCTATTCTGTGTGATAAACAAAACAGGATTTACTATTAGGCAACATAAACAAAATATGCACTTCTCCATTTGCATTTGTGCTTATATTTCTAATTGTTTAAATTTTTTATTGATTAAGTTATTACATATGTGTCCTTATCCCCACGTTACCCCCAATTTCCCCCACTCATGCCCTCACTCCCCTGTTGTCTGTGTCCATTGGTTAAGCCTATATGCTTGCATATAAGTCCTTTGGTTGATCTCTCCCTCTTACCCCCACCCTCCCCTACCTTCCCTCTAACTTTTGATGGTCTGATGGAAGCTTCTCTGTCTCTGGATCTGTTTTTGTTCATCAGTTTATGTTATTTCTAATTTTTTTCAACAGTAAATAATCAATCCATGTTTTTTGTAGGATTTGAATAAAATATGCCATTGCTACTATGAAAACATTACGATTTTATTTACAAAAGGAAGTAAATTTTCTATATAAAATTCAATAATTTTCCTTGAGATAGAGTGAATTTAACTGACACACTGAAGGATATTGAAATTAGTAATTGAAACTGATAAGTAGATGAAATAAATAGTAACTTGTCTTTGCTCTATATTGTCTCAAATCCTGTCTTAGTTACTTGGAGATATTGCTTTTATATGTAAGAGGTTTGTTTGACAGTGTTATTAAGTCACTCCAGAGCTGGATATCCTTAACTAAAATGATATTTCACAGTGAAGCAAGATATTTTAAAAAGCTTCAAATAATGTTTCATAACTATTGCATGCTCACGATGCAGAGCAGCTAAGGCTTGTGTTTTATATAGTACAAGAAATGCCTGATGTTCAAGCTGGATTCAGAAAAGGTAGACACACTGAAAGTGAATTCTGAGCATTAGCTGAATACTGGAGGGCTCCAAAGAATTTCAGAAGGAGAGTCTATGTTTCTAGAATACAGCTTGTGACTGCATGTATCATGCAAATCTATGGGTTACTCTGGAAGAAATAGGCAAGTCCTGATGAGTAGTCTGTGCTATGAACAGGAAGCCACTATCAAGACACAATAAGGAGAGATAAAAATTTCCAATAGGCAATGGTGTCAGACAAGGGTGCATTTTATCTCCCTGTTTGTTTAATCTGTACACAGACATATCATATGAAAAACTGGGGTAAACTCAGAGAAAGTAAAAATAAAAATGAGTGAAATAAATATTAACAACAAGATATCCAGATGACACCATCTTCCTGGTAGAAAGTAGCAATGATTTGAAATGACTTCTGATATGAGTGAAAGAAGAAAGCAGCAAAGCAGGATGCATTTGAACACCAAGAGGTAAAACATTATGACTACAGAAGACATAACTTCCACATACACAATGAAGACATTGAAATTGTTAAAGATGTTGCTTACCTCGGTTCAACATCAATCCAAATGGAGACTGCAACCAGGAAATCAGAAAAGGCTGAGACTGAGGGCAACGATAGAAGAATTAGGAAAGATCTCCAAGAGCAGAGATGTGTCATTAGGGACCAAGGCTAAGATCATCCACACCCTAATATTCCTAATTACATTTGACCCTGGACCAACACAGATGAAACTGCCTGGATCCACTTATACATAGATTTTGTTTTTCAATAAATAGCGGGCCCTTTGTATCTGTGGGTTTTGTATCCATAGATTCAACCAACCACAAATTGAAAACAGCATTTTCACATTCCCAGCCCTGCTTTCCAAATTGTAGATTCCCAACCATGGATTGAAAATAACTGTTTTCAATCTGCAGTCAGTTGAAACCATAGATGAGAAGGACTGAAAGTAGAGTCAAAAGTTATACATGGATGTTCATCTGTGCAGGGTTCAGCACCATTAACCCCCATTGTTCATGAGTCAGTTGTGCTAAGTACAGATGTACAAGTTGGACAGTGAAGAAGGCTGATAGAAAAAAAAGTTAATTTATTTGAACTGTGATACTGAAAAAGAGCTCGACCATTACCTAGAACTGTCAGAAAAGACAAACAAGTGGTCCCTAGAGAAAATTAATTCTGAAACAACCCTGGAGGCAAAATGACAAAACTGAAGCTGACCTAATTTGGGCAATCATGAGAAGGCAGGGTTCTTTGAAAAAGACAATAATGTTGGGGGAAATAGAAGACAGCAGGAAAAGAGGAAGACCCAATATGAGATGGATTGACTCTGTAAAAGAAGCTTAGGCATGACTATATAAGAGCTGCCAAGGCTGTTGAGGACAAGACACTGTGGACATCAGTCATGCATACGTCACCAGGACTCAATGACATGTAACACACACAGCTATTGCATAAGATTTGAGTAATTGGAAAGTGATACAAATGGAAACCAAAAGCATTTACAGTTCTTGTTAGTCATTAAATAGCAATAAACAGAATAATACAGGTAAAGGGTTAACTTTTTTGCAACTTCTAGACTAAGAATTGTGTCTATAGTCATTTTTTTTTCCTGAACCTGAAACTAGAAACTACAGATGTACTGTCCCAGATTTGCTTAAACTTTTCCTTTTTCTTGTAAAATTCAAATATATAGACAGTACTGTCTGGACTTGCTTATCCTCAGGTCATCCACTTGCCAGAACTGATAATGAAACATTTTTCCTCCTTTGTACATCACAATTCTATTTCTTTGTTCCATTTTTTTATTATTATTTCTGACCAATATGAGTGCCTGTAACATATAAAACCTCTGCCACCGACTTTCCAAACTATTTCTGTTCCTAGCAGTGAATAGACTTTCTCTTTGTTGCACTTTTGTGGTCTTTATTTCAGGACCCTTCTCCCTCATATAAGTCCTAAATTGATTCAGTTTTACAGAGTAGACGAGGAAAGCAAGCTGAGTGAACATATTCTGAATTCTTATTTTCTTAGTTTAAAAATAATCTTCAACAGGTACTCACTTTTGGCCTGTTAGCAAGATATTTCAACATTCTAAGCCCCAGATTTCTCACTGGTAAAATAGTACTTATATTATGGGTTATCAAAGAACCAATTAGAAAGGTTATAAGTCAATTAGACTCATCTCTGGGACAAGTTGACCACTCCAACCAGAAAACTATTATCATCTGTAATCTTTAAGAATGAAACCTAGTATTTTATAATTATTATATAAAGGAAGTGGATTTTCTAATGTTAAAATAATATCTGGAACTTTTTAAAAATCATTTTTTATTACTTTTTTCCCCTTTATTGAATAAGATATTACAAATGTGTCCTTATCCCCACAATGTCCCCTCATCCCTCCAATCCTGCCCTCACCCCCTGTTGTCCACATCCATCACTTATGCTTATATGCATGCATACAAGTCCTTTATCATTAAATGCATTTACATTTTACATAGGAACAGGAAGATTGACAGGCACAATTGTGGAGATCTGACATAGGCATAAAGGTAAAATAGCTATTGTGTTTCCTTTGGATCATATTCACCCAAACATACCCTGTGAGTGGATAGAGAGATTATAAATATACTAAAGGCCTGGTGCACAAAAATTTGTGCACTGGGGGGTGAGGGGGCCCCTCAGCCTGGCCTGTGCCCTCTCGCAATCTGGGACCCCTCAGGGGATGACCACCTGCTGGCTTAGGCCCGCTCCCCGGGGGATCAGGCATAAGCTGGCAGTCAGACATCCCTCTGGCAGCCCAGAAGCCCTCGAGGGATGTCCACTTGTCAGCAGGGAGCAGACCTAAGCTTCAGTCGGACATCCTTAGAGCTGCTGAGAAGCCGGGAGAGGCTCCTGCTACCACCACTCTGCTGGCAGCCACCAGCTTGGCTTGTGGCTGAGCAGAGCTCCCCCTGTGGGAAAGCACTGACCACCAGGGGGCAGCTCCTGCATTGAGCATCTGCCCCCTGGTGGTCAGTGTGTGTCATGGTGACCAGTCATTCCCAGTCGTTCTGCTGTTAGGGTCAGTTTGCATATTACCCTTTTATTATATAGGATAGAGTCCTAGTGCACGGGTTGGGGCCAGATGGTTTGCCCTGAAAGGTGTCCCGGATCAGGGTTGGGGTCCTGCTGGGGTACCTGGCCAGCCTGGGTGAGGGGCTGAGGGCCATTTCAGGCTGGCCACAGCCCCTTCAGGATGGGGGGGTCCTGCTGGGGTTCCTGGACAGCCTGGGTGAGGAGCTGAGGGTCGTTTTCAGACTGGCCATGCCCCCCGGCGACCCAAGCTCCCAGCCTCTCTTTTTAATCTTTTTTTTTCAGTGCCTCCTTGAGTGGAGGCCAGACGGGCTGGAAGCAGGTATCTGGGATTTATTTATCTTCTATAATTGAAACTTTGTAGCCTTGAGCAGAGCCCAGGGCTGGCCAGGGCAGGTGGGAAGCTTGGCTTCCTCCATCACCGAGGGCAACCCAAGCCTCCTGCTCACTCCAGCTCGGTGGCCACCACCATCTTAGTTGGGTTAATTTGCATACTTGCTCCTGATTGGCTGGTGGGCATGGCTTGTGGGTGTAGCAGAGTGATGGTTAATTTGCATGTTTCTCTTTTATTAGTGTAGATGCTGTTTTATATTTCACTGCTCATAAGGCACCTATTGCACTAATGATTAAAATAGACTTCCAGCAATAAGCAAGTTCACTTCACTATTTACATGTAAGATTTAAAAATTCTTGTTTTTGAAGCATCATAATATTGAAATGAAATGAGAAAACTACGAAGTATCCAGTAAAATACAATGTTTATAAATAACACACCAAACATTTTCATGGATATTGCATATTTTAAAAATGCCAATGTCTAATTCGACCTCTTTATTTATTTGTTAATATTGCAAGTATTGCCAATATCGCTCCTTCTCACTCACTGATGGTCCCCCCTGTCTATTGCTCAAACTACAACTTGTGCAGTCATACTGGGCTCCTGTCATTCTCAAAAACACCATATCCAGATTAGATAATGCCTGCAAATTCTCCTATTTTCACTCAGAGCAAAGCCATAATCTAGGCAAAGCTGAGTTTATGCATGATCTGCCCCCAAATCCATATATCTCTCACTTCGGCTCCCTGCCCATTTACTCTGCTCCAGCTACCCCACTCATCCTGATTGTGCCTGCAACATACATTTCCTCATTTCAAGGTTTGGTGTTTAACATATCTGTTTGATTCATCTTCTATCAGGTATCTCCATGACTCCATACCTCCTGTGAGTCTCTCTTTGCTCAAATATTACCTATTCAACAAGGTCTTCCTGGTTAGCAATTAAAATCTCAATCTGCTTTCAAGATTCCCAATACCCTCTAGGCTTTATTTTTTTCTGGTCACTTAACAGCATCCAATTTTAGTTTTAAAAATATTTGTTTATCATATATCTATTGGAACATAAATTTTAAAAGAATGGAATTTTTTCATTCTATTGGCTGTTAGGTACTCTGTACCTGGAAAAGTTGAAGCTCAGTAAATAGTTGTTCAATGAAGAGATAACTATAATTATTTGAAGACAGGAGGATACAGGTATATATATAAGAATAGCGATTATTCCTTTCTGAGAGCCCAGGAAGAAATGGTGACCTATAAAGTTGACAATTTTAACTGAGACATACAAATATTTCCTACAGGAGTAAGAATATAAGAGTAATTAAGTTCTCTCTGTCTCTCACTATTTGGCATGGCAAGTTCTAAAGTATGGTTTCATTTAAATTAGATAAGATAGATATCTAGTATTAACTATCACTTATTTCAATAAAAAATGTCTTAATCATTCACTTTAAGGTATCCCAGTACAAAAATCACCAGTGGATTTTCTGACATTTCATACTCAATAATTTTTAAGGTGATAGTATTTTTATAGGCTTTATAAATCACAAAACACAGTTCCAGGAGCATTAAATGATGTGTGTGCTTTCTCTATATCCAACTTTTCTTTCTCTTGAACGGAAGGAAAATCATAACAAATTGTCTCTTCCTCTCTGCTCTCCCTGTCCCTTCCTCCCTCTCTCCCTCCTTCCATCTCTCCTTCTTCTTCCTTTTTTCCTTCCTTCCTCCCTTTCTCCATCCCTTTCTTCTCTGATCTAAAAATATTCATTTGAAAACTACTGTTTTTCAAAAGTACAAAAAAAAGGTTAAATAATTTTTTTTATTGTTTTATTGCTTAAAGTATTACAAAGGGTATTACATATGTGTCCTTCCCCCCCCCCCCCCCCGCCCTTGACAATCCCCTGGCCTCCCCTACCCCCCAGTGTCTTATGTCCATTGGTTATGCTTATATGCATGCATACAAGTCCTTCAGTTGATCTCTTACCCACCTGCCTCCTGCCCCCCCAACTCTCCCCGGCCTTCCCGCTGCAGTTTGACAATCAGTTTGAGGCAGCTCTGCCACTGTATCTATTATTGTTCATAAGTTTATAATGGTCTTGAATGAGTGAGATCACACGAATGAGTGAGATCACACGGTATTTTTCCTTCATTGACTGGCTTATTTCACTTAGCATAATGCTGTCCAGTTCCATCCATGCCATTGCAAATGGTAAGAGTTCCTTCTTTTTTATAGCAGCATAGTATTCCATCGTGTAGATGTACCACAGTTTTCTAATCCATTCATCTACTGATGGGCACTTAGGCTGTTTCCAGATCTTAGCTATGGTGAATTGTGCTGCTATGAACATATATAAGGTTAAATAATTTAATGGTAATCTCAACCTCCACACACTTTTCTTGATCTGGATATACAAGTGTTTTAAAACTGTAATAGTTTGGGTGAAGCTAGGAAACTGTTTAGCAGTGAATAGATGGGGTTCTCCGTTTACAACCAATCAAAACCTAAATTAGACTTTTAAATAATTAGAATGAAATTTCATCACCATGACTCAAGATGATATGATATTATGTCTATTCTTCAAAACTGTGAGACCAAGTGTGAGCAAAGAGGTGGCGTGTTCACCTCAAACTCATAGAGAAAGGTGAACTCAAACTATACCACTGGGAGCACACCACAAAGCATCCTGTACCTAAATCGCCCTATGTCCTTTTCATAATTTTCATTGTTTTGACAATAATAATGAATATTTTTATTGTTATAAGGGGAATGTATAACAATTGATAATCCAGTATGTGCATATGACTTCAAGATGGGTCTTTGTGTGCATATTTATTTATAAAGCATGCATTTTCAACACTTTACTATAAAACGAATTAGATACTAGAGAGAAAAAAATATAGATTTTATATGTCTATCCTTCAGCATTTTATGTCCAAATTAATAGCTAATAACAGACTCCCAATTTCTAAGGCCCTTTGGAAAAGAAGATTTAGTTTTTACATATTTGGATGAAGATATATGGTGCTTTTATATTATGCAAGCCACCAGAATTATAAACAGTGGACTCAAAAAACAATACCTAAACAATTATATAAATTATTAAGAAAAATAAATAAACACGTTTTCTTGAAAGATGACCATACTTTCCTATAATTCACTCACAAGCATGTCTCTTTTATATGACTGCATGTAACACTTCAAGTCTCCATTGACTTGTTAGAAGTAAAAGGGAACTTTTGTATTTCTGCTGGGTAGATGAAATAATTCCTTTCAGAATAAAGCATCATAAAATGAAGATAATAAAATTATTAGAAATTTTACTAATAAAGTAAAGCAATAAAGCTGTGAAAGGCTGGTTCACTTTCCTCAAAAATCATAACTTTACACCTAAACTTGCATAAAATTTGCACTGTTTTCCTTGCATCACTAAAATTATATGTATTTATATATAGTTTATTTTTTTCCTCCTGGGGATAACATTGTAATGCCAACTCTGAAAGCATTTTATCAGTGTTTCACCTGCTGCACCACAACACTTATCAGTGATCCAAAAATGAATAGCATAAACCTTTAGAATAGCTGTCAGTAGAGACCTAAACAAAGTCACCATTGTCCTACTCAATCATTTTAGCCATTAGCAGATATGTTCTTTGAACAAATTTATTGGTATTATGTATAAAAATAAGCATCCCTCAGTCCAGCTCAGTTGGGAAGAACATTATTCTGTAAATGAACTTAAAATGAATACTTTAAAAGAAAAAAAAACAGTTTTGTACTAAACTTTCTGAATACAATGTGGAGTGGCTTTCTCAGGTATACTAGTATTAACAGGTATAGAATATTCGCCAGCACCTCCCTTTTTAATAATGTGGGAAAATGGAGGTTGAAATATCAGTTACTATTTTAGTTATACAATTACTAATGGGATTTAGTTATAGTCACGATTACAAAAATATCTATAAGCACCCTGATATTATTAGTGTTTATTTCTCAGTTCACATGAGTTGTAAACACCAATGCATATTTACACATGTATTATTCATGAAGAATTATGAATGGTCCTCTTTTAAATCTCCAGATGGAGATATATATTTGATTCTAAAATTGTAATTGTAGTTGGATTGAAATTGAAGATATTCCATGCTCATATGCAATGTCCTCTCAATCAGAATAGTATTGTATACTTCTGCTCTGTTTTATGAAGATTAAATATCTGCCTGAGTACATTGCAAAATATAAAGTCTTAAAATAGTTTAATATATGTTTGTTTTAGTCAACACACTTAAGTTTGTCTGAAAGCATGCCAGCTTTATCAAAAGCATTTGAGTATGTTCATGTGTACAGCTAGGTAATAAGTGCTATGGAGAAGACACAGATAAGACAGCCCATGACAACCACAGGTTTATAACTTACAAAATCATAGCTAGAATGAAATCAAATACATTAAATACTCTCTCATCTAAATTTGTTTGGAAAGTCATTTAAAATTTTATACTTTTAAGTTTAATTTATTCTCCTATAGGTGCTTGTAACTCAGGAAACCAGCACACTTATTAATCTTGGTTGTTGAAGCTCTTCTTTTATGGACATAGAACAGTGTGGCAAAGACTAATGTGAAAATATGTCTAATATTTTAAATTCTGCATTCCTCAAAGCAATGAAATGCCTTTAGTAAATGTATGGTCACACAGATATGTTATATGCACTTATTCATAAAATATATATGTAAGTGCACAATTTTGTTTAATTTTAGTATTAAAAACATCAAATAGGAAATTCTAATTCATTTATATTGTGACATGTTTATTAGGTGAATAGGATTTCAGACAGAGTTTTTCAGTTTAAGGTTAGAGAAAACTAAAAGAAGGGAAATAATATCTCCCTCAGTGTGATTTTTTTATTGTCTACAGTTTTACATATGTTTCCTTCTTCCTCAATTGAAAGCTCTCTCCCCCCGCCCCACCCCCGCCCAGTCATTCCAACACCCGGCAAGCCCCCATCACCTCAGTGATTGTGTCCATTGGTTATGCTAATATGCATGCATACAAGTCCTTTGGTTGCTCTCTAACCTCCCCCTCTCCCCTACCATTTGTCTCTGGATCTATTCTTATTCATCAAATTATGTTGATCATTATATCCCATATATGAGTGAGATCATGTGATATTTACCTTTCTCTGGCTGGCTTATTTCACTTAGCATAACGCTCTCCAGTTCCATCCATGCTGTTGCAAGTGGTAAAAGTTCCTTCTTTTTTATAGTAGCATAGTATTCCATTGTGTAGATGTACCACAGTTTTTTAATCCACTCATCTGCTGATGGGCACTTAGGCTCTTTCCAAAACTTAGCTATGGTAAATTGTGCTGCTATGAACATAGGGGTGCATATATCCTTTCTGATTGGTGTTTCTGGTTTCTTGGGATATATTCCTAGAAGTGGGAGTTTCCTTCTCAAATTTTTGAGGAAACTCCATACTGTTCTCCACAGTGGCTGCACCAGTCTGCATTCCCACCAGCAGTGCACGAGTGTTCCTTTTTCTCCACATCCTCTCCAGAACTTATTGTTTGTTGATTTGTTGATGATAGCCATTCTGACAGGTGTGAGTTGGTATCTCATTGTTGTTTTGATTTGTATCTCTCAGATGATTAGTGACTTTGAGCATGTTTTCATATGTCTCTGGGCCTTCTGTATATCTTCTTTCAAAAAGTGTCTGTTTAGATCCGTTGCCCATTTTTTGATTGGATGGTTTATCTTCCTTTTGTTAAGTTGTATGAGTTCTCTGTAAATTTTGGAGATTAAACCCTTATCGGTGATAACATTGGCAAATATGTTCTCCCATGCTGTGGGCTTTCTTATTGTTTTGTTGATGGTTTCTTTTGCTGTGCAGGAGCTTTTTATTTTGATGTAGTCCCATTTGTTTATTTTCTTCTTAGTCTCCCTTGCCCTAGGAATCCTGGGTGTGATTTTTAAGGATTAAAGAAACTGGCAAGAAAGAAAGGAAGAAAGAAAGAAAGAAAGAAAGAAAGAAAGAAAGAAAGAAAGAAAGAAAGAAAGAAAGAAAGAAAGAAAGAAAAAGAAAGAGAGGGACAAAGGAAGGAAGAAAGGAAGGAAGGAAGGAAGGAAGGAAGGAAGGAAGGAAGGAAGGAAGGAAGGAAGGAAAGAATTTGAAGTTCCAGTGTTGTCTTTATTCTTTTATGATGGGTCAGTGGGTTTCTATTGCTCCTTCAAGAATCTTACAGCCTAAAAGGAGTTACAGCAGATTTTAATCTCATGTTTATGCCCAGAACGATGAAAAAGGAACTCCAAGTCTCACCTGTCTAAAAAAGCAATGTGCCTTAACAGCTTAGCAGTGCCTAGGAGCATGATGAAGCAATGCTACCTGGTAGTTCCTTTTTCACTGGCCGAGATCTGAGCTGGAGTTCTATGCCCAAATACCCTTGCAGTATTTTTTGGTCTTTGCCCCTAAAATTCCTCTCCAGATGTTAATAGAAAAATGTCTCTACTCTATGTGCAAATATTTTAGAAAGCATCACAATGAGATGGTACTTGTCTCTCTAGAAGATGCACTTGCTATAAAAAGAATTTAACTTTTTACCAGTTTGGAACCATGTGGCCCAATTAGTATATAGCTGGAGGTATTTAGGCTTTTGTATTTAATTTCTGACATTTCAAGAAAGATCATTGGGTTTCTTTTCAGAGAAGGTTCCTGAAAGTTTATAAACAATTGAAGGTCTTTTTCAAGGTCTTCATATATCACTTTAATTGTCTATAATTTTTATGTTGCTTATTATATCTGAGGCTAATTTGCATTACTCTACATTTGTCAACATTAAATTTAATTTGCCACATGTCAGCCTATTTAAGGTGCAAATTCAAAGTGTGTTAAAATGTACTAAATGTAAATTTAAACATCACTACTTAATAATTCTTTCATCCTAATCTCTCAACTGAAGAGGCTAAATGTCTAATTTTTTTAGTTACAACAAGATGAAAATCAGGAAGAAAAAAAACTTTAGGAGAATAGCTTTTACTGAGGAATGTTTATATTTTTTGCTTTTTGTAAGAGAACAACACTAGTTGCTAAAATTTCAGTTTAGGGGCATTATTTTCAAAATATTAGTCTGAGAAGAAATTACAAGAAGTTAATATTTACTAATGCCATTAAAAAGACTGATAAAGTAAAATTGAACAGAGTCATTAGTGCACTATAAAATATCTAGCAAATAAATACTTCATTCATTATAGGGTATTTTTCTCATAGAGTATTATCTAGTTAGTTCAAATAAACTCTTTGGCTGTCATTTGCCTCATTATATATTTTTCTCTATCCATAATTCCTTCTTTGCATTTTCTAATTTATTTATTTCATTATGCTTGCATGCACTTAAAATTTTCCTGTCTTCCTTCTCTTTTTTATTCTCTCTTATGATAGGATTCTATTATTATGTCATGGATAATTATTGAGTTATGAGACAAGAAAGTCTGTAGATATTTCTACATATAATTTTTCTTCAAACTTTCTCTTTCTATTGGGATTTATATTGACAGATAGATAGATGATAGATAGATAGATAGATAGATAGATAGATAGATAGATAGATAGATAAGATAGACACCTTAGTCCCATTTCATCCAGGTATTCACATGTATTTATATAACCTCCTTCAATATACTATTTAATGCCTCTCTCTTTTTTTTAAAATATATTTTATTGATTTTTTACAGAGAGGAAGGGAGAGGGATAGAGAGTTAGAAACATCGACAAGAGAGGAACATCGTTCAGCTGCCTCCTGCACACCCCCCACTTGGGATGTGCCCGCAACCAAGGTACATGCCCTTGACCGGATTTGAACCTGGGACCCTTGAGTTCACAGGCTGATGCTTTATCCACTGAGCCAAACCAGTCAGGGCAACCTCTCTTTTTTTTTTAATGATTATTTCCCCCTTGCCAGTTTTTATTTTTTGTATTTATTTTATTATATTTTTGTCCCTCTCTCAACATTTTTTCTTTTGATGTTAGGAGATGATTTTATTAGTTTGTTGATTATTTTTTCAGAAAATCCATTTATTTATTATTAGTTTCAATGATTTTTTCTCTCATCTTCTTATATTAAGTATGCTAATCATGTATTGAGATAAAACTCAGCTCTCAAAAGAAAAACATATTAAACAAAGGATTACATAGTTCATGAGTTTATAAATTCAATCTGAAAATTCCATTTGAAGTTTAAGATTATATAGTTTTTGTTTTAACTTCCTTAATTTCATAGTAATATATATATATATATATATATATATATATATATATATATATAAATCTTGGTGTTGTTATAAGTAATATAATTACTTATATGTCTTATATTACATATATAATAATAATTGCAAAGTAATAATAAATATATTGAATGCCTTTTAATGCATAACACTTTTTCCTTGTTTTTTGGGTACTCAGAAACTCACAGGGAATTACAATAAAAATACTATATTGTAAAGTAACTTGAGTAAATTGCTTTCTCTGTGTGTGTTATGTACCAACTTAATATATGGTTAGATTCATTTCTTTCAGCTTATTTTTGAACAATAGGGTATTGACTATTTGATTTTGAAACAGTGACTAAAACAAAATCATTTGTTATCACAAGTAAAATCACAATAAATGACAAACATTTGCTAGACCTCATCTATAAAAATCTACTTAGGAAAAGTTCTTTCAAAGATAACAGCCAACCTTAATGGGAACTAATGACATTTCCATTTGTTTTATGGGTATTAAATAATCCAAAGGCATAAAAATATATTGAAAAAAGTATAAAGAAGAAAAGTAAATTATTTTGTGAGATGGGTGATTAATACATCCATGTTATATGAAATATGTTCCAAAGAAGCCATTGTCCAATATTTCTCTTTAGGGTCATATTTGTTGAGTGATATTTCAGATTGCAAAGTGATATTCAGTCATGGATCCCACTGAGTGTACCTGAAACACAGTGCTTCTTCTAGGCAAAGACTTCTCACTTTGGAAGCTAAATGGTGCAATAATGTCACAGACTTGCAGGAGTAGAGAAATCAATCAATGTGTTGGTAATATAGCAGAGGCACCCTGGGGTTTCTCTGACAAGCGAGGAGATCCCAGCCATTTTTCCTGCTGAACCTCTGTAGTACTATTCAAACTTTCCAACAGAAAATCTGGCAAATGCAGCAACAGGAGGCAGAGAAAGAGGAAGAACAAAATAGAAGTCAAATGTTATAAAATAAAAGAAACAATGCAAGTGAACTCTCTGACCTTAAATAAAAAGAAAAGAAATGAACAAAGCATGGTGCTGCACAAAGCCTGGCTGCAAGAAAGGAAAGAAACAATTCGGTTCACTGCTTGTGTAGCTCGATCCATATACCAAATGTAACTGTGGATTCTGTTCAATAAGTTCTTTATTTCACTATGAGTTTGGGTCCAAAATCAACTTCACCAAATACCGTACTAAGTTTCCAAGTCAATTAGATAAACCCAATAACAGTCTTGTCATCTAAATGTCCTACTGTAGTTGAATATTTGGGGTATAGAATAAATCATAAGTTCCAATGAACTCACAAAGAATGAACACTTTTAAGATATTTCACAAAGAAACTGAAGAAAGGAATTGTTAACTCTCAAATTAATTGATTTTTATTTAGCCATTTCTTCCTGATATTATTTGCTTGATTGGGATTGCAACTGATGCTCCAGTATTAGGAGACTTCTCAATCACAAGAATTTCTATTTGGGGGTTGGGGAGCACATGCTCTTCTAGGCCTAATGGAAGCTTCCCAGACCCACAGCCTCAGGAGCCTCCCTTTTACCACTAGAAAGTTTTCCCCTCCTCTACTTGCCTCCTGATCTCTGCCAAAATGCTATAAGAAGCTCAGAATGAACAACCTTTTCTTTTCTCACATGGTTGGTCTTCGTTTATCTCTGCACTGTATTCAGAGAAAGTCGTAAGTACACAGGGTGTCCATACCAGGATGCAGGGACACAGGAACGGGCATCTTAGACGTGTCACCGTGTTCACACAGGCCTTGAATGTGCATCCTCCCAATCTGTCTCTTTGCTGCCATTGATGCTGGTCAGTAGTGTTTCTGAGTGTGGTATTCTATCTTTAGAATGATGTGTTGTTGTTTTTTTAAAAGAAATGACCCAGGTGATTTGATTCATCATGCCACTCAAGGACTCAGTGCTTTTCCTGCTGTGAGATGAGAGGAGAGCTGTGCTGTGACTTCCCTAAGGCGCAGTACCCACATCTCTTTTACTCCAAGTCCCTTACGTTGATTATGATACCTTGACAAAGTCTCCTAAAAAGCAGGTCTCTCTTTATTTTTTCCTTTTCATCTGTTGTTCAACAAAGGATCTATTTCAAAACTGAAGGCTTTGATCGCTAGGTCTATTTTCAATTTTCTCATGGCATATTGACTTAGGCTCTAACTTAGGGAACATATCCTTCACATGTCAAATATATTTTTCAGTTTGAAAAGTCACACAACAATTATTCATAAAAAGTGTCTCCTTCAAAACAGGAAACAGAGCAAGAGTTTCATGCATTAGTATATCTGGACTTTTTTTAATTCTCATCTACTTGCATAGTATCATTATCCACCGAGATACTCATTTCCCTCTCTCTTCATCTTTATACTAGTGTGTTAACATTAATATTGCGAATCACTAAATGGTGGTTCCTTGCACATGTCATCTCGCTTTGTGGCTGTATTTGATGTAACCAGAGTACAAGTGCCTGTCATTGAAACAAACTCTCCCTGCAAAAAAAGTTTGAGTGTAAGGTACAAAGAGAATACACGTGAAGTGGGGACAGGAAGAATCTAAGTTCTACAAAAGTAAAAGTTCTTAAGAAGAATGCGTGACATGGAGAGAAGACTGAGGAAGGCAGTCAGTTTTGTCAGAGGAATAATCTGAGTATGGGAAACTTCTACTCGAAGAAGCAATGAATCAACCAAAGGACGGGTATGCATGCATGTAAGCCTAACCAACGGACACAGACAACAGGGGCGTGAGGGCATGAGTGTTGCGGGGGGGATAGGAGAGTAAGGGGGGGTTAAGGACACATATGTAATACCTTAATCAATAAAGAAATTAAAAGAAGAAGAAGCAATGAATGCGGGCTCCCGAAGTGCAAGTATTACAATCGCATGTGATTCATCAGGGTGATTTTAACTACTCGTGTGTCCATATAAACATTTAGTTTCATGAGACATGGACATGTAGCTGCAGAGTCAGGATTATATTTCTCATTTCTTCCCCAAGTGTCATTCCAATGAAACATCATCACTCAGAGCCCTCTGAGCATGTTTCTTTCCCTTGAAATTTGCAATAGCCTCACCAAATAGTCAACCAAGGGGGAATAAAAAGGAGCAAGCGATAAAAAAAATTGACAAAACTTAGGACCCACACAACCCAATTACCTTTGGCAACAGTTATGGTTGAAAATGCAAATTAGGCAATTGATACCATTGTGAATGCTATATCATTGCAGATATATTTTAGGAACTTTAATTATTAAACCTTTCTATGTCACTGAGAATTATGCATTGAGAATTATGCAGCTATTGGTGGAATCTATATATCTATATATTATGGAGTATTTTTTTTCTCCTAGCATATCCTGATGAGAATCTGTTAGAATGAATAATGCTAGGAGGCAAATATGTCAAAAATAAGTCTCTCCAAAACATCTCTACTTTTAATATTATACATAAAATCTCCCACTATATCATTTTTAATTAACTAAATGAGTCTCATTTCATGGAAAGAACAAAATTTAACCTTATTGTTGACTGTGAAAGTTAAAAATGAATTTACTACAGTGGCATACTTCTTTCCAATAAAAATATTTTTTGTAATTTTATGCATGCATTATATTGTTTTCTTTTGGAGAAGTAGATTTATTGGTTAAAAGATAAGTTAAATTTTTAGTTTTTGAGATATACTGGTAAATTACCAACTGTCCAATACTCCAAAATACTTATATTTTTACTATAATCATTTCAATCAAATTCTGATTATTATTGGATGTTATAATTTACCCATTTTTACTATTTCATTGGCAACATATTTATCTACTTGTTCACTTATTCTTTATGAATGATTATGTCTTCTAATAATTTTCCTGTGATTTTTTTTATCTTTTCTGATTAGTATTTGAGAGATTTTTTAAAATGTTCCAAGAATATGAAACTTATGTCTGCCTCTAATCTTCCTTTCATTATTTTCCATAATACTTTTTCATTTAAATATTTAAATTTGGGTATTATAGACAAAGGAATTGTGTGCCTTTAAAATTTTAATACAGTGAAATCTGTCAATCATTGCATATTGGGGGAGGGTGTTGATGATGCTATTGTTTGTCTTCTTTTGCATTTGATGCCATGTTGGCAAAGTCTGCGTAAATGGAGAATATATTATTATCCTTCCAAGTCTATATTTGCCTATATAATACTATACCAATGTTATGTATGTTTATATAATATTCAGTAGACATTAATGATTAATAACAGAAGTCTCCTTACTTACCTCATTTTTTAGGGCTCAAGTTAACTGCCATTTATCCTTTATTTCAGTGACTTCATGTCAATTATAAAAAGTACTGATTTGACCCCTCTCCTGGGATATATTACCATATATATACCAAATTATTTTTGTCTTGAGGATTGATTTCAATGACTCAACAATGTGGAGCTGTAGCCATCCCTGTACCAACAAATGCAGTTTCCTGTATTGGCAAGCCTCACTTATATTATATAGAGTCAGCAAAGGAGGGTGCCCTTACAAAATCAAAACAACAAAATTGCTAGGCAGAATAAAAACACATGTGGACTACACCAGCCACTTTCTCTATTCCTCACCATTACCCTAGTTTAGCTCTGTATGATTTTTTTTTTTACTTGAAATGTTTTGGCATCTTCCTGAAAGATCTCACTGCCTCCCTTCATTTCCCCTCTAACTTTTTTCACACAGTCATGTCCAAATCGTATTTCTAAGAACATAAAAGTAATACTATTGCTTATGTGGTTAACATTATTTAATACACCACTATTGTTTTTAGAACAAAATGTTAATTATTTTATAGGAAATGGAAGTTTCCTGTAAATAAACTCAGTTCATCTTATTTTTCACCTCTCCTGTACTACGTCTCAGAATCAAACTATATAAAACTCCCTCATTTATCAGAGCAGGCTCAAAGGCCTTCCACCTATTGGCATATGCATGTCATTCTCCACAAAAATGCACTTTACATGCAGTTTATTTTTTCGTTCACAACATCCTGAGTTGACTTAATTACAGCATTTCTCCCAATCTACCTTGTTGACTAGTTCATAGCTCACTTTAGAATTTGACTTTCCTTCTCTGACTGGCTTATTTCACTTAGCATAATGCTCTCCAGTTCCATCCATGCTATTGCAAATGGTAAGAACTCCTTTTTTACCACAGTGTAGTATTCCATTGTGTAGATGTACCATAGTTTTTAATCCACTCATCTGCTGATGGGCACTTAGACTGTTTCCAAATCTTAGCTATTATAAATTGTGCTGCTATGAATGTAGGGAGTCAGAGAAAGATAAGTATCACATGATCTCACTCATTTATGGAATATAATGAACAACATAAACTGATGAACAAAAACAGATCCAGAGACAGAGAATCATTGATCAGAACATCAAACCTCAGGGGAAGGTAGGGGAGGGTGAGGGTAAGGGGGAGAAACCAACCAAAGGACTTGTATGCATACATATAAGCCTAACCAATGGACACAGACAACAGCGGGGTGAGGGCATGAGTGTGTGTGTGTGGGGGGTGGGGGGATAAAGACACATATGTAACACCTTAATAAAGAAATTAAAAGTAAAAAAACAAAAGAATTTGACTTTCCTGCAGGCAGGGGCTATATTGTTCATCTTTGAGATGATTTCTGAATGATCATCATAGAGGAAGGCTCAGGTGCTGTTTTCTAGGTTATGCATTTCTGATCAATGAAGAGAAGGCACCTGTGATCAGGGGAGAACATCCTGTCCATAGTATCAATTTCCCATGTACCCACTTCTTCTAAACCCCTGAGAAATCAACCCTCCCCTTCATTGCTTACCACTAGGAATAAAAACTTATCTGAGAAGAAAAACTAAAAGATGATAAACCAACTTACATAGTCTTTCTTTAAACCCCCTTTCCCTCTCAGTTCATGATCTAGATACCAACCCAGAATATATGTTCTCATCTGCTTTCTAATGCAAAGCAGGAATTTACCTACCTTGCAGGGATAAAGCAGATGTTCTACCAGGTGAATAAAAACTGAATAATCTTGGGACTGAGCATCTGCTCAGTTTACCAATTAAAGGTATTTGGGGGTTTTTGTTTTTCATTTAATACATGTGCAAGTCTTAAAATTTTTTTGTGAGCTAAATATCAAAAGGAAGGGATTAGTTTATTGAACTCCTGAACCCAAATGCTTTTGTCAAAGTTTTTTTCTGATTTTGATAAGATTTTTCAAATATTCAAGCAAAACTTCTAGATGTAAGATTATCCAGAGTTGTATACTTCTACTGGTGTGTTTTTATTCCAAAGACAGATAGAAATCAATTAGGGGTAACTGGGAAATAGCTGTAGAAAAGATAACCCACTTATTAGATGAGTCTGAGAGTTATTTAAGTCATCTATCTTATTATCCAGTGTTACAAAGGAAAAAACTAACACACCAAGAAGGAAGTGACAAATTATTATAATGAGTCAAATCACAAATTCACTTACTTTGCCTTAATTCTCTTGTTTGTAGAGATGTTCTCTGAGCTAATTTTCTGCTGATTTCTGTTACATTTGTACCACATGTTTAGCCTCTCACATAATATATAAATTGCACACTTAATGTAGAAGTATAAAAATTGTCTTGTAATGTTATTTATTTCACAAAATGCTCTATTTTGTGAAAACGGTATAGAAATGACACACTAATACACATTGGAATGAATATTAATCTCAGTCCTTAATTATATTTTTTAACATAAAAAATGTAATTGACTATCCCTGCATATGTTAATACATACGAATAATGAAAAAAAATGTTCACAATAGACTATAAATGATAAGTTGGAATATTTTTATGCTTGTGTATTGTATGGGCACACACCCAACAAGATATGTGAACAAGATAGTCAACAAAATGTCAAGAATAGATATATTAGTCAGTTCTCATTGTGTAACAGTCTCAAAATCTTAGTGGTTTATATCAACTTTTTTTTTCCACTCACCAATCTGCAATTGGCTGGAGTTTGGTCAGTTTTGTCTGAGCTGGGCTGGGCTTGTCTACCACCATGAGTTGGGGCCAGGTCTGCTTGACCTGTGCTCTCTGATAGGGCTAGTGACTCTCCATGTGTTCTGGGAATATTGTTGTAGTCACTAGTAGAAATACAGGAGGGCATAAAATAATACAAACATATTTAAATGTACTGTTTTGTTCATATCCTGTCTCTTAATATTATACTTGTCAGAAAAAATTCACATGTCTAACCTCTAACTTAAGTGGTAGGTACTACAAAATTATATGACAATTAAGTCAATAATTAGAAACAAGAATGTAATCTACTACATGGGGTATATCCACAGTGGTAGGGGTTTAGGTAATTTTATTCTTGTGTCTTTGTTTAAAAAAAGAAAGAAACATTGATTAATAACAATGACAAAGTCTAAATATAGCAAATAATTGAGTTACACCCCAACACATATATGTTTCATTCCAAAACTCAGGTTTTCAGTGTGTGTGTGTATTTTCTCTTCAAGTAAATCTTTATCTATATTTGATAACATATCTTTGTTTTTCTAATTCCAATATATTTATAACTTAAATGCATTTTACTTTATGATTTTTCTATGGTATTCTTTTGAAATTTTTTAACATTCAATTTTGAATATTTTTCTTATTTTTCTATTGCTAATATAAATGTTTTGAAAGTGTGCTCTCAATTGTACTTAGTACTTTTTAGAATCCAGCCTTTTATCTAAAATCTCAATGTAGGAAGAGACCTGAGGAGATATCTAAGTCCTCTCTTTGAAATCCCTCCACTATAAACCCATCCAGAGCCAATTCAGCTTTTGTTTGAGTGGCTGAAAAGTCCACACATCCATTCTTATGTGTCTCCGAATATGAAGCAATAGGTAATTACATCCACTTCTTCACAGTAGAACAGATGCATCACAGTGGTCCTTGTGAACAGGATCAGATGCATGAGAATTCAATACACACCCCCATCTTCACTACACTGCTCAGATGCCTCATGATCTCTGTCCAATGAAATCTACTAGAAAGAATGCTAATGCTTACTCCAAACCACTTTTGTGAGAATTTTATGAGATTTCTTATGCCAGGTAGCTGACAAACAACACACTTAATTGGTCACTTTAATATTACACCAAAGTTATCTTTGATATTTAGAAAATGCATGAAAGCTTAAATTCAAAATTATCTTGCTCACATAATTATGTGTTTATACAGTTTATTCCACTTGAATCTTAACTGCTGAGTATTATAATATACCCCTTACCTAATTCAATGTTCAAAATCAGTGAGAAAGAAACAACAGAGAGCAATCCATCCAGTGCAATAATGACTATACTCAATATAAATTACTAGTTTTAAAAAGTATGAGAGACACTCAACATGCAGTCATTGGATATCCATGTTAAATTGTCATTCAATTATTTACATTTTAAATACACTACACACAGGACTTGTTCAAAATCAAAACATAGAAATAGGAATTTTGAGAGTATTCTATCTATTAATGAAAATGAATCACAATTTTTAACAAAGGAAAAAAGTCTAATTTGAAAATGATTATTGAATTGCTAAAATTATTAGAATAAAAATTCAAACAATGTAACTTCACACCAAAATCAAAACAAAAAGGTCTAGTCTTCTAAATTTGTGTTGTAAATTAAAGTATTAATTTTTCAAGTTATCACTACTGTTTGAAATATTAAAATATATCAATATGCATATGCATCTATGGTTGCTGAATAACTGTAAAGATTCTTTTTTTCAACCCAAGATTTTATGTGTATATAGTCATATATTCTTATAAATGGTTTATAATACATTATAATTCACACTTTATCATTTATTTCTATCTGGAGTTATTTTTGTCATAATAAAACAATGGGTCAATGATTCCAGCACCATTTTTATTTTCCCACTAATATAAAATTGAACTATTATAAGATACAAAATTTGTGTAATCTTAAATTTTATTTTTTTCTATATGATCTATGCCCTTCATCTATCAGATTCATTACTCCTTTGCTTACATTATTCGAACTTTTAAAAAATTTCTTTATTGATTAAGGTTTTACATATGTGTCCTTATCCCCCCAATGCTCTCCCCCAACCCCCCCACTCATGTCCTCAACAACCTGTTGTCTGTGTCCATTGGTTATGATTATATGCATGCATAGAAGTCTTTGGTTGATCTGTCCCCCTTACCCCCACCCTCCTTTACCTTCCCCCTGAGGTTTGATGGTCTGATAGATGCTTCTGTATCTATGGATCTGTTTTTATTCATCAATTTATGTTGTTCATTATATTCCATAAATGAGTGAGATCATGTGATATTTATCTTTCTCTGACTGGCTTATTTCGCTTAGCATAATGCTTCCAGGTCCATCCATGCTGTTGCAAATGGGAAGAATTCCTTCTTTTTAACTGCAGCGTAGTATTCCATTGTGTAAATGAACCACAGTTTTCTAATCCACTCATCTGCTGATGGACACTTAGGCTTTTTCCAAATCTTAGCTATTGTAAATTGTGTTGCTATGAACGTAGGGGTGCATATATCCTTTCTGATTGGTGTTTCTGGTTTCTTGGGATATATTCCTAGAAGTGGGATCACTGGGTCAATGGGAGTTCCATTTTTAGTTTTTGAGTAAACTCCATACTGTTCTCCACAGTGGCTGAACCAGTCTGCATTCCCACCAGCCAGTGTAGGAGGGTTCCTTTTTATCCGCATCCTCTCCAGCACTTGTTATTTGTTGATTTGTTGATGATAGCCATTCTGACAGGTGTGAGATAGTACCGCATTGTTGTTTTGATTTGCATCTCTCAGATGATTAGTGACTTTGAGCATGTTTTCCTAATTCTCTTGGCCTTCCTTCTGTCTTCTTTCTAAAAGTATCTATTTAGGTCCATTGCCCATTTTTTGATTGGGTTGTTTATCTTCCTTTTGTCAAGTTGTATGAGTTACATGTAATGCTGGAGATTAAACCCTTATCGGTGATAACATTGGCAAATATGTTTTCCCATGCAGTGGGCTTTCTTGGTGTTTTTTTTTGTTGATGGTTTCTTTTGCCGTGCAAAAGCTTTTCCATTATTGGAATTTTTTAATGTTTTGATACAAGTAGAGTAAGATAGGTCCTACTATTTCCTATCTTTCCTAATTACTGCTTTAATTATTCTTCAAAATATCAGTCTTCAACTATTTTTAATTATGTGGTTTTTCACTGAGATCCAATTGAAATTAGGACAATTAACACACTTAAAATGTTGCACCATTCAAAGAAAAATATGTTTTCCTTTTGTGCAATTCTTTCACCCATCAGCACATTTTCACATGATGATGTATATTGAGCATTACTCTGCTAAGTTTATTTTCATTCATATTGTGTTTATTATTGCAAGTAGAATTACTCCCATTGACCTATTTTTTACCATATATGAGAAAGCTATTGATCTAGATTATTTTATAAGTAGGATACTTTCTGAATTCTTTATGTTAATATTACTGTATTGATTTCTCATCATTTTAAAATATACATTTTTATCTTATTTATTTGTCTGATTGAATTGTCTCCATATTTCATAACACCATTAAATTTTTAAAAATAAGGAAAGCTTCCTTGTCCTTCTGTTTTCTAATTAGCATGCCCCTGATGTTTTCCCTTTCAGCATTCTGCATTTTAGTCCACACTTTTCATCATGCTGAGGAAATATTCCTGTGTTCACATTGTAGTGGACTATTTCATCAGGGATGCCTTTTCAGCACCAGTAAATATTTTTAGACTTTTCTTATTTTGACCAGTTAATATTACAAAGTATATTTAGTTAGTTTCCTAGTTCTGAATTATTCCTACCTTGCCAAAATAAATTGTATTTGAGTATATTATTCATTTGATGCTTATTTGATTCTATGTGTTAATGTTTTATTTATGGCTTGGAATCAATATTTATAAGTCAAATATTCTCTATGAGCCATCTTTGTCAGGATAGCACTGTTTTATAAATCTATTGAGAAGCTATCCTTTTCCTGCATGCCACTGAATAGTAGAACTAATATCAGAATTATCTATACCAAATTTGCAGTAATTCAAATTTGGAGGGAGATTCTAGGGGGAGGATCTATTTGAAAGAGTTCTAATTTTTTCACATATCTTGATATGCTTAGGTTTTCTGTATCTCCTTGATCATTCCCCTCTAATTTAATTTTATCCTGTGCCTGTATTAGAAAGCTAATATGTTGCTATTTGTTCTTGATCAATAAGTGTTTGCTTTTTTCTTTTTTTTAAATCAATACATTTAGGCACTAAAAGAATGCCTGTCACTTTGCTCACTACTGATTTGGAGTGCCCACTAAGAAAAACAAATTCAGTTCTGAGGTCCTGGGACTCCCATGCTAGACCTCCAAGGAACATGGAAAAGAGCACACACAGAGCAAAGCTCCGGTAGCAGCAGAGAATAATAGCAGGGCGCTCCATTAGGAGGGATGGTCAGGAACGCTTCTCCAATGATGGAATATTTGAGCCAATAGGTCAGAGTAGGTGGGAGAAAACAATGAAAGAAAATAAATGATATACACAACCCCATTGAATAAAACAGTTTAAATTTTTGAAAAAGTAGGAAAAAATACACTAATTGATTCATAAATAAATGGTCCTTAGTGACTTGACTATAAATATGAATGACCCATCCAATAAGGGACCTCTACTATTTGACCACCTTCTACCCACTGAGCATTCTAGTTTATCCTAACCTTCAATTCCCATCCAGGAGAGGGGCACCTTTTTACTGCCAAGGGCCATTTGGATATTTATAACATCACTAGAGGCCCAGTGCACAAAAATTTGTGCACTCGGGGGGGGGGGGGGAGTCCCTCAACCTGGCCTGTGCCCTCTCGCAGTCTGGGACCCCTCGGGAGATAATGACCTGCTGGCTTAGGCCCGCTCTCGGGTGGCAGAGAGCAGGCCCAATCCCTAGGTGCAGCCCCTGGTCGGGCTCAGAGCAGGGCCGATTGGGGAGTTGGGGTGCCACCCCCTGTCATGCACAGAGCAGGGCGGATTGGGAGGTTGCGATGCCACCCTCAGTCACGCTCAGGGTAGGGCCGATTGGGGGTTGGGGCACCGCACCTGTCATACTCAAGGCAGGGTCGATGGGGAGGTTGCGGCGCCACCCCCTGTCATGCACAGAGCAGGGCCAATCAGGGGGTTGAGGAGCTCCCCCCTATCACTCACAGAGTAGGGCCGATAGGAGAGTTGGGACACCTCCCCCTGTCACACACAGAGCAGGGCAAATCAGGGGGTTGGGGCACCGCCACTGTTACACTCAGGGCAGGGCCGATGGGGAGGTTATGGCTCTACCCCGTCACACACAGAGCAGGGCCCATGGGGGGGGGGAGGGTTGGGGCGCCGCACCCTTTCACACACAGAGCCGCAGGGCGATCAGGGGGTTGGGGAGCTCCCCGTATCAGGCACAGAGCAGGGCTGATCAGGGGGTTGGGGCGCCTTCCCCTGTCACGAACAGCGCAGGGCGGATAGGGAGGTTGTGGCCCCGCCCCCTGTCACACACAGAGCCGCAGGGTGGTCAGGGGGTTTGCGCGCTGCCCCCTGTCACACTGATCCCAGTGCCGGGAGGCATATTACCCTTTTACTATATAGGAGAGAGGCCTGATGCACGGGTGCCAGCTGGTTTGCCCTGAAGGGTGTCCTGGATCAGGGTGGGGGTCCCCACTGGGGTGCCTGGCTAGCCTGGGTGAGGGGATGATGTCTGTTTGCAGCTGGTCACACACCCTTCAGGGTGGGGGTCCCCACTGGGGTGCCTGGCCAGTCTGGGTGAGGGGCTGAGGGCTGTTTTCAGGCTGGCAGGTGACTGAAGCTCCCAACCGCTCCTTTTTTTCTTTTTCTTTTTCTTTTTTATTCTGGGCTAGCTTTAGCTCTGAGGCTTGGCCCCAGCTCTTAGGCTTCCGCTGCTGAAAGCAGGTTTCTGGCCTTTGTTTACCTTCTGTATTTGAAACAATATTGCGATCCTGCTGGCTGAAGCCCGGAGGACTAAAGCAGGTTTCTGGGGTTTTGTTTAGCTTCTATATTTGTAACATAGTTGCTTAGAGTTGCAGCTCAGAGGCCTGTAGTGGCAGGTGGGGAACGTTGGAGTCCTCCATCACTGAAGCAAGCAAGGCTTATGTTAGTTTCAAGCTGCCTGGCTGCCGGCCGCCATCTTGGCTGGCAGTTAATTTGCATATCTTGCTGATTAGCCAATGGGAAGGGTAGCGGTCGTACGCTAATTACCATGTTTCTCTTTTATTAAATAGGATTCCCAGGCCGTACAAAATTAGCAACTTAAAATATTAGCCTGCTATATTTGGTCAAACATTTAATTCACTCACCCCTAATGCCTCGGCAGGACCAGACCAAATGATTTTGAAGGTCTTATATGGCCCACTGGCCGGACGTTCCCCAACCCTGCTAAGCTCACCTTTTAAACAAGTCCGCATCTGTTAGTTACAAAGTAGGTATGCAAGCATTTGACTCCATCAGATGCGCCTGCAGCTGACTTGTGAAAACGCCAACATAATCATTCTTCAGCCATTTTGGTTATTGCAAACCAACCATTGCCCTAAATTCCTCGTTTCTCCCTTATCTAACTTAGATGTCTTATGAGTGAATCAGGTCATTCTTATAAAATCTTTAGAGTGGCAATACACTCCAAAATGTTGGGTAAGTCCTTGTTCTGTTGATAATTTCATGGCTTTGCATCATGATGCCAATGCCAACAAGTTTATATCCTTGGAGATTTTTATGGTAAGTTCTCTGTAGGTTCTTACCTTTTTGTTTGAAATGCTTAAAATTCTTTTTGGACTAAATTTATCCACATACCATATTCAGTGTTCTTCCTTTCTTTTGTATTTGAGAATGTTGAAAGAGCACTTTAATAGAGTATAGTTTTAGGGAGGAAAGGAAGAGCCTTCAGCCCACTTTTGAAGGATCAACTATTCTTCAATAGAAATAGATTTAAAATCAATTCAGAACGCAGTGAACCATTATACTTTACATTGTACTTTTTTCTCTGATTTATATTTGAAGTGATTTTAATGTTATCACTCCTGATAAGCAATAGTTCATTAGTAAAGTCAACAGGATTTTACTGTCATAGTTGACTAAATTAGTGAATTAAATAGTCATTAAGTGTGAGCACATGTTACCACTTCTAATGAAATAGAAAGAGCAATTGCAATCCAATGTAGCAATTACTGGGTGAACTCACTGCCTCTAAGCCTTAGATGTAAATTCTTAAAATACATAAAATGGAAAAAAAAAGAACAGGTGCAAAGAATGGTTTTACCCAATTATTCATTGTATCCAATGCTATTCACACTCTTACTTACTCTATGGAGTTGTTACGTGGCTGTTGTACTTGAATGGAAGGAGTGCGGCAGTCAGAGCAGTATCCTCAGGGCAGAGAGTGAGACTCACAGCAGATGGAGGCAGCCAACACCTGTCACACAGGACATTTTCACTGCCAGCAATTTTACCAAATAATTGTTTCTGACCAATTTCTTTTCTAGAGAGACTCTTTTATTAATTATTGTTTCTCTGTCTTGCAATGAAATACAAGTGTTTAAAAATGGCCTTGAGAAGTATTCACAGTTGAAGAAAGTAGACTCAACTCCTGAATGGGTTTTCTTTTCCCTGTACCTACTCAAGGCCAGATGTTGTTATTAAAGAAACTCACATGAGGAACTGTGTCTGAGACTCAAAATGAATGGAGTCTCTTTTCTTTATTTGGGTAAGAAAAGTAATTGTTTTTCAATAAAGCAGAATTAATGATACATGGATGCCTTCATGTTTTGAGAAATTTTTAATATTTTTGGCTAAGTCCAGAACAGTGTTTAAATTCTGACAGATAGATACTAGTATTTTTAAAGTATGGTTGCATTTATGATATCTGCAAGCCTCATTTTCTTTTTGTCCAGGTAACTGTTTATTAATTTCATTGTCCATGAAAAGGGCATATCTATTATGTGTATATTTTCATATTTGTACTCTAAAGACTGTTAAGTGGAGCAAAGTATATTTGATCAGAAAGCATGTGATTGTGTAATTTAGGACTCTCCAACATTCTTCATTAAGATTCAAGAAAATTAGCTTTGAGACTCTTAGCTAATCAGTGACTTTTTTTTGAGTGAGTTCAGGTGATCCCTAATCTCTACTCTCTCATTGTCTGGGCAAAGACTTACCCAACTTAATATTTACAATCAGGGGACATTTTCTCTCTAAGTCCTATACAATAAAACTCCTTCATCTAAACAACACTCACTTTTAAAACGGAAAGGAATTAATACTCTAGAACAGCGGTTCTCAACCTGTGGGTCACGACTCCTTTGGCGGTCGAACGACCCTTTCACAGGAGTCGCCTAAGACCATCCTGCATATCAGACATTTACATTACGATTCATAACAGTAGCAACATTACAGATATGAAGTAGCAACGAAAATAATTTTATGTTTGGGTCACAGCATGAGGAACTGTATTTAAAGGGCCAGAAGGTTGAAAACCACTGCTCTAGAACAACAGGCATGAAATTAGATTGCCTTGAGCATCCTGGGCTTATGCTTTCCTGCTCCATAATTACGTTACTTCATACACTTTATTTTCTTTTTGGTTCTTATCTTGTAGCCCACTCTGAGTTACTTCTGTGGAAACCCCAAACCACTCATCAATTCAATTTCCATATGTATGTTAACAATTTCCAAATTTCTCTTCTTATTTAAATCTTCTTACTGAACTACAGGTAAACTTCTCATCAACATGGGCAGCATACCAGGGTTCTCCTATTAATTAATGCTCTCCTGTCATTATGTTGTTATGCTTATTGTTTGAATATCCTAAAGTAAGTTTTAGAGACTCATGAGGAAATACTTAGGTTGGTTTCACCTTGTGAGCGAAAAGACAAAGCCAAGGTTGGCTGTCTGACAACAGAAGCAAGCATGTGCAGAGAAGTCTCCGCTGCCCAGCATCTGGGGTGGAGAATGAGCCTGTAATCCTCGGGTGATAGGCCTGTGAAACTGCCACTATCAAGATACTGGAAATAGGGGTGTGAATTATTTTTTATTTTTTTAAATTTCTTTATTGATTAAGTGAATTGTTTAACCTACTTAGCACGTGAGCAAGTTCAGCTAGTTATTTCTGAAATGATTTTCAAGGCGAATTATTGGGACACGTCCCCATGCAAAACTGTAGACTATGTTTGAAAAGAAGTATATTTACATTTTTTTCCACGGAAAGACTGGAACAGTTTCTCTCATATTGATGCATTTCCCTTTCATATATTGCATCTGTTTTTGGTGTTAACTGCTTTGAAACAATCTCACTCTCTCCAAAACAAAAATAAGCTTCAACAACAACAGCAAAAAAAAAAAGTTATATCATTTTACTGGCGTTCGGAAAGCACTTATTTACGTAGGAATGTGAATATTGTCAGTGAGTAACAATTATCTTCCAAAGTGGGTAAAAGAAAAGTACTGCATATAAATATATTGCAGCTTAAAATTACATCTCTTGGATGCTGATAAAAGAGAGAAGTGAAACCAAGGAAACAAATAAGCCAATATTAGATCCTGCTGCAGCCCCCTTAGTGGGTGCAGGATATTTCTTCATGAATAAAGATGGAGTAAACCACATTTGTAGCATAATAAGAAAAGGTAATTAGTGTCATCTATTCAGCACTGTTAGAATTTGACTAGAGCAATTTGATTACGTTTATCACATTTTAAACTTTGAGAAAGTTTTTCAGCTCTGTAATGCGGTTAGTGGTGCAGTGTGGAGAATATAAGTCAGCTTCTCTGTGTGATTGATGAGCGTGAACGCAGAGGGATAGGAATGGAAATAAAAATCTCCAACACCCAGATATTGCAATATATATATAGATACTGCCTATCATCTTTACCGTAAGTGTCTTCTAAATCAGTGTGATCCTGTTACCAGCAGGACCTCTTCCCAAACAAATCCCCAATGGAATGCATGTGTGCTGGGAGGTCTCTGTGTGTCCACACAGAGTAAAAGGAAATCATTTTCAGAAAAATAAACTGTTTGGTCTTGTTATAATAGGAAATTAGCTTCTCATTTTCACTTAAAGTCAACGAAGATAATTTTTCAAAATACATTAATCAAAACAAGCCAGAGTCTCTTTTTTGGTAGCACTGAAGACTCTAAGCAATTGATGATTTCATTCTCAGACAATGACACTTTCTAGTTGAAGAGTCTATTAATTTCAGTGTTTTTTGGTCTTATGTTCTCCACAATTGACACAATCCCTTCCATATTGTTCAGAGATCCTTTGAGAGTCAATTAAAGCAGTTACATGTGGAGACAGTCCCAGGAACACTGTCAGCTCAGGGTAATCTGAGGGAATTCAAAGGTAGGAGGACCTGGACAATTTTGAGATTGGAGATGTCTGAAGCCATAAGGGTTCTGGGAGGAGGCCGTGGGAGCCTAGGTGAAGTAAACAATAAACAACAGGGAGATGCAAATCCAAACCAATGAGATATCACCCCACACTTGATAGGAGAGCTGGTATCAAAAAAGACAACAGATAAATATTGGCCAGGATGTGGAGAAAAGGGAACCCTTGTGCACCGCTGGTGGGAATGTACATTGGTGCAGACTCCCTCGAAAACAACATGGAGGTTCTTCAAAAAGTTAAAGAGCTACCATATGATCCAGTGACCCCATTTCTGTGCACGTATGCAAAGGAAGTGAAATCAGGGTCTTGAAGAGCCACTTGCATTTCCTGAGCTTTAATTGACAACCATCAGTGACACTAAGATCTCAAGTTGCATAGGTCTCGAGCTTTAACCAAACGAAAATTATAAAAGAAGTTAAGTGCATTTGGTCTTAAAATAATAAATCCAGCTCTACCCAGAACTCTACTTGTGCTGAGAACAGAGACATGAGGTGCTTTGAAAATCATGGAAAGGCAAATGTGCCAAGTCAATCCTCTTGAGAACATCTAGAAAAATGCAAGTTATAGGTAAAAGCAGTTTCTCTTTTCCTCTCCTGGACCCATCTTTTAAGAGTCAGTTGCTTTCATCTTGCCAACCACAGTGTAAGAGAAACATTTAGTCTTCTTTTCAGTAATCCCCACTCTACTTTCTCAGACAATTTAAGAAATAGCTCTGTGGGGATCTTACGTGATAATGTTCTAGTGCTGGAAGAGACATTTGCCTGTGAAAGCATTTCTGGGCATGCTATCAAATTGCCTGGTGGTGAGACCTGGAGGCCCTCTGCAGCCAACGGGTAGTAAATCAGGAAGCCTTCCCAGAGAAGTAAATTGTCATAAATATTCTGAACTGCATCAGCTGCTTCTTTGAAACCTTTGTAAAATTACAGTAATGCCAGCACTTAAAATCTGGAGTGTGCATGTTCACACACACACACACACACACACACATACACACACTTCTATAAATTTTCAGAAAATGACCTGTTTAAAGAGTACACAGGTTTTGTGATGGGACAAATCTATGCCAAAGATTTACAAATTTTTCTTTAAAAAGAAAAATATGCTATGGTTTTGCTGGTTATTTAAAATGTCTGCATACAAGCCTACCCTCTTTGTTTTCCTGTTCTATAAAAAACTTGATAATAGAACAAGTAAAGAATTAAATAATCCAGCCACATGTCAAAGATATTTATGGAAAAATATGGTCTAGACATATGCACATTTAAACAGAATAAATATGAATTTTCATTTTTTGCCATTGTTTTACTTTTTTCCTATGTGTGATTTGCATTTATATTAGCCATTGAACACCTACTAGATGCTAAGTGATCTAGGGAAACAACAAAGACATTTGATACTAAGTTTCTTTCCTCAGACATCATAGTGAAGGCACACTTTCACAGAACGAGGGTTTCTAGGCACCTTTATTTGAACTGTTCAGTAGTAAATCCATAGACACAGAAATTATATTAGGGTTGCTGGAGTCTGGTGCATGGGGAGTGAGGACTGACAGTTAAGGGGGTAAGGTTGCTTCTGTGGGAGGCAATAAACATTCTAGAATAAAATAGTGATGATGATCTGTATAACTTTGTGAATTTACTAAAACCACTCAGTTTTACACTTAACAAGGATAAGCTGTGTGGCATATTAATTAGATATTAATAAAGCTGTTTAAAATATAAAGTGGATGATGCTATCATGTAAATATAAAACACACCTTATTTTACAGTCTATTGTATAAAAATACAAGTAATTTTGATCAATCTATAAACTTAGGGAACTTATTCAACATATTTCCCTGAATTTTAAACTTATATGATATAAATTTTGGTCAAATATTTTACTTCTAGAATTCTTCAATAAAATTTGAAGTTAATTGAAAATTAAACTTATATTTGTTTCCTCTTTTGATAAATAGACATAAATAATAGAAAGTTTATTTTGATAATATACTACGTATTTCTATTGCAAAACTTTTAAATACCCCTCAGTAATTATATGGAGAAAATAGTATATTTTATGAGACATCAATAATGTTATTTATGTATTTTTTTCACTTATAATGAAAAGGCAAAGAGATAATATATGAAAATATTATGCTGCCCTGGCCGGTGTTTCTCAGTGATTAGTGTCTGCCCACACACCTAATGGTCTCAGGTTCAATTCCTGGTCAAGGGTACATACCTGGGTTGCAGGTTTGACCCTTGCCTCGCAGATGCAAGAGCAGCCAATCAATGTGTAACTCACACATTGGTGTTTCTCTCTTCCCCACCTTCTCTCCCTTTCACTCTTTCTAAAATATCAATGGAAAAAACATCCTCTGGTGAGTATTTAAAAAATATAAGGTATCAGAGTATTCCATTCCATAATAAAATTTCTAAAACTTTTATTCTGATTTAAAGTGATTGATAATTCACAATCTCTTTGTGAATTTGAATAAAAAGTAAATTATTTTTCAAAATATTATTCTTTGCCAAATGTCATTTCCAATATAGAATATTTTAAACAGTAATAATTTTATTTCATTTGCAGAATGATTATATATACTAAATATTCACTCTAAATAGATGGTTATTAATTTATCTATTACTTAACTAAATAGAGTTTAGTGATATAGTTATTATAAAAATTTGTCACAAAAAAGTCTGTCCAAACATAAATAATAATCAGTTTAGAAACCCGCTAAGCGCATAACTTTCTTCTACTTAGGTCTTTGTTCTGTTTTCCTTAGGGTTTCCTTAGGCTTTCTTTTACTAGTAATTGGCTACTGTTAAAATTGTTGAATTCTCAGCACTCCGAAATAAAGTGGACTTTGAGTGAGGTTGAAAATGCTATAAAAACCCTGAGTAGAAAATGTCTCCTTACACTTTCTAATCAATGCTCTTGAGCTTTCAGACTATTTTGTGGAAAGCCTACCTCCTTGATAAAGAAAGACAGCTTCGCGACCTAGCCCAAAGTGATAGGCATGTCTAGAAATAAGATTGTTGGATTAGGAGAACATACTCAGAGCTTCAGGTGATCTCTGACTGTCACACACACCCAAGTGCACCAAAACCATACTGCCCATGTGTACCCACCAGATACCAACACCTAATTTTTTTCAGATCATTCCAAATAGACCAAAATTATTTTTGAGTATATATTGGTTTCCAGAGGTTTTTATAGTAAAACTGTTACAATGTTTAAAAAATGATAGAAATATGAAGTACATTTCATTTTTACACTTCATTTATCAATCACCTCATCTCAGTTACCCATTTTCTCTATCCTTCTCATTCCTTCTGCCCTGAGTTAAAGGAAAATCAGGGTCACAGGACAGGGTAACTATCCCCAAGAACATTTAAATAAGAGAAAGAAGGAAAATAGACATCAGTATGACAAATGGGCCACACACATGATTTCTTTCACATTAGTCAAGGGAAGAACAGGAGCGGATCCACTGACCATGAACATAGTACAGGACTGTTCTCCCAGTTCAGAAGTGTTATTTAGAAGCTCTAATAGCAATTTTCATCCTGTAAGGATAGTGCATCTCAGACTGCAAAGCCAGTTTCTGTACTTTCTTCATTTTGATTGTTATATGTTTTTTAACTGGTTGTTAGCTAACAAGTTCACATGTAACTGTCAGCTGATTCTGTCCTTAAAACTGCCCCGGGCCCTTTCCAGATATTGCAGTTGTCTTTACTCATGCTTTTACAGCTACAAAAGTAGTCTGCATGGATTCGCTGTCTTAATGAAGAAATAATGTAGGGGTGTGAGGAATCTTGGGGATGGCTAGAAAATGCCTCATTGTCACTATTCTATCCCAATATTCCATTTCTTCGAAAACTGAACAAACAGAAGTTTGCTTTTGTGGTCAGGAAAGCAGCCTACACTGTAGTTAATATCTTCCTTTTCCTACAAAATACATATACTTCCCAAATAAATACTTGATTTTTTTTGTCTGTTTAAAATTGCTTAGAAAGCAGGACTTCTTGGAGAGGTAGTGCAGAAATTGAAAATATAACACTCAAGCATGGAGTAAGTTCCAACTCTTTAAAGATCTTGTCTTATAAGCATTAGCGTTGGCTTGAGGAAAATACCATTTTGTGTATGTTCACCATTTATTCTTGTATGATTATTTATTAATCATTATATTATTTATTTGTATTACAACTCTAAATCTACTTTGCCCACCCTTGTATTAATGGCCAAAATGCCAGAATTTTAATATATATGGGCACAGGGGAAATGTCTTTCATTTGTCCATAATATTTGGTGGCTAATGAAACGACCCACAGGGAATGTTAAACACAGACTTATCAAAGGGAAGAACCAGCTATTATTCCCATTGTTTCACAGGCAAAGAAACTGATTTAAAGAGACTAACAGGCTCTTCATAACCAAACAGCTAATAAGAGAAAAAGATAAGAAGTCAAATACGTTTTTTGAATGTGAAAATCTAAATATAGTCCTATGTCTTTGGTTTTCAATTTGCTTAAAAAATTATCCAACTATTCAAAAATGTGACTGGTAATACATAATTTTCCCAATGACAAAGCTCACCTAGCACAGGGAAGGCAATAAAATGCTAATTTTTATGCATTATTTATGTTAATAATCATTTGAAAAGGCAAGGAAAAGTGCTAATAGTGTATATGCATTTATTTATTATTGTGGGGCTCATAAGATTGCATAACACTTCTTCAGGACTTTTAATGATAGGCATACTCACTTCTACATCATTTTCCTAGAAAAAGTCTAACATTTGATCTAATGCACACATGCACTAGTAATTCATTATAAAATACAGAGAGCCCTGACTAACTGATATCATGTTTGGAGCTCAAGGTGCCAGCAGCAAAACAATGCAAATTAAAGCCATTATTTCACCCTTACTCAGTATCAAGACATATTCACTGACATTCGGAGCCAAAGGGTATTGAACTTGTGTATGTATGTGCGAAGTTCAGTTGTGTTTTTTGACAATACATCATTTTCTGAGTAATTATTTTAAATTAAAATTAAAATTTCCTTTAAAATTGTAGCTGCAATTTCTAAGAACAGTACAACCCAGGTCATTGGAAGGTTTTGGTTAAAAGATTCAATGTTTTGTGTTATTCATTATTTGGGAACAAGAATAAACTAATTGGCAACAATACTTAATTAATGCTTCTCCAGAAGAATCAAGTTGACTTAAATAGGAGCAAAGGTGATGCGTGGGACAGACATTTCACTTCTGCAAGGGAATATTTGACATCATTGGGTCAACTGTTTCTTGAAGTGAAATCCTCATTTATTTTATTTTGAATAGTAGGCACAGTGCAAGGAAACATGGTTATTTGTAGATAGATTTTTATCATGAAATTCTTCATGACTTAGGACATTTTGACTGTAAGATATAAAAATCAAAGCATTATTCTAATTTGAATGATTTATTTTAAAATAGCATCTTTCGAGTTAACAATTGAATGCCTTTCTGATAAGAGCATAGGCCCCTGGTACTCTATATTGCTAATAAGTACAGATTTTTATCCTTTGGGAAATCATATAGGTAATTGGCGAGACTGACAACATTTTGAGGAGTATGACTATTTTTCTTTCCCTAATTGAAAGACTTCCCATCTCAAAAGGGGGTGGCCATAGGATTCCAGGGACAGCAGGGTGAGGGTCTGCTCAGGAGCTGTCTGAGCTGTGACCGTGCCTGTTCAAACACTTTATTGAGTCCCCAGAGTTCTAAGGTATAGCAAGGAGAATGGACTGAGGCCTGGAAACATATCAAAGCAGGTGTCAGCAATAGTATCACAGCCTGGGCCAGCACAGCAGTGAGCCTCTGGATTGTTCTAGCCATGCAGCCTCAGACTTGTTGGCCAAGGGAAGTAGCTGGAAAAGATATCATTATGTAAGTGAAACCACTAATTAACTGAGTGCTATTAAACCATATTGGTCAGTCAAATTCTGAATTATGTATGTCATATCAAACAGTTTTATTTTTATCTTTGACATTTTTAAGAAATACTGAGAGTAACATATTTTTGCTGCAATTCTGGCTTTAATGTAATAATTTGATGGCATTAGTTTGTCTTTTATGTTTTCTTAAAGGAAATGTGTCCAACTCATCTAAATTTGAAACTATATAGAAGATGCTTTAAAATATATTTTATCTATTGCTATCTCTATCTGTATAGGCAAGAGAATAGATTTGTTTTCACTGGTTCTTGATGGTAGTAAAAGCTTAATTTCCAAAAGCATCATTAATTGAGAACCTAAGTAATATTGACATTAATTGGCCTATTGTCAGAACTTGTCTAAAATCAAAGAGCATTTAAAAATCAATAAGACAAACAATTCTTGCTAGGTTATTTTTATCAAATGTTTTCAAGAAATGGTAGAAAGGAAAACCTTGACCAATAGTACAGTAAACCCACTGAAACCTATCCTATACAATAAAAGGCTAATATGCAAATTGTCCCCTTGGGAGTTCGACCAACCAGGAGTTTGACCGCTTGCTATGACATGCACTGACAACCAGGGGGCGGTGTAAAACGAAGGAAGATCCCAGCCAGCAGCCAGCAGTCAGCAGCCAGAAGGAAGGGCCTTGCTGGCAGCTGGAAGGCCCCGATCAGCACTGATCGTGGGCCAGGCCTAGGGACCCTACCCATGCAGAATTTCATGCACTGGGCCTCTAGCTTGTTCATAATGTAAAACAACTGACCAAAGAGTTAGTCCTGTAGACAAAAGATTCGACATTACCCTCTTCTAGGCCTCCCCATTTAATTAAGAGCATATCATTTTGTGCAGTGTCACATTTTGAGTCTGTCCACAGGTGAGTAATTCGAAGAACAGACTGAAGTAAACACTTCCATTAATATCACAAAAATAATCTTTGAACAGTCTCAGTGCACCAGATTACATGACTCTCTCTGCATTGGGCAATTGGCAAGCTTGCCTTGTTAAATTTGCCAATTGTTCTCATGGAGCAACGGATGAGGGCCCTTATAAAGGTCACTGGATTACCATATACTGATGGGGCATCCTTCATGGCAGGTATTTATCTCCAAGCTGATGCCTCAGCTCCAGCTTTAAAGGTTACCTTTTTCCTGTAACAAACTGCCATCTCTCTGTGGTGTGTGATCCAAAAGAACCAGTACCCTTGCTGTGCTATAAATGGGGGTAATGGTCAAAGGTGATGTTGTACAGGATTCTACTTCAGCAGATCAAACATTCTGTAAGCTGCATAGCTAAGTTGGCTAAGGTCCTGAAGGTAGTAAATGCAAGTTCTTATCTGGAGTAGGTGAAAGGGACCTGATGTTATGAAGTCCTTGAACCAGGTAGCAATTTGGCTTCCCCATGCAATGTGTCATATGGGGATTAGCATTGGATTAAATCACTGGCAATATGGACATTCGCCAGTGGCAGAAACTAACCAATCTTGGAAGTGGGAACACATAACTGCTGATATGACTTTTGCATCCCTGAGGCTGTTAATAACAGTCCCAGGGTGGGGATGACAGGCTGACTGGCACTGACTGGCAATATTTCTGCTGACCGCTTTCACCTGGATGCTCTCCAGTGGGCTTCATCATCGATATGAAGATGTTTACACTTTTGGGCTACCACCATATGTCTGTCCAGATGCCTCTTTCAGGAAAGAGATGGTTTCATTGTCTTCAAGCAATAAATGTTGCTAAAAGCTAGAGTTTTGCATCCATTAAAAAATGAGCACTGATGTATACATCATACCTACTGAAATTAACCCAGAGAATTATAATTCTAAAACCTAAAACAGCAATATTTTTTTTAATTAAATCTTTATTGTTCAGATTATTACATTTGTTCCTCTTTTTCCCCCCCCATAACTCCCCTCCTCCCAGTTCCCGCCCCACCCTCCGCCCTCACTCCCCACCCACTGTCCTCATCCATAGGTGCACGATTTTTGTCCAGTCTCTTCCCGCATCTCCCACACCCCTTTCCCCCCCAAGAATAGTCAGTCCATTCCCTTTCTATGTCCCTGATTCTATTATAATCAACAGTTCATTCTGTTCATCGGATTATTTATTCACTTGATTCTTAGATTCACTTGTTGATAGATGCATATTTGTTGTTCATAATTTGTATCTTTACCTTTTTCTTCCTCTTCCTCTTCTTAAAGGATACCTTTCAGCATTTCATATAATCCTGGTTTGGTGGTGATGAACTCCTTTAGCTTTTCCTTATCTGTGAAGCTCTTTATCTGACCTTCAATTCTGAATGATAGCTTTGCTGGATAAAGTAATCTTGGTTGTAGGTTCTTGGTGTTCATCACTTTGAATATTTCTTGCCACTCCCTTCTGGCCTGCAAAGTTTCTGTTGAGAAATCAGCTGACAGTCGTATGGGTATTCCCTTGTAGGTAACTGAGTTTCTTTCTCTTGCTGTTTTTAAGATTCTCTCTTTATCTTTTGCTCTTGGCATTTTAATGATGATGTGTCTTGGTGTGGTCCTCTTTGGATTCCTTTTGTTTGGGGTTCTCCGCGCTTCTTGGACCTGTAAGTCCATTTCTTTCACCAGGTGGGGGAAGTTTTCTGTCATTATTTCTTCAAATAGGTTTTCAATATCTTGCTCTCTCTCATCTTCTGGCACCCCTATAATTCTGATGTTGGTACGCTTGAAGCTGTCCCAGAGGCTCCTTACACTATCCTCGCATTTTTGGATTCTTTTTTCATTTTGCTTTTCCGGTTGGGTGTTTTTTGCTTCTTCGCATTTCAAATCATTGACTTGATTCTTGTGCTCCTCTGTTCTGCTGTTGGGAGTCTGTATAATATTCTTTATTTCAGTCAGTGTATGCTTAATTTCTAGTTGGTTCCCCAATATAACATCGAGGGTCTCATTAGTTTTCTTGTAGATCTCATTAAGTTTATCGGCAGCTTCTAAACAGTTCTTGAGAGACCTTAAAAGTGTGGTTCTGAACTCTATATCTTCCATTGACAATTTTGTCCTGTTTCTTTGTCTCCACATTTTGTTATGCTTCCTTGATGCACCCCCTAGTGGTCTTTGTTCGTGGTCTTATAGTTAAATTTTGATTGTTGTAGCTAATTCCAGGGAGGGTTTGACCTCCAGGCCAAGTGGCTATGAGAATCAGCTGTGTCAGCAGTGAGAGAACTTCTGTCCTCTAGGGAGGTGCTAATCTGGCGTTTGCCTGAGGCTATCCGGCAAATGCCTCTGTGCAGGGCTTGGGCGGGGCGGGTCGCACAGGATCAACAGGGTGGGCCGGAGAGAGCAGTTATGGCGGCTCTCAGTCCTGTCCCCAGGGGCTCTGCCTCTCTGAGTCCCAGCACTGGCTGCAAAGCTCAGAGAGAAAGCTGCACTCGCTCTGACCGAAGCCAGGCAGACCCGCTTCTCCCGTTTGAGTCTGGGTCCCTAAAGACTCGCCTGTATCTGGAGCTCAGAGTCTGCGACTCCCTCCCGATTGAAAACGCCAACCGCGCCCTCCGCTGCCAGCCCGCTCCGCGCACTCCGCACCTCAGAATTTGACTTCAGCACTGCGCCTCCTCTGAGTGTCCGTGTGCGTTTCTCTTTCCTCCTAGTTGTAGGACTTCCACTCAGCCAGCGTTCCAGTGGTTCTGGGTGATGTCCCTCCGTCTTTTAGTTTCACTTTTGAAGTAGTTGTTCAAAGCAGCAAACTCCGGCGTTAACCTATGCCGCCATCTTGGTTCTCTCAAACAGCAATATTTTAAAAAGAAAACCTAAGACCTTGGGTTATGCAAATAGTTTTAAGTAAGACACTCAAAGTCTGATTTTTAATGGAAAAGATATGGGGAATTGGAGTTCATCATAACTAAAAATCTGTGCACTGCAAAAAATACTATTAAAAAATTTTTTAAAAAAACCTTCCAAAAATGAGAAGAAATATTTTCAAATCATATATATGATTTAAAAAACATACCTTGTGCCCATGGATTATAAAAGTCAATAAGAATAACGCAAACAACATAATTAAAAGAATATGCAAGAAGTTTGAATACTTTATGAAAGACATAAGGATGGAAAATGAGTATATCAGACATTTCTCTATGCCATTAATCATTAAGGGAGTGAATATGAAAAAATGAGTTAGCAATCCGTCTGCATTATAGTAACCAAAATTAACAAGACAGACCATGCCAGATGTCAGCATGGATACGGCGGAGCTGACATTCGTACACTGCTAGTGAGAATGGGAAATATGAGGACCACTTTGGAAAAGTATGGCAGTTTCTTAAAAATTTAAGCACACACCTACCATGATTCAACCCCTTCATACCTATGCACCCAGGAAACCACATGCCATACAAAGACCTGTGCTCTAAGGTCAGTGTAGCTTTATTTGTAAAAACCAAGCCAGAAGCAACCTAAATAACCACCAAGTCAGTAAGCAAATAGATTGTGGCATACCTATATAAGAGATACTGCTTAGAATTGAAAATGAATGAGTTATTGTTGCACCCAACATCAATTAACCTTGAAGAAATGATATTCCATGAAAGAAGAAAGACAAGAGGAATGAGAGCTGTATGATTCCATTTAATTAAAACCTTTAAGATAGAAAATAATTTATTGCCATAGATTTATTTTTTGAGACAGGGATGGCGGGAGAGGAGAGTGAGGTTCTACATACAGGGTCATGAAGACACATTAACGATGACAGATTTCCATTTACTTGATCATACTTTCATTGGTAAATGTGTGTGCATGTGGCAACTTATCTAATCATAGGCCTTCAATATATACAGTTTATTGTATATGAACTGTATCTCAATAACATTTAAAAATTAAAACAAATCAGAACAAGATAAACAGGCTCTAGATGCATCACTTTATTTGTTTAAAAACATTGTTTTAGAGCAATATAAATTTTACAGCAAAATCTAGAGGAGGGTACAGAGATTTTCTATATGCCCTCAGTCCCCTCACATGCACAGCCACCCCCATTATCAGCATCACTCATCAGAAGAATTCATTTTCATGATTTCTGAGCTGAGCTTGGAAATAATTCTTATCTTTGGTCCTTTAGAAGGAAGGTGTTTCTTCCCTCTGACTTCTGTCAAGATTTTTTCTCTATGTTTGAGTTTCTGTAATTTGAAATGATAAGCCTAGGTATAGTTTGGCATTTATCCTGCTTGGTGTTCACTGAGCTTCCTGGATCTGTGATTTGGTGTCTGACATTAATTTGGAGAAATTCTCAGTTTATTATTGCTTCAAATATTACTTCTGCTCCTTTTTCTCTTTTCTCTCTTTTCGGTTTCCCATTATGCCTATGGTACATCTTTTATTATTATTATTCAATAGTCCTTGTGTATTCTGATTACTTTTTAGTCTTTGTTCTCTTTGCTCTTCAGTTTTGGGGGATTCTATAGATATATCCTCCAGCTCAGAGATTCTCAGCTCAGCCATGTCCAGCTACTAATAAGCTCTTCAAAGACATCATTCCTGCCATAGTGTTGTTTTTTTTATCTCAAGCATTCATTGGAATATCCATTTCTCTTCTTACATTGCCCATCTAATTTTGCATGCTGCCACGTGTATGAAATAGAGTCATTATCATCTTAATCATAGTTACTTTAAATTCTCTGATCATTCCAACACCCCTGTCACGTCTGGTTCTGATTCTTGCTCTGTCTCTTCAAACTATGTTTTTGCCTTTTTGTATGCCCTGCAATTTTTATTGATAGATGGATGCAATGGACTGCGTAAAAGAACTGGGTAAATGGGTCTTTGGTGATGTGGTGGTGAAATGTGGGGTGAGTGGAAGCATCCGATAGTCCTATGATTAGCCTTTTAGTAGGCTTGTGCCTCTGGACTGTGAGCCTCATAGAGTTTCTCAGGTTTCCCTCCCCCTTCAGGTGGGACAGGATGACTGGAGTCAGCTGGAGATGGTATTTTTCTTCTCTAAGTTAGATCTAATAGCACCCCTGCAGGTTAGGCTCTGGTTGGTTAGTTTTCCCATGTTAAGACATTGTTAAGAATAGAATGCTCTTGTTTATTTCAAAATACTTTTTTGCCAAGGCTGGCCAGCAGACCCTGAGCAAAGGATAAATGGGTTACTTTGACAATTTGACTGTGAAAGAGAGGCTAAGGGACAGCCCAGCTGAAGAAGCCAGGCAGCTTGGAATTTTTTATCTTTAGATATAATCAGAAGGGTGAGTAATCTTGGGAGGATCCATGTTTTACATTGTCCTCTAGGCAAGGGCATCTAGGGATTAAGCATAAGGATTCCAGTAAACACCCGGGGGTCTGCACATACACAGACTTGTTTGGAAAGGTCAAGGAATAATTAGGGGCACCACCTTCGACACTTTCCTAAGTCTCCCCTAAGTAGGATTTCTGATAAACAGGGCAGGCGGCCTTCCATACACTTCCCTTTTCTCAGAATGTCCTCCTTACAAACTTTCCATCCAAGTCTCGTGTACTCCCTAACATTTTTTTTGAGGATTAAGGTATTACATATGTGTCCTTATCCCCAACATTTTTTTTCTTCTCCTCCTGCCAGAAGCCCAAAGGAATTTTTCTCTGATATAAACTGGAATCTGGTCACGGTCTTAAAGGTAGATCTCAAACTCTGGTGGGGGCCTCCTTGTGACTGGGTCCACAGCAACTGTCCATAGTGAGCCTGCAGCTACCTATCAATGACAGTTCAGGTTTTTCTACCCAGCACAGGTCCCTGTGGTGGCTTCCAGTTATTATATCATCCTATAGTTTCACCAAAAATTTTGCTAAAGTCTTGACTTAAGCATTTAATTTCAGAAAAGCATCTCATTTTGAGAAATTCACATTAACTGATTTTTCTAATAGATTCTACTTGATTTTCATCGAAATTGATCTCTTCTTGCATTCATAGTTAATAAGCTTATAAAATATTTAATTCAATTTAATAATATCAATAACAAAGTCAGCTGACATAATCAGGTTTTGAACAAACACGAATGATTCTTATAAGTATGTAACTCAAGTGTTACAGTCAGTACTATATGCTCATATTGGGGAGTCATCTACTTGCCATCAGAATTCTGTCTTCCTTGGGCATCAATAAACATATTGTACAAACAGACTTGAAGAAAAAACAGCCAGTAATTGAAATAAATTATAATTAACAAATATTCTATTATACTATGTTTTTCAGTCTCATTAAATATACACTTAATATTAGCATTAAAACTTTGACTTAGCTCCTACTGCTCATTAATCATTTTCATCTACTGCTTTTTCACATAACAACTAATTCATCACTGTGGTCCACTGTTTAAAGGAAAGATTGGGTTCTTCTCAACACATACAACATACATCTAGTCAGCAAAAAAAAAAAAAAAAAGAAATCTGGCCTGGCCAGTGTGTCTCAGTTGGTTGAGCATTGCCCCTTGCACCAGAGGGTTGCCAGTTCAATTCCAGGTTAGGGCACATGCAGAGGTTAAAGGTTCAATCCCCATGCAGGAGGCAGCCAATCAATATTTGTTTCCTCTCATAGATGTTTCTATCTCTCTCCCTCTTTCTTCCTCTCTCTGAAATCAATAAAAACATATTTTTTTAAAAAGAAGTACGGAGTATGTACTGTCACACTTGGAAGATTGGACCATGTGACACACTACCACCTTTATTATGATATCTCAAATCCTAAAGAAGATCATATACATTAGAATAAATTTATGGAAGCCAATTCACTTCCTGAATCTCTTCATCCCTTAAAAATATAGCTGTGCTTTGCACAAATTAATGTTAAATTAATATCCCATTAAATGAATTTACCACATTAGAAAATAGCAAAAATGGGGTACAGTGGCAGAATCACCGGTCCTATTAAAATAAAAAATGTATATTTCAGTGCTTTTTCACTATTTCCAGTTTTCCAATAAAACAGTTGCCAGAGGAACCTTATGCTGAACAAAAACTGCTATCAAATGTCATCACTGAAGCGAGCTAACATCGGCCAGGGGACTCTTCTTTTGGAGGCCTTATTCATTATTTTCTAAATCTGTAAAGCTACCATTTCCAGGGTTTCTTCTGAGGACTGACATAAAAAGGAGCAATCATAATTTGTAACCGTGTCAGTGGAAAATGATCCCCCCTCCCCCAAAGTGCTATTCTCAAAGAAAGAAAAGATTACAGTTTTCATCTCCTGTGTTCCCCAAAGAACTGGAAAATATTAGTAGTTGCTTTCAAAAGGAAAGAAAACATTTTGAAACTAAGTTGAAGTAACCTCTTTCATGACTATGGGAAAGGATAACTTTTTGATGTGTATGAAGGGAAAAGAGCCAAGATATGAAATACGTTTTGTTCTCATTTTATTCCTTGCTCTGTGGTCTGAGTATGTTTGGGGAGAAATGCTGAGTCCTCTGGGTTATCTAAGTGGTCCACTAGTAGACACAGAGCCTCAGAGCACCCAGTGTGGCCCTGGAGAAAAGCTTGGGACAAAGAAAAATGAAGGGTGGAGTAAGAGCATGTCATTGAAGTCTGATCAATTGTTCTATAACTTCTAAATTGGACATATAATTGGAGGATGTATAAAAGCTGGTCAAGGCACTTAGAAGTCACTGTTTGACTGTGAGATTATCAAGGTCAGATTTTCCATACTACTTTACATGTTATTTTTCTTCATATAACTTCTTTTTTTTATTAATCTTAAAAATAGGGAGGATAGTATTGCTGGATAGTAATCTCATTTGGGAATGAAATAATGACTCTAATCCAGTGGTTCTCAACCTGTGGGTCACGAACAATGAAAATACATCCTGCATATCAGATATTTACATTACAATTCATAACAGTAGCAAAATTACAGTTATGAAGTATCAACGAAAATAATTTTATGGTTGGGGGTCACCACAACATGAGGAACTGTATTAAAGGGTCACGGCATTAGGAAGGTTGAGAATCACTGCAAGCTAAAATCTAGTAAGTATTTAATAACTGGAGATGCTACTATTATTGTTAATATCTTTGCTAAAATTCACATTAGATAGAGGATGGGTTATTTAAAATATCCTCTAATTTTGAAATTGAATAATTTTTTAAAAATGCAGAAATTGTTTAAGCAATAAAACTACCATAGTAACCCATGATTTAGCTATTCGTTAACAAAGTACTTGAAGTTACAGTTAATGCATATAAAACCGAATGTCTCCTTGTTGTGAAATAATGTCTCTGATTGAATGTGAAGATCATGATACAGGATCAGTACATTAAAATATTCTTTGGGTCATCTAACTTTATTATTTATAATAAAATATTTTAGTGTGGAAACTCTTCAGATCATAGGAAGCCATAGTGACACTAAAATTATTTCTCTGCCATCAGGGTCTATCCTTATCCCATCATGACCTAGTCCTTCAGACAGACCACTCTGAGCTCAAATATTGAATCCTCATATCCAGGAATCTGCATGAGGAGGGAATTCCCAGTCTTTTCTCTAGGAATACTTGAAAATGGAGAGTTTTTGAAGCTTTTTTTTTTCATGTGGATGCAATCATATTCAATAAAAAAATGGGCAAAGGACTTAAGTAGACACTTTTTGAAAGTGGACATACAGAATGCCAAGAGACACATGAAAACATGCTCAAAGTCACTAATCATCCGAGAAATGCAAATCACAATGACAATGAGATAGCATCTCACACCTGTCAGAGTGGCTATCATCAACAAATCAACAAATGACAAGTGGAGAAAAAGGAACACTAGTGCACTGCTGGTGGGAATGTGACTGGTGCAGCCACTCTGGAAAACCGTATGGGGTTTCCTCAAAAAATTAAAAATGGAACTCCCATTTGACCCAGTAATCCCCCTTCTAGGAATATATCCCAAGAAATCAGAACACCAATCAGAAAGGACATATGCACTCCTATGTTCATAGCAGCACAATTTTTCATAGCTAAGATTTGGAAGCAGCCTAAGTGCCCATTAGCAGATGAGTGGATTAGAAAACTGTGGTACATCTACACAATGGAATACTGCACTGCTGTAAAAAAGAAGGAACTTTTACCATTAGGAACAGCATGGATGGAACTAGAGAGCATTATGCAAAGTGAAATAAGCCAGTTGGAGAAAGATAAATATCACATGATCTCACTCATTTGTGGAATATAATGACCAACGTAAACTGATGAACAAAAATAGAATCAGAGACAGAGAAGCATCGAACAGACCCTCAAACTTCAGAGGGAAGGTGGAGGTTGTGGGGAGGAAGTAAGAGGTAAACCAAAGGACTTGTATGCAGGCATATAAGCCTAACCCAGTGGTCGGCAAACAGGCTCCACAAACCGTGGCTCGCAAGCCACATGCAGCTCTTTGGCCCCTTCACAAAGTGGAAATACAGAATGTATGTGGACATACAGAATGCCAAGAGACACATGAAAATATGCTCAAAGTCACTAATCACCCAAGAAATGCAAATCATTTCACATGATGCAATACCAGCTCTTCCACAAAATACCGACTTCTGCACATGGACCACGAAGTTTCAATCCCACTGTACGTGTGCGCCGCACGTGGTATTTTGTGGAAGAGCCACACTAAAGGGGACAAAGAGCCGCATGTGGCTCGCGAGCCGTGGTTTGCCGACCACGGGCCTAACCAATGGACACAGACACTAAGGTGGTGAAGGCATGTGCTGGGGGTGGGGGCAGCCATCAAGAGGTCAATGGGGGTAAAAGAAGACATATGTAATATTTTAAGCAATGAAGAATTAAAATAAATAAATAAAGTGAGAAGAGTACAAAAACTGGAGAAGGAGAAAACTGGAAGTCATGAGAATTTTTCTTCAGAAAGCAACCATAAACTATAACAAAATCCAATAGGACACTAGACATAGCACGTGAGGGAACCAGGGAAATGGCTGTAAGAAGTACACTAGCTCTCACCCATCACTACACATCAAACTACGTTCCCAGGTAAAAGGCATCATTTTATTCAGTCTAAGTGAAAGCTATGTAAATAACATTCCAATTTTATTTTGAAATGCTTTCTTTCTTCTCACAGCATGTTAAATAGGAAACATTTTTTTAAAATATATTTTTATTGATTTCCCACAGAGAGGAAGGGAGAGGGATAGAAAGCCAGAAACATTGATGAGAGAGAAACATCAATCAGCTGCCTCCTGCACACCCCCAACTGGGGATGTGCCCTTGACCGGAATCAAACCTGGGACCCTTGAGTCCGCAGGCTGACACTCTAGCTGCTGAGCCAAACCTGTTAGGGCAAATAGGAAACATTTTTTCCAATAATTATTTTTAATCACCAGATTCTTTACAAATCAAACAAAAATTATTTGGTATTTCAGTTTAATTTAAGATTTTACAAGTATATTTATCAATATTATAGACAAAAGAAATAAAGATTTCAGAACTTTGATAATTTTTACTTGTAATACCACATTTACTAGTCTATATATGAGATGCCAGTCATAATTCCAAAGTAAACCTGTGACTTCTGAAACATTTTTTAAAAGATTAAAAATATAAATATACAAGCCAGGAAAAAAAAAACTTCAATTAATTTGGTCTGCCTTTAATAAAGAAGTCTTTTTTTTTTTTTTTCCCAATTATGGCTTTTGTACATTAGAGAGTAAAGCAAAAATAGATGAAAATATATGTAATAAAAATAATTTGTCTTATAATCCATACATGATTTTTAGTTGCATTAAGTTAAATATAAGTAAATTCAGTCAATATACTAGCATTTACATAGTATATATTTAAGTATTACTTGGATTATTAACTATACTTATGTAAAACATAGAACTCCTGAGACCAAACCAATGTTTGTTAAAATATCCTATTATCAAGATTAAATCTTTTCCCAGTCCTTGAGAACCAAGGCAGATTTTCAGGGTTTGAATCACCATTCTTCTGCCTATTAGCAGTAGAATTGGGAAAATAACTTCTCTGTATGATAGCTTCTTTTTAATAAAATGATAATAAAATTGAGCTCCCAGGTATCTTCTGGGAATTAAATTAGTTAATCACGTAAAGTTCTTGGAGCTATAATTGAGAAGTAGTAAACATTTACTCTAAAATATAGTAATGGAGACTTTTAGCTAAATGTTAGGACAAGTCTGAGATAATTTACTGAAAAATATATATATAACAAGGTAAATCTTGTGGGCAAAAGAAAGCTAGACTACATGCATACATGTATCATTTGTACTCTAACCAACAGCAAACAACATTTTATTCCAATTTTATTTATTTTCTGATAACATAAAGAAAATATTCTCTTTTGTAATTGCCTTTATTGACCTGACAAATTTTTGAACAATTTTACAAATGCATATTAGAATTTGCATTCCTTTTTCTTGTTATTCTGTCATATTTTTCATTGTATATTATTTTGTGATTGTTAAACATCTATACCTACATCTATCTACCTGCCTAATTTTAAAAAGCATGAATGCCTTGCCTGCTATATAGTGTTAGAACACCTCTTGTCCCATTTTTTTAGCTTCACTTTCAAAATTATGATGTGTTTTGGCATATAGAACTATTTAAATATAGGGATTTAATGTTACTGTTCTTAGATTATTTTGACTTTGTAATTGTGCTTATTAAATATACTCCAACCAAAACTTATAGACATATCAATCTGTACCCATTTCTGATAAATGTTAGGTTGACTCTCTTTATTCAAAAAAAGTCTAGATTTTGTTATGTTGAATATTTGGAAAGGCGTAATATATTATCTAATAGGGAGCTAGCCAGTTGTCTAAACACTTTGTATATGGTAAACCATCATGAAACATATCTACACTAAAAAAAGAGAAAAATGGTAATTGGGGTACGACGCTACCCTTTTCATTGGCTAATCAGGGCTATATGCAAATTGACTGCCAACTAAGATTGGCAGTTAACTGCCAACAAGATGGCGGTTAATTTGCATATGTAGGCACAATGCAGGGAGGCGAAAGGGAAAGCAGGAAGAAGCCCCCTGCCACTGACAGTGATTGGAAACCCAGGGGGGAGCTAAGAGCTGGGGGGCAGGGAAAAGGCGGCCCTGGGGCCGCCTTTTCCCTGCCCCCCAGCCATGATCAGAGAATCAGGCGCCTTTGCCACCCTGGCCAGTGATAGCAGGAAGTAGGGGTGGATCCAGTGATGGGAGCTGGGCACGGTCGAAGCTGGCAGTCCCAGGAGCTAGGGGTCCCTTGCTTGGGCCTAAGGCGGAGCCCACGATCACGGGGCCGCTGCCTCTGCAGGTCCCCGCTGCCCGGGCCGGACGCCTAGGCCAGAGGCGTTAGGCCTGGGCAGGGGCGGAGCCTGCAACCGCGGGGAGCTGGGGGTCCCCTGCCCAGGCCTGACACCTCTGCCGGAGGCCTCAGGCCTGGTCAAGGGGCCGATCCGGTGATTGGTGATCGGAGGGTGATGAGGGTCAACTCCTCTGGCCGAGGCATCAGGCCTGGGCGGGGGCTGGGGGTCTCCTGCCCAGGCCTGATGCCTGGGCCAGATGCATCAGGCCTGGGTGGGGGTCGGAGCCGGGGATTGGGGGGATATGATGGTCCCCTTGCCCAGGCCTGAAGCCTGGATCAGAGGCATCAGGCTTGGGTGGGGGGTGGAGCAAGCGATCAGAGGGAGATGGGGGTCCCCTGCCCAGGCATGATTCCTGGCCCAGAGGCCTCAGGCCTGGGTGGGGGCCAGAGTCAGTGATCGGGGGGAGATGGGGGTCCCTGTCCAAGCCTGACACCTCTGGCGGAGGCGTCAGGCCTGGGCAAGGGGCCGATCAGGCGATTGGAGGGTGATGGGGGTCTACACCTCTGGCCAAGGCATCAGGCCTGGGTGAGGGTGGAGCCGGTGATGGGGGGGGGGGAAGTGGGGGGTCCCCTGCCCAGGCCTGAATCCTGGGCCAGAGGCATCAGGCATGGGCTGGGGGCAGAACCAGTGATGGGGGGAAATGAGGGTCCCCTGCCCAGGCCTGACGCCTCTGTCACAGGCGTCAGGCCTGGGCAAGAGGCCGATCCTGCGATTGGAGGGTGATGGGGGTCAACGCCTGAGGGCTCCCAGTATGTGAGAGGGGGCAGGCTGGGCTGAGGGACACCCCCCCACACACACCCAGAGCACGAATTTCATGCACCGGGACCCTAGTCCTATCTAATAAAAGAGAAACATGGTAATTGGCGTATGACCGCTACCCTTCCCATTGGCTAATCAGGGAGATATGCAAATTAACTGCCAGCCAAGATGGCGGCCGGCAGCCAGGCAGCTTGAAACTAACATGAGACTTGCTTGCTTCAGTGACCGAGGACTGCAACGTTCCCCGCATGCCTTGCCGGCCTCTGAGCTGGCAGTTTGAAACATAGTTACAAAAATAGAAGCTAAGCAAAACCCCAGAAACCAGCTTTCAGCTAGCCGGGATCTCAGATCTGGAGTTGATACAGAGTTTCGATTGTAGAACCAAAACAAACCAGATACCTGCTTTCAGGAGCGGAGGCCTAAGAGCTTGAGCCTCAGAGCTAAAGCTGGCTCAGAATAAAAAAAAAAAAAAGAAAGAAAAAAAGGAGCAGTTGGGAGCTTAGGTCCCAGCCTGAAAACAGCCGTCAGCCCCTCACCCAGACTGGCCAGGCACCCCAGTGGGGAACCCCACCCTGAAGGGTGTGTGACCAGCTGCAAACAGCCATCATCCTCTCATCCAGGCTGGCCAGGAACCCCAGTGGGGACCCCCACCCTTATCTGGGACACCCTTCAGGGCAAACCAGCCAGCCCCCACCCATGCACCAGGCCTCTATTCTATATAGTAAAAGGGTAATATGCCTCCCAGCACCGGGATCAGCGGAGCCATGAGGTCTCCCGGCACCGGGATCAGCGTGACAGGGGGCAGCGCCCAAACCCCCTGATCACCCTGTGGCTCTGTGTGTAACAGGGTGCGGCGCCCCAACCCCCCCACCCCACGGGCCCTGCTCTGTGTGTGACGGGGTAGAGCCATAACCTCCCCATCGGCCCTGCCCTGAGTGTGAGAGTGGCGGCGCCTCAACCCCCTGATCGGCCCTGCTCTGTGGGTGATAGAGGGCAGCGCCCCAACCCCCTGATCCGCCCTGCTCTGTGCATGACAGGGGGGAGCTCCTCAACCCCCTGATTGACCCTGCTCTGTGCATGACAGGGGGGAGCTCCCCAACCCCCGGATTGGCCCTGCTCTGTGCGTGACAGGGGGTGGTGTCACAACCTCCCCATCGACCCTGCCTTGAGTGTGACAAGGGGTGGTGCCCCAACCTCCCAATCGGACCTACCCTGAGCATGACTGAGGATGGCATCGCAACCTCCCAATCCGCCCTGCTCTGTGCATGACAGGGAGTGGTGCCCCAATTCCCCAATCGGCCCTGCTCTGAGCCTGACCAGGGGCTGCACCTAGGGATTAGGCCTGCCCTCTTCCACCCGGGAGCAGGCCTAAGCCAACAGGTCATTATCTCCTGAGGGGTCCCAGACTGCAAGAGGGCACAGGCCAGGCTGAGGGGACCCCCCCCCCCCCGAGTGCACAAATTTTTGTGCACCGGGCCTCTAGTCCTATATAATAAAAGGGTAATATGCACATTGACTGAACAGCTGAAATAACAGTCACTATCATGCGCACTCACCACCAGGGGGCAGATGCTCAATGCAGGAGCTGCCCCCTGGTGGTCAGTGTGCTCCCAAAGGAGGAGCTACGCTCAGCCATAAGCCAACCTGATGGCTGGTGAGTGCAGCAGAGGTGGTGGGAGCCTCTCCTGCCTCCTCGGCAGCACTAAGGATGCCCGTGGGGAGTGGGCCTAAGCCATTAGTTGGACATCCCCTGAAGGCTCCCGGAATGCACAAGGGCTTGGGCCAGGCTAAGGGACACCCCTCTCCCAATACATGAACGTCATGTACCGGTCCTCTAGTTAAAATAATAAAAGAACAAAGCCAAATACTTATTCTGTAGCCATGCTAATTATTAGATAACTAGAGACCCAGTGCACAAAAATTTGTGCACTTGGAGGGGCCCCTCAGCCCGGCCTGCGCCCTCTAGCAGTCTGGGACCCCTTGGAGGATGTCCACCTGGTGGCTTAGGCCTGCTCCCCAAGGGATTGGGCCTAAGCTGGCAGTCAGACATCCCTCTGGCAGCCTGGGAGCCCTCAGGGTATATACATTTGTCAGCGGGGAGCAATCCTAAGCTGCAGTCGGACATCCTTAGCGCTGCTGAGGAGGCAAGAGAGGCTCCCACCACCACTGCTGTGCTGGCAGCCATCAGCCTTGCCTGTGGCTGAGTAGAGCTCCCCCTGTGGGAGCACACTGGCCACCAGGGGACAATTCCTGCATTGAAAGTCTGCCCCCTGGTGGTCAGTGTGTCATAGTGACCAGTCATTCCCAGTCATTCTGCTGTTAGGGTCAATTGGCATATTACCCTTTTATTATATAGGATAGAGGCCTGGTGCACAGTGGGGGCCAGCTGGTTTGCCCTGAAGGGTGTCCCGGATCAGGGTGGGGGTCTCGCTGGAGTGCCTGGCCATCCTGGATGAAGGGCTGCAGGCCTTTTTCAGGCTGGCCAAGCCTCCAGCAGGGACCCTCACCCCATGGGGATGTGGTCAGCCTGGGTGAGGGGCCGAGGGCTGTTTTCAGGCTGGCCACACCCCATTGAGGGTGGAGGTCCCCACTGGGGGTGCCTTGCCAGCCTGGCTGAGGGGCTGATGGCTGTCCTTTTTTTCTTTCTTTTTTTTCCTGGGATTTATTTATCTTCTATAATTGAAACTTTGTAGCCTTGAGTGGAGCCCAGTGCCATCCAGGGCAGGCGGGAAGCTTGGCTTCCTCCATCGCCAGGGGCAACCCAAGCCTCCAGCTCACTCCAGCTCTGTGGCTGTTGCCATCTTTGTGACAGAGTGATGGAATGATGGTTAATTTGCATATCACTCTTTTCTTAGATAGGATATATTAATAGAGCAATATTAATATAATAACAATTTTTAAAAATATATCCATCTGTAGAATATTTGAAACATGTATTCTTATTGAAAGATAGTAAACTATATGTAAAATATGTATTGCAATCATTCAGGTAAAACGTGATAGAGGCTTAAAATTGGGAGCTTCAGCAATAGAAAGGTGGCGCCAGAATCCTAACGAGGAAGGGAAACCTGTGAGAAGACAGGCATCACTCACATGCTATAGCAATTGTGCATTTCTAAGATTTAAAATGTTTCTGATGATTCTTAAGTCAGGGAAGGATGGGAGACAGGAAGAAAAAGTGGACAAAGTCACTTGCATTTCTTTAGTTGGTAATTTGGAGGGCAATTTTGGCCAAACAAATCAGTAACTTTGGTGTTCAGGACAAACCTGCTACATTTCACATCCTCTCCACTGCTTTCCATTCATTCCCTGGCTTGTAGGTCAGTGTGATCAACAGTGCTAACCATCTGTCTTATTTTAACAGGATTGTTCTTATTAAGTAGGTACCCAAATCATTTGTCTTAGTTCTGCTGAGGAATGCAGCCATTTATCACCTGCTAGCTGTCAGTCAACTGTGTCAGGTTTGGGGACAACAGCAGCTAACAAAAGACAGAAATCCCTGCCTTTATATTATTATGGTTGGAAGGAAACATAATAATAAAATAAACAGTAAATACATGGAATATGGTGTACATTAGATGGTGAAAATGGAAGGTGCATGCAGAAAAATAGACCAGGTGAGGGTGATAAGATTTTGTGATGATCTTTGAAGTTTTTAACTGAATAAATGAGAGAAAACAAGGTGGGAGGTAACATCTAAGCAGAGGCTTGAAGCCCTGGAGGTGGGCCTGGGTTAATCTGGTGTAATGTTGTTAGGTATTCCTGGGGCTGCTGGAGAAGCAAATGAAGGGGAAAATGCCTGCAGGGGGTCCCTAAACTTTGAAGGGGTTATGTGGCCTGAGCCAAATGACCACGGGGATATTAGTGAGACATGAGTTTAGAGCAGTTAACAAAAGTGGCACAATTGTGCACCCAGCATTTGAAGAAGCTTGGAATCTAAAAAATAATCCTGTAAAATGTGAGTTTAGAAGCAAAGTCCCCATCACTCTGCTCAACTTATAAGCATCAGAAGCCAAAATGAACGATGTTTATGGCTGAAAGGCCTGGGGAACTTGGAAGTATTAACTTGACTCTAAAACTTGGCAAATGAGTTAGCCTAACCTGTCTGCTCTATTAGGAAGAGAAATGTGATTTATATGGCTGGGAATGTACTTTTACTTCCAATAATCAGGTATAAAGTGGTGACAGCTACTTGGAAATCACCAGTAGGTCATTTGAAATGTGGGCCTAAGGGGATGGACCATGTCGTGGTCAATGTTCCATTGTTCTAATAAATACACAAAATACACACATATACGCATTAATATTTATATGTTAACTATAAAACATATACTGATATACTAAATATAAAAACAGGAAAATACTGATATTTGTAGAAATGCAAAACAAATATTTCATAGGCATCTAAAAGTAGCCTATGAAATGTGTTTGTATTTAAATATACATATATATAATTGACATATATCCTATATAATAAAAGCCAATAAAAGCCCTGACTGGTTTAGCTCAGTGGATGGAGTGTCGGCCTGCGGACTGAAAGGTCCCAGGTTCGATTCCGGTCAAGGGCATGTACCTTGGTTGCGGGCACATCCCCAGGAGGGGTGCGCAGGAGGCAGCTGATCGATGTTTCTCTCTCATTGATGTTTCAAACTCTCTATTCCTCTCCCTTCCTCTCTGTAAAAAATAAATAAAATATATATTTTTTAAAAAAGTCAATCCAAGCATAATATGCTAATAATATACTAAGGTCACTCAACCCCTCGCTATGACGTGCACTGACCACCAGGGGGCAGACACTCTGACCAATAGGTTAACTTGCTACTTGGGTCTGACTGATCGGGACTGAGCAAGACAGGCTGGACATGCCCTGGAACCCTCCTGTGGTACCTCCCCAGCTGGCCAACCTCCCACATCCCTCCCCAGCCTGATCATGCACCGATGGGTCCATTGGCCAGGCCTGCACCCTCTCACTATCTGAGACCCCTCAGGGGATGTCGGAGAGCCGGTTTCAGACTGAGCCCACAGGCCAGGCCAAGGGACCCTACTGGTGCACAAATTTGTGCACTGGGCCTCTAGTATAAACATAAATGTGTATATAATATATATGTATATATTTCTATTCCATAGGTCTTTGTGTTTTTCCCCAACTTCTATTTGCATCTGAAGATCTGAAAGCCTCTGTTTCCTTCCTCCATTAACCACATCATCCCACATTATTATTTTTAAAATATGTTTTTATTGATTTTAGAGAGAAAGGAAAGAAAAGGGAGGGAGAGAGATAGAAACATCAATGAGAGAGAACCATTGATCAGCTGCCTGCTGCAGGTCCCCTACTATGGATCAGGCCTGCAAGCTGGGCATGTGCCCTGACTGGGAATCAAACCCGGCACCTCTTGGTACATGGTTGACACTCAACCAACTAAGCTTCACCTGCTGGACTCAAGGATTAATTTTTTTTGGCGCTTATACCAGGCTTCTTTTCAAATTCAGTATCATTCTTTAGGCTATTTTTTTCTGTGGTAGACCATATTCTATGCGTTTATTCTTATCCTTATACCAGTATGAATGGTAACAATCCAACCAGGGAAGGATGATAATCTGTAATTTATAAACAAGGAACCTGCTTTTCCTAGATATTTTCCCTTGCTTGACTCCCACACAGGAGGTATATAGTGATGACCTTGGTTCCTTGGGGTTTTTCTTTTTAATGCCTGCTTTTAAAAAATAAAAAAAAGGGGGAATTTGCCGGGAGCCGGTCCATCCTTGCTGTTTCAAGGCACCTGGCATATATAGCATACTGTTCTTAATATGTTTGCTCACCTTCTTGGCACTATGTGTTTTAACCAAGGTCACCTCTCTGAGAAAGGTTGTTTCCCCAGGTAGGGATTTTCCCCTGAAGTTAGGGAGGGAATAAAACCGCTTAACTAAGTGCCAGGCAGGTAATTAATCACTAACTACGAACAATCATGCTTAAGCTACATAATCTTTACTCCCTGGAATGGAGATAAGAAACGCCCTAACCTTTGGAATAGAGATTGATAGGATTGGAATCAACTGGTATAAATACAGATGTAACAAGACAACACACAGAACCTAGACACAGAACCTACACAGAACCTAGAGACAGAAGAACTTCGCTGAAGAGAACATGGCAAAAGATCCTGGACAGAAACTGGCCACAGAACCTAGAGACAGAACCTAGCGAGAGAACATGGCAAAAGATCCTGGACTGAACCTGACTACAGAAATTGGCAAGAGAACCTGACTAGAACCTGGTGACTGAACCTGGCTGGAAAACCTAGCGAGAGAACATGGCAACAGAACCTGGACAGAACCTGGCAACAGAACTTGGCAGGAGAACCTGGATAGAACCTAGCGAGGGAACATGGCTACATAACCTGGCTGGAGAACCTGGAGAACCTGGCTGGAGAACCTAGCAAGAGAACATGGACACAGAACTTGGCTGGAGATCCTAACCAGAACTTGGCTAGAGATCCTGGCTAGGCTGCTGATCAACTGAACGCTGTCTCCATGTCATTCCTTCTTCGCCGACTCCGTCCACACCTTTGGGGACCCCTGGACCTGGACCCCAGCAGGTTCCCATAGAATGAAAGATATATTACCAAACCCACTCAGTATTCTTTTCAACAACACTGGTCTGAGTGGGTATGCTTCATATCCATATCGCAAAATATTGTACTTCTGACTTCCTATAGTTTCTAAACATAATATTTTTAATGAAAAGTATATGAGACTAAGACAGGGCACTGCTTCTGATTGTAATAAAAATTATAAGGTAGAAAAAACAAGAAAAAATATCTTAAATAGTATAAGATTTTAAATAGTACAAACTATTAAAAATAATCACATTTATCCTCAATTCTTATACTATTCATAGTGTTACTGCCTTACTCCATAAAAGAATGTATTTCTCTAAAATGACTGATTTTCAAAAATGACTTTGAAGTTTGATGAACATTGGATCATACAAAAATATTTTGGATAGAATAGGATATTTTTAAGACATTCAAGAATCTGTAGTCTAAGTTTTAATAGCAAGAAAGTATTTCAAGATGATAAGATATGCCTCTCCTAACTAGTCCGTTTTTGAGTCTGCGTCTAGCTAAGGCTTAATATAAATTCCAAACACATACTTTTTAACCACATGAAATATAGTTAATGCATTTATAGTTTATTGTATTTATTTCAGAGGGTAGTCATGAATTTTTCCAAATGTTTAGAGTTGTCTGAAGGAAATACACTCTTTAAAAAGGGTTTATTTTTCAAGCTATTGTTATTTCAAGTGAGTTAAATGGCAATTTGGGGGAAGAAAATACACCTATAAATATGGAAAAGCGTAAAAAAGAGTACTTGAAAGCAAAATGAAGTGTATTAAGTCCAAAGTAGTATCAATTTTATTCTTTTGAATATTTTTCCAAATATGATTTGTTCAAAGATTATTTTCTTGTTGAAACTCAATTTCTATTTAGACAGAGAAAAAGCACTTATGGGGAATACAATACAGCACAATTGCTTCAAATTATACCAGCTCGAATATTGGTATTTTGCTAGAAAAAAATCAATGACAGTATGGGGCTCTTTATAATAGTTTCATTAAAAATCACCTCTGTGGTCTGATATTTTTTTCAGAAGTCAATGGAAAAAGAATACTTATTTTGTTTATGTTGTTTGACCAACTGCCAGCTTCAATTAAAATTCTTAGCTGGATACATTGACTCTGAAAGAGAGGAAATCAAAATATATTACTTACCCTGCTCTACACCCATAGCTGGGATGACTGGAATTATTTTTCTGGATTAATAGCTGGCACATTTGTATCTTGATATTATTATATTTCATGGCATATGAAAAATTTAAAAAATCATGTCAGGTATACTTTACTCGTTGCTTGGAATAAATAGTGATGAGAAAGATATTTGTTCTTATGATTTTTTTCAGAAAGCGTCAAATACATAATCTTAGTTTTTGTTCTGTACATTGAGAATTTTAACTATTTATTCATTCAAAACATTTATTGAATTCTAGTCCTATTCTGGGCAGTGGCTAAACCATGTAGAATTAAACAGAAGAGTTAAATAGATGCATTTAGCCTCTTTATTTATGAAACAGATCAGTGAAGAAGACAACTTGGCAGAGAATGTTAGAAATCATTATACACCTTAAATTCTGAAGGCAAGATTGCAGTCTGTTATACTATGCTAGAGGCCCAGTGCACGAATTAGTGCATGGGTGGGATCCGGCTGGCCCGCCCTGATTGGGCCAATTGAGCTAGCCTGGGGGAGAGGACACAGGAGGTTTGCCAGCCAGCCCCACCCCCTGGTCAAACTCCAGGTCAAACTCCTGGTCGTGGAGACAATTTGCAAATTAGCCTTTTATTATATAGGATGCCATTAAACCATATAATGAGATAATTTGGACTAAAGAAAAAAAGTTGCTTTTTGGAGATTATATTATCTGAGAAAGTGATGATAAAAAGAGGAGTGGGAAGTCCCTAGGAAAATGGGAAGTGAACTCTTTCAGAGAATGAGGAAATGCAAGTACTAGGAAATGAACAGTGGGGCATGAAGAGCAGACTGGACATGGAGCGAGGGACACTGGATAGCAGGGAGCACCTGTTGGCCAGTCAAGCCACATGAAGGGTTTGATTTTCAAACAGCCATGAGAATTATAGCAGCATTTTGCCATAACAAGACCCGCATTTTGAAAAGACCATAGGAAGCCAGGATGGCAAATAGCTGTTAGTCAGTCACCTGCTTTGCAGTGCGGGTCTCCCTGGCTGACAGGCATTAGGCCATTTGCTGACATACTCTCTGTTTCTGCCACTTCTCAACTTCAAAGTATGTGAACTATTCTTTTGTGTGTTGGTAATCAATGGAGGGAATCTGGTCTAAAAAAAAAAAGTGGGGGGAAGCTACATAATTAATATTATACATGCCCACTATGCAATGACATACAAGACAATATTACAGCAGTATTACAATACACCTGGACATATAAGCATACAATTAAAAAAAAATAACATGTTTTAAGATTTGATAAGTATATATCATTGTTAGAGTATTCTTAGAAAGAACAATTTTTCTGGAAGAATATGATAAAAGAAACATCAACCCTACATTTCATTGTGGCTGTGGCTATTCCAAAGGTGATCTATCTAAATAAGGACACTCATCCCAATTACTGTCTGGCCTAGGTCTAATAACATTCTTTGGTAGCTTCTTAATGAGAAAAATAAAACAAAATGTCTTAGAAGGTTTTGGAGCAATAGCTGCAAGCCAATAAAATAGCATTTAGGAACTTGTCAAATTAATACAAATGACATTGCATTAAGTTCCAGTTATGACTTCACTTAAGAAAATTGTCTCATCCTGATAATTAAACACATTTTTACTGAAATAATTTTAGCAAATTATTTGGGAAATGTAATATCAAATATTTACTAAAGTAAAACATGATAGCAGTTTCATGAAGAATGCCCAAGGATTTTCTCGCAATTGACCAATGGAACAGAATAGTGTAAGTGAACTGAAACCTTTGTATAGCAAGGACTCTGTACCATTTTAATAAAATATGCAAACATCTAACTAGAAATTCATGGCCTGAGGACATCTATCATAAAATGTTCTTGTCTATTCACTCAGTGTTTACTGAATATGAATCAGAAACTTTTAAAATTGTATGCATTTGCAATTAGCACATAATCTTATATACCTTGGTGTCTGCTTCCTGAAAGACCTGGGCTAATACATTTATTATTTTAAATAAGTTTATGAAAATTTGGTAAATATAATTTAGAATGTTGATATCTACAAGGTATCTTAGAGATCATTTCATTTCACTTACACAAGGAGGAAGAAAAGAACAGCCTGGGAGGCTGAATGAATTTCCCAGGTGTATGTGGTCATTGAGATAATCCAGGACTCACTATACCGGTTGACCTTCACTAACAAAATACAACTGGAGGCAGACGGTAAATTGTGTCCTTAAGCCGAGGGGTATCCATAGCACCTCTGAGAAGAAAGCTCACTGTTGTTGTAGCATTAAATGTTGTTTCTAGCATACCTACAATCAAGTCATAGCCCAAAGGAAAATGATAGACAGAACTCATGAAAACTGTGTTGGGAACGCCATTCCTTCTTATACAGATCCGAAATAATAGGACCTTCTTTTTCTTTAACACTTTGAATATAATAAAGACTCTGTTTTATTTCAATGTATAATCACTAAGTTAATAGTATTTTATCATTGATAAAATTGTCCAATGGATATTTTCATAATTTATTATAAATCAATATTATTAAACAAACAATTTAAATAGTAGACTGCCAAGAGCAATAACACCAAATGACAAAGCAACTTAAATACAAATTCATTTAACATTCCTCCTTCTGCATAACCAGCACTGACACACTAAGTCTACCTAACTCTTTGACCTCTGAGGTTTAATACCCATTTTAAATTGTAATCCTCTATTCACAGACAGAACAGATGACAGAAATGAGTCAGTTTTCTGGAAACAAGCTGCCTTTCTCTACAATAAACCTGTCCTGTTTTTGGTAGTTTTCCATGTGCACAAAAAGCGGGATGCACTTTCTTTGTGTTTAATAAAACATGAAGTTTTGCTTCATTGAATTTCTAAAAAAAACCCACCATGTTATTAATAAAAATACTAATATTTTCTAGATTTAAAGCATATATTGTATAACAAAATTAGGAAAACTTGAAAATATATATTTGACACCTACGAATATCACTAATTGCCCAAATTAAGAAAAAGTAAACTTGTTTTGTAATCAGAGGACAAAATGCATTCAACAGATTGCTCCTCCCCCTCCCCCTCCCACTCCTCCTCCTCCCCCTCCTCCTCTTCTTCCTCTTCCTTTTCTTCTTCTTCTTCTTCTTCTTCTTCTTCTTCTTCTTCTTCTTCTTCTTCTTCTTCTTCTTCTTTTGTTTTTTTGTTGTTGTTAATCCTTACCTGAGGATATTTTCCCATTGATTTTTAGGGACAGTGGGAGAGAGAGGGAAAGACAGAGAAAAACATGGATGTGAGAGAAACACATGAATTGGTTACCTCCTGCATGCACCCTGATTAGGGCCTGGGCTGGGGAGGAACCTGCAACCAAGGAACATGCTCTTGACTGGACTCGAACCTGGAGCTTTTTGGTCCGCAGGTCGACGCTCTATACACTGAGCCAAACTGGCTAGGGAAATATATTCTAATTTGTGATTTTGAAGTTATGAATCATTTCTGCATTATTTCTCAAATGTAAAATAGACAAAAAAAGGAACCACCAAAGAAAGCCATGATGTTTGATGAAACATAGTGCCACATTATAAATATTCTCAATCTATAATCTTCTATTAAAACAAATTTATAATTTTACAAAAGAAATTATAGTTCAGTGTTAATTTTTATATTAGTGCATTTGAACTTAGAAATGGCTAGCTACTTAATATAATTCACATAGGAGTCATACGAGATACATGATACCGTCCTATATAATAAAAGGGTAATATGCAAATTGACCCTAACAGCAGAACAACTGGGAATGACTGGTCACTATGGGGCTCAATGCAGGAGATGCCCCCTGGTGGTCAGTGCTCCCCACAGGGGGAGCTCTGCTCAGCCACAAGCCAGGCTGATGGCTGCCAGCACAGCGGTGGTGGCGGGAGCCTCTCCTGCCTCCTTAGCAGCACTAAGGATGTCTGACTGCAGCTTAGGCTGCTCCCCATTAGCAAGTGGATATACCCTGAGGGCTCCCGGGCTGTCAGAGGGATGTCTGACTACCAGCTTAGGCCCGATCCCCCGGGGAGCGGTCCTAAGCCAGCAGGTGGACATCCCTCAAGGGGTCCCAGACTGCGAGAGGGCACAGGCTGGGCTGAGGGACACCCCCAAGTACACAAATTTCTATGCACCGGGCCTCTAGTATTTATTAACAGACAAGTACAACAATTCTTAAAGAACTGCAATGCTTTGGTTAAGGACATGCTGGTTCTAAGAATGTACTTACTATTGCTCAGTGAGATCGTTTTTTACTTTTATGATTTCACTTTTTTTTCAGTTTCATTGGGATGTAATTGACATACAGCTCTGTATAAGTTTAAGATGCATCAAAGAGGTTTCATTTTGATTATAAAACTGATGATTAGCCTATTCTATGCCATGGGAATTACCATTTTTCCTGACAGGTGAAACTAGCATGTACTTGCCTTTGCACCTGTGTCTATGATCACATTGGAGCCAGCCGATTCCATGTCACATGCCTTCGCTAAGCTAGGCAACAGAACCGCATTCAGTATCCAACTGATAACTCCTCAGCAAGATCAAGTGAATGATGCTCTACATTTGGTAATAGAGGAAAGAATGGCAATCAGTCATCATATGACACAGTACTAAAGGAACAATGGCAGTGATATTTTATAGTGATTAAAAATTATTATTTTGAAATGTATCCATATTGTTTGAATCAACAGTTAATTTCTTTTTTATTGCTGAGTAGTAGTTCATTGTATGTATATCCACACTCTATCCATTCACAATGATGGGCATTTGAGTTATTTCCAGTATGGGATTATTACCAATAAAGCTTCTGTGGACACGGGTGTATAAATCTTGGTGTGGAAATGATGCTTTGGTCAGGTCAAGAGTCCTTTATTGCCTCTGCAGATCTCTTGGGAGAAAGTCAGTTTTTTTCTCTGAGGATGTGATTATCTGCGCTTTTGGTCTCATTCTCCTAGATAAAGTCATTCTATGTTGGAGTCATTCCACTTGGAGTATTTCCAAAATGCTAAATTGGAGTCTCCAAACCTCTAGGGACATGACACTTACACATTTTCTCTTCACCCCCTCCCCCTGCTGTGAACACTCTTTCTAAAGGAAAAAAGAAATAAGAAACAACAACAAAAGTTATCTAAGCTACTCTGTTTCTGTTTCTATACAAACTTTATTGTCAAAATGACTTTTTGAAAATACACAGAGTCTTGCCAACAAGGACACTTTCCTATACCCTGTCACCTGTAAGTAGGGACTACAAAAATGGTGACACGTTTGAAGGGGAAGATGGGGGAAAGCACTGTGAAATATCATTTAGCAAATTTTAAAAATATATTTTTATTGATTTCAGAGAGGGAAGGAGAGGGAAAGAGAGATAGAAAAATCAATGATGAGAGAATCATTGATTGGCTGGCCCCTGCCCACCCCACACTGGGGATCAAGTCCGCAACCCAGGAATGTGCCCTGACCGGGAATCTAACCATGACCTCCTGGTTCATAGGTTGATGCTCAACCACTGAGCCATGCCTGCCAGGGAGTCATTTAGCAATTTTTGAGTGGAAGTTTTAACAATAGAATTTGTACCTAGTTTTACACTTATACATACTCAAGTAGCATTTGTAGGGAAGTAATAGGAGTCAGTGACTTTGGGGTTGTTTTCCTTTTAGAAACAGTTCATATATTACCAAAATTTAGGAATCATTGTAAAGTATTACAGGGATTCCATTGACTATTACCTACATGATTAAGTAAGCCTTTTGCCTGTCAAGGAATTTCTAATCTGGACTAAGATAATGGACATCCAGTAAGCAAAGGCAATGCCTGAAGTAGTTAAGAGCTGGAACACTATCAGGCTGGGCAATTAAGAACAGACAGTGGACATCAACAATTGGTGAGGCCATACTAGTGAACCCCGGCGGAATACTAACTCAGACTAGGGTAATTACATAGAGTTATAAACGCAAGTTTGCAACATGTTTTTCTTCTATGCTTTAATTCATGCACTTTTCATTAATTTGTTAGCAGATGAAAACTCAGAAGTGTTATCTCATCAGATGCTAGTCTTTTGAGTCCCAAATTGTTAAATTATGTACATCATTGTCTCTGTCTTAATCTCCGTGTTCCAAAATAAGGGATCACTTTTGAAAGCAGAATAAATTCTTTTTTTTTTTATTTCTCCAGCTTTTAATATCTATATTCACAAGTCTATTGCATGGCTTAGAAATTGTCTCTCCTACCTCAATTTGCTAATAAACTGAGAGGATGATTTTTGAACTCTTAAATAAATTATGAGGTAATTTGGAACTGGGGATTGGATCTTATAAAAGCAAAATGTTTTACCTCGCCTACTGTCTTTCTTCCTTATTACCCAGATTTCAATTTGCAGAGAGTTTTAAGCTTCCAGTTCTTCTCTGATCCTGTGTTCCTTCCTCCCTATTTCTCATGACTGCATAAAAGGTGGTTTGTGGAGGCTCAAGATCTTTCAAAAGAACAGTTTTCACATTTTTCAACAGCTCAGGTAGTAGGATTTTGCTTTTCTCACAGTGCCTTTTTTTTGAAAGTTACATTTTTTTTTTGCCAACTGTAAATGGAACTCAAACCCCTGGGAGTTGAAGCTCATTTCTAGGTTTGGAATGTACATTACTCAAGTGTGTCTGAAACATGCAAAAATCATTTCCTCTCCAGCTCAGGGATGTCCAAGGGGCTTCAAACCTGAGCCAAACCACGATGATTGCCAGGAATAGAGACAGAGCTTAATACTTGATTACTGTTATTCTTTCCTTTGTATTAGTCATAGGTGGTCCCACAGCCTTAGATAATTTGTACTACCTCAGAATGTATGGTAAGTTTTTAATGATTTTCCTTGTAAGATATATTTCAAAACTCCACCAAGAGAACACCTGAGGTTTTTCAGCTCAATTTTACACATAAAACCTTCAGAAGGTATAACAGAATCATTTTCAAGTTCATGTAGGGTGTTTGACAATGCTTTATATTACTGCTGTTTTCAAAATTTACACATTTAAATACTTTTATTAAAACCATCTGAAGGTAGTAGAATTTGCCACCCCAATAGCCACCTCTTTAGTATAGGATTATTCCAGGCTTGTTATTTTTCTAAAAAAACAGGCAACACTGAAGAAGCTCCACAAACTGAGTAGAAATTAATCTTCTGTAAGAGACATGAACATTTCTAAGGCAAACCTCTCTTTGTAAAGGCATCTCTCTCTGTGTTCCCATAGGAGGAGGTTGTCTAAACCTCTAGAAATTCTTATCAGTGGAGAAGAAGGCAGGGATTTAAATCTGCATTGCAATCTTACCCTGGTTTACTGTGCTTTTCCTGGTCTCCTCCCATAACTGACCCCTGCCCGCCCCCCCCCCCCATTTTTCTTTTGTCTTTAGCTGAAGATGATATATAAGGTGATGGATTGGGCTATTTAGGGGAGTTACTGTTTTCCTGGTTCTTTCCCACATATACCAGAGGTAGACATGTTATTAAACTTCTGTTTGCTTTTCTCCTATTAATATGCATACACACACACACACACACACACACACACACACACACACATATATATATATATATATATATATATATATATATATATATATAGAGAGAGAGAGAGAGAGAGAGAGAGAGAGAGAGAGAGAGAGATTTCAATGAGGAAGGGAGAGAGAGAGAGAAAAAAAAAATCAATGATGGGAGATAATCATTGCTTGGCTGCCTCCTGCAGGCCTCACACTAGGTATGGAGCCTGCAACCCAGGCACATGCCCTGACCGGGAATCAAACCCTGACCTCCTGGTTCATAGGTCATCGCTCAACCACTGAACCACGCTGGCTGGGCTTAGTCTGCTTTTTAATACAGGGGATCTCATCCAAGAACTTAGGAGAGTTGAAGTAAATTAAATTTCTCCCCTGCACTGTCTCTTTCTGGCTGTTTCCACATGTCCTTTGGGGAGGGAAGCTGAGGGAATGACAGGAAATCTGAGGGAATCTCCACAGAGAAGAACTAACAGGGACTACCTAACCCCTAGAATTTTCCAAGAATTATTTTTTATGACTCATTAAATGGCTTTTATCTGAATTCAGCCAGGATATTTTCAAATCTATTTACATACCTATAGGACATTTCAGAGAAAGAACTCCTTAATGTTTAGTACATCCTTAAGCAGTTCTTCTGATGGCTACTAAATTTATAATTTCTAAGCTTCAAGTGTAATTCCCCTCATTGTAATCAATATTTTTTTCATTGTTAGTATTTATAACGTGTGGTTTTCTAAGGTATTTTTCTCATAAATTTATCACCTTCGGTTATATTCAGTTTTATTTTTAATTTCCTTGAAACTACAATCCTGCCTTCATAGGCAGAGTTGCCATCATTTAATTGCATAAGGAAAATAAAAGCAAGTCTTCAGGTCAGGGGTCTGCTAACACATTCTGTTAAAGGCCAGATAACAAATACTGTTTGTTTTGTGGACCACAGAGACTGGTCCTGCTGCTTCTTTGTATTAAGCCTTGAACACTGTAAAAACTTTATGGCTACCACACAAAACACAGGCTTTCCCTTGCTCACCTCTAGCTCCAACAGTAAGAACACTGGCTCCCACCCTCTGCCCCACTCTGACTGCTTCGTTCAGTTCCAGTGAACAAGGACAGAGGTCCCAGACCTGTCCCCTGAGCCCCGTGGGAAATAACTTTACAACCTGTAGGACAATGCTGCTGGGGTAGGTTTGCATTGAGTCTTACTAATTCCACTCATTTATGAAATTAGGTGAGCAGCTTTTTCTTCCACTCCCTTCAGTAAGGTTGTTTCATACATTTTTAATCCAATGAGATCATTTTGATACATTCTGCATTATATCATGGGGTTCTCTAACTTCCTAAATATATTTTCCATATTATCATTTTATATGTTAAGGTTCATTCGTTTTTGTTTTTTTTTCTAAAAAGTTCTATGGATTTTGACAAATGCACAGTGTCATGTATACATCATCACACAATCCTTTCATTGTGACAAAAATTCCAAATTTTGTCTACTCTGTACTATCCTCTCCAATCACTGAATTTGTTGTACCCACTGACCTGTTTACTATGGTCATATAAGTGAAATCAAGTATCCCTTATTGACTGGTGTCTTTCACTTAACAATATGCATTTAAGATTATCCACGTCTGTACATAGATCAATAGCACCTTCCTTCTGATGGCTGTCCAGTGTTGCGTATTATGAATATACTCGTTTGTTTTTCCATTCACCTATTAAAGAACATCTTGATTGCTTCTAGTTTTTGTCAATTTATAATAATAAAAGGGTAATATGCTAATTAAACTGGATGTCCTTCTGAACAAGGCGAGGGCCAGAGGGAAGCCAGAGTGAAGCCAGGCCCGGTCCCGGGTAGCAGAGGGAAGCTGGTGCCGGCAGCTAGGGGAAGGAAGGCCTACTCTTGCACAAATTTCTTGCATTGGGCCTCTAGTTATGAATAAAACTACTATAAACATTTGCACCTAGGGTTTGGTGTGGACCTAAAGTTTCACATCAGTTGGCTAAGTACTAAGGAGCATGACTGCTGGATAGGATGCTAAGACTAGTCGAGCTGTCTATGAAACCACCACTCAGCTTTCTATGCCATTTCACATTCCCACTAGTAATAAGTTAAAGTTCCTGTGTCTGCAACTCCCCAGTAATTGGTGTCCTCAGTTTTGGGATTTGGGCCATTCTGATAGGTGTATAGTAGTATTTTACTGTTATAATTTGCCATTCCCTAATAATAAAAAAATCATAGTGAACCTCTTTTCATGTATGTGCTCTCTGTAATCTGTGTATCTTCTCTGGTTAGGTCTTTGGGCCATTTTTCAATTGGTTTACTTGGGTTTTATCATTGAACTTTGTGTAATTTGTATATTTCTTGTGCAAGTACTTTGTCAGGGTTGTGTTTTGATGGTATGCTCCCAAGTCGGCGCCTTGTCTTTTCATTCTCTTAAGTGGAGTTTTCAGAGAACTGAGGTTTTTAACTTTAATACTTTCTAACTAAACATTTTTTCTTTTATGTAGCATTTTTTGTGTGTTGTATCTAAAAACTTCACCAATCCCAAGGTCACATTGATTTGCTCCTATGTTTTGACCTCAAAGTTTTATCATCTTATACATCACATTTAGATATTGGCCTGTTTTCAGTTACCTTTTGTGGAAGGTGTGAGGTCTGTGTCTAGGTTTATTTCCTTGCTTATGAAGATGGAATTGTTCCAGCACTATTTGTTGAAAATATCATTTCTCTCTTGAATGCCCTTTGTTAAAAGTCAGTTGACTACATTTGTGTGGCTGTATTTCTGGACTCTCTGTTCTGTCTCATTGATCTGTGTGCCATTCTTTAGCAATACCATGCTGGGTCATTACTGTGGCTTTATAATAACTCTTGAAATCAGGTAGCATGTGTCCTCCAACTTTGTTCACCAGAAGTCTTAAATTGGCTATACTTGGTTTTTACCTTTCCATGTACATTTTAGAACAGGGTTATCAATATCTACAAAACAATTTACAATAGCTTCAAAATAGGGATTTTAATACAGTTTAGCCATAGCTTCTGTTGTATAAGGATGTGTGTAATAAATCCTTTCTGAAATGTATTGCCAAAAGTAAACTTTGTTTTTCTTCAAGACATAAAACATTTTTCAATGAAATTCTTCTAAGCCAGGGTCATTCCATTTTTAATGTCCACATCAAGGAAGTGACAAAATTAATCATATTATAAATCATTATAATCATTCAATTGATTATTTTTTGTATAATTGTCAATGAGTTGTTGATTTTATTGATACCCAAGCCTGCATATAGAATATATGCATTATTCATATGCATCTTAGCCATGTTAGTGGTAGGTATGACATAAATTATAAAAAAATAAGAAATATTGAATAAATATAAATATACAAATAGAAAAAGAAATTTAAATTAAAATATCAATAAAATGTTAATACATTTTGTTTTCATAATATTTTTATCATTTTTATCAATTTGTTCTCTATGTTAACTATAATAGTTGTTTTTTCATATGTTATTTTACTTTTGTTTCAAGTGATTCATTAATAGAATTGAAGAATATTTTACATGTAAATGAAAAGTTCCTATTATCCACAAAAGTGGAGATAATTTGTAATGGTGCTTTTGGTTATTGGAGAGTCAAAAAAATGTTTTTAGAGATAGAATTCAAATTTTTATAATCTTGGAAAACTATATTTGGAAATGCATTGGGCATTATCAAGGAAACTACAATGGAGCCTAATTTTATATAGATTGTGATGTTAGTAGAATCTACAGAGTTAGTTTATCCTGTAACTCAGTGATAGAAAGAAGGAACACTTTAGTTTTAAATGGTTAAACTACTTACTCTGGCTTACCTTTTGTAGTTCATAGAAAATATATTTCATATGTTGTTCACTCTTCCCTTTGCACATAAAGAGATCTTTTCATCAATACCCTTGAGCAAGAACAAACAACTAATTTTGAAAAAGGACCATGCCAGAGAGCTACCATGTATATAAAAGAGCAGTAGAACTGAGAGTAAGACCAGAAATCTTGTAAAGTTTTTGTGTTCACAAAGTATACTACACTTTTCTTTTCTTATTTGAAGTATATTTTGAGTCCTATTGCAAAACTAAAATAATATTTCCAAAATGAATTATCTCCAGAAGCCATTTGTAAATTCAAAGTATCACCCACACAGTAGCTCTAGCGATCTCACCTCACCCCATATTTAGTTAGTAAACTCATTATTATTCTTTAAAGCCCACCCCAAATGGCAAACCTTTGGTGAAAGTTTCCTGAGCCAATTCCAAATACACAAAGGATCTAGTATGCTACACTTTTAAACCATACTCTTAAATATTAGTGTCTACCACTAACTCTAAGCTGTTTAATATTCTTACCCAAAATAGTGTACTATTTATAGATAGTATATAGGGACTCTTTATAGTATATATTTTGATTTTGCAAAATCATTTCTTTTGGGGACAGAACCACCTCTTCAGTGAGAAGGTTCCACATTGGCTCAGATATATGAACTAAGCAAAAGATAATGTCTTCTTAGGAAGGTGACCACCCTCAGTTTCCTCCATTCTCACCTTAATTTGATGGCAGGTGCGAAACAGCATCTCTGTTGGCTGTCTAACTATTTTGCCTCTAAGGATGCCATGTTCTATTACCATGTCATTACTGATTATCCATTTGATTGCTTATTCCCCTCCTGGATTGTAAGCCTTATGGTGGCAGAAGTGTTTGTTTTGTTTATTGATGCACCCCAAGTGCCTAGAATGATGCTTGAAATGTAGTAGGTGATCAATAATAATTGAATAAGTTAGTGAATAT